>NW_025764311.1:0-600000 GCF_021015755.1 Lentinula edodes
GAATAATTACTGTACAATATTGACCTAAACGACGAGGACTTACCATGATGAACGTTGACTTCGACGGAACAAAATGATTCCCACGAGCAAATGTGATGATCATACCGTCGACGAAGGACGACGGTGATTCATCCAGCGCTAATAAGTCAGCGCGTGATCCCGGATCGCCGGATCGTCAGATGAATCACCTACGTCCTTCGTCGACGGCATGATCCTCGCGTTTGCTCGTGAGAAAGAATTCTCTCTTTGCTCTGCACTAATTTGACTCGTTTTTTCAATGCTCAGCCTCAGTGGCGCTTCAGAGCTACATCTGCTGAGCAGATTTTACGGATTCAGGACGAATTTAATGGGGATTCAATGCAGTGAGTGGATCCCATACTTATAGATGATCTTACTGACAGCGTCTGTTTCACTAGAGTCTATACCTGCCGGGTTCAAAGGTTCATTATTGATGCTCAATCCGTTCTGTTCACCACCTTTAGAAAAAACATGAACATATTCAAGGCTATCGCGAGACGTCAACAAGGACTTGCTTTCAACTGGAATATCGGGCGGTCTGTCATCTCTATTGACGGATTTTCCATCGTGGTATCTTCCTTCATAGACGGCGTTTATCGTAACTTCAAAGACGTCGATGCAGCCACTAACAACTCTTCCGTGGCTGCTCTCATCCCGACATTCTTCTGCACATTGACAACGCAATGGTACTTTATCAGACCGGTCAACCGAACTGGTTCAGAGATCGACCTGGGAAGAGCGACGTTCAATGTTTGTTTATTTTTTGAAGAGGCTGAGAACGGGTTCAAAGATTTTCAGCCCCCGTCCTTCGGATCGTCTATCTCGAGACCCAAAATTCCTTACCATTGTTGGGGAACATGCCGTTCCCAAGATCGGTTAGTATCTTCATGAACCCTGAACCCGAGTTTGCTCAGAAGTTTGATAGGTGCCATTCTTGGGTGGTTCAGTGAGCTACATGAAATCGTTTGGATAATACGTCCTTCGTCGACGGTATGATCTCGCGTTTGCTCGTGGGAAAGAATTCTCTTTGCTCTGCATCCTTCGAGGACGGTCTGCCTACGTGAGACGGGGCTCTTTTTGTCTCGTCCTTTCAATGGGTATTAACTTCCTCAGCTACATTGGACCGAGTACATCGCCGAAGCGATGGAAAGATTTCCTGTTCGTGCGTTCCGTCGAAGCAAAGGCCTTCATCATGCTGACTCCTCGTCGTTCGGGTTGATATATTCATATCAACAGTGTACAGTAATTATTCAGTTATGAGAAGACTATAATCGCGTGCAAGGTACGGCTCAACAAAGAAATACCACTTCCTGGACACGAAATGTCTGAATAGGCTGACCAACCGTTCAACCCTCTTCCCCTCCCATTTTGACTACTCCATCCAGAACACAAAGAATCTTTGACCTGTTACACTTCAACTGGGCAAAACGCGCTGTCACAGGCACCGAATCTATCTCAATATGAACTAAACGACTCAGTCATGGTCGGTCTGGGGAGCTTGCAGAAAACCTTTGAGGAAAGGAGGCCCGTACTGGTGTTGCACCTGAGGTCTATGAAGATGTTGATGGCCTTCAACCTCTTCCCTTCCTCCTCAACAAGCTCATTATTCTACGGCTCGGTTCAACACTCTCGTTGAATTAGTCTATCCTCTTGTCACTTGCATGGAATGTGCAACACCTGTCCATCTACACGCATCAGAGAGCAAGACATCTCAAAGGCCGTACACCTCTCCGCTTATTCACGAATGCAGAGTCCCACTCACTCCTCCCTGCGAGTCAGTACAGGAGTTATCTGGCCTGAAAATTCTATGTACTTAAACACTTCTGTGGCAACGTAGACGGGGTTCAATTGTTGCAATACATGACAATCACAGGCACTTGGTTGACTTAAACACCCGAAGTCTTGAACGAAGATGCAAGAAACAATGTCTGGAATGTTCGGAAGGGGGGGGGAACAGATCCCAAAGTATATATGCATATACTTTGTAGTCTTTTCGGAGCACCAGCATACATTATATCTGCATTACATACGTTTTTTGTTTATTAACTTGTTCCATATCTGTTTTTCGACCACCGAGAGTTTCATCGAAGGAAGCAGTAGATGCGGGAAGTCAGAAAACAATTGTCGATGTAGACTCTATGTGAACTGAACGACTACAACAGTTGGGCATCATGGAGCCAAGGGAGGCAGGCAGTAACTCTGAGCTAATGCGCCATTTGTACATGAATCCCGTCCGTCGACGACGGTATGACACTCATTCTGTTCATGGGAATTATGACCTTCATCGACGGTATGATACTCCTGTTCAGTCATGGGAATTAAAAAGTACTCAACGAAAATCAGTATAGTCCCAGCAGGGATTCGAACCCTGTGCTTTTGACAATATTTACATTCCGCACAGAGTTTATGATATTTATCAAATGCTCTACCACTGAGCCACTGGGACTTCATTAGCACAAAGTACACTCAAGGCAAGTATTGATAAACACCTTCATAAACATCCTTGTTTGCTCATGGGAATTGCCACCAATGGGCACCTTCGTGGAAGGTATGTTTCTCACCTTGTTCACTGATGGGAATTACTCTATTTGAGCTGCAATGCGTGCCCACGGGAACTGCCACCAATAGGCACCTTCATGGAAGGTATGATTCTCACCTCGTTCACTGATGGGAATTTCTTTATCTGAGTTGCAATGGGCGCCTAATTTCCAAAAGAAGTAAATAGGCGCTCAATTCACGGACCAAGTATCCACTGGAATTATTGTAGTTAGTAGTCCACAGCTGCTCTCCAGTTCTCTCTAGCTACACCCCAGCTCTCCCTAGCTGTACCCTAGCTGTCCCCCAGTTCTCCCTAGCTATACCCTAGTTGTCCCCCAGTTCTCCCTAGCTGTACCCTAGCTGTACCCTAGCTGTCCCCTATAATTTGCCCCCTAGTTTGTCCCCTAGAAGTCTCTAATAACCCAGCCGCTACTTTTACCGGATCCATTCTCACCTCCCCTTCTGAGATGATGAGTCCGAGGTATTCAATCTGTTGCTGTTCAAATTCGCATTTTTCGGGTCGTAGGTAGAGGTCGTGCTTTTCTAACCGAGTTAATACTTCCCGTACCATTCGTCGGTGTTCCTCGAGATCGTTACTGAAGATAAGGATGTCATCTAGGTAGACTGCCACCTTGCCGGCTGCAATGAGATCAGCAAATATAGCATTCATAAGTGCTTGGAACGTGGCAGGGGAATTTGTGAGACCAAAGAACATGACCTTAGGCTCGAACAAGCCTCGGGTTGTTGCGAACGCGCCTTTCCATTCATGCCCCTTCTTAATCCGTATGTTATTATAACCCCAGCGGACATCAAACTTCATGAAGTATCTTGCTCCCTGAAGTCGGCTAATGATGTCAGCAACTAATGGGAGAGGGTATCGATTCTTCACAGTGTACTTGTTCAGTTTCCGGTAATCTTGTACAAAACGGAGTTTCCCATCCTTCTTCTTTACGAAGAAGACCGGTGATGAGATTGGTGATTTTGAGGGGATGATATAGCCTTTTCGTAGGTTTTCTTCTAGGAAACGATCCAACTCCTCCTGCTCGTTTAGGGACATGGGATAAATCTTGGTACGCATGGTTGCCGGTGCTCCAGGTACGAGATCAATTGCATGGTCCCAAGGTTGGTGGGCAGGTAATCGTTCAGAGGTGGATTCTGAGAAAACCTTCTTGAAATCACAATACTGCTCAGGGACCATTTCTTCGAAGATTTTAACGGGTTTGTCTCGGTTGGCTTCCTCTGCTAGCTGCGGGGAGTAAGTGAATCCCGCGGCGCACCAGACTTCCTCCGTCTGTTCCTCTAGAATTCCTGCTTTTACCCATGCGCGGCGAGTTTTATGATTGGCTCGAATTCGGTGTATTGGTAGTCCTTCAACTGCTATTGATTCGCTCTGTTCAAGGGTCGCTTCTGGTGGCACCTCAATGTGGGGGTTTTCTGCGGGAGATTCCGGTTCCGGGAGTTCGAGGATCGGGCTTTCTGTGTGAGTGGCGGCTAGATGAGAGTGCAAGATCTCCTCGTCTGGGACTTCTTCTATCGTTACTCGAGGAGGCTTTACTGAGAGTCGTCCTTTCTCCCAATCAATCTCCGGATTTACCTTCCGTAGCCAGGGGAGTCCAAGGATGATGTCTTCACCCCTAGGTTGGTGATCAAAAAGTCCATCCATCGCTCTTGATTATCCACTGTGAGTGCTAGACGTGCAAAATGGGTTATCCGTCCAGCTCGGTTAGGTGTTCCATCGATATTAAAAACGTCGATTGGTTTATGGAGGGGTGCACATCTTACGTGGTTCCGGGTGGCAAAGTCTTGGTTTAAAAACAGGGCGGTAGCTCCACAGTCTACCATGGCTGCAGTTGTTATACTGTGATTCCTTCCTCTTAGTCTCGCATGAATTCGGAAATGTGGGGACGTGGAGTTTAATTCCCGGATCGATGATATTGTACATGATGGGTGCGAGTCATACGAAGAAGTAGCGAACATAACAAACTGATTACGGGGTACTCTCGGTGCAGCCGAAGCGGGTACCCTCTTTAAAAACCCTGTTGAAAGCCAGAAGACGAGGAGGACATAGCATTAGCACGATCAAGTAATTCCCTTATTTGACCAATCTGATTGAAAAAGTCCTGGTTAGGAGGGCTCGGAGTAGCAGCTACAGGTGCAGGAGCAGATGTTGGGGTCGAGGACGCGATTTGGACGGATTCGTTTGGGAATAGGGAGAATGGTGCGGGTCCGTAGCGGATATCTGTTGGCGTCGAGGTTGCTGGCGTCGGCCTCGGTCTCGTCCGAGTCCCATGAATTTGTCTTGGCAGACTGCTTCCAGATGTCCTCGGCGTCCACAGTAGCGGCAGGTGGTTTCTCGGTGTGGGCAATTTTGCTTGACATGACCTTGGGCACCGCAGCCGAAGCATCGTCCTCGCATGCGAGCTAGGAATGCCTCCCTAGTATTCCCATTACTGGTGTGGGTTGCATCAATGTCCATAGCGTGGGGGTCAGCAGGGGTAGTATGAGCGGTATGCGTGGGAGGGTATCCAGAGTTCCGGCCAGTCATGGTGGGATCGTGCAGGTAGACATCCACCGATATGGCCCGTTTGATTGCCTCCTTCAGAGTCGGAGCAATTCCTTGGGCAATGTTTACGGTGATGAGGTGTTGCCGGATCTCTGGGAGTAATGCAGTGAAGAAACGTTCCCGCAAGTCAATATCAGACATTTCAGTCCGATCTCCGATATCCTTGAACTTCTGAGCGAATTCCGCAACTGTCTGTCCTTTACTTTGCCTGAGATTCTTGATCTCGCTACGGGCTTCCATACCTGGGTCCATTGGTTCAAACCGTTGGCTAAATTCCTTCAGAAACGCCTCCCAATTTCCTCCAAAAGGGGGATTTTCCGCATTGAAATGTAGCAGATGGGGAGTTGCCCAATCTCCGGCACTTTCTGTGAAGAAGCCCAAGGCGGACTTGATGAGTTTTACTTGGCTTTTGGTGAGATCCGGTTGTTCTGACGCCCAATTCTGGAACTGAGCCATGAAGCGACGGGCTTCAGCGCCATCTTTACCCTTGAAAACCTCGGGTTTGTTCATGCTTGACTTAGAGGATGAGCATTCCTCCATAGCTGTAGCAAGGTTAGCTACTTGTCTGATGAGCTGAGCCATGAGATCCTCCGCAGAGGTGTTTGGGGCAGGCGGGATAGGAGTCGACATGATGGGAGTAGGCAATCGGGGCTGGGGAATCGGCAGGAAGGTTATATTGCTCACAGTGAGTGGCTCCCGGATTGAGTTCGAAAGGGCGTTGGGGCAAGGTTGAGACTGGCAATCGCGCCAAGTATCGTCATTGTTATGGGCGTGAGCTTGGTCTCTGGGGTCAAGTGCGTGCGGGAGTGCGGAGCAGTCTATACTGGCAACAGGTGTTTCAGAGTCGGGCGGAACTGGGGAAGACGTGGTGTCTATAGACCCTGCAAGGACAACCTTATTGGTAGGCTGTCAGTGCAGTAATGGATCTTGACCTAATGTCACGAAGCGGCAGAGGCGGAGTGACTGACGGAGCGGGAAAGCGGAGCGACTAAGCAGAACGGCAAGGCGGAGCAACTGAACAGGGCAACAAGGCGGAGCGACTAAGCAGAACGGCGGCAGGCTGGTCCCAGATAATGACAGAGATATATTGAGTATCGTAGTCATAGGTAATAATAAGTAAGCACATACCTGGTCCCAGATAATGACAGAGAGGTCAAGATAAGGGACCAGGCTGTGGAGGGTTGGCGATATATACATAATCCGGTCTGCGAGAAACAACGATGTAATACTGTACAGTTTAGGAACAAAGAAGGTGGCGGAAGCCAGTAGAAGGAGAAGATGGGTCAGGTGGATCAGTAATTGATGGATCAGTAATCGATGGGGGTTTGACAGTGATGGGATGATGTATCGTACAAGTAAAGGCGTCGAGACGGTGAGAAAAGGAAAATGATAGGGGCTGCGTACTTTATGACAGCTGGTTGGAGGTACTTCAGGAGCCCCGGTGGGAAGCTCCCCCCTGTCCTCGATGAACCTGCTACCGTTCCTGTTTGACTGGGTGTGTTCCCCTTTGTTGGAACCAGTGGAATCATTATTGTCTGGTCCTCCTGAGGGTGGCAGTGGAGGAGGAGCTCCTCCTCTGCTCCTTCTTATCTGTCCCCATTGATTCCATCCTTCCTGGCTCAGAGGTCTTTCCCAATCTCTCGGGTGATTTGAATGGTGTGGGGGAGGTGCTCTATCAGGAAAGTTTGGACCTCCCTTTCCTCTTCCCCTTGCAGGTAGTCCACTGTCTTTCAACATGTACATTGTGTACATTCCTCCCTCCAGTCTCATGTACTCTCCTTGTTTTGCTCTTTGGACGCGAGCCCCCCATTCCTGAATCCATTGCCTGTCCATACTCAGGGTGGCAGGGATTGGGGCTGCTTGTTATTTGTGAGGGTCCCCTCCCAGAACTTCCACAGGAGTATGTCTAGTAAAGGAGATTGGTTCTGTAGCTTGCCAGCTCCTTGGCCATGAAACTATAGGAGATGGACCTCCCCTGGTACCACCTACCCTTACTAGGGGTGCAGTTGGTATCCCCTCTGCTGCGGACTCTCTCCTTGCCTCTTGGAGCTGCTCCTGGAGTGTCTCAATGACTTGGACCTGCTGCTGTTTCATTATTGCTGACTCCTGAGAGTGTGCCAAGTCAACAACTGTGCCAGGTCAGTTTACCCGTGCTCTAGTCACAAAGGGAGTTCCAAAAGGAGCTCCCTGCACAGGTACCACTCCCCCATAAGCTGCCAACATTCCTTGTTGGTTTGAACCCCTTTGATTTTCTGCTCCCACTGCTTGAGACTGCATTGATTCCAACTCTTGATAGGGTATGACTAATGGATTGCTCAATCTTGGAGGAACATGTACAGGGTTGGGGACCAGCCAAGCTGACACATCATGCCTGGAGATCCATAATGAATGTTGTGTGCCATCTACCCTTACTTCACTGAGCTGATATTGTTGCATTGAGACTGGTGTTACCGGCTTTGTTTGCAGGTTAACTCTGGGGGGAGGAGTCAGATTATCAGCCAGGGCATGCACAGTGGGGGAGGTCCCCGAGTGTAACTGAGGGTTCCTCGTGGTTGTATTACCCAAGTTATTGAATTCAAGAACCTTGTTATTCCTGGGCAATGAATGTTTCGGTGCTATGAAATGACCATCAGAACTATGGAGCTGCCTTCTTTGGTCAAATTGCTCCAGAAGGACCTCCCCTGTACTTTCTGATTCGCATTGAACTATATACAAGGTTCCTCAATTATCTGTGACCAGTCTATGACAAAATTCCAAGGCCCTTTCTAGATTTGATCCAAAAAGTTCCTTTGACAGCATCAGAGTGTCTGATTCCACCAGGGTCTTCTGAGAACATAACATCACTTCAGACTCCTCGCTCCTCATCAGAAGTTGGTGCATATGCCTTATGGGCATGTACGTGTATGTTGTCTGCCCGCTATGAATTTGGACAGGACTGTCCTGATTGGGCATTGAGTCCACTGGTGCAAGGAGATGCGTGGTGGTGTATCTTCTGCATCTGCAATTTTTTGCAGCAAGTAAATTTACATCCCCATTGCCTTCTTCATTGATTTTAGCTGCTGCCACCACTAAGTCTGCATTTCGAAGTGTTTGGATGGCATGGTAGTTCAGGATGTTGACCTTCAATGGGGGAGGCTCAAATTGTACAGCTCCCAACCTGTAGTTCATTGCTCGGTACAGTATATGTAACCCGGCCTCAGTGCAGACCTCCCTTTCTCTTCCGTGGGTCTGAGGATGGAGGGGAGTATCCCTCTTGGATTTCTGGACGATTGTCCATAACAAGCCTCTACTTCCAGTAGTTCTAGCATCCGCTTGGGGTCCAATAGAAAATTGTACAGCCAGAGGAAGTCTGATTGGTCCGTCAGGGTCATCAACCATTGTTGAGCTTTCCCTGGGAGATCTATCTCTAGTTGAGTTCCCACTGTTAGGAATTGTACCTGTAAGTCTGCAAATTTGATACTGTTCCCTAGAACTTTGATTACCATCAGCTCTAAGACCTCCTGTAATACCGAGGCTATGTCCTCCGGGGTGCACTCCTGGATCCTAATGAAGTCTTCCAGTCGCAATGTCATCTCCAACAATGGTTGCACAGGGAAGTTGGTCCTACTATGATGTACCATGTGAGTATGCTCCCAGTTGGGCATATTCACAGCTGGACTCCTAAGGAAGCTGGAGAGGGAACTTCCTCGTCTCAGAGGGGGAGGATTAAGGGACTGTATGGAAGGAGTCAGTAACCTCCTGGATGATGCCAGAGACTGTTTGGATGCTGTGGGTGATACCCCCCTCTCAGGAAGTTTCTCCTTTTGTTGTACTGTAAGAGGATCTGCATTCTCCCCTTGTACTCTCTATAATGGCTACTTGACTGCTGACTCTTCCTCCTGCATTCAAAGCTGATTCCATGTCTAGCTGCGGGACTGGTCCAGGGGGGAAGTCTCCTCATTCCCCAGGTTGGGGAATAGGCAAAGCCTCCCATTGGACTACTGGCAGGTTGAGCATATCCCATGGAGGTATACCTCCATTGTGGTGGTCCTATCCCAACATCCACTGGAAGAGGCTCCCAAGCCACAGGTTGACGTCCTTCAGGGGTCCTTACATCACTGGAGGTGTCCTGAAGTATGTAGCCCCTATCATTTTCCTTTTCTCACCGTCTTGTCACCCTTACTTGTACAATTACATCACTGTCAAATCCCATCGATTACTGATCCACCTAACCCCCACCATCGGTTACTGATCCACCTGTTACCCTTCTCCTTTTACAGGCTTCCGCCACCTTCCTCATTCCTAAACTGTACAGTATTACATTGTCATTTCTTGCAGATCGGATTATGTATATAAAACCAGTCCCTCACAGCCTGGTCCCTCATCTTGACCTCTCTGTCATTATCTGGGACCAGGTATGTGCTTACTTATTATTACCTATGACTACGATACTCAATATATCTCTGTCATTATCTGGGACCAGCGTGCCTCTGCTCCGCTTAGTTGCTCCGCCTCACTGACCTGCTTAGTCGCTCCGCCTCACTGTCTGGCTTAGTCACTCCGCTTTCCTGCTCCGTTAGACACTCCGCCTCTGCCGCTTTGTGACATTAGGTCAAGATCCACTACTGCACTGACAGCCTACCGATAACGTTGTCCTTGCAGGATCTGCATACATCACGTCTTCTACAACCGTAGATCTTTCTGATCATACCGCTACAACCAATTGCTCCGCTCTCCAACACGCACTTGACCCCAGAGATCAACATCACGTCCATCATATTGGTGATAGCTGGTATGACTGTGACTCTCAGCCTTGCCCCCACATGCTCTCCAATTCAGTCCAGAACCCAATTACCATAGAAGATATCACCTTCTTGCCTATTCCCCATCCCCGATCGCCTACTCCTACCATGTCGACTCCTGTCCCGCCTGCCCCAAATACCTCTGCTGAGGATCTCATGGCTCAGCTCATCAGTGTCATGAAGTCTCATGATGTGCCCTTTGATGTGCCATCAGCGCGGTGTGTTCCCATCAATCTGTTTTCACATGTTTATTGTACTTCATCACACGATCATCCCATTAGTTCCATTTGTTTCCGTATGCTTCCATACAACTCATCCTTATTCATTGATTAGTTCATTATGGTTCATTATCGACTCATTATTACTTGTATATATTGATTCCTCACTCTTGTTCTATATTGCATCGTTATTTACAATCGCTTACTCAGTAGACAAGAGTAGTATATAAAGGACAGTAGACAGGCCCTAGTTCCCCATCTCGACCTCTTGGTCATTGGGCAACTAGATTCCCTTTTGATTACTGGTGTGATTGGCCTCTGACGCTATCCCACTGATTGTTCGAGATCATTATTCCTCTCATCTGTGCTTTGTGCTTGTTTCTGTGCTTCTTCGCTCTGCTACGGTCGCTCCTAGGCGTATACGGACCTCCCGCCTCCCGCTTCCTGCCTCGTCGCGACATTAGGTCGAGATCTTCTACTTGTACCATCAGCTTGGTGAGCTGATCTTACAAGGCACCCACCACGTCTACCTTCGGAGTCAACGTTGATTGCTCCAACCACTTTCACGTGCTTGATACTGCAACTAACACCACTTGCTACTGGGACGCTGAAGAAGAAGAGTGGGAACCCTGCTCCAGACAACCGTGCCCTAATCGATACGAGAACACATTTGACGCAAGTCCGACCGACCGTTACCAACCCATCCACAGACCAGCACCACCTGCCAGGGTAGGACGAATCAGTACTCCTACTACTTCCACTCCTGCACCTCCGCTAGCATCTGCGGAACCATTAGCTCCTGCTGTCACTGAGACCACAGCCGACCCCGATATCGAAATACAATCAATCCCTGAAGAAGACATGTCCTCAGCACAGGACGTTTGAGACGCTATTACAGAGCTTACAAAAAACCAGGCTAAGCTCCAAGACGTGGTCTCTGAGCTAGTAAGTGGCCTCAGCACTACCAAAAGTGTTGGCAAGCCACAGAACTACAATGGAAAGTGAGGAGAAGATGCCCGGCGTTTCCTAGCTGCCTTTGAGCTGTGGGCCAACTCTATCCCTGCTCTCTCCATGGATCGTAAAAAGAAAATCACATCTGCCATTACATACCTTGAGGGGGATGCAGCTATCTGGGCCACTCCTATCTCCGAAACAATTAATAGATCAAGTATAACTGGCTCAGGAGTACCTTTCCCATACGATACATGGGAAGAATTTGTTACAGCTTTCAAAACACGTTTTGAGACCACAGATGCCTCGGCTGATGCCAAGCAGCTCCTTAAACGGCTCTACCAGAATAGGACCACAGTGGGAACCTATGCCTCTACCTTCCAACAGTACGCAGACTGCACTGGCTATTCAGACAAAGACTTGCGAGACCGGTTCTACGATCATCTTGCAGATAGAGTAAAAGATGGTCTTGTATTCACAACCCGCCCCACTGGCTCCCTTCAGGAACTGATTGAAGCAGCCATTGACGTAGACAACCGACAAATTACTCGAGCGTGGGAGCAAGGAAAGAAACTGGTCGATGATGGAATCCTGACCAACTTTAGACCCACCACTGTTGCGACCCCATTCACTGCGCCTACTCGAGACCCAAATGCTATGGACATTGATGCCACCACCACTCGATCTCCTGATGCCTTTCGTCGCTTCATGATAGGACGATGCTATGGATGTGGATCTAAGGAACATCGCAAGGCCGATGGCCACCATGAGCGGGACATCTGTCGACACTGTGGTCTCAATGGCCATGTAGAGGCTGTATGCCGTCGTAAGTTCTTAGGACTCCCTGGAAGGAAGGCTACTACCATTAGTGCTACCAGCATTCCGGATACAACTCAGTCTGCCGCTCCGGGTACCATCATTGCTGCTACACCAGATCTTGCCGCGCTACTAAAGGAACTTGCAGCCAACCAGCAAGTTCTTGCTGGGCAAATTGCTGAATTACACAAGAATTTTTAAATTGGGAACCCGCCACCGCTGCAGCATTGTTCCCCAAGTCGTACTCAAGATCTCCATTGTCTGTATATGCCTCTATCATCTCCTGTACTATTAGCGCACTAGAATTCAATGATATATCCCATTTCCGTGTGCCCATAGAGCTTAAAGGACGATTCCGGAGTACAACAAGTGCAGCTATGATTGATTCTGGTGCCACTGGTCTCTTTCTACACCAAAAATTTGTTAACAAGCATCATATCTACATTCAATCCCTACCCCGCCCCATTGAACTCTACAATATTGATGGAACCACTAATTTAGCAGGGCGGATCACTCATTCTGCTCGACTTCTGGCCAGGGTGGACCAAAATCAACCCCAGATCTTAGAATTCCTAGTTACAAACATTGGATCTGAAGACGTAATTTTAGGGCTCCCTTGGTTACGTAAGGTCAACCCTGACATCAACTGGCGTGATGGGCAGATCCAGATTCCTGCAAAGCCAAAGGTTCAGCATCATGTAGCTATCGAGGAGATCCCAGAGCCCAAAGAACCCAATGTGGGAGGAAATACAGAACAAATCCTAGAACCTAACAGAGCAGAATCAAATGGCCTTCCTCACACTGTTCCAAGAACTGAGCTGGGTCCGGAGACAGCTGAAACTAGCACGTCCTTGGAAGATGAGCTAGTCTTTGAGGAATCCGGAAGTCCACTGTATCACCTGACTGGAAATCGCAAACGACGTCGTGCTTGGCTCCGTGCTGGGTTTATCCAAGAAGTAACAGAAGAGCTATGGTGCGCTGCCGGGTACACCTATTCCCAACAGCTTGCCGAAGCAGCAAATAAAGATAAGCCCCAGAAAACATTCGAAGAGATGGTGCCTGAGCCATATCGGCGTCATGCGAAAGTATTTTCCGAGAAAGAATCCGAATGACTACCTGAACACAAACCCTGGGATCACACTATTGACCTGAAACCTGACGCCCCCGAAACTCTACGCACCAAAATCTACCCCATGTCAGTAAATGAGCAGAAAGAACTAGATCGATTCCTGGAAGACAATCTCCGGAAAGGATATATCCGACCATCCAAATCACCACTTTCCTCACCTGTCTTCTTTGTAAAGAAAAAGGATGGCAAACTACGATTCATACAGGACTATCGACGTCTGAATGAATACACTGTCAAGAATCGTTATCCTCTCCCTCTGGTTGCTGACATCATCAATTGTCTACGACAAGCCAAATACTTCACCAAGTTTGACGTACGATGGGGTTACAATAACATCCGGATCAAGGAAGGCCATGAGTGGAAAGCAGCTTTCTCCACTAACCGGGGACTCTTTGAACCACTGGTCATGTTCTTCAGCCTCACCAACTCGCCAGCTACGTTCCAGGCCCTTATGAACTCTATTTTTGCTGACCTTATCACGGCAGGAAAAGTAGCTATGTATCTGGATGATATCCTCATCTTTTCCGCATCCCTACAGGAACACCGGAAAATAGTTCATGAAGTTTTGGAACGATTAGCCAAGAATGACCTCTACCTCCGCCCTGAGAAGTGCGAATTTGAACAAACCTCTATTGAATACCTGGGCCTAATCATCAGCGAGGGAGAGGTTCATATGGATCCTGTCAAAGTTGAGGCAGTTAACAACTGGCCAGCCCCAACCTGCCTCTGAGATGTCCGAGGATTCCTAGGCTTTGCTAACTTCTACAGACGCTTCATTGATAGATTCGCTAAAAAGGCGTGAGCACTGAATGACCTCACCAAGAAGGGGGTGGGATGGTCTTGGGGTACCAATGAACAGGTAGCATTTGAGGCGTTAAAAGAAGCTTTTACCACAGCACCCATTCTAGTCCTCTGGGATCCTGACAAACCGACACGTATCGAAGTGGATGCTTCTGGGTTCGCAACTGGAGGGGTGCTATTACAACAGCAAGGAGATGGACTTTGGCATCCCGTGGCATTCCGATCTGCTTCCATGGACCCTGCAGAGCAGAACTATGAAATCTACGACCGAGAGATGTTAGCCATCATCGAAGCCTTGAAAGACTGGCGACACTTCCTAGAAGGACTCCCAAACCCCTTTGAAATTGTGACCGACCATCGAAACCTGGAATACTGGCAAACAGCACAGGATCTAAGCTGGCGACAAGCAAGATGGGCCCTGTGGCTCTCGCAGTTTGACTTTACCCTTACACATAGGGCTGGTAAAGCAAATGCACAAGCTGACGCTCTCTCCCGAGTCTCTCAACTCGAGGTTATGGATGCTGATGACAACCAACAACAAATAGTTTTGCGGCCAGAACACTTCCTCCGAGCTGCTACAGCCATCCTGTTCCAAAACCCCCTCGAGGAGCGCATTCGGAAGGCAAGCGAGCGAGAATTGGAGGTTCTTGAAGGACTACGTAAATTGAAGACACATGGACCCCACAAACTTGTGAATGGTCTAGCCGAATGGGAAGAGAAGGAAGGAATTGTCTATTACAAAGGCCGGGTGTATGTCCCACCTGATCCTCAACTACGCTGGGATGTCGTGGCACAGTGTCATGATGCACTCACAGCTGGTCACCCAGGAAAGCACCGCACCCTAGAGTTAGTCAGCCGACAGTTTTGGTGGCCTACAGTTCGATCATCTGTTGATAAGTATGTAGAAGGATGTGACAACTGTCAACGAAGACATGTAAGGCCGCAGCCACAATCATCTCTAGAGCCTCTGCCTGTACCAGGAGGACCATGGCAGGACATTGGCGTGGACCTCATTGGAGAACTACCGATGACACAAGATGGACACAATGCGGCAATCACCTTCACAGACCACTATTCCAAAATGATTCACTGCTTCCCCACTACAACCGAACTTACTGCCGAAGGAGTTGCCGACTTCTATTATAAAGAAATCTTCCAACTTCATGGACTGCCCAGACGATTTATCTCTGATCGAGGACCACAATTTGCTGCCAACATCATGAAGGCCTTGCTAGAACGGTTGGGTATTGAATCTGCCCTGACAACGTCATACCACCCTGAAACAAATGGCCAGACTGAACGAGCTAACCAAGAAATCGAAAGATACATCCGGATGTATGTTAGCCGACGTCAGGATGACTGGGACCGTCTTCTTCCTACCGCCGAATTTGTTATTAACTCTCGAGTACATTTTGCCCACGACAAAGCACCATTTGAAGTGCTCTACGGATATACCCCAGAATTCTCCATCCCCATAGGATCCTGGAAGGAATACCCTTCGATCACAGATCGGCTAGATGCACTCCGCCACGCTCGGGAAGATGCAGAATGTCATGAAGTCTCATGATGCGCCCTTTGATGTGCCATCAGCGCGGTGTGTTCCCATCAATCTGTTTTCACATGTTTATTGTACTTCATCACACGATCATCCCATTAGTTCCATTTGTTTCCGTATGCTTCCATACAACTCATCCTTATTCATCGATTAGTTCATTATGGTTCATTATCGACTCATTATTACTTGTATATATTGATTCCTCACTCTTGTTCTATATTGCATCGTTATTTACAATCGCTTACTCAGTAGACAAGAGTAGTATATAAAGGACAGTAGACAGGCCCTAGTTCCCCATCTCGACCTCTTGGTCATTGGGCAACTAGATTCCCTTTTGATTACTGGTGTGATTGGCCTCTGACGCTATCCCACTGATTGTTCGAGATCATTATTCCTCTCATCTGTGCTTCTTCGCTCCCGATCGCCTACTCCTACCATGTCGACTCCTGTCCCGCCTGCCCCAAATACCTCTGCTGAGGATCTCATGGCTCAGCTCATCAGACAAGTAGCTAGCCTTGCTACAGCCATGGAGGAATGCTCATCTTCCAAGTCAAGCATGAATAAACCCGAGGTTTTCAAGGGTAAATATGGCTCTGAAGCTCATCACTTCATGGCTCAGTTCCAAAATTGGGGATCAGAACAACCTGATCTCGCCAAAAGCCAGGTGAAACTTATCAAGTCTGCCCTGGGCTTCTTCACAGAAAGCGCCGGAGATTGGGCAACTCCCCATCTGCTACACTTCAGTGCAGAAAATCAAAAATCCCCCTTTCGGAGGAAATTTGTTATGATCACTTCTTTTTCATCTTATCTTTTTCCTTATCCCTTGTTTTATCTTTTATCTTTTGTCTTATCTTCTATCTTCCTTATCCTATATCTTGTCTTATCTTGTCACCTGACCTATTATTCATGCTTACTGATACAACATGCACTTTTCATTTACTTATATTAAACACAGCAATCTTACAACATGTATACAGCATGACAATCGAGCTTTCATTACTTACACATTGCTTTACTTATGCTCTACTCATGTTTACCACTATCCCAGGGCGTTGGGCATTACTAGGGCAGAGGGTTGTTTACTCGTATATAGGCTGTAGTTACTTGCTGTATTTCCTTAGCTTTGATCTCGTCTATTCTACCTGGTTTAGTCCAGAACTTTGCTTACTTCCTTTGTCACTTTGTTGCTTGAGGTTTTCTTGAGTGTGATGCCTGGTGACACCCGTTACTATCACCAGTCGCTGACAAAATTGGGATACGTTCCTGAAGGAATTTGGCCAACGGTTCGAACCAATGGACCCAGGTATGGAAGCCCATAGCGAGATCAAGAATCTCAGGCAAAGTAAAGGGCACAGAAGTTCAAGGATATTGGAGATTGGACTGAAATGTCTGATATTGATTTGCGGGAATGTTTCTTCACTGCCTTACTTCCAGAGATCCAACAACATCTCATCATCGTAAACATTGCCCAAAGAATTGCTCCGACTCTGAAGGAGGCAATCAAATGGGCCATATCGGTGGATGTCTACCTGCATGATCCCACCATGACCGGCCAAAATTCTGGACACGCTCCCACACACACTGCTCACACTGCCCCCGCTGACCCCCATGCTATGGACATTGATGCCACCCACACTAGTAATGGGAATACTAGGGAGGCATTCCTAGCTCGCATGCGAGGACGATGCTTCGGCTGTGATGCCCAAGGTCATGTCAAGAACGATTACCTGCCCACCAACCGTGGGACCATGCAATTGATCTCATACCTGGAGCACCGGCAACCATGTACACCAAGATTTACCCCATGTCCCTAAACAAGCAGGAGGAGTTGGATCGCTTCCTAGAAGAAAATCTGCGGAAAGGCTACATTGTTCCCTCCAAAATCTCGTCCCCAGTCTTCTTTGTAAGAAGGACGGGAAACTTTGTTTTGTACAGGATTACCGGAAACTAAATGAGTATACTGTGAAGAACCACTACCCCCTCCCATTGGTGGCTGATATAATTAGTCGGCTTCAAGGGGCTCGATACTTCACCAAGTTTGACGTACGCTGGGGCTATAACAACGTCAGAATCAAGGAAGGTCACGAATAGAAAGGAGCCTTTGCAACCACATGAGGGCTGTTCGAGCCCAAGGTTATGTTCTTTGGTCTCACCAACTCCCCCGCAATGTTTCAAGCACTTATGAATGCTATATTTGCAGACCTCATTGCAGCTGGAAAGGTAGCAGTTTACCTAGACAATATCCTCATCTTTAGCAGTGATCTTCAGGAACACCAACAAGTGGTACGGGAAGTACTAACCCGGTTGGAGAAGCACGATCTGTACCTACGACCGGAGAAGTGTGAATTTGAACAACAACAGATTGAATATCTAGGCCTTATTATATCGGAAGGGGAGGTGAGAATGGACCCTGTAAAGGTAGCTGCAGTTCGCGACTGGCCAGCCCCCACTAACCTTCGAGAGCTATGAGGGTTCCTTGGATTTGCTAACTTCTACTGACACTTTATCCGGAACTTTGCAAGGATAGCCAGGCCCCTGAACGACCTCACTTGGAAAGATGTATCCTTCACCTGGATGGACACCCAGCAACAAGCATTTGATACCCTTCAAGAGGCCTTCATCTCTGCACCCATCTTAGCCCTATAGACACTGGACAGACCAACCCAAATTAAAGTAGATGCTTCAGGCTTTGCTACTGGCAGTGCCCTCATGCAGAAGCAAGACGATGGCCAATGGCATCCTGTCACCTTTAGATCAGCCTCTATGCAACCAGCAGAACGAAACTATGAGATCTATGACCAGGAAATGCTAGCCATCATAGAAGCACTGAAGGACTGGAGGAACTTCCTAGAGGGACTACCCCAGCCATTCAACATCATCACTGATCACTCTAACCTCGAATTCTGGCGCACAGCTCAAGACCTCACCTGCCGCCAAGCTCGCTGGGCTCTATACCTTTCACGGTTTGACTTCCACATGATCCCCCGCCCTGGTAGAATAAACACTCAGGCTGATGCTCTCTCCCATATGGCAGCCCACCAGGTACTAGACAATGAGGATAATTGACAGCAGACGGTCCTTAAGCCCAACCCTAACCCCTAAGGTCCTTAAGCCCAATCACTTCACCAAAATTGCAGCTTCTATTCTATGGAACCCCTAAGAGGATCATATCTGGAAAGCCTCACAGCGGGAAGCACAGGTACTGGAAGGTCTCAAAACAGTCAAAGAGCATGGACTACAACACTTGGCCAATGTAATCGCTGAATGGGAGGAGGACAACAGTCTGGTCCACTACTGAAAACAAGTGTACGTGCCAGCAGACAGTGATCTGCGCACTGAAGTACTACGTCAATGTCATGACCATCCCACTGCTGGACACCCTGGGTTTCATGGTACACTCGATCTAGTTAGCATCTATTTCTGGTGGCCAACACTGTGCTCCTTCGTGGAAAAGTACGTAGAGGGATGTGAGACGTGCGCACGCAAAAAGATCTAAAGCACCCACAAGCTGTAACTCAACCACTGGACGTACCCTTGGGTCTATGGGAGCAAGCACATCAAACACGCTCTTGCTTAGATCATTTCTTCCAGCCTCGGTGCTCCACCCTCCCCTCTTGAGTTGCAAAGCACTAAGTTCATTGCTGCTACTCTTAATTTTCAGGCAGCTGAATGCAAACTTGGTCAAGACTTATGTAACTTATGCACATATTGCCAAGGTAATTGTAGATGACGCTTGCAGTATTTCAAAGAGTTGTCAGAATTCATAATCGCTGCAAAAAATTGTAGGCATATGAGTTCCGCAACTGCATACCTTCTGGCTCCAGTGGAATCAATGCCAGATCAAAATAGTCTGGTCAGGATCCACAACAGACAAACAGTATATATGTATACTCCCCTAAGGCAAATGCACCCCCTTCTGGTGAGGAGCGAGGAATCCAAAGCAAAGCAAAATTCTGAAAAAACCCAGCACTGGACCTTGCTAGTAGAATGAGACACTCTAACACTGTTAGAGGAACTTTCCAGATCCAATCTGGAAAGAACTATTAATTTTATTGCAGACTGGTTTTGGATAACCAAGGAACCCCCCTAACCAAGGAACCTTGTACTTAGTTCACTGTGAACCAGAAGGGGCAGCCAAGAGTGTTGTCTGGGAAACTAGACCTGAATAGGAAGCTCCTCAATTCCAAGAGACATTTCCTTGTGCAGGAACATTCATTGCCCAAAAATAATGAGCATCCTGGAATCAGCAATTCAGGTAACTTTTGGGGACCACCCTAACTATACATGTCCTTTTGCATAACCCAATGCCTTCCCAGAGTCAACTCACAGACACAGCCAGTAACACCAGTCTTGTCCCAGCAATACCAGATTGATGAAGCAGAAATGGAGAATGCACAACAATCATCACCAATCTCTTGACACAATCTGACAGCTCACTTGATCCCCAATCCTAACCCCCTTACAGATTGAGCAATCTATCAAGTAATGTCTGTTAATTGGGCGCCCAATTAAGAGGAATGTCTGCTAATTGGGTGCCCAATTAAGAGGATTGTCTGTTAATTCTAGGAGAATGCCTAGGGCTTCCAAACGTTACTCTTAGCGGTTACCCTTACGATCCCTCGAATTCTCAATGCCCTTCCTCTCCTCACACTGACCCTATCCCTTCACTTTCGCAACATGGTTCAGCAAAGCGGAGTAGAAAGACTGACAAGGCGAGGAGGAAACGGTCGACCGCCGCCAAAACCAGAGATTCAGCCGCCGGATTGAAGGAACACGCTATCCGCATTGCCCAAGACTCTACGCCCATCGAACTCAAGGCGTTCGATATATCGAGTCTTCCCGCTGGCTCTAATGGGTGGACCGCCTCACCTACTTCGAAAATTAATCCCGGGCTGAGGAGGATATGGAGGAATCTTGATTTATTGTCTTCATCAAGTCTACGGCTGTCAGATTGCGATGGGGTGTAAGCCGTTATTTCTAAGTCCCCCTGGTTCTTCTGAAGTTTACGCTATTTAGGTCTTGTACCGCTCTTTTAGATTCTAGTGATCGGATTATCGCTGTTCTCGGCGGTGTCCCTCCTGGATCCGAGGGTGAGGTGTGGAAGGAGGCCGCCGCGCAAGCAGAGGATGCGGTGCATGGCTTCCGAGAGCAGAGCTCCTGTTAGAGCCCGGTCAACAAAGGGGGTACAAGTCTCTGAGTGAGTGACAGAGCGCTCCCTATATCAAGTCAGTGTGGGGTAGGCTTCCACAAGAAATCCACGTACCGCCTATAACAAGAACCAAAGAGGCCATACAATAACTGGATGCTCCACTCGGAGATGTATTAATGGACCAACGATATTGATATGCTTGGTTCAGCAGCTCGATAACAGAGACCATTATGATTTATGCAGACAGAATGCAGAGGCAGAGACATCTGATGAAAATCAAGACGCGGAGCCGAGAAAAGGTCCTAGACACACAATATTTCATATTTTCTACAAAAACAGTGCAGCTCCACCTTTCTTCGAATTGGATCCATTCTTGAAGAGGACGTTTACGCTGTCAAGCCCCTCCACAGGCCAGACGCGCGAACGGACTTTTCTTGACTTATTCAATGCGTCGACTCTTGGTATACTGTGCTAAGCAACATCTTGGAATCACTGTTCTTATGTCTTTCTTGTTTTTCTGCCCAGTGCTTCATATTTAATTTATTGCCCAAAGTTTATGGAGCTGTGATCTCCACAAGGAAGTTCTCAATGAAGATACTATCACTTCTGCTGAACCTCACAGTTTTCAATTTTTTTTCAACCTTTCCCTCATCGTCATTGCAATCCAAATCTCCCTCCTGAGTAAACCCACCAGCGGATTTCTCTCTACAGTGGTCACACATAGCCCACTGGTGTTTCGGTGACAGGTACACTATGGCTGGTGGGGAAGAAAATGAGCCCGAACTCTCACCTTCTCTTCCCTTCCCACTCCCAAGTTCTACGACGATGGATCCCGAAATTTTCGATAATGTGATCTCCGTGAACGCTGGAGGTATTAACAGACCGTACTTTCCAGGTGAGTAAACCTCCATTTGTGCATTCAGAAGACGGAAAAGCTGACACGCAACCAAATGCATTCCGTTCTTTCTCAGTTGGAGGACCGAATCCAAAAACACCTGCATCAAATTGAGATGCTACACCCTCCTATCCCACAGTGACTACCGTTGCCTCCACACGGCGATTATACGATGAATGCAATCTCACGATGAATGCAATCTCGCGATTAACACTGTGAATAGGTGAATGCACCGGCAAACGTGGCTCATTTCTTCGGAGCATCAGACGCGATTGGCCTCCAGTCCCCATCCTCGTCGAATTATCCGGCTAGACAATATTTTGAAGGCCAAGGCTCCCGACCTTTCCATGGCACCGGTCAGCTGTTCTCCTCTGCCACACCTATACTTCTGGTTCGCTTCGTTCTCAAAAGTAGACCTTATAACGTTGATGCTGCTGGTCCTTTCTTAACATTGATACTTGTACATTGTTAATAACCTATATCTCAGTGTGTTGCTTAACTTATGTTGGCCAGCCTAGCATTGCTTAGTGCCCGGTGAGAACATCTTAAGCATTTGTAACCTCTACATATCTCGCTGGTACCATGAGTCATATTGATTTATGGTAAGAAAGCAATCTATTGTACATATGCCTCTGACTATGGGTTCTATTATGCCACTGCGAAGAGATTCCTATTCCGTATGAGGCGCGAGACCAGAAGCAGGGCTGTCCCCACCAACGACATGATACCCTGGTAAATGTATGAATCACCGAGACCAGGAAAGTGTAGCTTGTTACTTACCGAAAATAGTATCAACTTGTCAAAATTATCCCTTGTCTGCTCTTTGATGAACAAGCCCGATATCGGCGTCCCAGCAAGCGTGGCTGATGCCATAAAAGCATATGTTCCTCCAATTCTTGCCCCGACACGCTCAATAGGTGATATTTCGGCAACACAAGACTGAAAGCAAGATACATTAGGAAATCTGTGATGAAGGCGTAATCTGGACGAAGCAGAATTACAGGCGTAACCGAGAAGAACGGTCCACAGAACATCCCGTATAATGCTGCAAACGCAATTAGGTTTTCCTGCGCGAACGAAGTGTACCATAGCGCTAAGATTAATATTGAAGATATCAAAGTCGAGATGTATAATATGTTGAACCTGGACAGGGCAAACAGAATTAGTAGCCGGATCCGGATGAGAAAAACAACGTCTACGTGCCTTCCTACTTTTCCTGCGATTAGGCCGGGACTTACTCTTCCGAATATCGATGCTGCGCAAAGGATGGAAAGATAATACCCGTTGACGTTGGAGCTTGGATTCGCGACTTCGGCACTTAAGTCGACATAAAAGAATGGATTGAAGACTGCAAACACCGTGAACCAGCATCCTAATACGAGGAACAGGTAGCATGGATCTTTGAAGGCAGTAAAGTCAAATAACGCCGATACCGATTTGGGAAATGGCTTGGACGGCCTACGCTGCTTGATGGTCATTGTTCCGACAGCGAAACAGGCGAGGGTTATGAACGCTAAAATTCGAATTGTCCAGCCTGTTGATATTGAGTTTCAGAAGTGACATTATAATTCCAACCACGTACCAAAACCTATTCGTGGAATTAACTTCGATATCATGATAGGAATTACAATTCCGCCCACACTTGCACCAGATGCAAGACATCCTATCGCATAAGGTATCTTCGACTTGAACCAGTGGGCCATAAGACCCATTGAAGGAAAGAAACTGCATCACAGTCATCAGCACACGAAAGAGGGTACATTGCGATAGGAAGCGCACCTGAAAGTCGCTCCAAGACTAAAGAGCACCGATTGTGATAAAAATTGCTGGTATATGTGCCCGGGTTTCGTGAGGCTGAGCATGAATAGCGAAAAGACCACGACTACTCCGCTGGCAGGGACAAGATATCGTGGTCCAATAGAATCAAATACAGCTCCTGCAGTTCCTGCGACTGGTATGTAGATGTGAAAAATCTCTGTTAGAAGATGACGAAGACACTCACAAAGATATAGAATGAATACTTGCACAGCACCAATCATGGAAATAAGTGTCGCTGAGTAACTCGTCAGATATTGTTCGTTGTAATAGTCGGAAAATGCCCCAAAGGCATTGACAAATCTGGTGAATTGTGCAGCTTGATTAGACTTTGAGGATCTGCAAATCAATAGAAAGACTTGCCCAAATGTTCCAAACGACACCAACGTCGTTCCAAAAACAGTACCCCAAGCATCCCAGCCTCCATCAGTTGGGGCGTATGAGTCTCCGGAGCTATCCTGCACATCCTTTTCCTCAAGCTCAACTTCTTCGATTTTAGTCACATCTTTGATGCCTGTCGGAATGGTTTCCGAAGAATTTCGTGACATAGATATGAGCGAGTTCGAGGTTCAAGTGCGAGGGATGCAACTGTGAGGCCGTCAAATGCTACTGCTCAGAGCAATGATGGGCGGGGTAAAGGAAAATGCGGATTCAATTTATAAGCACCAGGGATGGACAAGAAAGAGGAAATCAAACTCCGTCCAAGACCCGACTTGTTTGAGTGTGAGTGAAGCGACAGAAACGGATGATCTGAGTGCTGGGTTAAAAAGTTTGAACAGTGACAAATAGGAAGAACATTACTTACATAGCAGGGAGCTTTCAAAAATGGACTCAATTCGCACAAACGGTCCGATTAGCTGACTCATCTACTTTCTTTCTCATGGTACACCGACGCGCCGAATATGGATCGAGTCTCCCAGCCGCTGGCAGCTCTTCGATGGATTCGACCAGGATTCGACTTGGAAATAGAACAATGATGCAGTAACCTGGCCGATGATTTCGTGAATATCCTGCAAGACTGAAAAGTCCGAAACGTGGTACATCCAGCATATCATCCGACTCCTGCAAATATACAAGATTATTTAGGACGTTCGATCAAAGTTCAAGACATACTTTCTTCTACTGCCTCTTCCAACGCCTCTATTCTCACCTTTCCGACCCCTTTTGCACCAAACCAACCACCTAATTGCAGCATCTACATCGCATCAGCAGAACGACACCACACCGCAACCCGCCTTCAGCTTCATTCAGATGCTACTAGTCCAGAATTTCGGAAAGTCTTATCCCAGATATCGCCATGATCAGTTAAAACTTCGAAAATGAGGGTGGTGGATGATTGCTTGTTGGTTCTCAACCATGAGGAGCTGGAGAGACGTACGATAGGAAAGCTGGTGATAAAAGTCGGATTTATCGGAGCTCGATGATTAGAGGCAAAATAGGGCGTCTATTTTCGCATTCCCCTCTTCCGTTCGCAACTTGAGTACTTCCTGAATAAACTTGTCGACACGTTCCGCTGAACCAAAGGACATTCACCCTTGAAGTTGAACATTTAAAAATTCGAACTGTCATCTGATTGGACTGCTCGCTCGACGCTGCGTTTTACTAAGCAATTCGGTCGGATCTGTTGGCTGTACAGTTCTTTCCAGAAAACTTGTTAATTTGTGAACGCCTCATGATGGTCTTGGTTTTCATCTTGTAAACAGTAGCTGCATACTTAGGAGAGCGAGCGGCGAGCTTTTGAAGGTTCCATGGAGGTCAGCGATTTTCTATATCTATTCACAACCTGTATTAACGCCATCTCAAGTTCCAATCTATTTGCGATTTCTCTCAAGAACTCGATACCTCATTGCTGGATAGAGCTGTGTTATCATTCTTCACTGGATCAGGGCCTGAGGTGCGCTTCCTCGTACTCATTCCCTCCACGAAATTCTGATCAAGATAGTCAATAGCGACAAGCCGCTCAAACAGCTTTAACGCAATTCCAAGAGCATCCCGAATCATGGACTAGAGTTCCCGAAATATTGCAAAAGTCATCCTATCCTCAAACTAAAGTAAACCTACAACGAACTTTCCGATTGATTCGTTTTACCGATCTTTTCTGGTTCGTAGTATATCGGTCTTCAAATCCTTGAGAAAGTCATCTCAACGCGATGGAAATCTCTCCCAGATGGTCAACGACAAGGTGCGCCGCTTTTTTTCTTGTCTCAGGTCATCAAACTGATTAACGCCTCATAAGGTATGAGGAACTTTCTCATCACCGTTACCATCGAGATCGCCTCGGACGAGGTGACGGCGCGGAAAGAAAAAATCTACCTGAACAAATTGAATTTGGCCATGGTGCAGGTACGGTTGGCGTCTGCTCTAGCCGAATTCTCCACTCTTTGACTAGGTACTGCTCATTTCCAGGTCCTCAAACAAGAATGGCCACACAATTGGCCTACATTCATCTCCGAACTCGTCGAATCCTCCTCAACCTCTCTCCCGCTCTGTGAAAACAATATGGTCCTCCTCCGTCTCCTCTCTGAAGAGATCTTCGACTTCTCTGCCGACCAATTAACTCAAGCCAAAGCTAAAGAACTCAAGCTCCAGCTATCGAGCGAGCTGAGTATGGTCTTCAAACTGTGTCTGGAGGTATTAAAGGAGGCATCAAGAGTGAGCCTCCTGAGGGCGACGCTGGAGACGTTGGGCAAATTTTTGAGTTGGATACCATTGGGGTATATCTTCGAAACGGAATTGTTACAACTTTTTGTCGAACGGGTATGCATAACTTTTCTTCTCCGTCCTTTCAAACGTTTCACGCTTGTCTGCTAGTTCCTTGAATCAGCCGAATATCGTAATCTTACCCTTAAATGTGCCGCCGAAATCGCGAGCCTCCCTCAGTCGGACGTATCAATGTACGATGCGAAACTCAAGATCTTCTTCATGAGTGTTATGACAACTCTCAATAAACTTATACCACCAAGCACGGATATCGCATCTGCATATGCAAACGCGTCGGATGCGGGACAGGAAATGGTCGTCGCTCTGGCGTTGTTCCTGGCAAATTTCTTTTCGAAGCACTTGCCGATAATGGAGGGAGGTGAGTCGCGTTATAGCCATACACGCTAACGTGTCTTTGACCCTATATGTAGACGCAGACCGCGAAGCGCTCATTAACGCTCATTTCTACCTCATCAAGATATCTCAAGTGGACGAGCGAGAAGTATTCAAGATCTGTCTTGAATACTGGCTGATACTCCTCGTTGGGTTGTACGACGAAGTGTCTATGATACCCATTGGTACAGATCTCAGCAGGCTGAAACTGAGGAAAGACATATACAGGGAAGTCTTGTCGAATTTAAGGCTCGTGGCTGTGGGGAAGATGGTCAAACCTGAAGAGGTGGGTATGTCCGGCCTTCTTACACATTCATTTTCTTTACGATTTCGCCATCACATACTCACATTCTATTTCTCTTCCTTATACAGGTCTTGGTCGTCGAAAACGAGGAAGGCGAAGTTGTCCGCGAATACCTCCAAGAAACCGACACCATTGTCCTGTATAAATCGATGCGAGAGCTCATGGTTTACCTCACTCACCTTGACGTCGTTGATGTCGAGACGATCCTAACGCAGAAGATGGCAGCTCAAATTGACGGCAGTGAATGGAGTTGGGGAAACTTAAACACGTTATGTTGGGCTATTGGGAGTATATCAGGTGCGATGGGTGAGCATACAAAAACTGTATTTGTTGTTCTCTCTGCTGACGTTGTATTTTTGACTCGAAATAGACGAAGACACTGAAAAACGGTTCCTGGTCCTCGTCATTCGCGAACTCCTGGGACTCGTCGAGCGAAAGTGCGGTAAAGATAACAAGGCCATAATTGCTGCGAACATAATGTACATTGTCGGTCAATACCCTCGTTTCCTCAAAGCCCATTGGAGATTCCTGAAGACGGTGGTTAATAAGCTGTTCGAGTTCATGCATGAGACGCATGAAGGTGCGTATCGTACACTCGGATTCTATCTGAGAACTGGTATCTGTACTCAAATTCACTAATACACATATGCTTTCAGGTGTTCAAGACATGGCCTGTGACACGTACATGAAAATTACTACAAGCTGCGGGAGACAGTTTGTCGTTCGACAGTCGGACGAGAAAGAACCTTTCGTCGATGAGATTCTGCGGATGATCAATAGGATCACAGTGGATTTATCCCCTCAACAGGTATGTATCATTGGTATTTCTTTTTACTATTTTTCGCTATTGACTGTTGTCATAGGTACACACATTTTATGAAGCAACGGGAGTAATCATCGCTGAGGCGTTGAACAGAGCTCAGCAAGAGAGGCTGATAATTAGTCTCATGGAATTACCAAATGGCGCTGTAAGTCATTCCTCTTCCTCTCCATGTTGAATGATCTCCCAATGTACTAGTGGGATACCCTGATGATGCAAGCCTCTCAAAGTCCTACCAACTCCGCCAACACACCTCCACTACTACATAACCAGGAGTCTGTCAAGCTTCTCTCGAATGTTATTAAAACAAACATCTCAGCATGTTCATCCATCGGCGGGGAAGCATACACATCTCAAATAGCGAGGATATTCACGGATATGCTAGGATTGTATAAAACCATTAGTGGGATGATCAGTGAAGTTATTGCGAAGGAAGGTAAGCATTTGACCTTGATATCTGCTAAAATTTGTACGAAATTCATCGCTTTCACTCTATCTTCCAGGTGTCCTCATAGCCAAAACTCCGCAAATCCGTCAACTGCGCGCACTGAAAAAAGATATACTCAAACTAATGCAAACATACATCAACTCCGTCGTACAGATCGAAGTCGTCAATGAAAATTTCATCCCTCCGCTGTTAGACGCAGTGTTAGGGGATTATCAACGAAATATAGCTGCGGCTAGGGATGCGGAAGTGTTGAATCTGATGAGTGATGTTATCAGGTGTCTCGGTGTAAGTTCGTCCTTCCATTCTCTTTACTCTGTTATGTCGCAGTTCTCTATCCGTTGTTTCTCTTGGACTGTTATACTTAGCTTTTTCCCCAAAATATTGACCCGTGTTCTTTGGTTCTGCCTCCCAATACTAAAATTGTGGCCCCAGTCTTTAATCACCCCGCAAGTACCGCCAATACTCAGTGCTGTCCTCGAGCCAACGCTAGAAATGATTACCCAAGATCTCACAGAGTACCCTGATCATCGGCTGTACTTTTTCCATCTTCTCCGTATGATAATCTTAAATTGCTTCCCAGGTAAGCTCGAAATGTTGACTCATTTCATCCGTCTCTCGAAATGCTGATTGGTTGTACATTTAATAGCGTTGCTGAGTATACCTCCCGAGGGCTTTAAGCTCGTTATGAATAGTATCATCTGGGCGATGAAACATTCTGCAAAAGATTTGGGTGATACCGGGTTACATAGTAAGTCTATCACGCAAACGTCTCATTCTAATCTATTTCACCATATCTAACACTTCACGATTCCCGACTGACTATATGTTTCCCTTCAATATAGTGTGCTTCGACATCCTTGAAGCATTCTCCTCCTCCTCCCCCGAAGTCGCAGAAGTTGCACACGCCTTCTACAGCCAGTACTTTCTCGTTATTGTTCAAGAAATTTTTTATGTCATGACCGACTCAGAGCACAAGAGTGGCTTTTCATTGCAAGCAACAGTGCTATCAAGGATGTTCAAGATTGTCAATGAGAGTGGAATGCCAGTGGAGGTCTTAGATCCTACTACTAATGTCACTACCGGTACTTCCACCTCAAATATGACGTCGGAGTTCTTCCAGCACTACTGCGTCAAGCTGCTAAGCAGCGCATTTCCACATGTCCATAGGTGAGTGCCTACTCATAGTTGTAATATGATTTCTTGATTACATCTCTTCTCAGCTCACATATACAAGTGTTGGTGGCGGGCATGAATAACAATTATAATGATATTACCCAATTCAAGGTGGGTTTGAAAGACTTTTTAGTTCAAATGAAGGAGTTTTCCGCCGAATCATGATAAAGGTGTGTGATGTGTGGTGTGTATTATGTGGACGCATGTATATGTTGTGCAATGTCCCTACTTGATTCGGAATGACCATTATCTCTTCCGATTTTTTGAGAATTTGAGTTAGCTATCTCCAGTCATCTTCCCTCATCTCAACTCCATCAGTGTCATGAGCCATCGGTATGCTCAGGAGCGACTCAGCCGCCTGAATGGAGATGCACGGCTTCCAAATACCATGATTCCTGAATCTCACCTTGAAACACATTTTGATTATCATAAAGATTGGAACGAGTTTACATCCATCCTTCTAATTTGTACTGTGTACCTTGGAAACATTGAGTGGAATGTCGGAGTATTGTTCTTGCCCAGTGCACTTTGCATTGGAAAAAGTGGTACAGTCTGGTAAGTCTAGACGGCATCGATGTATCCCATACACGAGGCAGAGAACTCTTTCAGTATAAGTATGAAAGTATACAGCACCCAATCGACTCTTCGCGTTCCAAGAAAGACTGTGTGAGACTTTGTGAGACTGTGAAGGTTCCGAGGCTTCAGAACGCCGTGTCCTCGGATGCATTGCGAGCGGATGTAGATGAAGTACATAGCATATTGGTCAGATGAAGGACATTGGCAAGGAACGAAGTTGGATGCGGGAGACATATAACAGCATATAACTCTACGATGGTTACTAGAGATTTTTTCCCGGTCTAGTATGATAGGATGTCAGAGCTCTCAGTTCATCCCCCCAGCACGCTACTGGTACTTCATATAAGATGGGGTTTGAATTTTGGATAAGAGATAGATTTGTGAGGCGTCGGCACTGTGGAAATTTGGATAAACCGACGACGAGGAGAGCCGTAGCATCCGACGTCATGAGACGCCAAGCACGTGCGGGAGCTTGCGAGCAAAGCTGAGCAATGCCAGTTTCCATCTCAACCTCACCTATCCTAACTACCAAATTAAAGTGTTTTCATAGACCTGCGCCTTTCAAAATCTCTATTATCGCTCTTCTGGCACGAGACTCAATTCGAAAGAACGTCACGCTGCAATTCGACCAGGTTCGACGCTTTTTCGACCATACATAAGACGATTAATGAATACACAAGCCCTCACCGTGGTCTCTGGGCTGCTTTTTATCATTACTGTTGCACGTCTAAATTTTCCACTACATCCTCATGAATTCCAATAGCTCACAGACACTATACGGTACTGGCATCCCAAGACCATTGAAGAGAGGAAAGGCTTGTTTAACATGCAGGCGCGTCTTTTTTCGTTGAAATTTTACTAATTCTGACCCGTAATCATAGGTTTTTCAAGATAGTACGTTTTCTTCTTTGCTATTAGCACTCTGCCTAAATGAATACTCGATAGAGATGCGATGGTGCTCGACCAATATGTGGCCCCTGCCAACGAACTCCAAAAGACGATCCTTGTGAATATGCTAACGGTCCAGGAAGGTCAAGGGCTCAAGTACTCCAAGAAACGGTCTCGCGTCTTGAGGCCCGCCTGCGAGAATACGAACATCCTGAAGAGACACCATCTATGGTGCTTTTTGATCCATACCAGCAAGTTCACGCCCATCACAGCGACGAAATCATGCATGGATCATCATCGTCGCAATCCATACGTAGTTCTCCTACACTCTCATTTTCTGGGACGTCTCCTTTACGTAGTTCACAGGCTAGTAAGTATGGTCTTTTGCCACCCAAAATCTCATGATTGACCTTAATCAGGTGTGTCATCAGGATCATCGGATAGAGCCTCAACGTCTGCAGAGTCAAGGATTTCCCTACCTGGAACTAGAAATCTGTATGTTATATATAGCTTATGATTTCATTGTTCGCTCTAATTGTGCGAAAGCCTCGAACGGTTTTTTGCGAATGCAGTGTCCTTCGGCTTCTTCCTCAATCATTCGCGTTTCTCAGATTCTGCTCTCCTGCCGTTAGATTTCGGGCATCAATCCAGGCCATGTCCGGGTCTATTGAGTACCGTGTATCTGTGGGGTATCCATCTATCATCGCCGACACAACATAGATATCTTGAGCATACCTTGCTCATGCGCGCCCTTCGAGATACAGCCTCAGATCTAAGTACCTCTAACCCACATCCACTTCGATTTATGCATACTATTCAAGCGGAGACCTTGCTCGGATACTATTTTTTCCGTAACGGTGAAGTCCTCCAGGCCAAGCGTCATGCATCTAGTGCCGCATCTCTTGCTTTAGGGTGTGGGCTCAATACTCTTAGGTCCTCGCACGAACAGCAGCAGTCGAGCTCAAATAATCTCCTCCCCCCACAAGATGCAATTGAGGAAGGCGAACGGATTAACGCATTCTGGGCCGTATTCACGCTTTACCGAGATATCTCCCTCACAGTAGATCCTCTGAAGTCTGTGTGTGGGGTGTTTGATGCTCCTGGATGCTGGATTGATACCCCATGGCCGTTAGATATGGATATGTACAGAAATGTGTGTTCTAATCCAACTGTTCATCGATCCATCTGCGTTTGAGTTATGCTCATTTCATGAACAGAATATCCTCCCAACTCGTAGCTCATCGACAGTTTATGAATTTCTCAACCATATACAACAAAATGTTGACGAACATCAGCTTGCTAGTGCGACGAATATGGTTACGAAGGCATCTCTGCTTTTACATCAAGCTTCGTTTGTTGCTGGACAGTATTATCCAAGTGCGTAACTTTTAGGTCAATTTCCCTTCTTATTTATGGTGCATCCGCCGAAGATTTGCCCACGGCCGACGCTCAGATCCTCTTCGCAGCGTTCCAATCCGTGCACCACTTGATTGATTTTCTGCGTTCTCAGTTATCTCCATTGGAAGAACTCGACCACCAAAATCAAAATCTATCAACGTTCCGAGAAATATATCTTGCTCACTCTCTGATACACGGGTCAATTATACGCTTGAACGAAATTTTTTCAGATTCGGATGCCGGTTGCCGCCAAAACTGTGTAAAGAGCGCGCAGGCCATGATTCATGGAGGTGGATTGAATGTGGCTGAATTTGAATGTGTGAATCCTATAATGGGGGTATGTACTTTTTTCGCGCTCTGTAACCAAAATTCTATGAATATGTTTCTCCTAGACGCTGTGGGGCCTGGCTTGTCAAACGCTCGTTCAAGAAATTATTCGTCTGCGTTCTGTGCGATCTGGAGAAGCACAAGGATCATGGTCATATCCTTCGTTTCAGTCTTCGAAGACAGTGTCAATCTCACCATTTTCTTATCGTCAGGACTTGCACGCTGGATCGGGGATCAATGAAGACAAAGGAGACTTGCCCTTAGACAGCGAAGACTCCCTCTTAGCTTCCCTCCAACAGGATCTCTCGGTTCTCACGTTTTTCTCTGCTAATAGTGTTATGATGAATAAGTCTTTTTTGTCTTCACCCCTGTTCAATGAGAGGTGAGTGTAACTTTTCTCGTTTAAATTTAGGATGGATATCTCATTTGAAACTTAACGAAGACGATATCATTCCTGGCATTGTGGTCGGGTTGGGTGCCACTCGTGGATTCATCACCTACGTCTTGTGCGAGCATCTTCATTAGCTTTTTGGTTGTGACCCCAGCCCACGGTTTTGAAAATGTATATACTGCATTCTTGTTTTCACTTATATGCCCACCTCCATCTGGTTTTTCTGAATATTTCCCCTGGTTGGAATAGGATGGTGTGTATACTGTACTGTGTCACATGTGTCCTTGCTTTCATTGCTCTGGTATTACACCATCCATCTGGTAGTATTTCGATAGAAATAGGAGGAGGAAATAAACGGTGTACATATATGCCGTGTATGTGTCCTCGCTTTCACTGCTTTGGTCTTATATATATGTCTACTCCTTTGGTTAAACTATTCTGTGATAGATATCTAGAGATAGGAAATACACGGCGCAATTCCGATGTCTTGAGACTATACCTTGCATTATCAAGGCCGGTAATTCTTCTACACCTATTTGCGTGAGTCCTCCGAGTGAGCTAACTTGACACGTCCTGAGTTGTGGTTCCTGTCCTGCCTAGTACATGCCTTGAGTCAATAGGCAATTGCCTATTGGAAGTGCTGATTCATATGCCAGTGACCAGTCATACAATGCCAATAGCATGCCCTACTGTTCCAATCTCTAACTATCGACTTTGGCAGGACAGTACAGTCCGGAAACAAGGGCAAGGCTATGGAACTCTATTCGATATGAATTTCCGCGAAAAGAGATCAAATTTAAACAGTTGAAAATGTCGAAGACAGGTTACCTTGCTGCGTTTGGCGGTCTATCCACCATCGACGTTTATGAGCTAGGCTAGGCTAGGCTATTGATAACAGCGGACGTCACGGTCGACCGATTTTTGACTATGCCCTTAGTTAGGATGACTATACTCTGAGGAATCTAGGCAGAGCCTGAACAGCTTTCCGGCCTCCTCAAGGACCAATCATTTCCTTGATTGTATCTCGACCAACTGCAAAAGGGGGCGCACGGAAGCTTGGCCGACCTGCCCTAAAGTGGCAAGTTTTCGCAGGCTTTTTTTCCTCTACTCGGGTGAATGTTGTTCATTGTTTCCTTTCATGCGATCGCTCTCTTGCTCTTTTCGTTTCAAACATGTAGAATAACCAAGGACGCTGTCAAAGGACATTGACTAGAAGCCTTTTCCCCTTGCGTACATGGTTTATGTTTCGCATTCAACGCGGTCAACGTGCAGTCAACGTCCTCAGCAGTTTTGCCTTATCTGGTATTCTCGTCCGTGCCATGGGGGGAAGACTTTTTGGGTGCCATGGTGAGCGGGTCATAACCTAACTTTAATTCATCGCGCCTTCCTTCGTTTCTCTATTCCTATACGTTTTTCCATTTCCTATCCTTACCTTCGAGGAGTTTCCGTCGCGTGGTCTTTTGTTGGGTTTTTGTCTTCCGATGATGTTTACACGAAAACAATATTTGCTACTTCAGAGGGCCTATCTACCCTATGAGAACAATTTTTCCACCAAGATCTCTGAGCTTCCGATTATCTTTGTTTCTTTCGTTGCGCCTTGACTTTGTGTTGACTCGACTTCTTTTCACGGCCAGGTCCTCATGAAACCAAATCAAAGCAGTTGTCTGGGTGCAGATATTAGTGTTATTCGCGGTTGCAGTCTTGGGTCTGAAGACCTCACACGTAAGCCTACACTTACCTCTATTGTTATCTCTTTCTCTTCCTACGAATTTCTACTGCCCCTCGTTCCGCAGCAACAGGGACAAACTACTCGTCCTGCCCCAACACCTTCCTTCCACATGATGATTTTATAAACAATTGTTCCTACAGAAAGTCGTCTTCCATAGATGTTGCTTTTTGACGAAAATATATAAGGGATTCAAGCTGATCCTTTTGTTCTTTGTTTCGACGGTCTCGATTCGACGTTGATGATCCTCATGCTGATTACTTGTTTCAGGGATATCTCGTTGAATGATTGGTGTAAGTCTTGGCGACGATAGTTTGCAACGTTGAACTGGATGCATTGTATTTCAACCAAGTCAACGACTACGATGTGCTCATCTTGAACTCTCTGTAGCATGAATCATTAGACGAGTTACATTGGCTGCAGCTGTCCTGCAGTAAGATGGTACAACGAGATATAATCGCGCTCGCGTGTCAAGTCAGTACATAGTCGTTTCAGAAGTCCAATATCACGGAACTCATACTCTTAAGCCCTTGTATCCTGTCGTGTTGATCTATGACTGTTGATATAGTCATAGTGTCACCATACATCTCAAATATCATATCATTGTTAACGACGATGAAACCTTTTTACTGCAAGACAACCATTGGTTAGCCAGCTCGGTATGGATGGCAAATGCATCGCAGCCTCTCATAACTCTGATTGCGTTATATGGTTGTGTAATGTTTCTTTCTTCCACTCCCTCTGGTCATATTTCCTTTAAGATACTCCCCGGACTGTGCGGTGTTCAGATCTTGGACCAAGCCGTCTAATATACCTTCCTTCCTTCCTTCCTTTCCGCCACCGCAAAGTCCACAACTTTCTGTTAGTCGACCAGAGACCGGCAACACACCACCGTCCCATTTCCAGGTCAACACTGATGGTAAATCTTCTCACGACGTTCTATACACTTGTTCAAGAGCTTGCTTCGAGAGAGCTGTTTACTGAGCCGGCGAGCTTTATGCAGGACGCAGAACTGGAAAAGATCACTGGAACAAGTGAATAAAAGTATCGAGGCTTGACGGCAGAAATGGGAGTTTCATACTATTGCCGTGAGTCGGGCTTTCGCCTCTTTTCTTCAATGCCTTCTTCCCTACCTTAGCCTACCTTTCATCCTTCTTTGTTGATTGGTAATCTGAATCACTACATGACGCGGACCATTGCCAATCCTACTCTACCCCTGCTGTAATGGTACCATCGTTTTTAATGGCGCAACATTGTTTTTCATTTTGTTCCTTTGTTCACTGGCTCGTATCCGGCTTTGATCCCCCGTAATATCCCTCCCTATATACAGCTCTCCTCTAACTTATCCGGCCTTAAAGCAACTTACGACACCCTCCTCCAGGCTGTATCGTTCACTTCGGTACAAAGCAATGGCCCGAAGGGCGAGGATTGGAAGAAAGTCTCGAATAAGATCTAGATACAGAGTAAGTACGTACTAGGGCTTAGAAGACGGTATACATTGACAATTTTACGACCTTGTAGGCATCGAATGGTGTGCTGTATCGTCGATGGAACGAGCAGTGTCGGCTATTTGTATCGAATGGGATATGCGAAATGGGTTAATGGTGCTATTGTATAAGCTCTTGGCTGAGAAAATTGCATCATCATCTGGAACTGAAATATCTGTCCCTTGTTCACATCTTGTCTGTATGTAGAAGACTATATCCGGTTCTCCTTCTCTCCGTCTTCTCTAGATCTTGTCCTCCATGTTTATATCACTCTCTTCACCGGCTTGAGGCTGTTATTCTTGGACGCAGTTGTGGATGGCCAATAACAGACTGGTCCTCATGTTAGATGCTATTCAAACCCTGTGCAACTTTCTCAAATGGTTGGTTTGGGGTGTCCTTCTCGGAGGAGCTGGAACAAATCCGGTATGAAGAGTGTTTCTTGTTAGATTTTTCACTGACCTACACGAAGTATGTACATTTGTTGCTTGCAATAACTATGACATTGACTACGAAAGGGCAGATAGGATAGGTCAAAATGTAGAATGTCGGGGAATGGAAGGTAGAGTACACTAACTTGAATTGTTAATATAGCGATGGCCTAGTGGTACAGATGTTACAAGATGAAAAAAACGACTTCTGATCGGTGGTGTGAAAAGTTGATGAGTTCAAATGCGACTGTATGCAATGAGACGAGCGGGATTTTGAAGACGTTGAAGGAAACGCAGGGGGCAGAACGGTGAGTGTTCAGACGATGTGTGCCGGCGCGGCTTTCAATGCAACAGGGATATACGAGAAAATTCGGGAGAGGTAGGAATGTAACGCGGCGATGGCGAGATATTCTATGGTAGCAATGAACCGTGAACAAGAAAAGAACCAACCGAGACAAAAAATACGACCAATGACCAATGACAAAAAGAAAAGATAGATTCCATGAGGTGAGGGTCTGTAGACCGAATGTGCGAGAGACTGTTGAACAACTTCCGATGAGGTGTTTGTGTCCGGATAAGCCAAGCAGTTTGATGAAAGACCAATCATAATTCGTAGAGTGAAGTTTAAAGGTGAACGCGAGCGTGTTGTCCGAGATTGTCTCTCCTGCTAAACGACTTATTGCATCCGGGGTGGAGGCATTTATGTGCTAGAAGGACAAGGAAAAAATCCGATCAGAATGTTGTGAGATGCGATGAACAGCAGACGAGCACGAAAGCAGCAAGACCACAAAAACCGCAGAAAGAAATGGCACTCACGTTTCTCCCACGAATGCAGACTCCTGACATGTCTCTTCAAGTGTTCTCCTCTAACGAAGCACTTTCCACACTCCGGAGCAGTACACACATATCGCCGGTCCCCGGTCGCTTTTTTTATCCCTCCACTGACTACTCTAACATCTGTGTTGTTTGCGTAACGACCACGAGCAGGAGGTCGGCCTTGCTTTGGCGCGCTTGTTTCTCCGACGCTACTAGCCTGAGGGTACGAAGGCCATGACCCTTCGTACTTAGCATATTGAGAGTGACTTCCTCCTTCGTATTGACTTGTACTATCATCTCTGCCTGTTGAGTTGGAAGGATCCGGAAGCGTATACAGGTTCGGAGAGTTCAGATTGAAGCTCGGTTCTGCGGAAGGAGCACCACTGGTATGAACGTTTGTCATGGCTCCTCCGTCAACTGGGACCTTCCTTCCTCTCGATTTTTTTGCCACGCTGGAGGTAGGGCCAGGGTTACTATGACCACTACCTCCGCCATGAGTGAAGTCAAATTGAGAGTGTCCCTTGGCAGCGGCAATATCAGTGGGAGAAAGAGACGACAGTTCCTCAAGCTGACGCAAGGAAAATGTGGCTCTCGTACTGTTCCGGTTCAGAGAGTTTCCGCTTGCGCTAGACTCATACGAACTGTCTGACATGCGCTTGCGTCGATCTTGGAACGGTGGAGACGTAGAACGGGAAGGAACATAGGAGTCGCTATCTCCATCGCCTCCAATCTCCTCATCAATTTCGACATTTTCGATGCCAACTTGGCGAGCACCAGTGCGAGATTGGATCTTCGATTTAACTCGGAGGAGAAAGTCCTTGCGGGGCCTGCCGCGAGGACGCTTGACAGCAGGAGCCTCGACTTCGAGAGAATCGTGCGCACGAGTGCGCTTATTTCCGCGACGAGAAGTACCCTGGAAGTCTTCCTGGGACCCAAGACCGAAATTAGCCGACGAAAATCGGTTACTTTCTAATGCATGAGGCGAGGGATATCTATGCATAGAGGAGGCATCACCACCGAGACTAGCGACGTCGGACATGTTGACATACTGCTCTCGAGGCGGGTCAATGTGAGTTAATGGTCTTTCAGGATATGCTGAAAAAGCTTGTTCTGGAAGAAAAGTGCTCATATGCAATGCAGGACTACCAGTAGCAGGCGAGTGTACGACGGACATAAAAGGCGTGTTCAAGCCAGAGCTGGAATGCGGGTACGGAAGATGCGAGGTATACTGTACCGGACTGGGTTTCGGCGAGTTGAGTTCGTCAGGCAGTCCAGTTCCTGGAGCAGGATGGCTCCAAGAAAGCGGATTACCCGGAGCCGGAATACCGATAGACGAATGCTGTGAAGACGCATAGATTTCGGAATGAGAAGTAGGTGAAATTGTTCCTTCAGACGAGGGTGAAGCCGCCAATGGCTGGACGGCCGACAAGTCGAGATGATAACCAATCGGGCTGAGCACAGGATGACTGTAAGTGTAATGAGTTTCTGGATATTGAGCTGACTGCAAGGTATGGTTCTTGTTGTCGTTCATCGAGTGTCCAAAGCTAGATGAACGTCCTGCGACATTAGTGCCTTCGAGTAGCAAGCTGTTCGAGCTAGAAATTAGCTCTTCTGGATTACCGGAAAGCGAAATCCATCTAGATAGTGATTCGCCAGACCAAGAAGACGAGATATCTGGTATCGTCTCATTTCTACTTGGCGGCTTTTCCAACGCCATCATCATCGTACACACCTAAAACACTAGAAGACGAGGAGGTTGGATCGTCGGAGGCTCAACTTGAACGACGATGGCGAGTAGAAGGTAAGACTCGGGTGACGATGAGGGAGCAAGAAAGAGAGCGAGAAAGAATTCGGACGTCTAAGGGCAAAGAAGTATTCGATTTGGAAGCTTCTTTTGTTTGGCATCATCTCCCACAATTAGCAAATTTTGCTTCCGTTAATTATCTACAAGCCTAACGGAACGAACGTTTACATGTCTACATCGATGTCCTCGTCATTTCGGAATTACTAAAGCTTGACTCTTCCCAGATTTCTCCTCAAGTATTCCGCGAAAGGTCAAAGCGAGTTATTGCGAGCCTCATGTGGGGTACCTAATTATAGCGCCACATTGTACGGCATTGACGCAAAGTACAAATATCTGCGAAGAACATTTTCAAGCGTGGTAGGAAGATAACTGAAGACGCCCGAGACTATGAGTTCTAATTGATGAATATCTGGAGGAGAAGAGCAATAATCTGAAAAGGTGACTCGAAAAAATTCCAGGGAAGCGGGATTCGCGTTCATAATGCCAAAGTGGTATCTAGACTTAGCTACCGGGAAAACATCTACATCAAGGTTCCAAGAAAAAGTAATTGTCGAAGACGTTGAGAACACTTTCATTGATCATTTTGTAGAAGTTGAATTTTGGACTAGGAATGAGACGACTAGTTGCAAGACATGTAAGTAAGTGTCACTGGCTGACAGTATCACACAAGAGGAGGAAGGGAGAACAAAGGAAATAATGCTGCTGCGAAGTTCCGTACCGCTATGCACACCTTGAGGGTGCTCATCGCAAGGGCTGACAATCATTGTCGTCGGCTAATAACAGAAACAGGGAAAAATATCCCGTCTGCAATAACATAGCCATCTAGATTCTAATGTTTGCATGTAGTACCTACTGACTAGTGAGAAATCGTTGAAGCGGGCCACAGGTCGGTATTGGGAATAATCGATACCTCGGTTTTGTTCTCATGGTTGACAGATGGACGACCTGGGGGAATGTGATTGAAGGCACTAGGAGCAAAGTTATTGTTATTGTTACGATCTTCAAAACTATTGCTCAGGGTGAGTGAACAAACTTGTTTCTGCCTTTTGTATCATCTCTTTTGCTCAATTATCATTTGCCTAGGATGAAATCTCAGTCAAAAAAGCCAAACCTCGATCCACGATTTTACATTGAAACGTGGCGCTTTCTTATCTAGACTTATCTTCGCAATATGTCCTTGGTCCAGCTCCCAGCCTCTCCCAGCTCTCATACATAGTATCCATTTGCAGGGTCGATTGAAGGAGATTTTTGAATATCGAATGATGGCAATCATCGCTTCAGTTATATGATACATCAACTTATATACAGAAAGGTGTCAGGGTTATAGAGCTGGATATCTGGACAATGGTCAAACGATGTAAGTCTCAAGTCGTTTGAATCGATTCCCATCATGATACCACCATTTATCCTTTGTAGAAATTGACGACGTCGGGCCAGATTGCTTTGTCACTGAAATAGACAAACCGGTTATGAATATACCTTGCTATGAATATGAATCATTGAAGCCAATGTTTGATCCCGCGTCGACGGCCAGGATGAATTCTATTTCCTCAATGACGTTCGTGCTGGGACCAGTCAAAATTGAAATGTTGTTGAATTCTCAATAATATCCCACGACTTGTACCTATGGCTCAATCTCTCGAATTATCGCGTCGCGTAGAAAGCTGCTGGGTGAAACCTACAGACTGTCCAGAGAACTCTCCGGAGTTCAATGTTTTAAGACAATGTACGAGAAAATGTTGTTGTAAGATGTCTTTTTGACAGTACCATTCTTCTTCTGCGAGTATCGCGACAACGAGATGATGGCAAGTCTCTTTGCAAGTGGTCTTCAACTGATTTCGTGATCAAGCAAGATTCCAAGTTCTCCAACGCTGAAGTTGACGACGGGACAAATAATACCGATCCAAATTAAGTAAACTGGGCTTTGCAGATAAATCACCGTGTTAAATTGACAACAGTTGATCCGTAACACTAACAGGGTTAGATCATAAGACAAGGAAAACGACGGATACAAGAAGATGCATGAAGAAACATTTATCAAAGTATTGGGTAGGATTAAAATTCAACGCCTAATCGGAAGTCAAATCGGAATAATAGTCATATGTAGATAGTTGAAGCAAAGGTGGACTGGGCACAACGAACGAAGATCATAGTAGCTGACGAATGACCGAGGGGTGCCGGACCTTACTACAAGGCCAGGAACGATACCGTCTTTGTCAAGTTTGAGATGAGGACTCTTTCCTAAAAACTCACGCTCACCTATCATTGAATAGGGGCGAAGACAAAAAAGACTTATCCATTAGTGCACTGTTAGCAGAGAAGAACGTGAGGGCCGAGAGGCCCCGCTGAAGGGAAGCTAAGAGGGAGTCTTCACTGTCCAAGTGCAAGTCCCCTTTGTCTTTACTTTCTGATCCAACATGCAAGTGATCCTGACGGTACGAACATGGTAAGATCGACGCTGGCTCTGAAGATTGATACGGAAGATATGGCCATGATACTTGTGCTTCGGTTTGCATAGAACGCAGACGGACAATTTCTTGAACGAGGGTCTGACAAGCCAGTGTCCACAGCGTCTATGAAGGAAATATAGGTATAGACTTTCGTAACGGTACGCTGAAAGAGCACACACCCCCATTATAGGATTCACACATCCAAATTCAACTACATCAAGCCCTCCCCCATGAATCATAGCCTGTGCACTCTTTACACAGTACTGGCGGCAATCCGCATCCGAATTTATAAAAATCTCATTCAAGCGTATGATCGACCCGTGTATGAGGGAGTGGGCAAGATGGAGTTCTCGGAGGGCTGAGGGATTTTGACTTTGATAGTCGAATTCTTCCAGCGGAGACAATTGGGATTGTAGGGAAGATATCAATTGTCGAACAGATTGGAAGGCCGCGAAGAGAGTTTGCACATCGGACGTAGGCATGTCTGAGTGGTCATGGTGTAAATAAATATGAGTTGGAAGTCGGCGTAAAAACAACGTACTTGAATCATACTGTCCGGCGACGAACGACGCTTGATGTAGAAGTAAAGATGCCTTCGTGATCACATTCGTCGCACTTGCAAGCTGATGCTCGTCAACACTATGTTGAATATGATTGAGGAATTCACGGATTGTCATTGAACTACGAGGCGGAAGGATATTCTACTCATATAGAATGAGATTACTTTGAACGCAGATGAAAAGGCGGTTTGGATTGAAACATACCTTTTTATACATATCCATATCTAAGGGCCATGGAGTATCAATCTGGCATCCAGGAGCATCAAAAATCCCACACACAGACCTAGGAGGATCTACTGTAACGGCGATATCTCGATAGAGCGTGAATACGGCCCAGAATGCATTAATCCGTTCACCTTCCTCAATTGCATCTTGTGGGGGAAGGAGGTAGATGTTGGAGCTTGACTGCTGCTCTTTGTGCGATGACCTGAGGGTGTTGAGCCCACACCCTAGAGCAAGAGATGCGGCACTAGAGGCATGACGTTTGGCTTCGAGGATATTACCATTACGGAAAAAATAGTAGCCAAGCAAGGCCTCAGCTTGAATGGTATGCATGAATCGATTTGGATGTGGGTTAGAGGTACTGAGATCCGAGGCTGTATCTCGAAGGGCGCGCATGAGCAAGGTATGCTCAAGATCTTCACGTTGTGTTTGTGGGGATAGATGGATACCCCATAGATACACGGTGCTCAATAGGCCTGGACATGGCCTAGACTGATGTCCGAAATCTAACGGCAGGAGAGCAGAATCTGAGAAACGCGAATGGTCGAGGAAGAAGCCGAAGGATACTGCATCCGCAAAAAACCATTCAAGGCTACCGGACTATTAGTACTATCAATGGAATGAAAGACCATCAACGTACAGACTTCTGGTTCCAGGTAGAGCAATTCTTGATCCCGCCGTTAAGGGTCTACCCGATGGTTCAGATAATCCACCTGACCAATATTATAAATTAAATGACCTTGCATATATGGAAAAAGAACATACCAGGATGTGAACTAAGTAGGGGAGACGTCCCGAAAACTGAGGATGACGGAGAACTATTTGAGGAATACGACGATAACAATCGGTCGACATCTCCTCGCATAGTTCCGCTGTTGTGATCTTGACCTTGCTGGTATGGGTCATAAAGCTCCATAGATGGCGTCTCTTCGGGATGTTCATATTCTCGGAGGCGAGCCTCTAAACGCGAGACTGTTTCTTCGAGAACCCGAGCTCTTGACCGTCCCGGAGCGTTAGCATATTCACAAGGATCTTCCTTTGGATTTTGCTGGCATGGTCCACACATTGGTTGAACACCATCGCATTTCTGGTGGAAGTTTGTGAAGGTAGAGCCTAACTAGCAAAGTAGAAGCGTACAATCTTAAAGAACCTAGAATGAGGCGTTAGGATGAGTGAAATTTTGGCTAGAAGATTACGCGCCGACATGTTAAGCAAGCCTTCCCTCTCTTCAGGGGCCTCAATGTGCTATTAGAAGTCATCAAGTAGGAGTACGATGGAGGTATTAGTCGTGTTGTAATAAAGGTTGACCACACGGCGAAGAGAGGTCGCAAGTTGAGGTTGCATATTCACTGGTCGTCTTAAATAAGTTTCGTTTTCTGACCGTAACTTGGCCGTTTGAGTTAGAGCAGTGGATGATGAGTACTACCATTCGTTTGGTGATCTTTGGTCGGTACTTGCATGCGGCAAGTTGCGGCGGCTTGGAAGCCGAACCCGGAAATTTATGAGCGTTTTCCAAAAACTATCAAATTCGCTAACAGAGGCTGTAAGCCGGTGCTGTCCACTGGATCCCCGCGATTACCTTCCTCAGAGCTCCTCGGAGTCGCCGCACTGTCGGTTCATTCAACTTGTTGCTTGCTAAAATGCCTACTTTTTCTAAGAGTTCGGTTCAAAGTTTCAGACACCCGTAGATTGTGCCAAATAGATTACAGCACTTAATCCGTCACTCGATCTCTAGAGGAAAAACGAATTACAAACAAACAAACTATTGCTAACTAGTGTACCCCTTTGGTGCCCTAAACCAAGTGCTTCTCTCCAGGGTGGATGCCCAACATTAATCAAGATATAATCCAACTACCTCTCCCTCATTATTTCAGAGTTTAGATGAGTCCGAAATCAAGCCCGAGGATGGCAGATCAGTTGTGGTAATTTTGCCTTTCTCCTTCTGTAGTGCTTTGTGTATGTAACTCTTTATTTTCGCCTCCTATTCATATCTTTTTGTTTGTCCAATACATTTTGCCCCGAAAAAGGAAACTGTCTAAAGTCATTTGAGCGCAACAAGAGTCTGGGCCCAAGAACGTATTCATTCGAGCCCATGTGAGTGATTGTGACATATTTTCCCACCAAAACACTATTTGTGTGTCTTATGACCTCACTTTGGAAGAACTGAAAAGTAGGACAGTATCATTAAAATCACTCTATATACAGTAGATGAGCATATGTAATCATGTTGGAAAAATGAGGTGGTACAAGTACACAGATTGGTGCAAGAATATTCACAACCGACAAAAACTGCGAGAAGGTTTTGAGACGAAATTGACGAAGAAGAAGGTTCGGCGAAGACAAAGGATCGTCAGGAACGCGTTTGCGAATACGCTCTTATCTGAGCTTGGATCGTGTCACGCGTGCTCACCGGAGTGGTATCCTATGCCCTTCACCCCACCTTACTGCCTTCGAACCCTTTCCTATTACCTCCAACGGAGCTCATACGCGTCCGAAGGGGGTGCGTTATGAAGTGTCGGAACCTTCACAGTCTCCCAGAGTCATTCTGTAGTAGCGGCACACGAAAGATAAGTGGGATGGTATGTTGGCTCCAATATTGTAGTTCTAGTCTTAGAGTCTTCTTCCTCGTCTTTAGGATACATCGATACCACATCTGTATAACATATCATACTTACCGCATAATCTAGGTCGAAGCAAAGTCAGAGGAACCGTTCTTCTGGCGTACGAACCAATTTCTCATTAATCGGAATTGCAAGAATCAAGGTACAATGTACAATTTAAGACCTGGTTACAGTTTGAGATTGGTATATAATCAGCTTTAGTGCCGGAGTCTAGACCCAGCAGCCGCTATACACTTAGGATATGGACTTCATCTGGCCAGGGCCAACAACAATTCGAGATTCGGGGAACTCGCAGACTACATAGGTGCATAGAGTATTTGCACAGGTCTTTCAAAGTTCCAGGCTTCCGCGCCACTTCATGCTTCAAGCTTGAAGTTCCGGAAGTCCTGAACTGCACTTTTCCGATCGACACTTACTGTCATGGTCTTGACCATAATTCTATGAGTTTTGTTGTATTTACACTTCATAGCGCCACACATTCCGCGTACTGCCTTCGCACAATCCATTTTATTGACAATTCAAGTTGTATTCATATCCTACCTGTTTTTGATCCTTTGAATAATACAGAGCACACCTCGTTGTAAGTAAGGCATAGCTGCACTACAAATAGCTTCACCAACTGTTCAAGTGCAAGAGTCTAAGCTTAAGTCTCACCTCTGTGATGTAGACGAAATGTGCCAGACGAGCAGAAATGTTCGTTACAGCCAAGATTTATGTGTTATACAGATACACCATTCTCTTATCCGTTGTTGATCTCCAGGTAACATAATCAATCAGTATCTATCATTCCATCTGTGACAAACCGTTCGATGCCTACAATGTAATGCAGTCTAAATTTTCGAAGACGGTCTGAGTATATACGCACTTGCATCGTACTCAACAGCTTGGTCCTGCCTTCGACTGTAACTGTCTTTAATCGTCGTCGTCGTCTGCCGCATTAGTTTGTGTTGAGGTGAATGATACCGATTTGCCTTTGAGGACAGTGTCGTACGTCATTGAAGGAGCAGGAAAAGTCAGAGGAGAGGTCGGGGTGGGGGGAACATTAGTATGGGGATGTTCGGCGGGGATGTGAGCCACGGAATGAAGTGGACGAGGCCACACATAGTCTCACATAGTCAGCACCACAATGAGAGCCATTTTGATAGGAACGTAGATGAATAGAAAGACGAAGAAAAGTGGCCAAAGCCCGACTCACGGCAATAATATGAGCCTTGATCCATCTCTGCACATTCTCCCTCGACAGCTTATAGAATTCCTCTTCCCACACAGAGCTTTTCGAATCAGCGAAGGGCTGACACAAAGTGAGCTCGTGAGCATAAGAATAAAATATCGAAGCCGAGGATCCAGCCAGGATCTGGCAGTCAGTAAATCCGCGAGTCAAAGCATTTTTTGACCTGGAGATACAATGGTGTGTCCTCGATTTCAAATTCAGCTGAACTGAGAGGTAATCTGAGGTGAATCTGCAAAAGCCGGGTAGAAAAATGGTCCAAAGAAAGGATAATAGTGAAAGAAAGGAAACTGCCACATGTTGTACTAGTTAGTTGGTCAATGAGGTCACTGCCACTGTCATTGTCGAAGGCTGTCACGGTCGAAGGAGATTTGTTCAGCACGGGAACAAATATTGCACAGCCATGGTCCCATACTTGGGTAATATGACTCGCTTTGCCCTCGTTCAGGCCCAAATCGTCGCTGACACAGGAAACAACTTACAGTAAGTCACTGGTATTACGATAACCTTGCATTGAATTAACGCAAGAGCGTAGGAACTTGGCTTATTAAGAAGCTCGATGACGTTTTGTTTCTGCAAGTCTACAGTAATTCCGTGAACTTACTGTATATTGTGTCCTGTGTCACAAATGAATCGAGTATATCTCGCGAGTTCTTTATTGTAGAAGTTATCGTCACTTACACTTAATGCGCATATAGAATATTCATTGGATTTTCCCTCTCCAGAGCGTGATTCTCACATATCTATCATTCCAGCGAGACCTTTACCTTCGTGCACTGGATTGGATATGAAATTTGAATGCGTCCAGGCGCGCGATGTGGCTATAAGGGATAAGAATTAGTCTTATGATAAGGAACTTCTTTGAAGGCAGAGATATTCAAGACAAACGTACCGTATAGCTTCAATCGTCTGCTTGTCTGGAATGCCATATGTTCCTGTATGATACCTTTCATCCAGGATAACATCGTCCTACTCAATCTTATCCACACCAAGCTCCATTTCCTCCGCTGTGGCCTTCGCGACCCTCAACACCTGAGACCCTCTCTCTACAGGTGTAGCGCTGGCAGCGAATACCAGCGAGCCTTCTCCTACCCAGCCTTTCTCCATCCTCTGGATACGTTTTCGCAAGTAATAACCCTGTAATCATCCCTGCAAATTTCGACCGTGTCAAAGAAACAATTCCTTCTCCTATCCATACACCTCGAATGCCTGTCGGGCGAATCCTAGTCCTCCTATCCTCCTAGGGGATGATAAGATTGTAATAAGGCTTGCCTCCTTCGGACAGAACTTGCGCTGTGAAAGAGGCTTCGGTGGGTTTGTGCTCGATGCTATCTTGAGTCATGATCTAAGTTTAAATCACTGCTTATGATTGTCCAGAGTTAGATGTTGTGGTCTGAACTTACTGGATATCGTCCCTTTCGTTAGGTTGATTTGCTCCTTCCTGGGACCTTGAACATTACATCTGTGGATTCTAGTCGTATATCGAGTTGGGAATACCCGACAGACCGACAATATCTATTCTTCAGTTCTGTGAGTGTTCTTACAAGCAATCCGAGTCCACCCATTGGTTGCAAATTAGCGTTTTCTAGATCTGACGAATACCCACTAATGCCTTTCCTCCATCTTCTTTTGCTCAGACTACAAGCCTGGCAACATCACGGCGTATCTGCCAAGCTCTTCATGCGTGACAAGCTACCAACCGATGTACGAGACATTCTGAAGCTAATTCAGTTTGCTGAGCAGAAGTATGTGCGTTCTGATATCACGGGAATCACTGCCAATATAGCACGCAAAGTGGTTGTGGTTGGATCTGATCAGCCTATTTCGGACTAGTGTTGGTGGTCGTCCAGTCTCCCCCTAGTGCACTGCAAAGATGTTACCCAAATCCAAACGAAACAGTCCAGCTTATCGAAGTGAGAAGGGCCCTATTCGCCAGAATTATTCATTGAAACTGCAAAAGCAAGGGTAAGGAAGTTCGCTCAGATATATCCATGGTCAGAAAAGCAGTGGAAAACTACAGGATTCGAGATAAACAGCGGTGTGGCTTCTCGATACCACACACTATCGCGCAACCGTGAACAGGATGTTTATTTAGAAAACGGGAAAAGTAGACTGAAAAGCGAAATGTTGGTTGTGTGTTGAACGTTGACGTTGAACATTGAGCGTCGCCGAAGGTAGACGCGAGAACAAGCGCTTAACTCCGGCGTCTACGAATTTCTCATTGCTGAATCCATAAATGGATAACAATACACATTCACAGCGCCAACGTCGGCTATGGAGTTATTGTTATTGTTACGATCCTCCTTCGCACTTGGCCATTGTTGGCCACCGATGGTCCACCATGTCATCTCCGTTTAGGCCCTCTTCATTTATATGTTAAAAACCCACTGCTCAGGTTGTGTGTGAACGACTTCTTTCTGCCTTTTCTATCATCTCTCTTGCTCAATCATCATTTGTCTAGGATGAAATCTCAGTCAAAAAAGACAGACATTAATCCACGATCTTACACAGAACCATGGCGCTTTCTTATTCAGACTTATCTTCGCAATGCGCTTTGTCCAGTTCCCAGCTCTCGTGGTGTTCATCTGCGGGATCGATTAAAGGAGGGGTTTTTGGTATCACATAACGGCGATCGTCGCTTTGATTGTATGCAGAAAGGTGTCAAAGTTTTAGAGCTGGATATCTGGGACTTTAGGACAATGGTCAGACGATGTAAGTCGCAAGTGATTTGAATCAATTCCCATACCACTATTGAGATTGCTTTATCCTTTATAGACATCGACGACGCCCCAGATTGCTTTATCACTGAGTCAGACAAACCGGACATGAATATCCCTTGTTATGGCGTCAACAGCTTGAATATGGGTCAAGTCAATTTTTTGTCTCGCGTCGACGGCCAGGATGAATTCCTTCTCCTCATCATGACGTTCGTGCTGGGACCAGTCACCCATTGTTGTCGGATTCTCAATAATATCCCGCGATATGTACCTATGGCTCAATCTCTCGAATTCATTGCGTCGCGTGGACCGGATCAGAAAGCTGCAGTTGAGTGGGACGTGCTGAGAATCGTAAGTTTCCCCACTCCGGTGTCGACGCTCTCATCTTATGGACATAGCCTGCCACTACGTATGGCGAGGGATCTCTTTCGATCATTTGTGTTCCACCGTGGAAACTTGACTTGAAGGATTTGCGTGCCTTTACAATGCCCGAAAACGTGAGCTTGGTAGCTTGAAGTTCCCTTTCACGTCATAATCAATCATCTTCCTTTGGCAGATTCCTCAGAATGTGGCTCGTCATCCTCGTTTCCAGGAAATTTCAGAGGCTGCGAGAAATACGGCCCACGATTTATGGCAGGTGGTATGTTTTTCATGTATTCCTTCCTTCTTCAACTCAGCAGGACTCACTTCATCCATTTTCCAGGTCCTTGAATCGTGTGCCCCCGCTGGTCCTTGTTTTGTTGTCACTAACTATGCCTTTTGGTGTTTTGGACGGTTTGAGGCAGCAAAACCGAGAAACAGCAAAGGTAAAGAAAGAGAAGGCAATGACGAAGGTAAGGAAAACCTAAGACTCACTCAAATTCGTTTACTAATCATCCTTCCTAGGTTGGGCAACGGCCACGGTCAGTCCACCTATTGAGCTGGAGATGAGTATACCCAACAGTGTCAGGCTTCCGATGAAGACTGAACCTATGGGCTTGGGTTGCACGGTTACAGAGTGTTTGACATTTTGGATTCAAATGACAAGGGGTGCTGCGTCTTGGATGCAAACGTAACGATATTCTACTGCGATGCGCGGCTTTTTTTTGGCGAAATGAGCCTCGATGACTGATGAAGCTCAAAGTCTCAGAGATAGGACTGTAGTAGATGTACACTGAAGGAGCAAGTCATATAGATATCAAAAATATAGAATTCCAGAGGAGCGATTCGAGATTAATCTACACCGAACTCCACCCTCAATGCACGATCCAAACTATGAGGGGATGTAGCTGCAATTGCAAGGGAGATCTGCTTGTTCAACTGCTTCTTCAGTCGTACCCTTTCCTCAATACGACGAGTCCCTAAAGCTGTTTCTCCAACTCATTTTATGATCAAGTTCAATCAAGATAAGGTCTGCGATGTGATTTTTCGAAAACTTGAAGAACAGGCAGACTCACACTTGAAATCAAGCTGAGTTTGGCAGATAGGGTCACTCAGTTGTAACAGGGTCATGAATGTAGAGAAAGTCTACAGATATAGGTAGAACCAAGGAGAAACATCCATTTTATGATTGAGAAATCGAAGGTAAATTTGGAAGCAAAATTGGAGGGATGGGCACAGTCAATACAGGGGGTAAATTTGCGTTGCCAACATCTTGGACTGGGTACAACCAGAAAGATATAAATCCGTGCGTGGGTTTCTAACTACACCACAACGCCGGGAATGATATCGTCTTTAGCAAGTACGAGATGAGATCTATCTTAAATATAACTAAGAAAACTTACGCTCACCTATCATTGGACAGGGGTGAAGACCAAAAAGACTTATCCATTAGAGGGCTGTTAGTAGAGAAGAACGTGAGGGCCGATAGGCCCCGCTGAAGGGAAGCTAAGAGGGGATCTTCACTGTCCAAGTGCAAGGAGTCTCCTTTGTCGTGTAAGTTCTCCTGACGGTATGAAAGTGATGAGATCGATGCTGGCTCCGAAGACTGAGACAAAAAATATGGCCACGATCCATGTATTTCTCCGGTTCGTAAAAAACGCAGACGGATAATTTCTTGAACGAGCGTCTGACAAGCTAGGGTCCAGAGCGGCTACGAAACAAATATCAGGATTCAGGTTACAGTGCGCGAAAAGAGCACATACACCCATTATAGGATTCACACATCCAAATTCAGCTACATCAAATCCTCCCCCATGAATCATAGCCTGTGCACTCTTTACGCAGTACTGGCGGCAATCTGCATTCGAATCTGAAAATATCTCATTCAAGCGTATGATCGACCCATGTATGAGAGAGTGGGCAAGATGAATTTCTCGGAGGGCTGAAAGGTTTTGATTTTGATGGTCGAGTTTTTCTAACGGAGACAATTGAGACTGTAGGGAAGAGATCAACTGTTGAACAGATTTGAATGTCGCAAAGAGAGTTTGGGTTTCGGACGTGGGCATGTCTGCAGTGGTCGTGCTGTAAGTAGATAGAAGATAGAAGTGGGCTTGAAAATAACGTACTTGGATCATACTGCTCAGCGACGAATGAAGCTTGATGTAGAAGTAAAGATGCCTTCGTGATCATACTCGTCGCACTTGCAGGTTGATGCTCGTTAACACTCTGTTGAATATGATTGAGGAATTCATGTATTGTCATTGAACTACGAGGCGGCAGGATATTCTTAGAAATTCACACAAAATGAGCTTTGAACGCATATGGAAAGGCGGTAGGATTCAAACATACCTTTTTATACATATCCATATCTAAGGGCCATGGAGTATCAATCTGGCATCCAGGAGCATCAAAAATCCCACACACAGACCTAGGAGAATCCACTGTGACGGCGACATCTTGATAGAGGGTAAATACGGCCCAGAATGCGTTTATCCGTTCGCCTTCCTCAATTGCATCTTGTGAGGGGGGAAGGTTGATGTTCGGGCTCCATTGCTGCTGTTCGTGCGAGGACCTAAGGGTGTTAAGCCCACACCCTAGAGCAAGAGATGCGGCACTAGAGGCGTGACGTTTGGCTTCAAGGATATTACCATTACGGAAAAAATAGTAGCCAAGCAAGGTCTCAGCTTGAATGGTATGCATGAATCGATTTGGATGTGGGTTAGAGGTACTGAGATCTGAGGCTGTATCTCGAAGGGCGCGCATGAGCAAGGTATGCTCAAGATCTTCACGTTGTGTTTGTGGGGATAGATGGATACCCCATAGATACACGGTGCTCAATAGGCCCGGACATGGCCTGGATTGATGCCCAAAATGTAATGGCAACAGCGCAGAATCCGAGAAACGCGAATGGTCGAGGAAGAAGCCAAAAGACATTGCATTCGCAAAAAACCATTCGAGGCTGGCGGAATATTAGAGCGATCAAGGGAATGAAAATCTATAACGTACAGACTTCTGGTTCCAGGTAGAGTAATTCTTGGCTCTGCCGTATCCGATAATCCAGATGATCCACCTGACCAAGATTATCAGTTGAAAGAATTCGTATGGCAACATACCATACCAGTATGTGTACTACGTAAAGGAGATATCCTAAAAAATGAGGATGGAGAACTATGTGTGGAATACGACGATAATGGGTCGTCAATATTTACTCGCACGATCGCGTCGCTGCCGAGGCCTTGACCAGACTGGTATGGATCATGAAGCACCATAGATGGGGTCTCTTCAGGATGTTCGTATTCTCGAAGGCGGGCCTCCAGACGCGAGACCGTTTGCTCGAGTGCCCGAACCCTTGACCTTCCCGGACCGTCAGCATATTCACAAGGATCGTCTTTCGGAGTCCGTTGACAGGGGCCACATATTGGTCGAGCCCCATCACATTTCTGATGAGAGTTTGTTTAGGCAAAGTGCAACTAGATAAGAACATACAATCTTAAAGAATCTATGATGACAGGTTAAGATGGGTGGGATTTGATTGGAACAGACGCGCCTGCATGTTAAGCATGCCTTTCCTCTCTTCAATGGCCTTGACGAGCCAGCACCGTATGAAATTTGAGAGCTATAAGAAGTCATAAAGATGCGGGTGGGGTTTTAGAAGTACAGCAGCGATGAAGACAATTAGTCCAAAGACCATGAAGAAGACCAAGAGAAAGAGCCTGAGAGGTCGTATGCTCAGGTTGCATATTCATTGTTCCTCTTAAGTATGTTTGAAGTTTGACCGTGACTTTCCTTTGAAGCCGATCTTGAGTTTACGAAAACAGTGGAGGATAGATATTATACTGTAGATTATAGAGAGAACAGTCTTTTGCTTGCGGCAAGAGAAGAGACTCGCGTGGTGCGGCAAGCTACGGCCGGATATCTTAATCGTCCACAAGCCGGTCGCAAGGCCCACAGTACTGCAGCTTGCTTCCGTTCATTCTGCGTTCAAGATTCGAAAGCTCCCTCAATAATCCCCTGCCTCAAAGGCCCTTGGATTCACCTTGCTGTCGGTTCATTCAACCTGTTACCTACTATACTGCATACTTCTTGCAATATCATAAAACCTCAAGCATCACAATACGGTTGATACCTATTAACAAATTGTGCCAAATGGATGAACATAGATGAACATTGAGTCAATCTCTCAACAAAAAACCTCTAGCTACAAGCAAATCAAACATGCTTCTATTGACTACAAATAGAATTATACTTTGACGTCTCCAATATCCTAATTCGCCTTGTGCCACAAATACGAATCCTTCATCCGACCTTCCTTACTCATATGCTGTGCACCGCGTCTACACCAGCTCCAACACCTTCATTGGAGAGCGTACGCGTCCGAAGAGGGCACGTTTTGAAGTTTCGGAACCTTTTCAGTCTTTAAAAGTCATCTTGGCTGGCGGTCCATGAGCGGAACCGTTGACTCGGATGCTGTATGTTTCTACAGTCCTAGAGTCTTATTCCTCCTGTATGGGATATATCGATACCACTTTCGTATATTGAATTGCACTTACTAGATGACCTAGGTCGAAATGCAGTCGTAGGAAAGGTTCTTCTGACGTTACAACCAAGTTTTCACTGGAGTCTCTACAAGAATCACGGTACATGTGCACGAAGTTCTGTTCACTGATCGGACGCTCATTTCTATCAGATCAATTTTAGCATGTCCGGATTCTAGATTCAACAATCGCTATTCACTACGCACACGAGGTTTCTCCGACAAGTGCAACAACGATTCGAGGGCTCGAAAGAACTGGTGGAATATGTCCGGATTCTAGATCCAGCAGTCGCTATCCACTAAGCACTCGAGGTTTATCCGACAGGCGCAACAATTTGAGGCTCGAATGAACTGGTGGATTAGAAAGAGTTTCTTCCATCTGCTTATATTTGACTCCAAATCTCACACTTCAAGTTCAGCACGGTTGAATTAACAGGCCAAGGACACCGGGATTGATAATATATAAGAATAATGACTTGCTTAGATTGCAGCTACTACTTGAGCCACTTGTATACTGTACAAAGTATTTCTGGAATATTCTACATATTTCAATAAGTGTCCGTGGAGCACTCCTTGAGGTTGCTCCTAGAATATCTCAGAATGTCAGAGAACATATGAGGATATTCTCAACAAGTTTGTCTACATACAACTATATCATTATCAACGTGATGTGGTTCATGATGAGGTATCTATGTACTTTTACAACCATAGACCTTTTGAGTGTAATTCAACGTAGGTATTTTTCTACTAATTCACAGTTCATTGCATTGAACCACATTGTTCGGGCACTCACTTCGTATTCCTTCCGACGTCTTTAAATTTACTCTATTTCCCGTCCACACGCTCAGTCCGAACTCATGCATTAACCTTTCATCCACCAGCAACCAAAAGGTGTATTCTTAACTTGTACATAACATCTGCCCTACTACTGTTCGCATAACACCTGTACTACCATTGTAGGCTATCCGAGTCGTTATGTTAAAGGTTCAAGTTAGTGCACTCTATCTTCACGTACTTCAATATTTGTACTTGATTCAGTATATACACTGACTATATGTACCATTCGTGCGTGTATTTGAGTATCTAGGACGCGCTACCTTAGCCTAGGTCAGTGGAAAATCTAACAAGAAACACCTTACCAGTTACATGAGAAAGTATGAAAAGCATCTGGCATTGACGTCCTGCACACGGTGATAGGATATGATCCAAATTCGTCCTTACAATTGCGCTGAATATTTACAAGGTCGATCAAAAGAAAATTTATGCGTTTTGCATCATTCACAGCGTACTGACCACATCTAAGACCGAGACCTTCTCGGTATTGACGACAACAAGAAGAGTAAGAGAAGGTTCAAGCTGAGAGCGGGTCTCAAGATAGATAGATATTTCGGATAATCATTATCTCAGCCAAGATTTTTGATACATTGATACACCATTCACCGTCGTCTTTTTTCACTCCGCATATCCTGATTGATACGATTATTCGACATCGATCGTTCCATCAATGATATACAGTACACCGTTCGATGCCTACAATGTTCATGTCGTTAGATTGTGAACTTATAACTATTGTTCGAAAACGTAGTGTAGATACGCACTTGCTTCATACTCAGAATCTTGATACCATCTTCAATTGTAACCGTCTTCCAATCCTCGTCGTCGCCATTGCTTTGTGTTGATGTGAATGACACGAATTTACCTTGAAGGACAGTTTCGTACGTCACTGTAGGGGCAGGGAAGGTCAAAGGAGAGGACTAAATGAGGAGGGAACATTAGTACGGGGTAGTTAAAGCGGAATATGAGCCAAGGAACGAAAATACAAAGTGATATGAGATATGATTGAGTACGAGAGTGATAGGACCAGGTATGTAGGCTGCCATAATGAAAATACCAATATGATAGTAGTGCAGTAGAATTGAGACGGAGTGGAAGAATGAATGAAAGCTACCGGTGGGAGTAAAAGACTACGGAAAGTGACGAAAGCCCGACTCACGGCAATGATATGAGCCTCGACCCATCTCTGCACATTCTCCTTCGACAGCTTATGGAATTCCTCATCCGATATCGTAATGCCTTCGTTTTCATTCTTTGGTGGAGGTCCTTGATGTCTATCGCCAAACGTAAATTGGAATCGGAATTCAGACAGCCATGATGGGAGTCCGACTCACGGCTTCCTCGCAAGCGCCATAACCGCCTTATTTGTAGGTACAAGCAGCGTTAATCCACCGTTTGCAAGAGTCAATTTCTGATCTCCGTCCCACACAGAGCTTTTCGAATCAGCAAAGAGCTGACTCAAAGCAAGCTCACGAGCATAAGAGTAGAATATCGAAGCCGAGGATTCAATAGTGAGTAAATCCGCTAGTGAAGGCATATTGTTGACCTGAAGATACGACGATGTGTCTCCGATTTCAAATTCTGGTGAGTTGAGAGGAGTCTGTGGTAAATCTGCTGAGGCCGAGAAGGAGAACGGTATCAGAGAAAGGATGAGAGTGAAGGAAAGAAAGTGCCGCATGTTGTAAGTTGGTCGATGAGGTCACTGTCACTGTCACTGTCTATCGTCGAAGGAGAATTCTTTGTTGGGCACGCGCTTCGGGAACAAATATTGCACAGCCGTAGTCCCGTGTTGCCGGTTTGCCGACACCTGTGGAGTCTTCGAACGAGCACATGATGCAGTACGCCTCTACTGCATCGTGTCAGATCGTGTCGACTCGTCTCCTCTCGTCTCGAAGCATCCCCTCCGCTTCAACATCTCTTTCTTTCCCTTCCCTCCCACCCTGCTCAGCCACCCAGATCATCAACACTCACAAAGACAAACTTTCTTAAGAAAAAACCCTCAAGACCTCTGATTCAGTCCAAACTGAGTGAGCAGTGGTAGCAGGATGGGCCCTCCTACCCATCGCAGCTAACCGCATCGACCGGACCTCACTGCAGCTGGGACCCTCTTCCCCAACCTTCCCCAACCTTAGTGCACACAATACCTGTATAAACGTACATACATATATATCCCTGCTAGATAGTTACGCCTATAATATTATTGAATATACATGCATCTGGCTTAGTCCAAAGATTGGGTAATATAACTCGGGTTGCCCTCGTTCAGGGCTCACAAATCGATCAAATTCTCATTCTGGATTTTAAGAGCAGGAGGCGTTGTCACTTACACGATCTTCTATTACGCGAAACTACACTATATAGCCCTCTCCTCCATATCCCAGTACGCATTCAACGCTAGCTGGCCCCCAAGATGCGCATATAGAATATTCGTGGAATTTTCCCCATCCAGTGCGCGAATCTCTCCTTTTTTCACCATATCTATCATGCCAGCGAGACTTTTACCTTCGTACACCAGATCGGTGATGAATGCGTCCATGCGCGCACCGTAGCTGCAAAAATAAGAATCAGTCTTATGATAAGGGACTTCTTCGAAGGCGGAGATAGCCTGAGACTCGGAGAGATTCAAGAAAAACGCACCGTATAGCCTCGATCGTCTGCTTGTCTGGAATGCCATATGTTCCTGCATGATACCTTTCATCCAGGATAACATCGTCCTCCTCAATCTCATCCGCACCGAGCCCAATTTTCTCCGCTGTGGCTTTCGCGATCCTCAACACCTGAGACCTTGTCTCTGCAGGCGTAGCACTGGCGTCAATACCAATAACTTTCCTCCTACCCAGCCTTTCTCCATCCTCCGGATGCGTTTTCGCAAGCAATTTGAACCCTGCGATCATCCCTGCAAATGTCGACCCCGTAACAGCACACACAAGAACCGTGTCGAAGAAGACACCCAATTCCTTCTCCTGTGCGTACACTTCGAATGCCCATCGGGCAAATCCTAATCCTCCTAGGGGATGATCGGAAGCTCCGGCAGGAATATAATAAGGCTTGCCTCCTTCGGACAGAACTTGCGCTGTGAGAGAGGCTGCTGTGGGTTTGTGCTCGATGCCGAATTTCGAGTCATGATCCAGGTTTGAATCGGCACCCATCAGTCTCGAGAGTTGAATGTTTCCGACTTTGGAGTAGACGGATGATTCATAGTCGACCCAGTGTTCCTGAACAAGTTTAGCCTTAGGGCACATAAAGAATGTTAGGGTGAAATTTGAGGACGAAAGTAGAAACGAGGATATACCTTCAATCCATATTTGGCTGCTACCGCGGCTACCTGCCTAGTATGATTACTCTGCACACCTCCAATGCTAACGAGCGTATCAGCTCCCTGTTCTAATGCTTCCGCAAGGAGGTATTCCAATTTTCGCGTCTTGTTACCTCCGAAAGCTAATCCAGAGTTACAATCGTCGCGTTTGGCGTAGATGTTCACTGGATGGACACGGTAAGTGGATTCCATAAAGAATGAGAGAACCACAAGACGAAGCTTGCCATTAATACCTTTGTACCCGATAATCGCATTCGAGAGGTCATCCGAAATCCGATCCAAGCGATGTATGGGCGAGAAGCCAAAAAGCAAAGATTCTCGAGGGATTACGGAAAATGGGGCTGGAAGATTTAGAGCATCGATGGTACGAGAAGACATTTGAAGCATTTCAAATCCAAGCCCGCAGTCTTATTGATCGATAATGTGGGAATTTTAATAATGGCGTGCTCTGTGTGAGTGAATAATCTACAGAAATTCATTGGGAAGAACGTTTGGACTGAACAAAAGTTCGTGAAACGATTCGTGCAAAAGCTTGAAGTCTGGAAAAGAACGAACGTGATGACCCCGGAGTCAGCCGAAGCTCTTTCGACGACGCCTGAATTTCTTTTCCAACCCATAAACACGAATACTCGATTGTATTCTAATAGTTCTATATCTCGAGGGCATTAATTATATACGACACTCGAGCTATGTACCATGCAACCGCGTTCATGAATCACGATTTTCGATTAGTGAGTTGGGAAAACTTCGTAACTTGAATAACTTTTAACTTAACTCAAGGTTCTGTATCCGAAGAAGCTCGGAAGAAGATCTGTTACATTATTGAACAAAGTTCCAACCATGCCAAAGTAAAGTAAAGTTCCAGAACCAATTTAATAGCACCGAAAACCATCTGATAGAGAACTTAGACCCCTCAAGCACTCTGGACCACTGCCATCAGTATCCCAATGCCTATGAGATACCCAGTAACGAGCAGCGAGCTACACACTGCGACTCAAGCGACAATCGAAGGCTTGAAATCATTGCGCCTCGATTGTTGTCTTGTAGGTAGCGTTGCATGTTGCGCGTACGGAATGTCCAGGGTGCCCAACGTGAGTTTTTCATTATGTAGTATGACCATTGTCCTCCTCTCGTACTAAGTCCCGACGTAACAGGACATCGATATGGTCGTTTTGACATCTCGATATACTCAAGAAGAGCTCAAGAATCTCCTGGTCCAATACAATTCTACATTTTACCTCATTGCATCCAAAGATCCACTGGCGACATATCGAGTGCTGTGGTTCAGACTTGCTGGATATCGTCGCTCTTGTAAAGTTGATTTGCTCCTCCCTGGAACCATGAACATTCCATCTGTGGATCCTAGTCGTATCTATCGAGTTGGGAATACCCGCCAGACGGACAATATCTATTTTTCAGTTCTGTGAGTGTTCTTACAAGCAATTCATCTACTGGTTGCGAATTAGCCTTTTCTAGGTCCGCCAAATACCCATTGATGCCTTTCCTCCCTCTTCTTTTGCTCAAATTACAAGCCTGGCAAGATCACGGTGAATCTGCCAAGCTCTTCATGCGTGACAAGCAACCAACCGATGTACAAGACATTCTGGAGCTGCTTCGGCTCGCTGAGCAGAACTATGCGCTTTCTGATACCACGGGAATCACTGCCACTGTTGGTTCTGGTCAGCCCATTTCGAGATAGTATTCGTTGTCGTCCAGGACTGACTCATGATCCTCCCTCATCGCAATGCAAAGATACCACCCAAATCCAAATAAAACAATCCAGCTTATTGAAGCGAGAAGAACCCTATTTGCCAAAATCATTCATCGAAACTGCAAAAACAAGGGTGAGGAAGTTCGCTCAAATGTATCCACGGTCAGAGAAGCAGTGGATAATGATAGGATTCGAGATAAACAGCGGTGTGGCTTTTCGTGCTACAACTAGATCGACACAAAGTAGTGTGCGAAGGCTTGAAAATATGATGAGCTCGATGGCATTGAATTTCTAGAACGACTACTTCCATAGGTATATACTAACTCATATTATGTGTAGCTCGCAATACTGCAGGTCATCAATTATATGTAGACGTCGACAATTCATCCCACAGGCCCCTGACTATCAGCTGCAAGTTGGTACACTTAGATTGACTATACCACGACGGTTGATACGTGAGCGTATTATCGGATCGATACCAGTAGGGAGCTGTCAGAGCATATCATGCATATGCATATGTTCCAGTGTCGGAACACAGCAGGATGCTTCTAACGACCCTCACTGCATCAACCTCAGCTAGTTCAACTATGAGCCTCGTTCAGCGGCAAGAAATCCCTGAAAGTAACACCACAATCAGCGTGAAGTTCAACACGAGGAATTGGTAAAAAACATATTAAACAAAACCTCTTATGAGTTCTCATCAAGAAGAACATCTTTGTAGACGATCTTCAATTGTTTATAAGAAATTTCATGGGTGTCTTAAGGCGAAGGAAGATTTGTATGAGGATTGAAATTTGTTAGAATAAAGGAAAAGGGTAAAAGTTTGATAATTTTGTAGAGGAACGAGGACATGGAGTCGGATGTATGCTGTTCAATCTGCACAAAAAATATGTGAGTCGGAGAAAGTCATACTAGTCAGACATTATAATATGAGTAGTCTTAACTCCCCAGTCTTGCTTCCTTTGTAAATTGGCTCTCCAAGAAGTTTCAAAATGACTGCTTCAAGCTTAGGATAAGCTTATCCCCACCTGGGTGCAGGGGGCTACCTTGCCCATATTCTAATGTTGCCTGAAGGGAGGATCATAGAAGTCACCGCCGCCGACTTTCAAAGCTGCTTTAAAGATTGCTGCTGTTGGATGAAGTAGATCTCGGAGATAAGGAAGATCAGGACAGCCGGGCACAGAAGGTACGGACCTGGCAAGTACAAGAACTTAGTTGAAGGATGCTGAAGACTGCTGATTCCTGAAGATTGCGTGACCAAAAAGACTTCGACACTATAGAGACCAGCAGCTGGCCACCCGAGAAGATTTAAGGACTCATCAGAAGTCTTACCCGTACAATAGTAGTTCTATACATTCGGGATTGCAAAGACCCTTTCCAAGCAATAACTACAGCTTGCCTAAAGGCTACGTATAAAACAACGTTGAATCGGCGTTGCGGCGTCTTGTTGTTAAGGTGGACGTACAAGGATGTGGCACCGACGAGTCGCACTGGACAAACGCCGTGGCAATATGAAGGAGAAGGAGGACGTCTCACAGTCCTGAAATCACGGTCATTTCGGAGAATATTTCTCGTCAATTGGTACTAGAGATAATAAGGAAATATTCTATCTGGAATCTATGTAGAAGCTTACATTGACAACAATAGTGTTTACGAGGGAGTTTCTGCTGTTCTACGAAGTAATAAGTTAGATATATTACCGTACGAGACGGAGGCGAAAAAGGCAAATAAGATTGCACTTCTCACAGTACAGATGGACATGGAAATACAACGAGAATGGTATCACGGAGAAAATATAAATATTCTGTGTAGGATTTTACTTGCCAACTTTTTTTTTCGTTCTGCACCCGAACGTGGAATGTAGTGTGGATAACCACTACGTACCACAACTCGATGCTAGACGATTTCACCGAGGGTCAAATGGAATCATTGGCATTTGTCCTCCTACTGCCCGCCAGGCATCTTGTCGCGATTGGAGTCCCCGCAGAAGCCTATGTAGTACTTGGCGAACCTGAGGCATGAACACAGCGAGGATTTGTGGGGAAGGGTCTTCCCCGAGACATTGTTCCAGAACTGCGCGTAGGTCTTTGGGTATCGAGTGTAAATCACTGAAGAAAGAAACAGAACAAATCAGACGGTGAAATCTTCGTAATGGTTCGAAACAACGAGTGCGAACCTGAGATCTATTTTGTGATATGTGAATGCGTTCACTGTAGCATTGAAATCGGTCCCGATTTGGACGTATACGTCGCTGACCTGGGCTTCGGTCGCCTGACCTACGCTCCAGTATTTTAAAATGTCCTGCAATTGCTTCATGGATAGCAGGAGATTGCGAACGGCAGATGGGACATCTCCCTGAGCACGCTGGTAGTAGGCAGGTGGATGCATGATCAGAGTGAAGTGGATGAGGGGTGGTGAGAGTTTTTTTTTGCGAATTCGAGTGTCGAATGGAGATGAAGAGAACGAGTTTTTATGGGTCAGTTTGATTAAGCGCAAGATATATATTACATGTGCTTACTGGAATGACACGCGAAATACTGTTCCATCCAATGCCACTGCTTTGTGATGCGTGTGATATACTTGATGCAGGAGTATGGTTGTAGGAGTGCTGTGAATACATGGATGATAGAAGGAAGAAAAAGCTATGACCCGAACTGCGTAGCAAAGAAGTAACCAGACGACGGCGCCAACGGTTCACGGAATGGAATATTGATGAGATTCTCCGAAATTCTCCTTGACGTAGGTTCCCTTTTAACCTTTAATTTGTTATATATCATAGCCATGGAGGTCGGTAAATTCGGTAGAAATCAAGGATTAATTTGAGAAGGCGTTGGACGGAAACAATTATTATGTAAGCTTACCGCATCGCTTTCACTCGGTTTTAGCATAGCTGTGCTCTGCCACCACGTTTCTGCACGATGATACAGGTAACCATTGAATCTAAAAGGAATATTTTATCGACTGGTGCCCAAATCCAAAATTGCAAAGTCGACGTTCAAGGGATCATTCATCACTTCGCCACTGTCACAAGTTTCATGACTGTATCTCGCGTATCCTAAGGTATCCTATGTGTTTCTTATGCTTTCTTAATTGCCACACTTCCATCAAGTCCGTCGAAGTTGGTTGCAAGGACTACGTCGTGATATGACCTCGCCTTCAAACTTCAAACTTGAGAGTTCAAACTTACTTCGTTAAACATACGCTGTCTCTGTCATGTTAATACTTCGCACAGCTCAACCTTCTAATTCTGGTGAGTGACGAGTTTGTAAACTTGAAACGACCGCTATCTATGCAACTCGGCGCTTTCTTCTAACAGGTATCCTCGTCTCGGTTGAACGAAGCAAGAAACTGAGGCCCATTCTTGATCATCAACTCATGTTAAAACAGTGCTCTATTTGTCCATCTCTTCCAAAGTTCCCAATCATGCATAAACGGATTCAGTCTCGACTCGAGGTTTTCATGATTCTCCGTTCAACATCAAATGTTCATGATATTCGCTAAGCAGTTGCGTCAGTGGAACTTGGGAGAACCCCGGATCTTTCAACTGCAATACTACATAGGCAGTACTTTGTGCACTGATTGAGGCCTAGAGATGGTCCAATCATCGCCAGCTCAGCCGACTGCGCGCTTCTTGAAGTGCGTAGATATTATTGAACGATTCTCATAATTTGTCTGATATTATTATCTTCAACGTCTTGACAGAATTCGACTGTTCAACTTTCAATGTTTAATGCGCCAGTAAGAACATGACTGGGGATTGTCAACACTAAGCACTGAAATTCCAACTTATGATCTATGATTTTGTCGGGGGTGGAAATTCATCGTACGGGTTAGGAAAAAAACGCACTGCGCTATACTAATGTGCTCAATGGGCAGAACAATTTGTTACAACGATGATACATACGTATAAAGATCTGCTGCTCATTGCAAATTGATGATCATTGCTTTAATTTACTACTACTATCTCAGCTCAGTGCGATGGCAACACATCACATTACATCAAATGTATGTATCATCGTGTGTAGACCTGTGTAGACGTAGACGCGGCAATGACAGGAGGAGTGCCTACACTGGCATACACCCGAAGCACACGGACAACATCTATTTTCGAATACCAAGTCAATAGGCTCTCAGGTGTTGTCATGTAAGCATATTCAACTAGGAGCCTACAGTCATGGTGATATAGGTTCAGTCCATGAACACTGATAGAAGTACATACGAATATGGCAGCACAATTTGAAATGACAGGTCCAGAATTATAGGTATCGTCAGAAAGTCATGAATCGTTAAGATCGTAAGAAAAACATGATGAGTAAAACAACAAGCAATAAGCAATAATAATGATAAAAGAAAAAAGTAGCCTAACTATCGACAGTGAGAATAATCGTCGAGGGTGTCGTGTACCGGGGGACTAGGTAAACGGGAGGGAGGAGACAAAAAGCAAACGAAGAACAACGAAAAGTAAATCGATAAAAAGTGGGGAACACGGATAATGTAGGAGTACAAGATGGGGAGAGAAAGAAGAGACGGAGAAGAGAGGAGAGGGGTTTAATGGATGAGCAGGATCGCTCGCTTATCGCCTACCCTCTCCTCTGTTTCCCCCTTTCACTTTTACCTCGTTTACTTCATGCCAAAAGTCACCCCACCGCTGTCCTCGACCCTCTTCTCGCATGATAACCGGATCACGACCATCACCCCCGCTACCACTGCCAACCATCTCTCGCCTGTACGCCTCATTCCTCGCTTTCTCCACCCTGTGCAGGGCGTTGAGTAGAGAAGGCGTCGTGGGGACTGGGAGTACGAGTGGGGGAGTGACAGATGAAGTGAGCGGTTGGACGAGCGGCTGTGTCACCGGGAGTGCCTTAGTTGATGTTGGCGTCGAGAGTGATGGCGATGCTTCTGCGAGCACAGGGGGGATTGGATGTGAGTTTGAAGAAGCTACTGCCGTTCGCTCTGAAGAACGGGAAGTCTGAGACGGCGAAGAATGTGCTGAGGAATGAGCTGAAGAAAGGGAAGAACGATGTTGTTTGAGAAATCTGGGTGTCCACTGTGGAGTAGATGACATCGAGCGAGTCGCACCGCTGACGATGTCTTCCTCACCAACAGTCCTACCCTTGTCGCCTTTATCTTTGAAATCCGAATAGTCTGGTGGACCGAATAAAGCATTATCAGTATCGCTTAAACTAGGCGACATAGGGCGAATTTTCGGGTCAGTACGTCGCCTAACAGCTCGGATCCGTGCTCGTTCCTTCTCGTGATTCAACTCGTCTTCGTCAGAAGAACTGAGCTCATCCAACGGTCGAAATTTGACCATCTCCTTCTTTCGGAACCCAGGCGATGGAGAAGATAAGGATCTCGAAGATGACGAACGACGGCCATTCTTGAGTAAAAGACCCGGGTGGGGCTTATACAAAGGAAGAGGCTCGTCGACGGAATTAGTAAACGGTGAGGTAGAGTCGAACTTTCGGAGTTTGCCAGGTCCGGGACTCGAGAGATACTCCGCATCCAAGTCTAAACCCAATTCTGCGTCATCGATTTGAAAGGCGACTTCCTTCTCAAAATTTCCTTCCTTTAATGCCCTTGCTTCCTCGTTCCTGTTATCCCTCGAGCCAAAGACTCTCTCCCAAACCGATTCGAACGGTCTAAAACTCCCTGCCCTCTTCACGTCGTTCGGTAAATTCACAGCATACTCCGCCAGATAGGAATCCCACTTCTCATCAGGACATTCTCCCCATTTCCTCCAAAATGCCCAATCGCACACTGTACCTGCCAAGATAAGAATGCAGAACAAAGCTGAAAAGCCTTTCTCAGTGGAGGTTCCCCAGGAGGAGGATGCAGGCAGATATAGGTGAGACCAGGGGGAGGACCAGGATTGGAGTGATGATGCCGAAGAAGAGGAAAACGACGATGAAGATAGTAAAGAAATACACATTGTCACACCAAAAGAACCCGTCGACGATGCAGCGAACCGAAGCAGAGGATGTTTGAACCTCGTAAGAGGAGGTATGAACGCGCTAAGCATTATTGCAATCATTGATATGACCATAACCGCGATAGTGAACACCACACGTGCTTCCAGTGGAGGGTGTATGATGATACATACGCCTAACACAGACGATGCTCCACCGGAGAGCCCTGCAAGACCTAAGGCAACAATGCTATACCGTGCGGCAAGGACGGTAGTAGTGAACGCGGATAAGACCCAGATAGCTATGAAGGCGCCGCTAGAAAGATCGGAGGAGGTAATATTTGGGATAATTAACGCGAGGAATGTTGACAGATGTACTACACAGTTCCTCAGTTTATTTTCATCTTTAAGTAGAAATCTTGAGGAAGGACTCACCACCAAACGCATAGCCCAGCAGAATGCCTCCTACGCCTCCTTCCAAAACCATCATTCTCTTTAACCTCAACCCTTTGGTCTCTTTCCCAAAACTCCCTGGCATCACATACATATCATTCTTAGCACGAAATCTCCTCGTCCTATCCAAGGTCAGAAATGCTCCAAAAAAAGTCAAGATTAGCGAGACCAAGAGCAATGGAAGAGCATAAGCCAGTAGATAGGATGAGCTTGGGAGGAGCGTGGACAAGCTGTCGCTAGAACCCGATAGACTAGAAGTATTGGTGGCCATGGGAGCGAAGAAGACGAGTCTTGGTACGCGTGTGTTTGTGTCGTTATGTCGTTAGTTCGTTCAGGTCGTCGTCAGGTATTGGGCAAGGCAGGTCGTGAGATGAGAGAAGAGAGAAGAGGAGAATGATAAGATAACAACTGATTAGTAGATAAGATTCGAACGTTCAGGTCGCACGAAATCTTTTGTTTTTTTTTCCTCTCATCATGCTCTCCAGTCGCAATGATTCTTCAGCGGTAAGAGCCATTGATTTTTGGTTTTGTCAACGGTCCGAGGCTCCGCTCATCTTGATATTGGCTACCTCGCGACTCGTCTATGACAGCAAAATGGATCTCTTGCGATGCACGATCCTTGCCGCGCAAAAGTTAAGTTTCACTCAAGAAGACAACCTGTACCTTAGATTGTCCACACGTTGTCACCCTTCTGTCGTCTTCAGGCCAACGTCAGTGTGTTCAAGAAGTGTCTCTGGAGCAAGAAGACGAAAGGTGAAAAAATTATTTAGATTAGCCCTTCCCGAACCCGGTCGAGGGCCTTTTGCCTCAGTGCTTCCAACGAACTCGTTCATATTGACAATTGTTGTCAGGAGGGTGATGGTGAAAACCTGAGAACCAAGTCGCACCATGAGATGGAATACGTACTGAAGGAAATGATTAGACATACTATTCTGTTATGTAAGCAAAAGGTGCGTACTGAGTCGTATCACTATCAACTACCTGTTATTAAAGCCTCCTCATTGTGTTTGCTTGGGAAGGAGGATGGTCGGTACACTAGGCTCAGGTACGGATTATAGTGAAATTTCTGATATCCCGATTTCGGCTTTAGGGCCTTGATGTACTCCACTTCCTCCATTTGCTCTACCCCTTCCAATTTTACTTCTTCTTCTACCTCCTTTCCTCCTTACACTATACACAACATCTGCTCTAGACCCGATTCGACGATTCAGCAAACTCACGAGAGTCAAATTGCGCTGGGACGCTCAGTATTTTCATATACCCATATTCATTTTCGTCGAATATTCCAGTAATATTCCCAACCCTTCAAGTTACAACGTCGCGATCTAACTCTCGTACATGGTGGAATCGGGTTATCATGATACGGAGGCGTTTCGAACCAGTCGTCCCGTCTTTCCCCCCGTCTTCAAGAAGTTCCTGTTCCATCGTCCATTTTGGTAAAGTCTCTATCCTTAGCGTTCCTCTGATCCCACCTTGACCGCGTTCAGAGCGTCGCCATGGCTCAGCTGCGCTGCATGACAATCACACCTTCCAAATATCAAGCTCTTTTCCCACCAATGTTAGGAACCCATTATCGATTTTTGCATCGGGAAGGTCAATACGTCATAAGCAATGTTGCTATTATTATCTTGATTAACTTAGTAACATCGAAGTACAAGTAACCAAGGATAAAATAGTAAGTACATCTCAATGATCTCATTATTCCTACTTCCTGCCTGTTGCACCGGGGCTTTACTAGAGTCCCGTCTTGGTGACGGACTCAACTGTAAGATGTCCCAAGGCCTTGGTGGTCCTAAATGCGTATTGTCGAAGCGTCTACGGTGCCAAATTTCAGTTATTGATGCACTTCTGGAGAGAAAAATTTCCATTCACCTCAGTTCCTACCATAGGCTAGATATCAAACGGTATTAGCCAAATTTTCCCTTTAATGAAAGGCTGGGACTCACCCCGATAATTAAGTCTAGCCCGTCTCCTCCGTTTTCAAGGTCTGCGGCGAGTTTGACTTCATCATCTCCCTGTTCGCCATGCGTACAAAACGACGTGAACTAAAGAAACGTATTTTACGTGATCGGCATTGCTTGCGAGAATCCGAAAACAGATTTATTCCTTACCTCATGCCATTGTTCAAAGTCGGGAGTCTATAGGTGATTATTAAACTTCATCTGAATACAAGGATGAATTAGCAAGCACTTGACTTACCTCCATCCAAGTATTAATCGTTGTGGATGACAAAGTAGCAGGACCAAATTTATGAACCTTGAGACTGGTCAATGCGGATTCGTCGAACTTGAACGTGATCAAGTCGGCACAGTTGGTTTTCACGTTATTAGCATCAACCTGGCGTTTCTTGCACCAGTCGAGGATGCCCGCCTTATTATCTGATACGTAGAATCCTCCTTTACCTATTTATTTTTCGAGCAGATAAATGAGTTCAGCAACGGCTCAGTATCATGGTGGACTATTACACATACCCTTGGGATTGAAGTCATCACCTATCGTGGGTTTGACTTGTAGCTTGACCCCGCCGCTGTGGATGCTAGCCGCTGAAGCAGCGGTAGTGACATGGTAGAGCTCGATAGTAGCACGCTTTCCGAGTGCAGAGGCTCCAACCCCACCCTCGACGTCAGGAGCACGGATCGGGGATGCTGTCACAGTAGTAGCATGAAGAGCGAGTGCGGCACTCAACAGGACGCGGAGAAGCTGAGAATAATGCATTATCTTATAGAAGGTCGAAGATGAGAGACTGGCAATGTTGAGCAACGAGGATTCGGAGGAGGTTAATGTGTACAGGAACTAGAGTAGATATTTCACGCCGACCTGTAAATAAAATAATACTCAGTCAACTCGTCTACCAGGGGACAGGGAGCTCAAATAATGCGTTGAGCTCGTCACTCACCTGCGGAGTGAACTTGAATATGAGGAAGTTGAGAGTGTATATGTGTGCTAACCAGAGCTGGGGAAACACCCCTCATTTCTCTACCATATTTTATAGCGGCTCATAGTCAATATCCTGGAAGACTAAGGCTGATCCTGACCTGGATGTCACCTACTGCTGACGCATATACCACCTCGGGTGTCGGGGACAAATATCAGCGGGACGATGCAAATGGCAGACTCATCTCCTTCTGGGTTGCTCAGACACTCAAGTAAACTCAAAGAATTATTCGCAGTCATTTTTCCGAGTCCTTTCATTGCATCCGCCTGTACTGAAATTATCTCATAATTTTAAACTCAAGACATGTTGCAAAAGGAGAAGAAAATAATTCACTTATGTTTACGTCCTTGTTATGGAATTGTGGTTGCAATATAACCCGGACATAGTTTCGACTACAGAATACCATGCGTTCCTAAGTAGTCTGGAACGCTGTCTGCTAATAGCAGATAACTAAATCTTGAGTGCGGCCTCTCATATGCTCCGAGATAATACATAGTAATGTTCCCTGAAGTATTTGGACTTCGAAGTATATTTTACATATCATGAAATTGGGTGGAAGAGTTACACAACTACACTGGCTGCACATGCTCGGAAGTTTCAGACCATTATAGGTAGCTCACTCGGAATTGCTACCGCCGCAAAGTTGACATCTCTTAATAATATAAGAATATCCGAGTCTGTATTTATTTTCAAACTTGAATATAACACGTAGTACAACTTGAAGGGTCAACGTTAGAGGTTTGAACAGAGCTAGAGAAACCCCCCCTCCCCCTTACTCTCCTACCATCTTTGATAGCCATTAGCAGTCAATCTTGAAGACTGAGACTAAGCTTGTTCTGTCAGTTAGCTACTTCTGACGCCTTGAGTATCGGGGAAAAGTGTGCATGTAGATGTAGCGGCGTCCTCAGTTACGAAAGCTGTTCCAAAAATGATGACACTAATACATATGCCAATGCCAAATGTTAGAGTCATCTCAACCCATCTCCTTGTGTGCTGCCCAGACACTCAAGTAGATGCCGCTGGGTGTTATTTTCAGTCCCTTGTTCCGCCGAGTCCTCAATTTGAGCAAGTACTTACATCCGCCTGTACTGAAATTAATTCATAACTCGAACAGGTCAAAGAAAAATAATTCCCTTAGTACCATAATATTTTCATATGTATTTAGTATTTTCCATGGAGTTGTGGCTGCCGCAAGATAAATCCAACAAAGTCTCCAAGTCGACTACCGATTCCCATGCGCTCCGAAGTCTGCAACTGACTTCTGATACCATTCATATTTCGAGTTCATCATACAGAAAAAAATGGTACACTCAGTTCTCAAACTCGGAGGTCTCAGAGCACGAACAGGCTTACTTGCTCGACATACTATGAGGTTCCAAGCACCACCACTAACTCACAGTAGAGCCGTGTTTACGCTGGTAAAAATGTTTGAATTTTTTGCATCCAGACTCGGAAAAACGTACGACTTTAACCATGCCATTTGGAGCGGCTAGAAGTCAAGGCGGTAATTGTACTACAGTGAAGGAGCTTGAAGCTTGACGGAGCGCAATATACAGCGGTAAATACAATTGAGGGGGATCCTTGGAACTTAGCGTAGAACCCAAACTTAAGGGGGGGACCGGCGTAGATGCAAAATAGGTAGTTAGGCTTGAGTTGAGCACTGCAGCTACGAATGACTCACGTTAATTGAATTGGATCTTTGGATTGAAACACGCAAATCCTAGGATAGCATTTTAGTGTTAGCAGTAGCAGCCACAAGATGCCACAATGGTTACAGCCAAACTGGTAACCGCCGATGAAAAGAAATTGTTAAGTAAGTAGTACTAGGTTGAATGAAATGACAATAATATGTATTCGATGATGAGAATATCCGACATTATCGAGAGTCTCGGAGTTTCATCCCAAATTCAGTCAGCATGATTCAGCTTTGGCTGAAAGCATTCAAACTGGACCAAGGGGATGGAATTGAGTGTCGACATACCAGCCTGAGCTAGCCTGAACAACGCTACGCCGATGATACTCCACTTAATTTCGTTTTCGACCCAGGAAAATCGGGGTCAATCCGTCGATGAGGACATGCAGGAGATGAGACGGGTGCCATTTTCGAAGATTGCGATGCGCTTTCGAGGAAGTACGAGGGTTTTGACACAAAATCAAAGACTTTTCTCAAGAGTTTCGGCGGTCGAGTGCGTAATTTCCTTGCTAGCGGCTTAGTTAGCTCGGAGCTCGGTTTTTCATTTGGTTAACAACCGCTCAACGCGGTCTTGTCCGAGGTCGAACTAGCGGCCCTTTCGTGAGATCTAGTAGAAGTAGCGGCATTAGAGACGAGAAATAGGAAGAAACAAACTCACTTTATCAAAATTGGTGCCAAAATTCAGCTAAACATATTTACATACTAATCGCCAGTCGATTCTTCTCCTTCCTCAGATCGACATGGGTTCGACACGGGGACCTTGTGTGACGCGCGTGCGGCGCTCAGGAGAGTCCGGAGGTGGCCTGCTTTGTTTTGGAGGGATATTTCATTGGAAACAAGTATTGTCACATTGACATTGTGTTGAGATCGTTCAGGAAGAGAGCAGGTAGAGAGCAAGCAAGGCAGGAAGAGGAGAGGAAAGAACGGTTATGTAGCGTGTGTCTGAGATTCGGCTCGACAGCCATTCCGGTCAGCCGCACCGCATATAATCAGAGCTCGCTTCAGGTTCATAATTATGACCCATCTTGAACTAGGCGTTCTCGACATGAATGAAGGTGGTATTGTGCTGCATGCCTTGCAATCCACGTATTTATAACTGCAGCCTGGTGAGAGACAACTCAACTAGCAATATATAATATGGCCATGCCATGTTACTTGGTCTGGGTAGCTCAATACAGTATAACCGTACTGAGCCCGTACCAGGTAGCGTTGAAGAGCTCAACTACATTGTTCTGTGGCAGCAACATACGGCAGCGATGTGCACGACAAAAAGAATCTCATCTGCTCTGCTAGAGTAGGCTAGAGTACTATACAATCCAGATTTTGCAAAGAAATACATCTGATGAGAATTGAAGGTAATAATTGGAGCTTAATATTGAATCATAGGGATGGGAAAGATAGCTGTATGGTCTGCTCAAATTCTACTAAGTATGTATGAGGCTCCAGACGCGTCTCATATAATATCCGTGTAAATATCTAACTCGGCCAGGTGCGGAATACGATTCTGCACATCCCCATCTGAATTTCGATGCCACTGCGGCGACTTATACATACTATACAACTCCGTCGTGGGCCTGATGCCAGCAGGGCTGAGCCTAGCTGAAGTTATGCTCCACCGTACAAGGGAAATGTTGCATACTCAACTCCGTTGTCCGACTGATGCCAGGTGGGCTCGCCTTATGTTCCACCGTCCATGGGAAACCATTTCGATACTACTCTATTGCTCATGGTCATACAGGAACATTTGCTCCACGTTTCGACTCTATCACTCAGAAACGGATTTGACTTGAATCCTTCAGTTATGTCCATCCAAACCGAGTCAAGAAAATGCAGTAAACATTACATTATGTCTCGCCACCAGTTGCCGGAGCTGTCATTCATGAATGGTGTATGTATCATGATGCATTCTGTTCAGAGGGGGATAATTCTTGAAATGGAGACCAACATATTTTCGAGACGAGACCTCCAGCAATGACTCCCCACTATAAATCATGGTCCAAGATGCAATGCAATGCTCCCCAGCTCTGGTAGCCTTCATACACTTCATATTCCTTGTTCTTTTTACTCCGCAGGTCAGCGAAGAACTTTTTCCCCTATGGTATTTCAAACTGAACACCTTGTTGATGATATCCAGGCCGGCGTAAATCACAGTTATCAAGCACCGACTTTCCCAATAAATCTTGCAGATTAACATACTTCAAGCTTCGCCATGCATTATTCTCAACTCATTAAAGTATTCATCTGTGTTGTGTCTGTCCTGCATGTCTCCGCATCTCCATTTCCTGTCTCCGACAAGCTTGACACTGCATCATCTCCCGAGCTTGGAAAGCGCGCGAAAATTCAGCTTTTCCATATCACTACTGCTGCTGCAGCAAAAAGTATTAAAGAAGGTGGAGCGAAATTACAAGTCAAGCCTACCATAGGAGATGATTTCAATCCCAAAGGTATTTGCATCATCGCATGCAATTGGCATGATCACTGACTAACTCCCTTTCCTTGTTCAACTGCAGGGACAGGCGGGTTTTACGTAACAGATAATAAGAAGGCCATTGTCGATTGGTGCAAAGGCCGCAATGCAGGGGGTGACAGAGCAAAGACCAATTGCGCCGAATTGATTACCTTTGAATTTGATGATTCTGCGCTGAGCAGTCTCAAGGTTCACAAATTCGTAGGTCCTGCTGGTTCGGCGACAACAGATCTATCAACTTGGATGGGCGTAAGTACAGCATTTCCAATCAAATCTTACAGGTACTTACTGATCAGGTTTCCCCAATAATTTCAGACCACCGATTTCGAACAGTGGCATGAGGTTTATTCAAATTCAAATTTATGCGCACCTGAACTAACCTCGCCCACACCTCCATGATCTAGTTCACGTCACTGTGTACGCATGGTGAACAAAACGATGAGGATGTTAAGCTCCCCGCGGATCTGGCGAACTCCGGGAAAGATTTGGATTTGGTCATTGGCGTAAGTTCTTGCTGGCTTTGGCTCAAATCCTCTTTTTTTGATGGGAAATTTCTGACCATTGAATATCTAGCCCATGGTTTCAACTGAGGTAAATCCATATTCTTGGGATGTGGAAATTTTGTTACTCAACCTCCAACACTTGAACACCTAGACGGTGAGACAATATGCATTCAGGACCACGAAAGCATTGGCACACCTCAAATTTGTCAGTGCAGCAGCTTCGGGAGTTTGATGATACCAATGTGATTGGGACGAGGTGTTACTTACTGTATTCCTCACTCTTGTATATGCATACCAGAAGTCATAGGGGTTATGCATAATTTAAAATTGGTTCCAGTAAGCACAAGGGATCTAGTCGATGATCACAAATGAGTTATCTGTTTGGAATCAACTGAGTTCGACCTTTGAGTAAGAGTTCAACAATCCAAGCTTGCTGATAGTATGTCTGTGGACTCAATGTCTCGAAGGGGCTTGAGCTCAACGAATTATGCCAGCCCTGAACTTTTGTAGTACACTACGGCCTCTGACCTATCTTCTAACACTTACTAATATCCGCATATACTGAGGTCAAATAAAATGCCATTAACATGAAGATCAGGAAGAATCGGAGGTTTTCAGCTTGCAAAAGCATGGAATGGGATATCCTTTCGAGGATTTTGACGGACAGGCTGTGAATGATCATCGAATCGTTCAAAGGCAGAAGCGCGTAGCAGTTCACTTGGGCATGTTTGGGCCTGTTTTGCTTGCATTGTGATCTCGCCGTGTCACAGTGTGACAATGATGAAAACAAAGAACCTCAAAGGACTCGGAGCAAAAAGGATTTGAATTTTCAACACTTTCGCTAATGGCACTTTTGGATGTAGAACGGCGACGGGAAAAGAAAACCTCTGGTAGACTAGATCAACAACAGCAGATGAGGCAGAACATTGCAAATTGTGTGTATCTGAATCTCCATTTGGCATCACAGAGATGGTAGGACTTCGTTCTTTGTGGTTTCCGTCTTCAACATCTTCATCGATATCTCTTTCCGCACCGCTTTTGGAACCTCGTATAGTTTCACCCCGTCTTACTCTTACTGCACATCAACTCAGGAGAGTGTCGAGATAGCTCGGAAAGACCGCGACGTTTCGTGAGTTACATGGCTTCATAAGTGGAAGAGCACGACCACGTCTTGCTTCCTACCATTAGGACTACCACTACCATCGACGCGTCCCCTACGTCATGGGCTTCATCTAGGGTATAGTATATAGCATTCTCGCGACTCACTCTGGTACCACCACCATCGTTCATTTACACGTACCTTCCTGACCTTCTCAATCCAAGATCTCTGCCTGTGGTCTTAGTGAGTCCTCCTATTAGTGTTGCTTACCAGTGTACTTGGCAGGCTTCCAATAAGACTTCTCCGGTCAGAGGAAACCATACATGCACTACTGTCGAGCCAGGAACTTCTACACAAATTTTTGATACGAAGGACTCGCTCAAGCATCCTGCTATCGCTAGTTTCTCGGTCCTAGCCCTTCTATTCGATTCGCCACTCAACAGTGTCAAACACAATTTCTTCATCGAAACGGTGATCCCTCGACTAATTGCTCAAGAACTCTACTCTCCCAAGTTCGGACATGAATTTCTTCAATCAAATAAAACCTCAACAAGGGTTCTTCAACCCCAACAACGTCGAAGCCTATCGCAAGCCTTTTGTAATCGTTCTACAGTAACGACTGCATTGAACCGTTTCTTTTCTCTTACAATTGATTTTAGCCCTTCCTATAGTCCATCGCTGCAGCGTGCACCGAAGACTGCATGAGAGAAAGACAATACTTACTACTGTCGTACCAGGTTGCATCCCGCCTCTTATTGGCGCTCAAGAGCAACTCGCCAACCTGCAAGTCCGTAGGCGCTTTGGATGTGTCCTTCATCGATTTTCGTGACCATTCTCAATGTAGGACGCAGACCAAGAATTATGCCAACACTGCCTGCACCTATGACATATATCTACAATCAAGATACGAATTCCGAGGATGTTCAAGTTTTTTCCCCAATGTGGAAATCGTCTTCACTGGCCGTTCCGTTTAGGGGACCACACCATTGACGTGGTGGGGCCGTGTAACAATCTATCTATCTATCTATCTGGCCACAAGTGAGCCTATTCTTGAAAGGTGGCAGAGACAGTGTTGAGATGCGAGGTTTTGCAATTGTTGTTTTAATCGAAATGCAGGGTTCCCCAGTCATTACAATACGACCTCTTGTGGTCTGGGGTCATTTAACGATTATCAGAAAAATGAAGAACATATTCCCATTATATTTCTGTACAAGCTTGTACTTCCGCCTCTTCAGAACTACGAAGCACAAGGAAAACAACTCTTTTTGGATGGGAAATCAATATGTTTCATCTTGTTACGGTTCAGATAAGTAGGGAGTTGACCGTTGTTACAATTATGTCGATATATGCTACTCGGCCCATGGGTTTTTGGATTGGTTACATCCAGAATACACAGTATGATAGAATCAACACTATATTGTGACATGTAAGGCTTCCAGGACCCAAGTCGGCGTACAGGTAGGTGTCGACCGACGTCGCCAAAAGTAGTGGCAGAATGTTTTCTGACTTCGCGAAACAAAATACCATCAAGTTCAAGAGCCTGCTGCTCATTATGATTATTACGCCGAACATAGTTGTAAACAAGTATCCCAAAATCGTTTCTACTTCGATCCCATAGGCAAAGACTCCTCCACATCTGATGAATCCAATTTTGCTCGAACCTTGGGAGGGACTACACCCGGAATCATGTAAAGGATTACACACAAAATCTCCGGGACTGCGACGAGGGGGTACCAATAATGCTCGTTGTTAGCCCTTGGGAAGGTATTGATCGTCGCCGTGGTGAATATCTCCCGGATGAGCAAGAGAATCGAGATACCTCCAAAGATCCAGGATGCATGTCTACCACCGAAAGAAGGTGAAACGTATTTGAGCGAATTTTTGTCTAGAAAGGACCGGGATAAGTGATCAGTCTAACATAGTGATGAAGGATGTAGCTTACCTTCGTACTCGGATTTGATAAGTACCCCAGTTTGAACGACTTGGAAGAAAGTGAGGACTAAAAACAGAGCTGCGCTGGCTTTCCGTAATTCCAGTCCCAGACTCTCTTCAGGATTATCGACGCTTTCATCAAGACCTGCAATCCCGAGCGCCATAGGAGCCAGGAGACACAGCCGGAAAACTCGAGGACTCCTGGTGAAACCCAACAAAGTCCTAATGAAAGGACTAGTAGACGGTTTCGTAGCGCATAACTCTAGTCTTTGAAAACTAAGTAAAGTTTATAAAGTGTCGTAAGACCACTATCTCACCTCGCAACGACCAAAAGAAAGGCACAAAAGAGTAAACCAAAGAATCCGATTGAGAAAAACGTCTCGGTTGCAACGACATATCCCGGATTCTCTCCAATTTTCGTGTTATTTGAGGCTATAGCACGCATGATGAACCCGACGATACGAACTGCGCGAGTGAATTAATCCTCTATTTCTGAGATGGAAAGGTCAAAAGAAGACATACAGAGACAGAAGGCAAGGAGAGCGATCAAAATTCCTCTTCGCTCTCGAATAACCTTGAAAAGATAGAAGCAGAAAAGAAGGGTATATAAAGCCGCAAAGACTGCCGCTGCCGCAACGGAATTGAAACCGAAAATCTTGGCATAGTTGATGTTTTCAAAATCTGCTGAAGACATCCAGACCTTCGCGACGATGGGGATACTGGAAATCAAATAGGAAGAGGGAGACGATGTTTGAAAAGTTTCATAGCAGGCCCTTTATGTTGTTGTTATTGATCATATTTATTGGATATAATTAGCATTCTCGTGAGAAATATGAGGGTCCTCCGGTGGAACTATACACGCTTGTCATCGTCTGTACCATTGAGCAACTGCGGAGCACAGGACTACCCACATGGGACAACTACGCTTTCTCCAAAAACAACCGCTCACTTGAAAGGTGTTGAATTTGTTAACCGAGGCCGCTAGAGCCTGAAACTCAGCAACTGTTACTCCCCACTTCTTTGAAGGCAGCTGCTAGAGATCAACGATATGTCTTGTTATGTCTAGGCACTACTAATCGGGATTCAGTGGTTCAGCAGAAGAAATATAACCGAACTCATAGCTGCACCGTTGCTGCACCGAGTGACTCGTTGCGAGTTCAATTTGATGACAAGTCCTGAGTCAATCAAGAGGCGGCTGTTCGTTAACATTGGCTGTTCAACGTTCAGCCCGTTTCTTCTTCGATCGACACTTCGTTAAATAAGCCGGGCCGGTACAGCCGAATGTACGGAGAGTACAGCCCGGGTACAGTCTACGATGAACCAGATTCTGGACCTCCTAGGCTGAGAGAGAAGTGAAGGTATTTATGCAGCAGGGAGTTACTTGGAAAGAGTTACCTATATAGGTAGTCATACATAGCATACAATATAAAAGAAGAAAAGGAACTGGAAAACAAAAATAAAACATAAGATACGTAGATAATTATTATGTACTGTTTCGAAATATAAAAGTAGAGGTGCGCAACTATAGCCCTCTGACCACAGAAGTTTGATGAAATACAAGACAGACAATAAAATCATCCAAAAGCGAAACAAACGGGAGTAACATATAAAAGAAACGCACTCATTCGTTCCCTCGATTTGTCGCGTCGACGACGGTCCAAACACTTTCTCTTCGATCCTTTTCGCTAACTGAGCTTGACGGCGGACGTTGTATCGGTGCTGAGGGCGCCGGCGTTGACCCAGGAGCAGCTGACGACGGTCTCGCTTCCCCACTATCGCCACCGCGCATCTCATCTATCCCCCTCTTGATGCCCTGCATCATTTTTTCTGTCCTCTCAAGTATTTCCTCCATTCGCATCTTCTGGTCCCGAAGCTCGGCATAATGCCGCTCGAGCTCAGATACAGAGGGTATCAAAGCGAATGTAGTCCCGGGAAGAACGGCAACCATGGTAGACCCTGTGCCGGATCCTCCTGGAACATCGAGTGGCTGGAACATCCCGCCAGGTCCCTGGGGTGAAGGGAGGACCAAGACACCGGAGTGCTGTCCATTTGAAGGCGAATGGACATGAGGGGAACCGGATCGTATGTAGCCCGGGCTGTTAGAACCACCTGCTACAGCTGCAGTGCCAGGTACTCCCGGTCCTCCAGGGACGAACACCATTCCTCCAAGACCTTTTGAAGGGTCACCACCAGATACATCCATCGAATTAATACCAGGGAGCATTCCACCGCCATGATTGAACGAGGAAGATCCAGGACGTTGGAGGGAAGGGTGCATAAATCCCATTGGAGGTATCGAATGGGGGCGATGGATTGGATGATGATGCATAGAAGGCGAACCACCTTCTCCAGTCCATTGATGAAGGTCTCCCTCGTAAACCCCCTCCCCTTTGCTCTTTCTCGCCCGTTTCTTTTTAGGTTGTTCACCTTCTAGCGCCTCATGATCATCGCTTTCCTCCCCAGGTGCAGAACTCCCGCCCGCCCGACCGACAGCGACCAAAGCCTCTGCGGCCGCCTGATCGGTCATTCGCATAGGTATTGGTGGGCCGGTTCCGGCTGCTGCAGGGACACGTTTCCGTCGTTTGATGACGGTCTTTTTCATGGATGTTGGGCGATGAGTACCGTGAAGTTTAAAATAAAGGCCTATAAAGATGGGAACATACATCGTCAGTCTCGAATTAGATCGAATAAACAAACAAGAATGGTGAGGCAAAAGTCGGAGTATATCCAGAAACCAATATCCCCACGAGTCGAAGACCGAACAAACGCAAAGATTGGGGACAACGTACAAACGCGAAGGGTTATAATGGAAAATGATCGACAAACACAATATGAGGATAGAAAGATAGGCGTGAGAGATAAGATGATTAATCTGATAAGATGCAACATGCAACAAGGAGCAACGCAGGAAAAAAGACCTAGGAAGGGTATACTGACACCGATATCTGATGCCGACAGTCGAAGTTTCGCAAGCACGTTGCAAGTTGCAAGGCAGGCGGAACCACAACGAGAACAGAAAGAAATAAGATATCGAAGAAAGTCGTGTTCAAGACATAAGAATATCAATGCTTCTTCGAGGGGTAGAAAGGACAATGCAGGAAAAAGATATGAGAACAAAGGATGACCACCTACTCACCGCAAGCGTTACAGATATTGTTACCGACGTCATCTCTCCTCCATAGCGGCGTCGCACTCGTCCCACAATTTGCACAGCACAACGCGCCAACGGCAGCGCGAACCTTCCTCGAATTGTTGTTTCCATTTCCTCCACCCGGGGTACCGGGTCCTCCACCAGACCCATCGCCACCTCCGAAATTATTTGTGTTGCCAGATCCAGTAGGACCACCACCGCCCCCGTTGTGATTATTAGGGTCTACAGATCCAGAACCATCACCGCCAGGAGTGACTCCACCCATCATCGAAGGCGAGGCTCCCGCGGCAGTCGCAGAACCCGTATGTTGTGATATTTGTTGCGGCGGCATTGGATGATGCAGAGAGGTTGCAACACCAGTCGTATAATGTTGTGAGTGTTGTTGTTGAGAAGTCGCAGGACTCCTTTTTCGATCACCTTCTTCAACCCTCGCACACATTGTGAAAGCGTTGTTAACGTTGTTGTTAAACGTTGGACAGCCTGAACACGTTTTCGAACCACCTGTTCCGTCGCAGCGGCCGTCACCGGGACAGGTACCTGGACCTATTACAGCTGGGGCAGGATCAGCAGGAGGAACGCCTATTGGGTTAGTGCTGGCCGAAGATCCTGAAACAACAGGGGAAAGTTGATGAGGAAGATGAAGTCCTGACGATGATGAACTGTGCGGAGGGCCAAGCGCAGGGTGAGGAAGTTGATGTGAATTGAAGAATGACACTGATGGAGGAGATCGAGCTGGAGAAATGTTATTATTGTTAGCTGGCGGACCAGCAGCAGGAGCGGAAAGCGATGACGCTGATTCACCGTTCGGGACTGGTGTTGTTTGGCTTTCAGATGAGCCTGGGCTATGGGAGACTAAAGTAGCAGATGCAGTCGCAGGTCGACGCCCTTTGCCAGCTTTCGCGTACAAACCTGGATAAAGCAAGGAAAGCAAGAATATGGTAAGCAGAATTGACTTAAACTGAGGGAAAAGGAGAGCCAATGAGCAACAAAGGAGAAAGTCAATCTAATAGGATATATGAACACAAGAGGCAGAGTGACAGATACCAGATACCGATAACCAACACGACTGCGACACCCACAGAGCAGCCAAAAAAACCAGAACGAGGGATAAGGCGAGAGGAGTATAACGGGACAACGAATGTATGACGGTCAGAGGAGGCATTCACTCGTTATCCAATGACCTCGTTTTATTCACTAGCAAGCGATGAAAAACGGGCATAAACCGCACCAAGAACACGCCTTTATTGGCAGCCTGGACGATTGAAGATCGTGGTTTGGTGATATGATTGTGACCCGTCATTTTATGGTCTCCATTTCACGCAATTTGAGCTATTCTGCAAGTCTGCATCACATGAAGTCTATCGCTTCAATCAATCCACCGGGTCTCCAAGCGCTGTAAGGCGCAAGATATCCTCGGAAGGATATTGTGGACGCGATGGACACGATGCACGTGTAGGTCAAACAGGGTTCCGTAGAATCAAACAGATACAAATTCGATTCGAGATGCTGAGCCATTGCACCCCTGTTAGGCGCTGCGATCTGAGCTCCTCGATCCCCGATACTGGCTGTATGTTATGACGAACAGGATCAAACACAAGCAAAAGAAGAAGAACGAGAAGCAGATAGAGCAAATGATAGCAAAAAAGAACACTAGAGAGGGTCAGGAAACGTATACTCACCACAGGCATTACAAACTGGATGTCCTTCCGAGTCTCTTCTCCATAGGGGGGTATCGAGTGTATGACAGTTCTCGCAGGGCTGTCGTACAACAGGTGAAAGCTTGTCTGACTGACTCTGGTTAGTCAATGTCGGTGAGGCCGAATCGGAGCGAGAGTCCAACTGTGGATCGAGCACACTGTCACTGTTCTTATGGAGTCTTGCCAGTTCCACTACCAGTTGTTGGGTCTGGATAGATGGCGAAGTCACCGAATTTGAGTCGGAGGAGTCTGGAGATTCTGCACTCGTTGAGTTGGCGGTTGATGATGACAAGTTGGCCGACAGGTCTGAAAGTTGGCGGGCAGGATGTTCCGTAGCGCGGACAGTAGATGCAGGTCCTGCAGCGTACTGAGTGTATTTAGAAATCGTAGCCAAAGAGGCAGCATGTATAGCGTTGAAGGACGCGGGAATAGGTGGTTCCATGACGACAGAGTTTAGCGATGACACTCAGCAACGAAGATGTATTCTACAAAACTCGAAAATTAACGCACTGTCGACCGAATTCAAGTGTACGACTCACCGGACAATAATTCTAAAATGTGGTCCTTTTTCTTAGTCAATACACACTTGGTGGCTTCGACTAATCAAGAAGTCAATCTTCTAGGCCAACGACGGAGACCCTTAATAGTGACCAAGATGAGATGATGAATTTACAGTCGTAGATAGAGGACGGCGGTCAACAAGAGAGAATACAATCAGTGAAAGACGGGGAAGATAAAATAAGATAAACAAGTAGCCAATTATATTCATTGGATTTCGCTTGGGTCGTTATCGTTATCTCCCACACTCACATGATCATGAATTCCGTATACTCTAGGCCCACGCGATTTATCAAATCTCGGCCTTAGACGAGAACGACTCCTCGCCCTCCGTCTGCAGCTCAGACTTAATAATGACAATATGAACCTCGGGAGGATATCAGCCTGATATCAGCCATGATATTCTGCGTAAACTTCTTGATGTAATATTATTTACTTACTCAAACCGATATCGGCAACGGTTATCATATTTCCCCCCGACTCTCGAGCTCCACTGAACTGCCCTATTTGGAAGTCAAGCGATACTAAACCCACTACTATTGAGCTCTACGTACCACGTTAATCGGCCCTTTTATTTGACTCTTGACACTAGAGCAGGAGAACCCTCCCAATCTCGAATCGATACAGTAATGTTGACTTATCTAATATATCTTTCAAGTGACTGTGAAGGTTCCCCTTCGTTCAAAGGTGTGTTTCGATTTGATTAGACCGAGGCATCGATCCCGAAGCATCGGAAGGAAGATATTTCAGCTGGCAGAACAGTGTGTTATCGTAGTAATTTCAAGTCCAACGTAAAGCCTGTTCCGCACCAATGGTAAGAACGATTAGTCGATAAATGGACATACGATATATTCCCAGCGTGCAATATCAGAACAATTGTCCTTAGCTAAGTCTTCGTGTAAGAAGGATGTTCAGATTTGGAAATGCTCACCAACTCCAGCGCTTCCTCAAGGCTCAAGCTGGGACTTGATAGCTCGAAACGTCACGCTAAGCCAAGGCCATGGAAAGGAATGGGTTGAATTTGACATGCTCAGGTATTTGTATTTTTACAAAGTGTATGAACACATTGCACATGCATAGGAAAAGAAGAACGGGATTACATAGTACTGAGGCCAATTTCACAAACGTAAGATTGTACGTTCCACAATCGACTCAGATTCTGGAAATATTGGATGGCGCATACGTCGCAGCGAACCAGTTTTGCAGAGTTGGGTTTAGGTTGGGTTCGCATAATTAGACGTCCGAGGTTTCACCAATTGTTTCGTAGCCCATTCTGGATGGACGTGTCTTCCTTTCAATACACGGAGGGAGGTGTAGAAGATGGCCCCTTCTAAGCCTGACAAAGGAAGCATAAAGCACACCAGCCGTTGAAACAGCTACAAGACTCATCACCACAGGCCATCGAAACTGTTCCGGCTTGGAGAAAATGATAGTAGAAGTGAACGCGCAAAGTTCAAACATGTTTTGCCAGGCAGCCTCCACAGAAGAGAAGGAGCCTCTGATTTCGGGTTCAACCTCCTAATGACCATAGAAACGCATATTTAGGTTGTATCATTTTTGGTAGCAACAATCAGAGAGACTCACCCGTTGAACCATAACTTGAACGGAAAGATCGAATCCCCAAAGTCCGACACGACTGAGAATTGTTGCGGCCACCAGACCGGAAGCAGCTACGAACTGATTTTGCACCGTCCAAAAACAAGCGACTCCAGCTACCAAGCACATTGCCTGCCAGTTGACGAACCACATTCCAGTCCGTATTGGGTTGATCTTCGACATTAGTATCGGTGCAATCCAGGTGGCAGAAAGTTCGAAGGCTACGGAAAGCGTGCGAGCGACTGCGATGTGTACGGAATTATACCCGGCAGAGAGAAGGTATGTGACCATCTGACCAGAGAAAGAAAGCACGGTGAAGTAGAGGAGAGCACCTGCAAACGACGGACGAAACGCTCGGTGGTGGAAATAAACACTGAAGTCATGTAGGGTAGACCATACACCATTGAAGTGACTCCAGAAGTTGTGAGCAATTGCCCTTTGGTCTGCCGAAGATTCGTCGTTCGGTGGGAGTATTTTGGGTTCTTGTAGCGCAGGTACGACTGCGTAGACCTGTGGATCCAGATTAGCCTTCAGAGTTAACGGGGTAAAAAATGTCTATAGTGGCTGACCCTAGCAATAGTGTGATATTCCACAATAATGGAAGCCAAATTCATACTCAAGTTAACCAATACCGCGACCTGAGCTGAATACCCATGGATGATAGCAATGACAAAAGGCCCGGCAAGCTTGCAGATCAAGTCAATCCGTCGCATCTGCGCATTTAGAGCTACGTTTTTTAACAGTGCATCTACATCGGAAAGACGCATGGGGTACCTCTTAGCGCCACTTCATTTTGTCCAGCAATCACGACAACCTTGAAATTATTTTCAGTTTGGTCTGCGACACGGTCGGCTTCTCACTTACCCAATCCTTTTCAACAGAAACGAGGTTCATTATAGAACAAAGCTTCTGAATGGAGGCGAAGACAGCCAATATCGCCAAACTGCCTGGTCCTAGGTTTCGAGTCCAATGCCGACCAGATATGAGGGCCCAAAATATAATGCAAGACGCAGACACCACCAACCGCTGTAAGACTATTGGGAGATGATGACATTGATACCGGTAAAAGCAAGATAGATTGTAGAAGTAGAAACTGACCGATCGAAAGCCTTACTACGTGAAGCCGATTGGCAGTATCAATGTAGCGACCGATAGCTGACGAGAAGAGGATGGCGGAAGCAGCGCGGGCCAGGGCGTAGATGGACATAGGCATAAGAGTTCCTGGGTAGATAGTCGCGAGATACAAAATAGCACCGAATTCAAACACCCTGGAATTCCATGTCGAAAGAAAATGGGAAATGTAGAGCCTCTTTGATATTGCGGATGGAATTTCGGGAGGCACGTTGTCCTCATTTCGCGGCTGGGCAGCTGAACTTGACGACGACAAAGAAGAATACATATGACGACAAGTGAGAATGCATGAGTGCTGGCCAAAAACATAACTTGCGGAGATTAAAATTCCTGTTAAAGTTTTGAACCTTGATTCTGATTGAAACAAACCCCCAGAATCTTCTGCGAACCTCACCGGCCTCACCCGTTATTGAGAGCTCGATTTCAGGAGATACTTGTCCACGTAGCGTTATAAGGTAGCCTCAAGCAAGTTCCCTGGATTTAAACTTCACCGGAAATCCAGATTTTACAGATAAGTAGGTGATGTTCGAATTCTCGTGTTTGTGTTTATTTGAAGTCTTTTCTAGTCTTTTGAGCCCGAGGCCCAAGAGAACAAACAACAATAAATAGCTGGCAAGAAATCCGCATGTGCAGCAGCACAAAGCACTGTAAGGAGGGCTCATGGGTAGGGATTTCATTCGTTCTCTAATTTTGCGAATCAAACATTCAGTAAGTACCCGGCATAGCTTACGAAAAACGAATTCGCTGTGGCAATATTCTCAAACCCATTCGGCACTGCTGCCGGAGTTTTAAATTCCTGCCTCATCCAGCGCTAATAGTAACATTCTAGTCACCATGAACGTTTCGCAATCTGTGCTGGAGCTTCCTCTACCACTGCTCCTTCTCATACATTTACAAATTTTGCAATATCCACTCACCAACAATGAGGATTTCGACATTCACATCTTCGATGCCCAGAAACGCAGACTACGTGCCAGGATCAAGATGATGGAAGATCTAGGATATTGGCTGGTTAATCAGATCGAGGGGAGGGGAATCAAGAAGGCGAGCCTATAATTGAGCTGCGAATAGCTGATATTCATGGCCTTCCGCTATGCGAATAGATTTTTCCAGTATACCCATGTATTAAACCATCCGAAACAATTGCTTTCAGAACTTCCTTTGCAAAGTATCTCGAAGCCCTTAGACAAAGTTGTATAAAGGAAAATGCCGCATCTTCAGTGTGGTGGAGGGGTGTTCAAGTCCGCAAATCGGTGTTGGAAGAGTGCACCGGGGAAAAGTGTGTCGAAAGTGACAATGTGCCGTCGTAAAGTTGTCTGAACTTACAAGTTTATAGGTTCCTTCGTTTGCTTCTGGCCTTTTCTACGCAGGTACTCTTGAGGCTTTCGCCCAATCCTCACACCTTGTCATTGCCCGAGCTATATTATTCAACCCGTCTTGCTTCTACGCAAGCTTCTCAACGAAAGTGGATCAAAGTCGCGTCAAACCTGCTAGAGCGGGAACAACGCCTAATGGATACTAAGATAGTGCGTCATTCGACGTCCTTCCCTCACCCGTTGTTCATCCTTTGCTCTTAGATTCACACTTCAACTACGTCTCCATTCCAATCGAAATTTCAATGTCTCTCTACGCCGCGTTTGGTTGCTCTCAAAGACTCGAAACTTCAAGATGTCCTCAGTCAAGAATGTTGGAGGGGCGAATCAGCGCGGAAAATCCTTGAATTCTTCGTTACCCTGGCAGGGCTAGGATGTGGTCCAGCTGAAGACGGAAAACATTGGGAACCTTCACTAGTACGTAAGATGGTTGACCAGTGCTTTCTGTCCTTGACCGTAGTGCATAGATCGGTACTCTTTCTCATCTATCCCAATCACCGCGAACCGAAGTACAACTCCTGCCAGTAGCGGCTTCCCGACACCTCTATTATCTACAACAATTGAAACGTCCTGTATTTTCTCTTGCCGAAGCTGAACTCGCTGCAGCTGCTAAAAAGGCAAAGACACCGAATTCTAGCTCCGGGAATATGGCGCTACAAAATTCAGCTCAGCCGGAATTTGACTACGCAGTGTTTGCCCTCCGACATCATCTCGCAAATGAAGAAAGCGTTCGTGTGGCGTTCGACCGCGCGCTGAAGAGGCTTGCGGCAAAAACAAGCAAACTCCAAGAAAAATCAAATGAGAAAAAATTCAAACCCGATGCTCTCGCTGGCAGGGCGGATAAAACAAAGCTGCAAATGTTGCCCAAATCTAGTTCTTGTATGGTCCATCTCCCTGCTACTGAAGTGAATGCGGTGAATGTGAATGTGGTCAAAGAGTTCTCGTTCTGGGAAGATAAATATAATTTTGACGAGAAAGGACGGCGCTTGCTACAGTTGAATTTCGATCCTTGTTTTTAAAACTTCCTGGTTCATCTCTCGTTCTTCACAAAGTATGAATTGAGGTGGATAGTTCTGGATGACCACATGTCTCAAACTTGAGCAGGTTGGGTGGCAGCAGTGGGAAGGCTGCGGCAAAAGCTGGCTCAAGGTAAAGAGCCATGCTGGAGAAGTGGGATCATCAGATGTTGACGTCATTCGAATACTTCGGTACTACATAGTTGGAGAGGGGTTGATTAGGTGTATATAGTACAGGTATAAGTCTTCCATCTCCGTCTATATATCAGAGTTTCTTCCCCACCAGAAAGACAATGAGCTTCGTCAACCATCGTACCTTCCTTGAATCGCCCTTCCAGGGCTTCACATCCTCACGAATAACTGCGACTTCTCGAGCAAGCTGTTCACGTAACGTTTCCACAGGATCATTTGCTGCTGGAGAAGCGGTAGAGGGTGGTAGCGCCATGACGAACGAAAGCTCCGTGTCAATATCCGCAGATCGAGAATTAAGGTTTGTTGATCCAAAAAGGGTTAATACCGGGGACGAATCTGCGCTAGGAGACAGCCATAAACCTTTTAAGGAGATCAAACAAATTCACGGTTCGATTTCTCATCATAAGGGAGCTGGAACTAACCTTTCGCGTGATACGTCCAACCGTCCTTTTCCCATTCAGACAAGTCTATGTTACTTTGTCCTGAACCAAATATCGAAAATCGGTCCGCCGTTCGCCTCACAGCTCTCATGAACTTTTGTTCAAGGAAGGTATAACCTTCTGGTATTCGACCGGATATCCCTTGTGATCCATAGAACCCATTTGCCTGAGATAACAAAATCAGCACAGACAGAACTGAGATTTAAGACGAGCACAAACTTTCGGACTAGCAGCAACGATCCGCACCTCAACCTGAGGATGCAGAAGGAACAACTTCTGGTAAGGGTGATACAAACTAAAGTACCCACTCGTCAGGTCCATTAAAGGACGTTCTTGTACTATAGACGAGACACCAGCGGGTAAAGAGCCCACTGAGGGTAAGTATGCGCGCATCGCCGCCTTTTTCAAGTGCCCGAAAAGAAGCTGGAAAAAGTGCTCCTCTTCGCGAACGCAGAACTGTCCAGCTTGGATAATGGGAAAAAGAGTAACGTTGGAGGAGGAAGTGCAAGGTCTTCCTGCTTTTTCTTCCCCCTCGAATTTTTGACGATTCGTTGCTTGGAATGAAGTGAGTGCTTGTTGCATCTTATCTCGAATACGATGCGGATGTGTTTCTGGATCTGACCATATAAGCGCATAGTCTCCGCAAATTTGGGAATTCCGGTTGGTGCCATTGTTAGGCAGAGTAGTAGCCTCGCTAGGAAGTAGTCGATATGAGAATGGGGTTATCTCCTGAAGAAAGTCGAAACAGTAATCGGAAAGATGGACTTGGGCAGTGAATCGAATATATCGGTCACGGCGATTCGTGAAGTAGTCCTTACTTAGATTAGCACTGTGTAGAATGGTCAGACAAGTGAGAAACGGATAAGGATATTGATAACACACCCGCTGATTATTACATCGTTGTCGACACCATATATTTTTGCATGCCAAGTGCCCCAACCCTCTTTGAACCTTGGAGGGACAATTTTGGCCAGGATGCCGCGTAAATTTGGACTGCGAAATAAGGATACATGGACACGGTCGGGAAATGCGCGCAGGAGTGGTAATAGAATTGCAGCAGTGGACGCAGGGCCCGGTCTTGTTGAACGGTTCAAATCTAGCAGGAGATACAGATGTAGTGACTGCTTTTCTGCGAGTCTATTCATCAACGTTGCTATCTGCACAGATTATAGAAAATGAAGAGGACTAGAATAAGATTTGACAAAAAGAACACACACGAGTTCATTCTCGCTGGAACCTATATACAGCGAAGAAAGGAATATGCGTTCTTCAGCCCTCCTGATCATATCCTAAGTAGAGAATTAGCGGAGTTGGTGATATTATGACGCGACACAAACTAAAAGTGTCGAATAGAACGCGCTGGGCTGTGAGAGAATACGTATTCCATCTGCGGGAATGGAAAACTTTGGTTGATGTTGCTTGAGTTCGGCCACGATATCATGGAGGATGGGTTGAAATTTTCGAGTGGCGCAAGTACTGGAAAGCCGCGAAGCTATGCATAAGCTATTGATATTGAGGCTTGAGCGAAGGACATTGGATCGTAACGAAAGAAGCATTGGATCTCGCAGAAGGAAGAAAGTAACCGCCTAAATAGGCGCGCTCCATAAGATCAAGCGCTTATATTTGACACGGTCACATGCTTGTGATCGATAAGATAAAGGTTCTGCCTTGCCAAATAATGGCTACTCAATTTTTTACTTTTGACATGCTACGTTGCAAGTCGTGCGCCGCTCCAACCTTTGCTACCTTATCCACAACTCGACCATGAAGATTTTTGGCTGGGCGCATCCTATGTCACCGACAAAACACCGTTCAGCAGGGTCTCGTGAACATGTTTCGAAAACTGCAAATCGCATGATGCATTTCAAGGCACCCAATTGCTCAATATAAGGACTTCCCGGATACCTTCAACATTGGAATGGGAACCCTGAAAACCCTACAGGCTGCCATGAGACTCGTTACTATTCCTCTACTGACGGCTTATCTGAGCAACCTGTTCACACCAGGTGTTCAAGGCGTTTCTGAGAGGTCAGTCTCGCTTCTTTTTGAGAATGATGGGAATTGGGAGGTAAGTCGAAAGTATAATCATGTTAATCTTAGTCCCTTACGTTGTCGCTCTTGCTAGAACTTGGCTAATCGCACAAGTGCACTGTTATTTTCCGATCCCGAAACATTTGATGATGCTACCCAAGTATGTCAAGACTTTGACGAAAATCTTCTTAATATCGAAGGCCTATCAGAGTGTGTTTTCCGTATTCCCGTTGACATCTTTGTCGATGACTGATATCCTTGCAGCATCCGGGATAAGCTCTCATATTTAAGATATCAGGGCGAGTTTAACGAACATACAAAGTTCTGGGTTGCTTCAAATACCACTGGCGGAGGTTCTGCAATAGCGCCCTTTGCTCCCAACTCGTCGGCATCGAATACTGGCTCATCGCAAAAGCTCCCTTTCCTCTGCTCCAACTCCGCGCCTCTCACGTCCCAGGTCGACACAGATTTTGCATCATTGCCTCAAACAAACGTCACCTCGAATGGGATCGTGTTTGCGGGGTAAGAATTATTTCTTCTAATAGCTTGCTATTCTCTTCACCCACTCGCTTCACCTCAGTGTTCGAGATCATCTAACCTTTCGGTTCATGGGTGTCCCATACGCATCTTCGCCTACAGGCACATTACGATTCCAGTATCCAGTGCCTTGGAATGGTACATATGTCAATGCGAGAGGATGTGAGTTTCCACATGCTTTCAGCGAGTAGATTATGTTAATCTCGACCCTTAGTCCGACCAGCCTGTTTACAATTTGGGTCCTTTGCCAATAACGACGCGGGCTTGAACCCATGGGGGATCAGTGAAGATTGGTGAGCCATAATTTTCTCATCTGACCGAAATAGTCAAGCGTGAACACTGACCAGTCCTCGAAGTCTTTTCCTCAATATCTACACCTCGTATATCCCTTCTTCCTCAATCAGACCAGCTTCACTCAGACCCGTGCTCTTCTGGATACACGGCGGCGGTAACTTAAACGGGATGGGCTCCGACGAGACCTTCGACGGAGGTCCGCTCGTATCTCGAGGCGACGTCGTCCTCGTCACCATCAACTACCGACTGAACATTTTCGGCTTCCTTGGCCTCAACGATACCGCTATCCCAGGTAACTACGCCATGGCCGACAAGATTGCTGCCTTGCGTTGGGTCAAGGACCATATCGCAGATTTTGGTGGAGACCCAGAGAAAGTGACAATCTTTGGGCAGTCAGCCGGAGGATGGTCAATAGTAGATCTGCTGAAAAGCCCAAAGGCAGCAGGTCTGTTTCACGCTGCGATTTCTCAGTCTGGCGGTTCGGGAACATTCACAACTGCGGAAGAAGTCTACAAGATGGTTGGCGAGTGTTTTTCGTTTTGAATTACACGCCGAGTTTTTTACCTTACAGATGCACAGTGCCTTTTCTTTCTCCGCTATGCAATGAAACAGGTACAGAGTTACTCAAATGCCTCCAGGGTTTACCAGCCAATGTCCTTTTGAATATCACCAACTTTGCTGGCTCCTGGAGCACAGTCATAGATGGTATTTATGCCCTGGACTCTGCTGTAAACCAGATGGCTCTAGGTTCGGATGCAGTAAATAGTGTACCGTTCATGCTCGGCTTCATGCCCGAAGAGGGACAATCGTACGTTTGTCTCCAGTCTTTCCGTTACCCGTTAATAACTTGAAGTACTTCTCTTCGGCTGCAGTTTGTTGGGAACTACTATATTGCCCAATACCACCGACTTTAACCAGTCCCTGATTAATGCGATAGGCTCCACTTTAGCTCAAGATGTGCTACAGTCTGGGTATTGGACAATCAGCGAAGAGTTCGATGTTTGTGCGTTTTTTCCGACGGTTCCTCGTATCAGGATACTCAACACCATATTCCGTTTCCTCCGAATTAGACAACGCGACTATTGATGCTTACACGGATTGGTTCCTCACTTGTCCCGCGGAGAACATGATATCTGCGGCGTCGAAGTCCAATGCCTTCCCTGCTATGTGAGTTATACTTTTCACCAAATACTATTTTTGTTTCGACCCATTCGATTCTTGAAAGGTACGTGTACTCCATGCAGCACGCTTACGGGCTCTCGTTCTATGATCCATATGAACTTTGCACATTTCCTGTGGGAGATCCTCAGCCCTATTATCGGTGCCATTCTGGTGACCTATACGAGGTATGTCTGTCGTTCTTTCGTTTGACAATTTTACCTCTTCCACGTTCATTTCCGACGTACTCGTCCATTCCATGCTAGATTTTTCCATTGATATTTCTATATCCATCTAATCTTTATCATTGCTTTTCTTGGAACGTTCAGGTTTTCGGAACGTACCACCTCTTCTCTGAGCCTCTCCGCGTGCCAGCTGACATCTTCTACACGAATCTTGTTCAAGATCTTTGGACGACTTTTGCTCGAACGGGAGATCCTAACCCAGACTTGGCAGATCTCGCAGCTCGGGGTCCTGCATATGAAAGTACGCGTTGGCTGCTGGTCGACACGAAATGGGTCTGGCCTAAATACGACAACGTGTCCAGGCAGATAGCGTCTCTAGAGTATCCGGAATTAATGACGGTCAGAGGGTTGCCTGACGACTTGAACAAGAGATGTGCTGTAATTACTGCTGGGTCTGAAAATTGACGATGCACATGAAAAAGTGTATGATTCTAGGGTTTAGGGAATGTATTCCTTCTACGTTTCGAAAATATGAACGGGGGCGGCCGTGGTACACTGAACTCCACCAGAAGGTTTTGTGGGCACCAATATCATGCTGCGAGTAGTACCCAAGATCCAGTTCCTGACGTTGGATCTCCTTAACTGATTCCAGACTCCCACTAATCAGTGCGTTCTGTTGAAAGATTCATCATTCTTCTCTTCCATCCCAGGCTTCGAAGATCCACAAGAGGGTCTTGAATCTGTCAGGATGATATATAAGGCGCGGACATCGAATTTCCTTTGAAATCAGTGGTGTGTTTGGCGTTCGCTATTGATGAATTCATTTAGCCCTACGGGAAGAATTGTGCCGCGAATTCGGCCTCACTTTGCGACTTGCATGTTTATTACTTCTCCTACACCCAGCTGCATCTCTAGTGTACAAAGGACATAAATTGCGGTGCTAGTGGGGAAACTTTGAATCGACACATTCAAGAGCTATGCTGACTTTACTGGTTTTGGGCGTGAGCGCTCTGACGTTGGGTATATCCATCTTCATTCTCCAAAGAAGACCCTCAACACTTGCCTTTCTTCGAGGACCGAAGCCAGTCTCTTATTTGCTAGGTCCTTTTTCTTGAAGGAGATGTTCCATCTACGACATCTAATTTGTGTTGCAGGTCATGAATACGAAATTTCTCACCAAACCGATGCTGGACAACTAGAGTTCGAATGGGTCGAAAGATACGGTCCTACAATCCGTATCTTCGGTTGCTTTCACGTATGAATTACATCACCCTCGTCAGACCCTCGTATTATATCTGAACATGCTCATATCCTGTAGGAAGAAGTTCTCATGATAGCAGATCCTATGGGTCTGCAGCACATCTTCCAATCTCAGAACTACCCTAAAACAAGGGATATCCGTCTAATAGCTGAACGGGTATTCGGCAAAGGTCTTCTTTGGGCAACAGGTAAGACTTTAACAAAAGGATGTGAGGTTAGTATACAAGCTTCTTTCAGGCGAGGCGCACCAACGACATAGAAGGGCCCTCAATCCCGCCTTTTCTAACCAGAATTTGAAAAAGTTTGTGCCTCTATTTCAGGAGACAACTCTACAGGTGAAGATGATGCTGTAGAGCGCAGTTCATTTTGTCTGATGCTTACTTAGCTTGTCCAGAAATGGAATGCTCGATTAGAAGGAAATGCGGCGGTTGTTCTGAATATGGCGCAATGGATGCCAAAGATCACCTTGGATGTAATTGGTCGCAGTGTGAACTATCCATTCCTTTTCAAGTGCTAGTCATGATGAAGTATGTAGGTGCATTTGATTTCAACTTCGGACTCCTCGATGGAACTGCCGATTACAACGAGCTTTACAGGACAATGAGAGACATGTTGTATGTGAACGCGCGCTTCACCAATTAATATCCTCGCTAATTTATCACTAATTTCATGCAGCCTTGACTCAAAATCATCTTCTACTGTGACAGTACTTTATGATGCCATTCGTCGACGCATACCTGAACGCTTTGGTTTCAAAATGTACACAACTAAAGAAGATCGGCGACTTTCCGCTTTTCTGTCCGCGGCCCAGAGGGCCGCAAGGAATATTTTGCTTCGTAAACAGGAAGTTGAAATGCCAAATGCCAACTCTGATGACGATAAAGACATCCTCAGCGTTCTAAGTGGGTCTCTATATACTTATTTCTTCAGATAACCTCAAATGATTTCAGTTCGCGCCACTAAGCACAATGATCACAGAAAGAAACTTTACGAGGATGAGATCATCTCTCAAATGGCGTGAGCTATACTAAAGTTCTCAACTAATGATGAACCATGACGATTATTCCATTCAGAACGATTATACTCGCTGGAAATGAAACAACTTCTTCCACAATGTCATGGATGCTGTACGAACTGAGCAAACACGCCGATAGTCAAACTCGGGTGCACGAAGAGATAACTATTCTACGAGCTCAAACAGGATGCCACGTTTCCCTTACCAGTGCACATTATGATTCGATGCCTTATTTCAATGCAGTCATCAAGGTACCCTCAATAATAGGTATAATTTGTTAATTCACCACTCTTTTGTCTGTCGCCAGGAAACCCTCCGACTGCATCCAATATTACCAATTTTGGTACGAGAAGCAGATGAACACGACACAATACCACTCTCGATTCTGGTGAAGAGTAAAACCGGGAGTCTTCTACCTGATGTTCCAATCCGCAAAGGACAACGTATTCTGTTACATCTGGGTGCTTACAATCGGTGTGTTAATTCTGCGACTCTGTGAGAACTGTGGAATAGTTTATAGTCCATATTTTAAGATTGACCCAAGTATGGGGCGATGATGCAGACTCGTGGAATCCAGTCCGGTTCATTGATGAGAAGAAAGAGGTGGTGGTTGGAATGTATGGAAACTTGTATGTGGTGATTTATCTCTCATCGTTCAACAATGATGCAAGTTCATGTCTGTTGCAGAGCAACTTTCAGTGAGGCATGTCACATCCGGGTTGATTTGGATTACTGATCAATCAAAGGTGGTGGTATCAGATCTTGTATCGGGTATGCTTCGTTCCCTTATCGGCATTGCTTAAACATTGTTGATTAAATCCCCAGTTGGCAATTTGCGTAAGCTTTGTTTTTTCCATTCGACGTTCCAATACCCAAAGCGCCAAATTAGAGTCATGGAACTTCAAGTCATGTTATTTGAGCTCATTGAATCCTTTGAATTCTCTCTACCTGCAGAGGCATTAGATATTCAAAGGATCCCCAGCATCCTCATGGTTCCGATGATTCGAGGGAAGCCAGAACTTGGAGCGCAACTACCATTGCAGGTAAAGCAACGCACTCAGTGAGTCGTTCAAAAGAAGTCAGCAGTAGATTGTGATAAACGATGCCCCGTTTGTATTTACACTCACTTGGGTGCCATGTCTGTGTGCCATGCAATCTCCGTATCGAAGTTCTGATATACATATGGTATGCATGCGTGAAAAGCTTGTAAGAACAACTGAATGAACGCTTCAATGCACATCGTCTTGACTTCATCTCATGGCAGCTGCTTGCAAAATCATACTCGCCGCCTTCTCCGCCACTCCATACAAACCTAAAGTCGGATGCGGAAACACACTTAATGGAAGGATAGAGGCATCAGCTATCCGGAGATTTGTCGTTCCTGTCATAACCTCAGGATTGAAAGTATATACAGAAAAAAAGACACACCGTAAACCAAGAGCTGAGGAGAAACGACACCGCCTAGCTCCTTTGGCATCATCGAGTTACTCCCAAAAAAGTGAATGTCAGAGACATATCTGTAAGTAGAAGGTTTTTGAGAGTTGCTGGCACGATTTGTGAGGCGAAAACTTACGTGTCAAGGACCCACTTTCGCACTTCCTCTTCAGTTGCATTTACTAGTGGGACACCCGACTGATGCAGTGCATCCTCAGTGATTAAATCGCTGAATGGAGGTGTTACCGCAATGAGAGATATTCTACGTGCGGCAGCAACAGCAGCGCGGATGTCAACCTCGGATGTGAGGTATTGCATGTCAGCTATCGGATCGGCGGATGGATCGGTGGTGTTGATGTGGATGGATCCACGAGAAAGCGGAAGGATAGTATGGGCTGCAACCGCAAGGGATACAGAGCCAGGCGTGAAGAAGAGCTCTATGAAAGGATCTGCCGTAGGGGGTGATAAATCACCAGAATATCCCTTAAAACGATCGGAATACATACGGTCAATCTGATATGCCTCAGCTATAACAACGGCTTGCCTCGCCAGGGACTCTGAATTTACGACTCCACCGACGGAGACAGTATATTCGGTTGAGATTCCTCGTAAGAGGATGTCCATGGCGTTGGAATCTTTAACATTGGCCAAAACACGAATGCAAAAGTGATCAACTTCGTTGATTGTAAATTACTATTACTTACCCTGCAGTCCCAAAGTGTTTCGAGTGGTAGGATGGGTAACTACAATTCCCGGAAGTATGTTAGGCCAAGAAGTGATAGTTGTAGTATTTGCAGAAGGTGCCAGAGGAAAAGATGCGTTGTATAGGCCAACATGGTCCTGTAAGCTAGGTTTTAAAAATAAGAATGAAAACCACAAGTGATATTTCAATCATGAATGCTTACTTCGCTCCCACACCTGGGAGATCCATTACCAGTTCAATTTGGAGGTTTCGAAGAGCCCTATTCATATTTTTAGAAATGCTCAGCTTAAAATTATTGACCAGAAAAGTAGAGAAAAACACACACATGGCGTTACCAATGCCGCTGCGCTGTAGGATGGCAGGAGACTTTAACATCAAGGGTGATCGAGTCAGCAGAAGGCCTCTCGAGAATTTCAAAATGCACCTGAAGTGCTCCGGCACTAATGATGACCTCCCTTGAGGCATTGAACAAGGTTATTCGGCCCCCTACACTCGGCTCTACGAGAACTCCAGTGGCAGTGACGTTACCGCTCACACTCACAGACGTCAGTACAGAGTTTACGCGATGCCCTGTGAGCACCGTGAGGTTCGCACGCTGTTGTGCTTGAGGATATAGGTAGGACCAAGCGGAAGAGGATCTTCGGTCGGAATGCAAGGTTTTGTTGAAATGAATCTGATAATAAAAACTCGATACGTGTCCTTCGCCCGGCCCCAAGGATTAAGCTTTGAGTTTTACAATCTGGTGAATTGCCTCACCTCCAGAAAACCCATCACCCATGTCGGGACTTAATGTTACTTCTCCGTCGAAAACAGTTTGGGTCGTGTTCTTCGCAATGCTTTGCAGCACAGGGGCATTGAGAGGGCGGGCAAAGGAGACTCCAACGGGACCATCGTATCCATGAACGGCAGCAATGTAGTTTGCACCTTTCTCCATTTGCCAAGGGTTGGGGGGAGTGAAGCTCTCTGATTTTTGCATGTATCTAGGAAGGAAAAAGGTTCAGTAAACTATTTCAAAGGACGCTAGTACTGACGGTAAAAAATCATTCCAACCCCATCCTGGATTCCCAAGTGCCTGTATTGCGTTCATACTAGCAAATGTTGGTCGTGCCCCCATCATACCGTTGATGGAAGAGCTTCCGCCAAGGCAGCTCCCACTGTTGACGTCAAGAATAAGGTCTTGGGGATAAGTAGTTGGACATTCGGCAAGCCAGACGCACTAGAATAAGGGTAGGGATCGACGGGTACCACGAAAGCCAACTTGTGGGGTTGAGCTCATCGAGAATCGACATGGAGATGGCCTGAATTTCGCAGGAAGACAAATTGATGTTAGGCATCGTCCTGCATCGTCATCGCAAGATAAACTCAGCAAGACTTACGTTCCAGCCGCAAACATGTATGGATTGTTTACTATCTCGTCATTGACCAAGTCTGGGCCTCGTTCTACCACCAAAACAGAGTGGTTCACCGCAAGGCGATTGGCAATAGCTAACCCAGTTGTCCCTCCGCCCACGATAATGAACTCGAACGACGAGCTGACGATATTGGAGGTGTCGTTAGTAATGACAGTGGCCTGAACAAAGACAAAGCCAAGGAGTATAGTGAGTAACTTTGATAAAGACCCCATGGAGTTTCGCTCTCGTACTAAGTTAAGTAGGATCACAAGGAATAGAACCTTTAAAGTTCATAAGCTTGCCTCTATGAGTCATTTTCACGACGTAAGGCTGTTGAACAACCTATTGAAGATTGATATCGAGAAGAACGCGGAAGCTTAGGCGTATACGAAGCAAACTAGGATAATCCTTCACCCGAGTGTAAGACTGGAGAACCCAGGGAAAACCATCGAAGAAGTGAAGAATGCACCTGGAGCACTTCACTCGAGGCATTGAACACGATTGTCTGACCTCTCAAAGTCGGTTCTACGACTCCGATAGCTACGACTCCGATAGCTACGACTCCGATTAGCAGTAACGTTATCGTTGACACGCAGAATCTAGACGCAATTTGCCCAATGCCTATAGATGCCCTCGATAACACTTCTCCTTCAAAACAATTTGGCTTTGTAGCGCAAGAGCATTGAGAAGGGCGAGTGAGTGATACGTTTTGGATTAACTTCGTGTCACTCAACGCAACAGCTTCGTATCAAGTAGAAGATGAGTGCACATAGTGGTGTTACGCTCCTTCCCGAGGCATAGATAGTGCCCTTGACAAGGAAAGTTTGTGCAATAGTCCAGATGCCCGACAAATATTTCTGAAAAATCGGGGTGAGTTTACAAGCAAAACGACAATACTAGCATCCAACCTACTTCAGATCAGAGTATATTGCTCGCTTGCCTGGGGAGAAAACATTGGGTATTAAGGCACGCTGTAGACAACTAAATCAACGACATGAAAAATGAGAGAGGCTTTTGAAATTCTGGGTCCAGAAGAAGATGCAGCCAAGTGTACAATTGTAATATCCAATTAACCTGTACTTATTACAAGTACCGAGTAGATATGATGAGAGGAGGATAAAAAATGACTGAGTGAGATAGGCGTAAGATCACGAGAATGCGGAATGAGAGCTGGAACCTAAGGATTGTGAGGGCGAGAGAAGTACGACAGCGACTCGCCAAGTATACAAAAAAACCAAACATGATCTGACGGCCTTGAAAGATATAAGATGTTCAGCATGAACCGTACGTCGTATCTGAGTGCATCCCTTGTTACGATCAGGTACTCGTTCGCAAGGAAATGGCCATATCACTGCTCTCGCTTCTCTAATCTCCTGCATCCTCAGGCTCCAATTAATCACTCCCGACACATCGAAACGCCGGATCGTCGCACCGGCGTACTATACAGGAACCAAAAGCAACACCGATCACATCAGACTAACACATGATAAAATAAAATGATGGTACAGTAGCCAATGGCTAGGGCTTCCCTAGCCGCCTAGAAGGACCCAGGTTCAGGATCTGGCAGAAGACAGTCTTGAGACTACCACCGCAAGGGCAATTAAAACTCCCCACCGCCATTTCTCCCAAAGGACCTGTCCCCAGGACATTGCTACTTCAGCTGCCCCTGATGCATCATCAGCGGCCTTTGGTTTTGCCTTGGACGCATCTGGAGAGGAAGTTGAGGCCGCTAGTGTATTTGATGTAGGCGTGGCGGTGGAGGCAAATGGCATAGTATTAGGAGGAGTGAAAAGCGGTAAAGAGGTAGGGGGAGAAAGATTGGGTGTTTCATGTTGTTTGTGTTGTTCACCCATATTCGGAACATCCTTCGCGTAAGGAGTGCAGTACTATAGAAACAAATCAATTAAAACAGACAATAGGACACGACGAACAAGCGTACATCTGGAAAAGCTTCTTTAAACCTTGCCTGGTTCAAATTCCAAGCATGACTCTTCAATGCAAAATGGCGCTTCTGCGCTGCGCTAGAATTCACGGAACCAGTAGTCATTTCGTCGGACAACATGAATGAGAGTAGACCAGTAAGACTGTGGATATCAAAGAAATCGTTCAGCATCACCATCGCAAGGAAAGGCGTAACAAGGGACCCACATCGTAGCAACACTCCAAGCAGGATTCCACGAACCAGGATGAAAGTCGGACATTGAGAAACAAATCTTCTTATCAGGATGGAATCGGCCAGACGGTGTTAGCATCTAAATGACAGTAAGTGAATGCAATGTCCAGAACATCGCTCTCAAGCGCACCTTTATACCCGGAGGTTTGAACGGATACTCCGAAGGAAATAGGAGCAATCCGTGGAATTCCCCTCCTGCGAAGGGTGAGTCGGGTGGCCCGCGCTAATTCCCCCAACAATCGTCAACAATGAAGATGACCGCCAATTCACGCAAGAAGAGTAGAAATCATGCGAGGAAGATGATGATTTTCACAGTCAGGCAACAGCGCTAGGTCTCAAATGAGCCAGAAACTCACAATGATATAATTCCCTGCAACACATGTCATTTTACAAAGCAAACGAGTATATCGAAGGACACATACAGGTCAAAATATTCTTCTCGTCCGGTACAGCCCAGATAAACGGCGGTGGATCCTTCTGCATCGCGACGAATTCCTTCGTGAGCTATATCCAGATAGCTATAAGATGACAAATTATGAAGACATTAAGAATTCTTACTCGTTTTTGAGCCGCTTTGGTCGCCATTGTGAGTTGTTGGTAGTATTGGTCCCAGGTATGTACAAAAGAAATGGAGGACAAGGAGAAGAGTGAGCTGGACGTGTTGTGATGAAGGAGGACAAGGTTGGGGACGTGTGACGTTTGACAACAGAGTGTGACTGAATGACAAATCACGCCGAGTGTTGTTGGAGTTGCGTGTGCTGTCCAGGACTCCAGGTGCAGTCTGAGTTGTTGAAATTCCGTACCCCTATAAACGCTCGCCTTTTAACATACAACCTGAAATCATTGTCATCAACCGTACGCCGATCTATCTGCTGATTGCAGGATGCGTTTTCCTCCCAACTGCGTTCAAAGCGGTCCAAGCTATCGAACGGTCACTGAAGGCATTGTTTACAAGTTGCTCTAAACCGGTCGTCCGCAATTGTCTAGTATCGGACGCGTAATCAACTGGCTGGTCAAGACCCCCGTGAATGTTCTAGTTTGTAGGAGTCGTAGTCCCAGAAATTTTTGAGTCGAGCCCAGGATAGTAGCTGATCGGTATGTTAATGGTTGTCCTTGGGTCCTATATTTGTCTGCTGCTACGATACGACAAACTAACAATAATCTTAGTAGCCGAGCTCGATTTCCAGTCCTTCATCACTTGGAGATATTCAAAAGCCAAAGGTGATTCTCCTAATTGCCATTTACCCCAAGGAAATGATTATGGATGTTCTCGTTCTTCTGCAATGAAGGACAGGACAGGATAACTGGCTTTGGAGCCATTCATGGGATGCAAGTACGCCCTCACTTTGTTATACATATCTTGATCTAAATTTGGGTGGGCATAGTAAATCTAGCAGGTTGACATTTCGATGTTGAACATCATCTGAACCTTCGAGAAGCCCAGTACATACTAGTAATAGGGTCCAATCTATTCAGTATGATTGCTTTACTCATCCAATGTGTACTTTTTTGTTAATTCAGTGTTCTCAATCTCTGTCAAGTTAGCCACTGAAATACTACCTCTATAATCATCTGAGCATGCTCAAGACGTTGACTTTTCCCCTAAGACGCTGGCAAGGTAAAAAATCACCTGGTTGATCCATAGCCCATAGCTACTACCATCATGAATAACAATGCACTGTTCTTTGTGACAGGATATGGAGTTCATTGCCAAATAGCCACGAGCTTTACACCTACATCCCAGATCTCGGTCCTCCACCATTAAACTAACATACCCTAGACACCCTTTGAGGAATTCCCTGGAGAACGCGGTAGGTCCTGTAAAGGAGTTCCCAAAATGGCAGAGAAGTTGACCAACTTATATCAGCAACAGATCTCATGAAAGATCGCTGTGCCCATGGGCACATGAAATTAGCAGACCAGGACCGGGTTATGATAAGGTTTTAAACTGGAATCGGGGAACGAATTGTCGGTGGTAACGAGGATCCAATGCGTCGTTGGTCAGTACACTGGATATGCACGTTTGAATTTACATCCTGAAATACTTTGGTATCATAGGTTGAGTGATGGTCGAGGGTCCTTGCTTCTCGGCGAGCTTCAAAGTGAGTGAGGTGCGATGGTAGCTTCAGCCTGAGTAGAAGACAACAATATCGGTGATTGAGAGGTTTCAAAAATGCTCACCCTGTCATTATCCTATGCATTCATACCACAGATAAGAGTCTTCTAGCGTGCTGAGGCGTGCTGTTGATTCCCAATGTTCGAAGTTGTGCAGCTTTACATTCGATGAACTCACAGAATTACAACTTACACCCTCTTACACCAGTCAAGTTGTCTTAGGGTCAACGTCAGCTAAAAGCTTCCGCTGGAGACGCGGAATGTGGATGCTTCCCATTGATAGGAATAGTAAGATGATCCGGCATCAATCTGACCAATCCTGGACCGGCAGCTAATCCGGCCAAAGTCCGGTTTATTATTCGTCCTCAATCCTTGACCTACATATATGTAAGTACCTTGACCCGAAGGCTTCGCGTGGGCACTGCTTCTGCTAAACTTTCCTTTAGCCTGCCACTTCGATGGCTATAAGGTATTCCTTGATCATCTTGACAAGTATACGATACAATGTCCACAGCTGGCCACCGCCAATCCATTTTTCTTCCTATCAAGCAATGCAGCAGCGTGGTCAAGCTCAAGCCCACAACGTCACACGCTTCAAATCTAGGTGTCATAATGTCCATCACATCAAAGCCAAACCGGTGCGCTCTGGGCAATACATGCATAATTCTCTGGAAGTGGAGTGCTTCTTTTAGCGGTGTAGCAGACGAATAAAATAATACCGGACCCATTGGCCATGTTACCTGTGTAATGTCTAAATATCTAGCCTCTCGTTAGAGGGCATCGATGAGCTTCCGCTCTTGCAGCATGCGAGTCTCCTTTTCACATCCTTCCAGCCAAAGACCACACGGTGCCCAATAATTCCATGGAATCCACACTATCATTTCATGCGGGTTTCGACGTATGTACGACGAATCTCCCACCTTTTACTTTCTGATCCTATCTTTACTACAGCTTTTTTCTTTCATTCCATTGTGCATTATTTCACCCACATCAAGGAAAAAGTGTCGCAACTCCTTGCGTGCATCTGACAGCTGGTGATTAGACTCGCGGACTTCTTCAAGCCCCTCGCAGTCTAGCAAGTCATTGATGGTAACAGGGAGGGCCATCGAGAAGTAACGATCTACATTCCATCGCTCAAATACTCCAGCGAACAATCGTAGTACCTGTCTCCGTGACGAATCGCATCTTCGGTCATCCTCCGAAGGGCGAGAGAAACGGCGTGAATACCACATCATTTTATTTTGGAAGAAATCCCCACTTTTCGAAAGGCCACTGACGATCTATATTGCAGAGACTACAATGTTACGCGTCACACATTCATATGCTCACCATCGTGATACGTACCCTGGCTCATTGCCTTCCCCCTCACTGCAACCATTGATAAGCGCTGAACTCGAACGGTCTCCTTCTATAAGCCTTGGTCTTTTCGTAACATCGAAGATGTAATCGGTCCATTCGAGTCCGCCTGGTATAGTCCCGACCACCATGATTCACTGATCATCGATGAATTTTCCTGGTATCGAAAACTTTGTTCAAGCCTTCAGTAGCATTATTAATGATATCAGTCTAAGTGGCTGAGCACTTACATTGTTCAAGCTCACCTGCTTATTTAGTAGCTGAATACACTACTACCTTTCAGGAGCTCTCGGGACCCTTACGCCTTGTTATGAAATTTCCTATTCCTACGCATTAAAATTCTTCGAACAATTCCACAAGTGTTGCCGATGTTCCCGCGCAACCTAATCCAATGTAGTAGCATATATTAGACAGGTATGTTACAACTGTAACTGTTGAAACTGTCTTACACAGTTTCGACTATCAACTTCCTCACAACTCATTGATGTCGAATAGTTACTCAGAAACGTCGGAAAATGCCTCTTCGATTGGGGATAATTGGGGGATAAGAATGCTTACGGTTCTCGCCGAAAAAACACCTCTGAGCTCTCAATCTCTTTCGAATACTTCGACGTACAAATAGACATATTGAACGACGCTCACACAGCTTTACATTAATGCCATAACCCATTCTAAATCTCACACTTGGCGCCAATCTCTCCACTGAGTGCTTCTAAAGTCCTACATAACCGCCGAAAATCTTGTCCACCAATCGACCGGAGCTGTAGCCATTCATTGGCAATTAGGCCGATTCTGATTTCCTATCTATTCTATTGACATCTGGACTAGAAGAGATTAGAAGAGAAGGCCTTCGATTATGAAGCTTGCCGTTTTCTATCCTACGCGGCCACTGGACCGTTGATGCAGATGACTTGCCGCACTACTCAAGTACTATCAATGTTTTTTCGCGTTTGTTTCTTTGTCATGGGTGTAGCTTCTACGAGTTTATGTGACTTTCTTCTGGTCTGCCGTGATTCATTTTCCTTGCTTCCTTCCCGGAGCCTCTCCCTTCCTTTTCCACCCACTTTTCCTTCAAGCTTTGTCCGTAGAAAATATGGTAAAAAGGCTACTCCACTCGGACACCAGTTTGGGGTCTCACACTACTCGTACCCGTTCAGTCTTCTTCGTACTTTTCCTCGGTCTTTTCGTAGTTAACCTCAATGCGAATGCGATCCTACTAGGACAATCGAAGCTTATCGGATACAATAAATTGACACCAGAACGGAGGGACGGTGTAAATGCAAGTTGCGAACCGGATTACAATTGGGCAAATAACGATGCAGGAATCTCGCCCTGCGTAATGGCTGCAGCAATTGAGGCTTGCGAAACGGGTCGTGAGCAATATTTCGCGCTCATTACTGATTGCGATCGATAGCTTCATTTTCTGCTAGCGCATACTGTTCCACCGTTGTCTATAGGATCATATTATAATCCTCCAAGTTTGGAAACCAACACTGTCAATGTCTGTCAGTGGTATGTCACAAACCCGAGGCCTTTGGCTACTACCTTGTAGCTCACAAACCCAATCCTCAGTTCATGGGCAAACTATAACCTGGTTAGTATGTGTACCGTTTGTCAAGGACAGGCAGTTTCGCTTTCCCCGTAAGTGACATTGGGGCCGCGTCGAACTAGACACAATCGATACATCTCAATCGTATTAGGTGGGCATCATACACCGTCGAATGCGATGGTTTCACAGAATCCAACTCGTAAGCTCTGTGCTGTTATTCTTCCAGTTTCAATTAAATAAAGCACCTCATATATTTGAAACAGGTATTATCCATCGAATTATGAAGCTCTGCTGCCCTCCAACAACAGTATTCCTCTTTATGCTCAAACCAATCGTAAGTCGTTCCATGTAGCATGTCAACTTTGGTCACCTATGTATGTCTATTTAGCGGCAACTCAATGGACGAACGGTGTTTTCAACGTTACTCAAGCCCAGGCAGTGGTTAATGGCACTCTCTCTTTACAAACCTCCGCCACATCACAGTCTACCAGCTCAAAGCCCATTGCAGCTATCATTGGGGCTTCTGTCGGCGGGACAGTTGTCTTACTTTGCTTCACAGGCATTCTGTTTTGGGTACGCCGACGAAATGCTTCCAAAGATGAAGGTAGATACCAAAATCTTCCGAATGTTGGCACACCTCCAAGCACTCGCCTGTCGTCGAGTACGCCACATTCAACAATTAATACTAGAAACGATGGTAGTCTTCGGAATAGCCTTTATCCTTCCTCAATCAGTGACTACACTGGATCGTTGATACATTCAGAGGATTCTACACGGAACTCTGGAGTTCTTACTCCGTTTAGGAAATCTTATATCGACTATCCAACGGCCCATGACGATGGCATCTATGCCCGACCAGAGGACTTAGCACCGATTCGAAGGAATACTGGGCCTTCAGTTGCTCCGCGATCTACTCAACAGATGTATGATATCATCAGGAATCACCAGCTGGGACGATACTCTGAACCCGTCCTTCCTGGTAGTTCGGGTTCTGGTCCCGCAATATATACATACACAATCTTGGCAAACAACGTAGCCGAAGAGACAGAGGAGGTACCAACAGACAGTTCCAGTCCCAGTGCTCGGCGCACAAGCAACCCTCCTCCCTATTCCCCGGGGGGGCCTGCTGGTGAACTTTGATATAAACCCCTCTACTACTTATGTGATGTCGACCTTTTCTTATACTACGAATTATGCATATTGCTAGGCCATGATGTTAGTGGATCATCCTAGTACCTTCCCAGCTTCAGTGTTTGGTACAATATTCCATAAGCAGATTGTAATACCACTTGCTCTGTGATCGAATAATTTATGTATGTGTCTCCTGGTCATTGCACTCCGAATACCCTTCTGTCTGGAGGACTGAAAGTAAGTAGCATGCTTAAAGCGTCCCGATATTTCTAGCTTTGACCTTACCTTTTTCGGAGAATACAGAAGGAGTAGAACCCTCCTCCTTCATTGTCATTCGTCTGACGCGAATTACAGGGTTTACCAGTGATATTGACTCTACATCCAAGAACGTCTACTCTTTACAGAATCTACAATTATTTCTTGTCGTTCTCATGAACGTTTGGGATCGGAATCGGTAGCCGTAATCCCGTCGTTAATTTTCGTATCCACACCTTCGGGTCGGACATTCCCACTCTCCCTCTCACTTTTGCCTTCTTTTTCTGTGATATCCGAGGCATTGAGCTTCCGCTCCAATCCAGTTCCATTCCATCCAATCCACCTTTTCTCTCTCACAGAATCCGAGCGATCCAGCCCCGGCCCTCTCAATAGCAAGATCACAATCTGCCAGATCGCAAATCCCAGTGTCATGAGAGCACACGGGCGCCATCCGTAGTGGATGAAGACGTACGTCCCGGCGGATGTTCCAGTGACCTGGCCGATGAAGAGCTAGACAGTAAAGAAGGAAGATGAGCAAGTGGCGAGATAGGAGGAGAAATAAATGAATCGTCGCACCGAAAGTATATACACGGCGTTAAGACGTGCTCGAGCTTCGGGTGCAATACTGAAAATCAGCAGATGATGCAAAGTTAGTGAGCGGCAAGTCAAGCAAAAGAAGTCCAGAAGTTCAGAACGAATGTAAATATAGCAGTAGAAAACAGTGTAATGAACTGCGAACCGCGAACATGCAGCAGGTGAACACGAAAGACCAACTCCACTCGCTAAAAAGATTCCCACCTAAATATATTTGACGCCAAACTAGTCTGAAGCATTTGCCTGAAAATATCCAAGCCCAACACTGCAATGATGACTGCTGCGATACTAATCCCATTTCCGACCACTTGAACAACCTGGAAACACGTTGCATACCACGTTCGAAATATAGCACAGTCAAAAGTCGTCAGCCTACCTGAAAAATGATCAACGCGATGCACCCCACCAATGATGCATAATAGGCCGGGAGTGCATCAATTGCCTTTCCAACGAAAGGACCCATAGCGACACCAAACATACCCACTAAGCCAAAAAGGCCAATAACGAGACTGGGAACAGGGACGAAGTAATGAGCACGAAGTAAAGTGATCGAGAGATCTCCCACATACGTGGAATAATTATACGGGTCCCCGCCCAACAAAAACGTCAAGGTGACCCAGAAAGCACTAAAACTCGCACTACTCCCCATGTTTACCAAACAAGCCTGAATCAGTACGGGCTCCGTCACCGCGTACTTGCCCATCGTCCACAATATCCTCTGATAAGTCATTCCCGTCCCCTGGTTCTTCGCTGGAAAGTCCGGTAACAGCGCCCAAGACCCAATGAGTACGACAGTTTGCAAGCCAATAGCAAGATAATAGACGACACGCCATGAGGTAAACTGTGCGATGATGCCGGCGAAAACACGAGCGATGAGAACACCAAAGAGAAGTCCTGCGAAGACAACGGAGAGCGCAGATGCACGTTTGTGTGCCGGTGCAAGGTCGGCAGCGAGGGGAAGTAGAACCTGTGGAGTTACAGAGACGAAGCCCACGAGGAAGGAGAAGGTGAGGAAGACCGTAAGGGACGATGTTACTGCAAGAGGAATGGAGAGCGTTGTAGAGAGGAGAACAATCAGAAGGATTAACTGTCGTCGACGGACAAGGTCACCCAGGGGTGAGATCAGGAGCAGGCCAGCAGCGTAACTGAAAAGAAAAGTGAGTGAAAAGACTATGCGTGAAGGAAAGAGGGTTGTACCCCGCTTGTACAAGGGTTGGAACTCTAAAGATATTAGTTAGAGCTGAAGTAAGCGCAGTAGCCAATGAATATCAACTCACTTTGAAATTTCATCGTATGAAACGTTGAATGACTCTGATAGCTGGACTGAAATGTCGCGATTACGATACGTTTGCGGACAGTAAATAATGGGGTTTCGCACTCAATAACGGTTGACAGTAATACAGATTCGCCACAACTAGGCTATTGTTAGTATATGGACATGAGAGAAAAATGCAACGCTGACCGAAAGTGCTCGCAAACCCGAACGAGGCGTTCAGGAGCAGCCCGAAATGGAATGGAGGTTCATCTGGATGGTATCGGAGTCTCTTTGGAATAGGAATGAGCCCAAAATCAGTGGTATGCCACCGTCTTTGTGAGAATCCCAACTCTTGGTCGGGTGCAAGGGCATTAGTTCTTGAAATTGTGGTTTCTAAAGCCGTTCGATCTACTGTTATCTCTTCCTTTTGAGATCCACTCTCGTTGTCCATTGGGCTTTGCCCTAACACTGGATGAATGGAGAGAGAGTAATGACCGTGGTGGTGGTCCTGATCAAAAATAATAGTTGGCTTTAGTCATGCGTACATGGTATCGGCCGTGCTTAAGGATTAGTATTATAGTGTTACGTACTTGCAAAGGATTTCATATCTCAGCTCGAATTATCAGCGAGTTCGTGTGAGCAGTGATATTCTTCTAGTGCTTTTCGTGTCTTGTAGACAGTCACATAATGATGCGAATAGTGGAACGGAGGAAAGACGGAAGCCATGAGAGCTTTCTACCAAACATGGCAGGGGCAAAGCAGGGTACAAAGTCTGATTGCCGACTATTTTGCTCTGTGCTCTTCTGTGCTCTTTCGAAAACTTCTGCGAGTCTTCTGCGTCGTTTCTAGCTCGGCTGCTCAGCTCAATTACTTTCATCAATTGACCGGAGTCGAACGGTTGTTGCCAGTTGGCACGCCATATTAATCTTTCCAGGTCTTTCTGGGTCACATTTCTAGCGGGCGCCCATCGATACTGTTTTTTTATAGTATAACATTTCCTTCTCAGTTTTGCGAGGGATAGTCAATACAGGACCCCGTTACCATTAGGATTAGGATTGGGTCAGGACCTGGTCAAGACTCCTCTCCGCAACCTCCCCAGAACCTCCCAGAACCTCCTCGAGGTTAATTCATGTTTCATCGTTTTTGTAAATACTGATCGTCATCTTGATCCTTCAAGCTTCACGCTTAGCTTCGTGACGGCGGTAATAATTTGTATTGAGTACATACTATTCGGTTGGGCTTCGCAAACGAAAAAAAGGACCAAGAACGCGCTTTGGATGCCGAGGTTGGCGTACATTGGGCGTACAGTTCGCTTTGCAACTCTAGAGCACGCCTTCACGAATTTTTGAACAAAAAATCATGTAACATGACTGCACAGGGTCACTCAGGGGGTCACCCTAAGGAGCGTTTCATTGCCGTAATGGACTTGGCAAATTGCCTTCACTGAAGTTTTCGAGCGGCGAGCATCGAGGTATATAAAGTGCAAAAGATCAAATTTGATGCTCGCCTTGTCTTTGTTTTGGGCTACCTGCTAGACCCGTCCTTTCTTTCCTCCTCTTCTACTCTGCGCTTCAGGCAGCGCTTTTGGCTCATGTTCAAGATCAAATTTGCTCTCGAACCATTCTTGGCTCTCCTCCTCTTATCGGTCGTTACCGACTTATCGCGGTTGGCTTTCGGTGGCGATTTTGGAAAAGTATTCGTATCAGGAGCTGAGGTGATTAAGATTGGCGGCAAAGTACACAGTGAAAATTTGTTCGTTGTGAATAGGGAGCTTTCTCCGGATGGCTTCGAACGCTCGTGAGTTTTATCCTTCGGCTTTTCGGCCCGGATAACTGGCTTTACGCGTATCTTACAGTACCGTTCTCGCTGGATTATCTTCTCAGAATGGAACGTTCCCTGGGCCACTTATTACAGGAACCAAAGTATGCTTAGCCTCGAAATCTCTCAACGAAAATTCATCGCAAATCGATCTAATATTGTATGATCAACAGGGGGACCGATTTCAGATCAACGTGACGGACCTTCTCACCGACAGCACAATGGCGAGAAGTACTAGTATCGTACGTTTTCTGTTCATTCAACCGGCGCTGTTGATTCACCGAGAGCCTTTCATGTTCTTATTTCTTAGCACTGGCACGGTCTTTTCCAAAAAACTACCAACTATGCCGATGGGGTATCTTTCGTGTCTCAATGCCCCATCGTCGCGAACCACTCGTTTATGTATGATTTTCAAGTTCCAGATCAAGCGGGCACCTTCTGGTACCATAGTCACCTGTCGGTTCAAGTGAGTCGGCTTGAAATAGCGACTGTTCAACACTCGCTAAATCTGCACGCGATAGTACTGCGACGGCTTGCGAGGTCCCATTGTGATATATGACCCACTCGACCCACACCGATTCTTATATGATGTAGACGATGGTCAGTTTTATCATCAGAATTCATTTATCGGAACAGATAAACTCAACCTATTTTTTGACGTTAGAATCTACGGTCATCACGATTGCAGACTGGTAAGAAATTCTCTGGCTTTCTTGCCTGTTCCTGAACTCATAGTATCTTGTGCTTCCTTAATCCCCTGTTTCTAGGTATCATGATACAAGCTACGAACTCATTGCGAAACGGGCTGGTCTGACCCCTGATGCGACTTTGATTAACGGCAAAGGACGCTACGTTGGAGGTGTAAGCATCCTTAAAGTCTTACCTGCTCAGCTCCAACGTTTACCCCTTCTCTCACAGCCTAACATCCCTCTAGAAGTAATCAACGTCGAATACGGAAAACGTTACCGTTTTCGTGTCATCTCCATGTCGTGTGGCGTCGACCACGGCTTCTCCATTGACGGACACGATCTAACCATCATTGAAGTCGACGGAGTCAACACCCAACCGCTCACGGTAAATCATATCCAACTCTACGCTGCGCAGCGGTACTCCGTTGTCCTACATGCCAACCAGAAACCGGATGTGTATCGTATAAGAGCACTAGCGACCTCTGGTGTGGGTGCCCAGAACTTCACCAATGGTGTGAACTCGGGTATCTTGAGATACAAGAACGCGGCTGGAAATTCTGATAGAGAGCCTACGTCCTCACAGCAGAGTCATATGGTGTCATTGAATGAAAATGATCTCCGACCCCTAGAGTGTCCTGGAGCTCCAGGGAAGCCTTATCCTGGCGGAGCTGACCTTGTTCTGAACTTGACAATGGGTTTTGGTGTAGCCCCTGGTGCCAGCGCTCCGTCGTTTTTCATGAACAATGTATCATATGTGTCTCCGAAGGTTCCGGTGCTTTTACAGATCCTGAGCGGCGCTCAAAGCGCTCAGGATTTGCTACCCGCTGGGAGCGTGTATACGCTACCGCGGAACAAGGTCATTGAAATCAATCTACTTGGAGGTAGTGCTATTGGTGGACCACATCCTTTCCATCTGCATGGTGTATGTACTCAAATCCTTGTCTCCCACCTTCCGCCACTGAGTTATCTCTATTTCAGCATGCCTTCGATGTTGTCAAGACCTCAAGTAGCTCAGACTACAACTTTGTAGATCCGGTAAGCACAAGACGTTCCTCTCTGCTCCTTTTCTCTCACCTTATTTCTCTCACCTTATATTCTGTAGGTCCGTCGAGATGTGACACTGGTGAATCAGAACGGTCAAACGACTATTAGGTTCCTTACCGACAACCCAGGACCTTGGTTCTTACACTGGTGCGTTCATACTCGGTTTCTCTACCCTTCTGCATTAACTGACTGTCAATGGAAGTCATATCGACCCTCATCTTGAGGCGTGAGTGCCTTTTACAATTTCGCGCATCTAGAATTAATGTATTTCTTATCTCGCAGCGGTCTTGCTGTTGTCCTAGCAGAAGACACTAGGGACACGAAATCGAATGATCCAGTTCCGGGTGAGTGTCTGTCAGTCAACAAATGTTGATTGCACTGACTTCAGTTTTTTTTTAAACAGCCGGCTGGGATACACTGTGTCCGATTTATGATAGTTTGACTCCTGATCAACTGCCTTGATCGCTCTGCCTTACCTTCTTGCACTTTTGGACGATCCTTCGGACATTCTCTTCTGGACAATATTCTATACAACAGGACTATAGTAGACTGTTCGTACTAATTTTACTTTTTACAATGTAATGACAAGCGGGTACCGCTGACACGGTATTTTGGAACCTCCGAATCGGACTTCTGGACCCAATGGTGACTCCGACTCCGACCCTGTCCCACAACAGCCTGGAACAGCCTCCCTCAAGAACTGGAGGCTCCTGCAAAACCCCACTGGCCTGAAGTAAGCTACGATTATGGCTTGAAATACGCTAATTCGGATAGGGTCTAGCAGGAGCTTCCGGGGTCCTCTCCTTCTCCATATCGCATCGTCCCTAAGGTTTTCCGTTTGCTATTTCTATCTTACACAAACTTCCCCAGCGCCACAAGTCTCCTGTTCTACAATCTTTGCTTAATATCTATCTACAGAAATAAGCATTAATTTCTTATATTTGTGTGAACTTACAAATTTCATGAGTCAAACTGATCAAAGAACACAATGCAAGCAAGGTAGAACAGGGTACGTTAATACGAAGTTTTCCAGAGTCTTCGAATTCTTACCATATGTTAACCCTGTTATCGCTTAACACTCAGGCTTGTACATATTGAAATTTCTTCCTCATGACATTAAGTACATCCTGTTACAACTCGGTCAGTTACACTGCAGTCTTGCTACATTTTATACACGTGATCGCGCTACACCATTGTTGTGCCAGCCTTGTAAATTTTTTCTCGTTCCAAACTCTATGCATCTATGCATCTATCCGGTCTGTATTCCCGGAAAACTTCACAAACAATCTTAGCATCTTTGCGATCTGTTTGCGATAGAGTTCGCGTGCACCAGCTCAAGCAATGTCCGATCGGAAATTTTCACGTGTACGTCCACTCTCCCCAACCCTTTTCCGAAGGCTATAAGAAACGAGAAATAATCTTATACTTACATACATACCACAAAGCCGGTCAGCTAGACTACCTTTTCCCCAGTATTGACGAATGACTAAGATGGGTCACTACATGTCTCAGAATTATCCGCCAAAATCAGTATGGTCCGTTGACCAAATTCCCGATTTGGCTGGACAAGTAACCATTGTCACCGGGTCCAACACTGGTTCGTCGGAAGGTTATATACTGAGGCTTGTAAACCTCGATTGATCTTTGTTTCCAGGAATTGGAAAATATACGGTCGAGGAACTGTTGAGGCACAACGCAAAAGTATACATGGCTGTCCGCAGTCAAGACAAGGCAGAACTGGCTATCAAGGAACTGAAAGCGAAGACAGGGAAGGAAGCTATTTTCCTGAAGCTGGATTTGAGTGATCTTGCTTCAATCAAGTCTTCAGTTGAAGAATTCCTCAAGTGAGCTGTCGGTTTTTTCTTCGACGAAAGAATCATTATTCAAAACGTTAACCTTATTGATTGTAGGAGGGAGAGTCAGCTGCACATTCTACTCAACAATGCGTACGTTCCTATTTCGTCCCGGTGTGGTAACTCTCTCATATTTTAGTGGTGTTGCCGTTACACCAAAGGATATGTTCACTGCTCAAGGATACGACTTGCAATTTGGGACTAACACGCTCGGTATGTTGAATTTTGTCTCTTCATGACATCCGATCCCTTACGACTTCCTTCGAAACAGGTCATTTCTTCCTGACAACACTCCTTCTCCCCACCTTAATTTCTACCGCCAAAACCATGCCCGACAACAAAGTCCGAATAGTGCACACCTCGTCGTACAGTCACCACTTTTGCCCAAGGATGAAATTCGATTCTTTTAAAGACGGTCCTACACGGACAAAGATGAGCGGCATGCAATTATATGGGCAGAGTAAAGCTGTACGTATTAGTCGAGATTGTGAACGAGATTGCTATACTTATTTAAGAGCAGGGCAATATCTTGTTCTCGAATGAACTCGCGAGCAGATACAGCGACCAGGGCATCGTGTCAATCTCTCTTCATCCGGGTAGTATCAGGTCTGAGCTACTACGGCATGGCCCAACACTCCTCACGCGACTTATGGTGCGCCGCTGCCTTCTTTAAATCTTGCTCGTCTCGAGATATTCATTCGCCTATGTAATACATTTATTAGAATTGGGCGCTTTTCTATCCTGTTGAATTAGGCGCATTGACACAATTATATGCGGCAACAGCACCCGAATGCACCGAGTTCAATGGAAAGGTATAAACGATTTCCAATTTCATACCTCGAATTTGTTACGAGCAGCCATCTCTAGTATCTATCGCCTTGGGCCCGATATGTCCCAACAGAGCCAAATCAAGATATTCGGGATCCTGTTGCTACGAAGGAGTTGTGGGAGTACATGGAGGAGCAAGTCAAAGATTTTTTATAGCGAAACAGTGATTTACTTTACAGTATCGATACAATACCAGCCCTATGAGGAGGATATCGAAACTTCCTCAAGGTCCTAATTCTTCACTGTACAAATCATATTTTTCCCAGTTGTTGTAACAATTTGGACACTTTTGTCAACAGCAGCCCATACATATACGCGTATGTGTATCTTCAGTCTTCAGACAGTGACATAAAAAATCCACATAAAACGGTTAACCGTTTTAGGCAATTTCGAATTGGGTAAAGAAGGAAGCGCCATCGATCGCTGTGACGTATCGTCTATCTGTCTACATAAGCCGTTCTATTCTTTCTGAGCAGCAATTTCAATCCCCACCCAAACTTGACCTTGAACTTTCATGGTCAGTCCTTTTTCCACAGGAACACTGCCATTACAGCTTCATTTCTTTGTTCCCAGATGTCGAAAGAAACCAAAGCCTGGGCTGCTACTTCTCCTCAAAAAATCGAGGCTTCAACAATCACTCGTCGTGCTCCAGACGACCAAGACATCGCAATCAACATCAAGTTCGCTGGTATCTGTCATTCTGATATCCATACCGTCCGTAGTGAATGGAAAGAGGTCGAGTACCCGCTCGTTGTTGGGCACGAAATCGCTGGCATCGTTAGCGCTGTCGGAAAGAACGTTACCAAGTTCAAGGTCGGCGACCGCGTTGGGGTAGGGTGCATGGTGAATAGTTGCCGCGAGTGCGATAATTGCAAGGACGGAGAAGAACAATACTGTGCAGACATGGTCGGAACGTACAATGCGAAGGACCCCAAGGACGGGACGATCACCCAGGGAGGCTATTCTCAATACGTCGTCGTGGACCAGGCGTTCGTATTGAACATCCCTGCAAATCTTCCGTTGGACAAGGCAGCGCCGTTGCTCTGTGCAGGTATCACGGTATTCTCGCCGTTGAACCACTGGAAAGCTGGGCCCGGAAAGAGAGTTGGGGTCATCGGACTAGGTGGCCTAGGACATGTCGGTGTCAAAATCGCTAAGTTAGTATCATGCATTATCGGCGTTCACGACCCACAAAAGCTAATATTCGTTCAGAGCCTTGGGTGCCGAGGTTACCGTTTTCTCCCAAACCGATAGCAAGAAGGAACTTGCCATGCAATTTGGCGCAGATGCGTATATCGCTACAGGTGATCCCAAGGCCTTCGACGGACTCGATCGCAAGTTCGATATCATTCTCAACACGGTTTCCGCCAAAATTCCTCTTGACAAGTACCTATCCTCGCTTCGTCGCGATGGTTCCCTCGTTCAAGTGGGCGCGCCGTCAGACCCTCTGCAGATTACTCCGTTCAGTCTCTTGCCACAACGTATTGGCATCCACGGAACCTTGATTGGTGGCATTGCGGAAACGCAGAAGATGTTGGATTTCTGTGCTAAGAAGCAGATTTTCCCTGAGATTGAAGTAGTCTCCGCTTCGTACATCAATGAGGCGTATGATAGGGTCGTCAAGTCCCAGGTCAAGTTCAGGTTTGTTATCGATGTATCGACCATGTAAGTAGAAAAGACAATCTACAGCCTATCCCGGAAAGTCACATCATTCGATAGCATTGGATTTGTTTATTAGTACATATTTGAATGCGGAAACTGATTACTCCGAATGCTCAGCTTAACTGTTCTTGTGGATGTCCAATCAATTTCATCCCGCTAACTTCATTCCGCTTCAATCTCTGTAAACCATGAACGATTCCTTTCAGTCCGTTCGGAAAATCTTCGATACGGGCAGGCTTCAATAGTATCAGCGAGAGTCAGTACTTCAGTGCTTAAGCCATATATATCAATATATGCACTCACCACCACGACGTTTTGCTCAATGAGCTGTGGAAGCTTTTCGTAAAGCACCTTCCCAAACGCTCTTGTATGTGGTAAATGCACTGTGCCGAATACAGCCAACATAGTCTTCCCGTCGTCTCTATCCGTCTTCGTGGTCGAATTCACAGTAACGAGTTCCCCTCCCTCGGTCAAGCAATTCATACTCGCTTCTTGTGCCTCAGCGTTCCCTACAGCATCGAAGGCAAATTTCAGAGGTTTTTCAGTTATTTTTGCGACTTCAGAAGGAAGACTGCCCGAAGAGACTTCATGGCGGTCAATAACATGCGTCGCGCCGAGGGACTGGAGATGTGCCATGTGTTTCGAAGAGGCATATACGATGATTGGACTGAATTCCATGTATCGAAGGAGTTGGGTGGCTATAGATATATAATCACAGTTCAATTTTGTGTGTTTCGTGAGAACAGTGAGTTACACCCACCATACATCCCTACGGTAGTTCCTCCGCCGTAGACAAACACAGCTTGTCCGGTCTGCTTGATTAACGGGTCTATGGTGGGGTTTAAGCCGAGTCCAATGGGCTTGGGTGCATAGAGACCATAGATGGCGCATGTAAACGAGACAGGGATAGATGCAGCTTGTGAATAAGTGTATCTCGATGGAATCTGTCGAAGTACTTCAAGTTCTCGCAACAAGTCAGCTCACGTTCATCAACAATCTACCTTTGCTACAAGATCCGCTGGAATGGTAGTGTACTGCTGAAAAGCAGCTCTCTCATTCCGATAGAAACCTTGGAAGAATCTAATACGTGCAAAAACTCGCGATCAGCGTAATCAGCGTATAATGTTAGAGATGAACAGAACTGGGTTCCCGCGGCCGAGGAGTACTAACACTCTGTCACCCTTCGCCCATCCTTCGACACCTTCTCCGACTTGTTCGACATCACCAGCAACATCTGAGCCTAACACAGCAGGATAACTCTCTACAAGAAACCCAGCAGCCTGGATTTTCCAATCCACCGGATTCAGTCCAGCAGCTTGCACCTTGACGAGGAGTTCACCGGGTTCCAAGTGTGGGATAGGTCTTTCAGAGATGATGAAGTTGCCTTGTTTGCTTTCTAGCACGAGAGATTGTTGAGTGGCCATATTTATTGTGTCTAGTAAGAATCGATGATAAGTACGATAGGTTTTGGCTGAAAAAAGAAGCCCCGCGCGAGTAGGTAATAGACCACTATGCGAGGAGATAGGGACCTGGAGCGTCCAGGTTGCAGGGAATGCTCACCAGATCAAGTTGGTCATTGAACAAGGGTGGGCTGGTCGGAGGGTTGTGATAGTAAGCACTATCTTATCATTATCTTATCATTCATTGCATCGGTCGTGACATTGACCTCTTCATGTGTAACGCATCCTCGGACCGAGTCGTATCAGTCACCTGATGTGACCGTTTTGTCTTTCTTGTCGTTCTCAATTGCACTTCTACCGCTCCTGTCACCAGAATAAATGCTAGTTGCGGGACTTTCAGTTCACCGTGCGATCTAGCCTTCTGGTGCTTACCTTCTCCTAACAGTAGCATGCTACATTCTTTCAAAATACCCTGTGACCTGGGTCCTGGCCGCTGGTCTTGTCATCGAAAAAACTTAAATACCCCACTTAGATGAGATTGAATTGTTCTCAGCTTCAAGTTGAGCACCATCCTCCCAGCTCCAATCAAGTGATCAAGGAGAGACATGCTAGGATTGGGTACTCTTGCTCTATCATTTTTCCTTTTGGCACCTTCAGGAGCCTCTGCCGCAAATAGCTTCGCTGGAGCCAACGTGAGTATCTATCCTTCCTTCCATTCCTGCTTTCTCCCTGACAAGTCCCGCTCCTGGGAAATAGAACTATTACGCGTATGCGCTCCCTGAAAGCGATCGCATTACCCTTTTGGATGGAATGCAGGCTGCCGGGATGAAGGTAAGCGATTTTCTGCTTTCATTTTGGAAGTAGTACTATTCTTACGCTTTAATGAATCAATTGAAAGGTCCTTCGAACGTGGGTCTCCGGACAGACCGCTGGCCAGAAAAAAAGTGATAGTGTAGCTGTTCCCGATCTGGAAGCGAATGGCATTGGGAATTACGATGATACAATTTTGAATCTCATTGACCAACTTATGGTGCGAGTCATTCCATGGTGCAGGGTCGTAGATTGGTGACGATAACCTACTTAGGTTGATGCCCATGCTCGAGGAATCAAGCTTCTCATTGGTATGTTCAATAACCCTAGTTCTAATAATTACTTGACTCAATGGGGAGTGTATACCCGCAGGCATGTATGATCGTTCGTCGGAGTCTTTCGCCAGTGGAATGACGCAAAGCGATTAATATCTCGTCTTGATTTCCGTTTAGAAAATAGTCTTCAAGCTGGTGATATTTACGGCAGAACCTACGGTGTGGAAGGGTTCTATACTAGTTCCGGTCTGTATATACCATCCATTTTCATCCACAGTTTACTTACCACCATTTCATTATCTTGATTGGTAATTTAATGTTCGTGGATCTCCGTCCCTTCAGTCGCAATCGATGCCTTCAATCAACGCATAACTCACATCCTGAATATTCATAAAAACTCCTTGCTTGATAACCAGCCGTGGAGCGAGTTGGGAGGGTATATATTTGGGTACGAAGCCCAGAACGAGTGGGTGGATCATGATGCTCTTCAAGCTAAACTTGAGCTGACAGATTTTGTCGGCAGGCCGATGATATTTGACCAATCGTTTTATTTGGTGAATCAACAACTGAGCATCATGACTGTTGGCCTTAAATCCTTCACTTAATGTCTCAACAGGACCATCTTTCTTGGATCTGCAATTCTGCATTGCAGGTAAATTCGAGCTCGCATTTTGATTAAGCCCAACTTTGATTTTAAATAGATTCGCAACAACGTCGGGGACACCAACCAGCTTATTTTCACTGGCGGAGGCTCCGCCGCATCCAGCGTTCAATCCGTCTTCTTCTCCAGTTCTTGCGCTATCGATGTAGTTGCCGTTCACGATTACAACGAGTAAACTACATTGTCAGACCCTTTGACTTTAGTGCTGACGCTGCATACTTCTTGATTTTTTTTAAACACCAGTGACTATGACAATTTTATGTCTTCCGCCATATCCGAAGCAAAGGCTGCTGGCAAAAAGATTCTGGTGGAAGAATGGGGATCCCTCGCTCCAAGCGGGAGCGCGCGTACCGCCAATATCGAGTCCAATGTGCAGAAGATCAACAATTACAAGGTTCCATGGTTCTATTGGGAATTGATCACGAATCCAGATCCAGGCGAAGGGCAGGACTACGAGGTGTTTTGTTTTCGTCTCTAAGCGTGTTCGAAAATCTGAAACAATCTATTGATACTTTCAGATCGAAGTCAACGGGGCGGATTGGAGTACTATCTCTGGTTTGGCGGATACCACGGCTGCCATCACGAATGCAGCATTTGATTTCAGTGCGTCTCTCGCTTTGTGAGCATGAGGCAGTAGCGTAGCTAGGTAGATGATAAGCGCCTCTTAAGCGCCACATGACGCGTCCACATCGTGCTTCAACGTTCAACTACCACAGCAATTTTATTTTCGCCCACAGAATGGACGAACCTTCTGAAGTATCCATGGACATAACTCGTTCACCTTTTCATTCAATAATCGGAACTAATTGCTCCCTTTCTCAAGTAGAAAGAGCATCCCTAAAAGAGTTTCTTGTTGCACCACAACTCGAAAAGTCCCGGTTAGAGGCGGAGTTATCTCGTGTCCAGGCTCATTTGAAGAGTACTGAGGAATACATTCATGCTCACCAAATGTTGCTATCTCCAATTCGCAAGCTGCCTCCGGAAACGCTCGCTGAGATCTTTATGCATTGTGTTCTGGCCGCAGATGCGGTGCGAAGTTTGCAAGAAGCCCCTCTCCTATTAACCATCATTTGTCGAGATTGGAGGAGAGTTGCCATCGACACTCCTCTGTTGTGGAAATCCCTTCACTTCTACCTTCCTCCACACTTAAACCAGGATGCGTTATCCCTGCGACTCGCAGGAATCTCTCTATGGCTTGAACGCTCTGGTTCTCTTCCATTGTCCATTTCATTTCATGGCAGAACAGCCTATAGTTCGCCGCTGGTAGGAGAATTTGATGAGCATCAGACGAAGAAGAACATGGAGTCTTGCATCCGCACTCTGATGCGGTTCGCTAATAGGATCGCAACTCTATCATTATCATTACCTCTCTCAGATTTCGCGCTCTTCGATGAACTATCTCCCCCAAAATTTCCTGCCCTTATATACCTTCGATTACGAGATGCAAATCTACACGAGGGATCGTACGGACATCTATCTGAAACTCCAGCAATCGCTTTCCTTCCTTCTTTACTTGGTCGAATGCCAGTATTGAGCACACTTAAAGTTCATGAATTTCATCTTCGTAGAAATGCTGCTCTGAGCTTTGGACTAGGCTCTTTGACCAACATCGATCTATCTACCGGGGGCATTACTACATTTGGGGTGCTTCTTACTACGAATGAAGGGCTGGCTCTTTTAGCGCAAACCCCATTGGTACAGAGCGTTAAAATAACTATCCATCTGGGAAATAGTAATAATAATCCCAATGACACCAGTTCTCCGGCGCGCACTGAGGTCCACCTCAATCAACTGGTGGAAATGCGTCTTGTCTTTATCAGAGTCTCGAGACTAGTTGAACTATCCTCCGATATGCAAACGCATATGACTCTCTTCTTCGACAGTATTCAATGTCCTTTGTTAGAATCCTTTTCCGTGTCCTGGCAAGGATTGCTGATCACTCAGTTGCCATTTCGTGCGTTACCTCTCAACAAATTGGATTCTTTGGACTTGGATATCTCCATGGACTCGACAACTTTGTTGGAATGCCTTTCGCTAGTTACCAACATAAAATCCTTGCGATTCAATGCTACCTCAGGCAGAGGTGGACCGGGTAATGCTATGATTACCTGCTCGTTCGAGGATTTACATCTCTTGGGCCTCACACAATCCTCCAAGGATGTTGTTCCTCTCTGCCCACGGTTACAAAAGTTACAGCTGATCATGAAGACGACGGACGGTGGCTTGAATATGAACACCACGGCTCTGATTAACTTAATCCAAAGTCGGCGCAACACGCTCACATATTGCGACCTTTTCTTTCGTAACAGACCACCTTTTTCGCCGGAACAATTAATCAGTTTACGAAAACTTAAGGATGATGGGTTGAACCTGCGACTGCATTGTGCCAAACCACTCTTACCGCCAAACTTGGATCCGCCCACGATGGGTCTTCCAGATCTACCATATATGCATCGGCGACCTCTTTTACACCAGATGTATACTGTCCCTGATGTTATGGAAGGCCCCTACGGTACAGAGGTCATTATTTGAATGTTCTCCAACCTGTATCTGTTGAATGAAAAATCAAATTGCCTTGGTATTCATAGTGTTTGTTTGAAGAAGCTTGTTCGAGATGCCTCTTGCAGTCAATAAACCTTTGTATTCTGGGAGGGAGATTTTCCAGTTTGTGAAACTACTCAGATGACTCCTCAAACATGCGCATTCCTTGTCACCCCTCAGGTCATCCACTTTGTCTTCTCTGCCGAGCCTCCTATTTCTCCTCTTCTCTCAGGGAACGTCACAAGGAAATACTCACCAACTTCAGCCACTGTGCCCTCCAACTTCAAAACAAAGACTATATGCGTCGATGTTTTTCCCGGTTTATATTTTCGCATGCTAAAATTCTTGGCTGGCTTAGTACCCGCGCAATTTGACTCGATCTGAAAAAAACCGAGGAAGCCACCAAATTTTCCGAAGTAATAGAAATCCGATGTACATCATGATCGATAACATACTTAGACTCGAAGTTCACCCAGTGGTACGTCGGGATTGTAGATCCCACACGGAGAAGATATATGGTAGATGCTTAGTCGAGGTGGGAAATAGGTTACGTCTATTTGGAAACCCCCTGGTAGAGCCACTATATACGAGGCTTTCGGTATGCCACGTCTTACCCGTAACTTGGATAATCATCTTTTGAGAAATTAAGTCGAAATGCTGATCAAAAGGAAAAACCTTGCAGTATTCTACCAATTGCATACTTAGTATTATATTATTCAGTACAACTTTCGCCTCTGTGGCGGCCAAGAAAATGATATTTGCCTTATGACCTGGAAATGGAAATGAAGTTTTCAATCAGAGAGAAAAGTTCCAGTGTCATCATATGCTATGATCCCAGAATGGGCATGCTTGTGGAATATCCATACTGATCCGAGTCGAGGGATGGGTATAGAAGCGAACATTATGTACACCTCAAGGAAATTGACCCACAGTTCATTGATTCTCTCAAGGCAAATGCATCCGGCCGAAACAAGACTCTGGAGTCTGGATAAGTGTAAGTTTTACATACCAAATGGGAACTCTCAATTCTTCAAGCTCGTTAAACTTGGTCTGCCATAATCCATCGCAATCAAGGAAACGGCATGAGTAATTCTAGGAAAACCGCGGATAGCATAAATATAGGATATACGATCCAGACACGACTCAGTGCATGCTTGATACGACGCCATCATTATTATCTCTGAAGTTGATCGAGTCTAGATAACAATTATTGAACAGTAGGTATCAATAAAGGAAACTTGAAAGGACTTGAACACTATGCGATAGGTGAGCGTGACCTCATATTTCGGGCCCGCCCTGCGCTGAGAATGGGAACAAAGACGTATTTAACCTTGTTGGGATACCTGTGCCCATGCCCAGGCGATTTCCCTCGATGGATTGGGAAATTCATACTGATATGTCGTTCCAAAGTCTAAAGTCTCATACCCATCCGCTGAGAGGTGTAGGATAGAGCAAGTAGAAATGTAGCATACCTTGTTCCATGGGAGCGGTGTGTGACCCCAAAGGTCGCCCCGCGGAAAGACAACCCGTGTCTGTTTTGAGGAGACGTTGCAAACGACCCGCGGAGGTAGAAGAACCTAATTATGGCGAGCCTTACGATGAGAGCGGTTGTTGAGCGCCATGCGAAATTTCAACATCAAGTAGTCGACGTGGGCGTTTTCGGTTGCGAACCAACAACGCAGAAAGCTGGCCAACCAGTTGGTGAGAGTATGGATGGTGATGTGGGACGAAACATCAGGATAAAGGTAGATAAAACGGACACTCAGACGGTTACACTGCTAGTCGTGCCTGCGAAGAAAACAGGAAGAGAACAAGCAAAAGCCTTCCATAAACAGACTCCCCAGCATGTGCTACACGGTCTTTTGATTATTGAAGTTGGAAAAATGGGCATAATTGGACGGCCGCAGTGGTAATCCATTCAAGCAATGTCCAGCGCGTGAGCTAGTTCGACCGGAAGCAAAAGAAAATATACTGCTCTTGATAAAGCATCAGAGATTCACGAGAAGACAGACTGGCATCAATTGGGCACCGGCAAAGAGACAAAAATGAAGCCTATTACATCGGCGCGTAATCGCTAAACATTCCAGTACTGTAGCGGGCATAGAAACTGGAAGGCACCGACGCTGCATGGCATGAGCGCATAGTGAGCGCTTCTCAGAATTGGCCATAGCTACAATCTTGACCAGTCTTTAGAATCGGAGGGAAAGGGACACTCTGAAGGTCGATGAATATCTATCAATTAACGTCAGAAGACACGCAGAATTCGGAAAAAGCATTTACGCACCCGAATACAAAACGAAACCCTGCGGAACTTCATCTATCATTATCCACCGCCATAGCTCCTGTTGTACTGGACCGTTTATTTTCTCTCCCTAGCCCTGCGGCTCGTTCGGCCTCCTCGATAGTATACGCCGGCTCTTTGAGTTGCTTCACTCGTCTTTTGTGGATTTTGCTGCGCCAATGAGAACCAAGTGCTGCATCGGTTTCATAGTATCTAGGAGTTCAGTAAAAAAAAACATTGGTCCATATTTAGCAGGGAAGAAGACGACTGTTTACTTGGCACACTCTACACAGTAATGTTGAGCAAGTCCAGGTTTTTCGAAGTCCAAAGGTTGGGCCTCGAGGGCTGCTCGGTTCTAGGATACATGAGCACGTTTGCATTATCAGAAACTAGTCAAGGTATCACTTACCTTGGGATCAAGATCAATGAGTTGAATCTGATCTAAGTCCTTTGCTCGAGCCTGTATTAATTGAGCTTTAGATGCTAAAGAAGGAAATGGAAAAATCAGTTCACCCTCGTCCTTGTCGCTCGATGGACGTCTCTGCGTGCGTTGTGCACTCTCGAGCGACGGAGACGGCCCATAAGATGGTGATAGAAGTGTTTATTGGGACCCGGGATTGTGGTAGGGTTGCTACGGCAAAATTTTACGCTCCTCACGTGATATGCGTGACTTTAGCGCTTCAGTGCTCAGCTGAGCTATTAGACCACGTCGAAAATTAAAGTTGCACCACGTTGAAAAGATTCTGGGACAAGGTTGCGTTTGTTTGTCTATATTCTATTGTAGCATGGGCCCCGGCTGTTCCTCAATGGGAATGTGTCGGTTTTCCTTTCCTTTCCTATGTATTATATTGCTCATACGCTCTCGTACGACATGATTTTTTGAGGAGAGGGTACACAAATATGACAGACTTTAATGGCCTACATGGATGGATCGTTATAGCGCAACCGGAGGCTGGGCAACTTTGTTGCAAAGGGTAGAGGGTGGAACATTCTTGACTTGTGGTCACAATGTCAGCAGCATGATCAAGCCATGCTTTTTCAAAGCATGACTGTTCACTAGTGGACTCCTGCGGAGCACAATAAACCTTGCTTGATTTCAATTTCCACATGGATACTGTACTGAGACCGACAATGGATGGAAAAACAAGCAAGGATATGGGAGCCAGATTATAGAAACAGAGAATTGAATCTGTTGAAATAGGTCATTGGGAATGTACACTGTACAGTACAAAAGAAACACAGCCGTAATGATCTGAAAATGCAAAAAAAAAAAAAAAGAAAAGAAAAACAACAACGTCAAAGCGCCTAATGTGTGAAAAAAAATGCACGGGCGCTTGGTAAAGACGGGGTGGCAAAGGACCTAGCAAGCAAGGTGATTTTTTGTCTTCAAATTAGTTTTCGGTGTGTTGCTAATAAGCTCTAGTACTAACAACTTCAGCACTTCAATACCTTTTAAAGCTCCATGAGACTCAGGCTGACTCAGTGACAGGAGAAAGTATCAATTCAAATTTCGACGTGAGCCTGAGGCCAGCCCTTCCATTAATCTATCAACCTAAAGAATAAGGAGTATACAAACTAAATATAGGTGGGATCCTCTTAGATAGCCAGAATAATTTGCGTTGAATCGGCGAAGTAAGTAAAGCTTCGATTTTTTCTTAGATTCATTGAATGTATCAATTGAATATCAACGTAGAGACCGGTGTTGCTTTGATTTGTTGAATGGGAATGAACACAGTAGCACCTCAGTACAGACGAATCTGCATGCTCTAGTGCGATCACTGGCACTTCATGCTAGTGGTGGTCGCACTTGTACGCAATATTATCCAAGCCTGCGGTGAAGTTGTACCGGAATTTCAATAAATCGGGCTCCACCCAGTTTCGTCCTCGTTTGCTTCAAGGTGAATTCGATATCATAGCCAGGTAAATCTCCACTGCCTGAAGGGAAATTACTTTGGTGGGTACGTTTTGCATTTGTCATCGATGTGGCGGTCTAAAATCAACGTCTTGCAAAAATACCTCGGTGAAGTTCAATCTATATGTATGAGCTTGCTATTCCTGGTTCCAAACTTCCGCTCGACGTCAGAATGTAGGTCATAGACAGAAGTTGCATTGGTGTTGTGCAAATATAACACATTACTGTGATTTTCGAACTCCTTGAACCGCTGTTGGAGAACCTACGACTAACCGACGAGTTATTTTAGGAACTTCTTTGCGAGGACTTCTTAACATTCCAAAAAGAGAACTTTGGGCGATACTTCTTTGTAAGTATTGAGCCTATATTCACTCCTCGATTTTCTTGCCCACGGGAAACCACGATCTACTGCTCTCAGTTCATGATCTGAATAGTCCCGCGACTTTATACCTGGCTCAAACATCAAGCATTGCAACCTACGGTCTTATCATCAGCCTATCAGGCATAATCAGCTGTATCTTAATATAGATCGTGAAGTAGCGAAACCATTTTCCTTGAAACCAGCGGAATGGGCACGCTATTGCTCCTGTTACCATCTTGGGGCAATTTGTATGGGCCCTTGGTCCTATTGATCGGCTTTCTCATGGTCTTGCTATGTGTGCACTTCTTGCTTGAAAACTCAGCTGTGACAAGCCTGAGGTAGTGCGCGATTATTGATATGCCCGCGCGCAACTCATGGGGTCAGCGGGATATCATTGTTTGTGAACATAATTCTTGACCTATTAGTACGTATTAGGGAATATTTGGTATAAATCTTCAGCGTTTGTAAGTCTCTTTTGCTCGTCATTTGGCCTCACGATATCCAGCGAGTCCAATTCAAGATTTCCCACAAACTGTCAGCTCAGGCCCCTGATCAAGTGCGGCTGCTGCTCATTGAATCTGAAGTCAGGAGCAGGAGGGAGCAGGTCAGGCTTTCTTAAAGCACGTATCTCACCTAGTTCCCCTGGATGATATAATAAGTAGAGCAAGAAATAATCGTCAGCATTGTCTTCCGCTATCTGTGGCTCTCATTCAAGTCAAGTTGAGTTGCAAAAAAGACTGTAGCGGTATCTGGTGGCATTATTTAACGATGAGATCCGTAGACAGCAGTGAGAAATAATAAAGGAGCTAATCCCTACAAATCGAACATGAACTCAGTAACCGACGCATTGGATTTGAGCGTCATATTCTGATTTGAGGCGCCCCGCGTGGGGAAGGGAAGGGAGCGGATTGTCGTAGATTCAGATGAGAGGAGCTCGGGTGTCGCCAGTCGGATGTCGCACGACAAAGGCGCACCACTTGTATTACAAGTGCAAATTGAGTATAATCATACTTCTAGGCAGTCCCCAGTTAGTGGAGACGATACAAAAATGCCGAAAAAATATACTCTGGTCTACGATTCAATGATCGTATCATCATTGATTTTCCTCCTTTTGCATTTTTTTCAGAAACGGATAACTACCTGCATATCAACTCTGCACATTGCCAGCCCTCGCATCTACCTAGCAATTTTAACTTTGAGTCTCAAAAAGGTCGGGTAATGTGAGCGCCGATGCACGAAAGAACTGAAGTCATCGTTGCGGGCTATAGTCAGTGTGCATATAGTCGTTCTGTCGTTCTCCAAATCAAACAAATTCACAGGCAAATCAAGACCCACTCGCTCGGTGAGGCCTGGAATAAATCTATATTATGAACTCCTCATTCTCCCTTCTACCATACTTTCCAGGGGCTTGGAACATCGATTGTATGAACATTCAGTAAATAGCTTTTGAACGTTTGGTGCACATTTACTTAGTCCTTGAGCTTCGATGTATCGATGCAATGTAGAAATAGTAAGTATTTACTATGGGCGCTTGAGCAATAAGAGTTACTGGAAACGGAGAAAGGAATATCGAATCCTGCATGTGTTTCCCAAATGCACTGTGATCGCCCTCCAGAAATGATCGCAGTGACCATGGAAATGGGTTTCTCATTACAGTCAACAAGACACCTGACTAATGCTCAGCTTTGGGATAAACTAGATATGAATCCTACGTCCTTATCTTTGTTGTGAAATCCCTCCTTATCTATTTATTGAAAGTTGAGCGCGAATTTAACGGGTGCCTTTGACCACTGTTCACATCTACCCTCCAAATATTCCGTTCACCTTGAGTCCGGGAAATATTTGCTTGGCTCTCCGTTTGTGCTTCACCTGGTAGCACCTGGTAGTCTCTATCCGATATTCAACTATCTAGGAAGGAAGCAGTCATTTCACTGACATAGCGTCAGTGAGACGTGCCAAACCCTATTACGATAAATCATGGGATCGACAAATCGATCTAACCCCCTAAGCGTGTGAATGTTTGAAGTATAGCACTGTGACAATCGGTAGAATGTCGGTGTCCTGGACCACGTTCTAAGCCCTGCTGGCAAGAATGTCGAACCCGATTGAGTTTCAAACTTGAACTCTAGATTTTACTAATCTGTACCTTGAGAAGACCTGAAATGAGACACGTTAATAACGGGAGGTTGAGCAAACTGAGGTGGAGTACGAGGAAAAGTACCACATAAGTAGTACGTGCATGTGAAGGTTAGTATTCTAGACAGTCCGACATGTACCTTGATCTTAAGCATCTGTCAGGAGGGAGTCCAGAGTCAATCCTTGGCGGTATCTACTCTGTCAATCTAAAGCTAAGAAAATCGTCGTTGCACTTTGAATGAATCCAGAGGAAGATAACATAAATATTCAAAGTCCCAAATGATAACATAAAGCACGTACAAAGATACATTTTATTCACTTTCCACATCCAGAATTTTTTTGGGCTCGCGACTGGGATGTAATCGATAATCAATCCGGTTTCCAGCTTGAAGTTCGACGGAAATTCCGGCTTGAGAACTTGGAGTTAAAATTATGATCATGTAGTCTACCCGCGAGCTGGCGCATCCTCCTGAACCAAACTTATTTAAGGATTCGGCTGAACGGAGCGGTTGACCTGCCCTGTAGATACAGCTATGGTGCAGTTCACTTAAACACTGCAAACTTTTTGCACGCGCCAAATCGGCCGGAGGCCAAAATTTTTTTTGTATGGGGACTGATCCACCCACTGATTTGTGGAACTTTTTGATATGCCAGATAGTGTCAGAGTGCATAGGGACAAAATTGACGATATAGCGCAGTAAATAATTCTATACAAACATTCATGTTCGATTTGGATTCGGAATTCGATGGAGATTTGATTAAAGATGTATCTTTCTGTGTACACGCGCCAAATTGGGAAGGACTTAAAAAAATATCTCACTCAGTTTTGAGGTTATCGAAAATCGGTCTGGGGGATTTGTTCCTATAATGAAAAGGAGTCGATTGGCCAAAGGGATAAGAAAAATCTCTTTTTTTGGGCGTGTAATAAAGTTTGCAAAAAGTTTGCAGTGTTTAAGTGAACTGCACCATAGAAGGAAAGACAATTACAACGCAGTGAATGATTGTCAGTTCGTGCAATTTTTGTGCTAAAAACAATTTCTGGGAAAAACCAAGTCATCGGTATAAGCACATACGAGTAGCAGAGTAGCAATGCAATGGTGGCCGTCCCGGGACGTAATTGGGAGTATGCAGCCATGCATACTAAGACTTGCAGTAAATATCGTGCAGTGCATTGAACCTCATTGAACCTGGAGTCAAGGAAAGCTCAGCGTTGAATTGGGATCTATTTGTAAATTTGATGCTTACACGCAATACGGATCCGAGATCTGGAAAGAGTGAAAAATAGTGCAATTATGACCAGTCTGTGACGGTCATCCAGAAGTTTGAAGAAGTCGAAGGAAACAAAGGGACACCGTCCCGATTGTAGCAAACTACACGGCAGCGAAGTGTGCGCTGAAACACTGTTCCAAGGTCATCAGACACTATACACCATGTCCAAAACACAACTTGAAGCGGTACAAGTCTAGGCGTTGTATCTCCTCGTTGTCAGCGAAAGATCAGAGGCAACAGAAGATAATAATGCACAGGACCTGCGGAATAGCCTTCCTTCTTCAGAAACGCAACTATCAGCTGCACATCCCGATGTGATGGAAGAGGCTACGACAGACAGTGTGAAAACCTGGGAGTTCGGCGATATGTGAGATACTGTGAAATGTGGACTTTGATGTTGTGTTGAGAAGCTGATAATATAAATATGAGGTGCAAGGCATATGCAGCTTCGATCTCGGTAGCGAGAGCGGTAGACTCGTTGCGTTCTATTCCAAATAATGGTAACGAACTTTGGCCAGGGGTCATGACACGACTATGGCTTTGCCTCCTTTGAGAGAATGGCGACTCGGAATAAAGGAATTGGAACGGAAAGCAACGATTCTCATGGCATATACGAGCCCAATGACAACTGCATGTCCGGGAAATTGGATGAATAACTCGTAATATTTGTTCAGTCATGAACTCGGCGAGGGCTGCCAATTGCGGAAGCAGTATATTGATAGGTTGAAACAAGTTTCCGGAAGGCAAACGATGGTCTTGTACTGTACAGAATATTACAGTAGATAGCTGATAGAGTGCTGACAGTGATTCTGAGAGACGAACATTGAGTCTGACAATGAAGTGTTCATTGCTGTGACGCTTACATAATTGCTAAGGTTGTTTGGCAACGTCGTTTAGCTTTCTCACTGCTCAGCTCGTCGACGACCCGTGTTCTTATAGTGGGTTTCGATGCCTATCAAACACCTTGAGAGTACGAAATTCATCTTGTTCAAGCATCCAGATACTCACAAATCAAATTAGACTATTTGTTTGAACGGAAACATCTTCAAACTTTTCAATTATCAGTGCTTTCCGATTCGCGTCTTGGTATAGATGCTTCCTATTACCTCCAGTTGTTGCTTGACTCGCCATCGACCAGAGAGCCTCTTCTCGCTGCGACCGGGGGCTTACCACTGGCTCTAACCCAACGAATTGAATCCGACCTTCGTACACTAGAAAAACTGCGCATAAAACCCGTTTTTGTTTTTCCTGGATTGTCACCTAACAAGAAATGGAAACCGTATTTCTCTCCTGAACAGAATGAAGCCTGCCGCGATCGTCGCGACGCTTGGGAAAAGTACGAGGCTGGCCAGGAGGAGGCTGCCACGAAGTTGTTTGCAGGAAGAAGTGCTTTTTCTCAGTGGGATCTCTGGAGAATGATCCTTAGGATTTTCCGGAACAGAAATGTCGAGTTCATCGTTGCACCGTATGTCGCTTGGCCTCAGGTAAGCACGGCTGGTATTTTTCCGAAAATCATTAACTTCTAAATTCCTTTCCAGTTGATTTATCTTCAACGTCACTCGAAGGCGTACATACACGCTATCTTCGGCCCCACTGATACACTCCTGTATCCCGGTGTCGACAGACTGATCACATCGCTCGATCTGGTTTCCGCGAGCCCAACCTTCACCTTTACTTCCAAACGCACTTTTATCACTGAACTCGGAGTGTCAGAGGATCAGTTTCTTGACATCGGTATTCTTGTCGGCTTCGAGCATTCTCCTCCTTTCCCACCCATCACCCACGACCAAGCCCTTAAACAGACTGTCGATATGGTCAAATATTACAAGACTGGACACGCAGCTGTGTCTGCTTTCGCCGAACATCCCGCGGTTAAAACGATTCAATACACGGATCACTATGCAAGGACACGTTCTATGATCAAATATTCCTTAGTTCTCTCATCCGAAGGTACCGTTGTGCCTCTTCCCATTACTGTTCCGTCTCCGCCAAACCACGGTCATCCAAATCACCATCCCCATCATCCAACTGTGGCAGACATTCCCCAGGACCTTCATGAGATCTTCACTCACCGTCTTCCCGACGAAATCTATTTCTATCTTTCTCGTGGTCTTTTAGGCCCACAAGCCCTCGTATGGCTGACCTCTGGACAAATCGTGGAGAATCCCCCATTGGACAACGGAGAAACCACAGAGTACAAGCGTTTTGTTAAGGAAGTCATCACAGACGGTCAAACCGGCCCTCGAGCTACCGCGTTAGCCCTGATCAGTAGTGTTGCGCATAGTTTCTGGTCAAGCCGAAAAGTGCACGGTTATTTCTGGTTCGAGTCCCAAGCACTCCATAACCAGAAACCAGTTCAGCACAACTCCGCTCAGACTGCGCAGCTAGCCGAAAGAGTATCTGGTTGGAATGTTACCTATTCTGTAGTAGAAGAGGAACTGAGAAGACAGAATGTGAGTTCCCCTTTTTAGGAGCTCTCCTGATCTCTTACCTAAATGACGTCTTTGGTGTAATAGTCTTCAACGATTGATTTTTCGTTGTGCTTGGGTGCGACCGCCATTGAGCGTTTAGCGGGACGTACCAAGGTAAAGAGCAATCCTCAAGCACCGCTGGAGAAAAAGGATGAGATTGTCGCTAATGTGATATGGCGCTTCCTTGAACTACGAGGGTAAATTTTCTGTCATTGAAGCTAATTACATGAATCCTGATCATTTTAGGTTTTTATTAAACACACATACCCACTCGCCCCTGGCTCGAGCAATGTATACAGCTATCAAACAGGCTCGTTTGAACGACAAGTTTCAAGATCCTCTGTACCTGTTCCTCGAATTAGTTAGAGCTGGCGTTATGCATGGTCATCTATGGTCAAATCGTGCCTTCAGTGGAGGACCCAGCTTCGGTACAGGTGTGTAAAGAGGCTTTTAAAAAAATTGGTATAAACACTCGAGCTAAATGTATATCTTAGATGATGAAAAATCCTGTATGCTGCTCGTTATGCGAGTTTTGAGCATCGTTCCACTCAACTTTCAGGTGAGAAATCTGTCAAAGCAAAAGTAACTCGATCTAATACTCCGGAGGCCACAGTCTCAGGCATGGTCAGCTCCACTATCTCGGGAGCTATTAGTGTTCAATTCGTTCGTTCGCTCACTGACCCGGGCTCTCCGAACTTTGCTGGAAGTAACGTCCCTCAACATGCTCCTCCGGGGCGATGCCCGACGTGCTCGTGATGATCTCCTAGATGTCACGCTCTCTCTCCCGTTCCAAACGGAAGTCAATACCGGCTTCGGCGTGTTAGCCAAGGTGTACTTGGATGCACTCACACACATCAATCATGGTGCTAGGGTCCGTGATCCTCTCGCAGAAGGGGTGGCCGAAGCCAAGGCATTGGCTTTGGAAATCTGTGAAGAGACATTCACAGGTGTCAAGTCTCCAAAGCAGGAGGTTGAACGTGGTTTCCGGTTCTGGGACGTGGTATGTGAAATCTCTCCACTTACGATGTCGTAAGGGATATGAAATGAAAGACCCCTCTTCCTTACCTCCCTTCCTTTCTTTCTTTAGACGTTGACAGCTATGCGGCAGCTTCACTCGGAAGGAGCGGTCCTGCAAGAGCTTATTGACCAATTTGAGGCTGCTGAGGCATGGTTGGCACCTATGCGACCATGACTGCTCTTTTCGAAAACCCAGGCTGTATATATGCCGAGAATGGCACAGTCCCTGCCAGATTCCACCCGTTATTTTTATTTAATCACGGTGGCTCGTTTGCTCTCAATCACATAGTTTTCCTGAACCTCACCTGCCAATATGATGGGTTTTAGTGATGCAAGAAACGACATAGCGGGAATGTATTGAGATGATATGTTGATTCCTACAAAGGGTGCACGGAACGCTAAAATTAGGTGGGAAATCGATGAAAGCTTTGCGCTGGGAAAAAATCAGGATAAGAGAAGCACTAAGCGAACTCGACAGCTATAGGCTGGGCGGCGGGCCTCGCCTCCTGGTCTAAATCAAGTATTTTGCGATTGTGCGGATTGTGGTAAATTATCACGCGTGAAACTACTCCCAATGTGGCATGAGAAAATCTATGGTTTCCAGATCTCGGACTGAGCAAAGAAAGGTTGATTGAATCGATCTCACAGTTTCCTTTTGACCAAGTACAAAATGCCACTCCAGCTCTGCCTCCTGTCCCCACCGCTTCGTTTTAAACCCTGCTCAATATGCTTGACTTTCCCCAAAGCGTGGCCATGTTCGCGCCCTCCTCCTTACACACTGTTGACGTTGTCGACGATGTTGACAGAAAATTCAACGCCACTCACCTTTACTATAAGCCACATGCTGTCCAGATAATACAGCTCGTCGAGTGTTCGCCTCCGGCTCGCATCCTTTCACCAGAATCATTTGCCTCCTCCTCTGGTGCCTCTTCCTCGTATTGTTCGGAAGAGGAATCAGAGTGCTCCTCGTACTGCTCGTCGGTAGAACCTTTGGCTGAGAAGAGCTCGCCAGCCTTTGTTCACGACGAACCGTCTTCGCTTTCAGAAACATATAATATTCGAATGAAGCGAATCCTCGCATGGCGAGAAGACTTCTCCTCACATCTCAGTACCACGATGTCTGGTGAGTCAGGGACCGTTCACTCTTGGGTTGAACATGAAGCTCATTATTTCTTCCGCTCGGTAGATCCCACTATTTCATCTTCTCTCAAGAGAAAGATGCCGGTCAATTCAGACGATAACGACGTTGTTAGTAGGGGTTCTTTCTGTTTATGTCTGCGGGCCTGACGTCTATCATGTAGATATCACATACATCCAAGAGATCAAGGTCCCACTCCTCTCGAGGTGAAGGGAGGAACCGTTGCAGCTCGCTTAGTGCTCTTTCGTGCCCCGCGTGTGACGCCTCTTTTGACACCCACAAAGACCTTCGGCAGCATGGGTACGACGCTCGCGTCGGTGCCAACGAGGCTTGCCTCGTCGCTGTCGATTACGCCTTTGAATAATTCTTCGTCAAGGCTCTGTTCATATTGCTTATCCTCCCGTTTTCGTTGTACTAGTTGCTCTAGGGCGCTTCAGCTACCCGTTCTTTGCATTCCTACCTTGCATATTGTTATATCACAATACCCGCATTTGTTCCGTTCGTCGCATCTCTTCTAATCGACTGCCTCATTGCATCTGTATACAGCTGCTCATCATCACATCGAGTTGTAACGAGTAACTTATTAACATCCTCTTTTCCTTAGTATATTTTGCTAAGTATAATGTAATTAGATAGATAATACACCTGTACATAGTTTCAAGAATGAAATTTAAAGAACTTTCTAGGAGTCTTCTGGCTCGTAGACAACGTCAAGATTTAGAGTAAGCGGTACGCCACTGAGCAAGCGCATCTCACATTCGGGCAGTAGGTAGAAGCGATGGGAATTTAGCAGGAGCACCGGAACCCAGAAAGGAAAAGGACCGTCAGATCTCACATGCGTTGTTTTGAAGTTTCTGGATTTTTGAAGCATACGGATCCCAATCATCTCATCAAATGGCTTGCAGTAGCACCTAGGGCCCCATTGAGAACAAGGAAACATATTCGATGAGAGATCCGTCCACAGCTCGCCGACGGGAGCAGGAAGGAATAAAGCCATCATAGAGAGTGGCAGACCATGGGAATGCCTCATCATCCGACGTGAGAATGGCCATTGTTTTGAGCGACTTTCATGGGAAAAGCCTCATTCATCAAGCCCTCTTAACGCTAGCCCTACACTGCTCCAGACTCCTTGCTGTGCGGTAACCTGAACAGTATGATATTCTAGAATTCAATCACCCGTCACCCGTGTTTGAGTTTGACTTGGAAGACAACCATCTACACCGCAAAATAAGATTACTGTAAGAACACCCACTAACTGAGGGGCTCGGGTGTTAGTGTTGAGCTTGGGAGTTGGTCTATTAACTATGAGCCCAGTCCGGGGTGACGAAAGTTCCAGTAATATGAAACGGCACATACGTATTGTAGCTGAAAGTATACGTTCATATATGACAGTTATACGCGCAATACCCACGGCTTCAGCGGCTCAAGCTCAAGCTCACCCATGATACATGATGTAAAATGCAGCCTGCTGTGAGCCTGTGAATGATAGCATTGAGCAGTCGCTAAAGATGTCTCCAGTGACGAGTGCCATGCTGGCAACTCTTCCATTCACTCACCTTATACACATCTGAACTGTTGATTTTGAGCTTCCTAGTCAGCTCCCGCTCGGAGACGATGCCGGTGGGGCCTTGAAAACATGAACACGGAGGGTGGCAATAAGTAAATACAGCAATAATAATAATCAACACCACAGACGGGAACCCACGCTCAGCACGAAACTTGCAGCAGAACAATGTTCAGGTCAAAAGGCCGTCATCAAAAAATTTTGGGTAAAACGGAGACCCCACGAAGGGCAAACTGAAAACCATGATGGCCACGAACAAATCCATTCCGCTAACTCCGGTGCTTTCCCTATGGATCATGATTCGCATTCCATTGCAAGGAATACAATCAATGTCGGGAAGACAGTGCCACTGAGTATTTACCGTAGAATGTCCAAGGTTTTCACGCCAGCTTCCTCGAAGATTCCACGAAGACTGATGATCACGATTTATCCGTCTAGAGGTTTCGGTCCGTGTCCGAGCTAGCTGGTTATTATTCTAAAAATGCTTGCGAGTTGGGAGTGAAGTTCCGGAACGGGATGAAAGGATCTTTCGAGTCTGCATCACTGGTAGATTTCAGAACGCTATTTCACCGTGAAACAGCGAGATACCCACGGCCTGCCCAAGACATTCGTGGAGAGCTACCCACGAAGGGGAGTAAGAGCGTCGGACGTCGAACATTTGTGCCAAAAGAGTTCAGGTCGATCTCTGCAATCCTACCGTATATCGCTGGAAAGAAGAGATCAGATACGTCGTTTCGAAGCTGATTCGCAGGACTGATAAGAGCTACCTGATCTAATAAGGAGTGATTAGTCTCTAGATGCAAAGTATTTCCCAGCTCCAGATGTCATATGAATTGAGGGCTGTGGCGGCCGACTTCGTGCTCATAAAGACCCTGTCTGTCAACAGCAACTTAGCTGGGAGTTCGAATGAGTCGAACCTGGCTCTGGACGTGGCATGAGACTATTGAAGAAATCGAGGCAACCTGAATGTGAATGTCAAATTCAGTCGTCAAAGCGATCCATATGTACAGTATACGAGGAACGTCGTTAAAGCAATCCATGTAAGAGAGAGGAGCTTAGTACCATTAGGTACCATTTGTGGCTGACATATACATGGAATTACGGGAGAATAATCGTTGAAGCCAAAAGCCACTGATGCAGTTTTCTCACGGACCTTCATGCTGTTCTCCTTGACGCTGGTACCCGGGTTCAATGCTTGAGAAAACTAGTACATTCGAACTTTCAGAGATTCTAAGGTCGAAGGCACCAAGAAGACACACCCTATGCAAGCTTCTGCGGCTTTGCTCTAGAACAGACCTCGACTCATGTGCCAGATGACGATATATCAACCCTCTTCTTCCAAATGTAAGCAGCACTTGGAACGATTACAAAACCTAGCCCGATATCCGATGAAAGCAAGGGCAAATGCGAGAGTCTTTTTTAATCACGGACCACTGTCTCATGTTGGTGCCCCGTGTCCCTCTTGTCGTGCTCAATCTTGCTCAATAAGCAGCCCGACGAGCTTCACCGACTACGAATTCACTACAAGCCGAACATCAACTTCCATGGATTCCGTCTCTTCTCATACACCCAAAACAATTCTATGTAGCGCAGAAAGCTAGGAACGAAATTATCACAGGATTGACCGGTTATCCTCGCCAAGCCTTCGATCCGTCTGTCTATGATATTGTCTACTGAGCTCTACTCAAAAAACTCGCAAGAATCACACAAGAAACAAAGCCGTATTTCAGTTAGGCGCCGTAAGTTCGTCTTATCTTTCCTGCTTTTCGTTAACTCGAGCTATACCCTTGGAATCTCGTATTGGACAATTTTCACATTTCATTGGATGTTTAAAAACGCAATCCACACGCAGTTACACAGTTAGTTTGATTTCGCATACTGGAGTCCTCTCTCATCAATGCTATTGCTGGAACCAGACTCTCTATCAATCTGTCCATGTTCGCGAAAGCGCTTTTCAATTTCTGGAATATGCCTGTCTTTCTATGGACGACCTCTTGAAATCTCACACCGCTACTACGGTGTGCGTTCTTCGTAAGTGTGGTTTGCTCCCTCTACGTCTGGATGTCCCAGTGTTTTGGCATTGGGCGCAATCCAACAAATTCAACCCATTTTCAGTATGTGTTTCCCATTCTATCAAGAGAACCGGTCGATAACTACTGCGGTCGTGGGCATGGGTATCCCAACAAGGTCAGAGACATCTTTATTCCCAATGCTGACAGCGCAAGGCGGGCCCGAAATATCTATCCTCGTTCACAATGACCTGATGCTCCAGGATGCCAAGCATCCTCGCAGTAATCACCGTTTTCAATGAAAAATTCAATGGGCACTTTTGTCCTGTTTATACCACGGCCAGTCTACGAGTCCACGCACGACTCCGCGGATGAAGTCGTGGTCTGTATTCTCATCGATACCTATGCTAGAGTTTACCCGGAGGTGATCTAGAAGACCTCGCGGCTGCTACTGTCGCAATCTCGACTCTCTTTCTCCGCCATCGATTGAGGTTGATAAGTGATTCGAATTCCCGAAAAGGTTCAATCCAAGCTTGAAGCTTGAACTTTGATTGCTAGAGTTTGACTTTTGGAGTCGCCTGAGAGTGACATTGAAATAAATGTTTGTTCGTCAATGAACGAACTCATCAATACAATCAGCTTCTTTCGCATCCTCGACCCGGATCATCCTTGTGTCGAGGAGGTCCAAGGCGAGAACATCTTTTCAGTAGTATAATTGAGAACTTGATTTCCTTTTCCAGCTTCATGCTTCTGCCCGCGGAGCCATGATTCTCTGGTAATAAGTCATAGGTGCCGTCTCGGCGTCGAGCTTCAGGGGAAGATCATGGTGAATATGGTGAATATCAAACTTCTCATTGGCAGGATAAAATTGACCCCGTATTTTCCTCGACGTGTAATAGACCTTCCAATGTGCACCTTGAGGCTTGAACGTAGCCCTCATAACTTTCCAATAATCTCCAATAGCTTGAAATCTTCGGATCAAGAAATAGGTGTCTGTTTCCGTTGGCGACACTGGTCTACCAGACTATACTTGAGGAATACTTTGCTCAACTGTAGAGTTCTCTGGGGACTGTCAAATAAGTTTGCACTGAGATAGCATGGCATGTTACGTGTCGAGGGAAACAAGTTTCGCAATTTATGATTGCAATCCTTTGAGGTTAAATTTCGATACACTGTTTCATTTAGACCAGCAGAGCAGAACGTGAGAGTGTACTAAACTGGTACCATCCTTGAGGAACTCATCGTTGGTAACCTCCACCGCTGCTACCACGACCTCTAGAACCCCTACCCCCATCCCTATACTTAGCCTTCGCCTTTCTTGCTTTCTCTTCTTCCTTCGCCCTCGCCCCTCTCTGCCTCGGATCAATAACCTCATAATCTCTCTCGGCCTTCCGACTCTCTTCTCCGTCGTCTTTAGGAAAGTGTAGAGAATGACCGAGAAATCCTCGGTCATTATCGATTTCGATGCCCGGGTCTTCTCCTACCGGGAAGTTCGCGGGCGGTGGTTGAGTTTCTTTGGCCTCTTCATGCTTTAATAAGTTATTTTCCGTTCCGTCGGCTCCTATCTTTCCTTCAGAGTCATCTTCCGGTGCAGCTGGTAAGGCCATCTGAAGTTTTCCTCTGAAAGCATTCAAAACGTTGAGAACATCACGTTCATCCTTCGCTCTTCCTTTGCCTTTGCTGCCCTTCGTTTTAATTCCACGACTAGAAGCATATTTGCCCAGCTCCGCTTCGAGGTAAGATGTCTTCGGCTTCTTTTTCTTTCGCTCGTCGTCACTGTCATCATCGCCTCCATCTCGTCGCTTGGTGAGTTTGCGAATCTCGGCTTCCATTCTGGAAATTTCGGTCTGACGGGCAGTACTAAGTAGATTTCAATATAAAGCCAGTGTAGGGACGGAAGAGAGCAGACAGAGACATAAGAGACATACGTCGAATTCGCTTTTTCAGCAGCATGCGCTTCTCGAATTTTTGATAAATCGATGTCTTTTCTTTCTTTGCTCTTTTTTTCTCGGTCTGCGTCGCCCTTTTCTTTCTCTTGATCTTTTTTCTTCTCTGGGTTATTTGAAGTCGTTCGAGATCCTTGTGTGACAAAATCAGGGAGTACACCACTGACAGTCGGAGCAACCGGTTGGTCAATTACTGATTGGAAAAATGAGTGATAGCAGTAGTGATAACAAACATCAACCTACAATCCGGCCGCACAATCGGCTTTTTCTTGAACACAATTGTTTCTTCTTCGTCACCCTCATCTACGCCAAAGCTTAAAAGTTTGACGTCCCTGGTGTAAGAAACGAAGGGGAATGTCAGTCATCGTTACAATAAAATTATGGAACAATTCGCACTTCTTAGCATTCTTCCGCCGTTCGTACTCTTCCCGCTCCTTCAATGCCTCTTCACGCGCCCGCTGTTGCGCGCGCCTTTCAGCGGCTGTTATACGAGGGATTATATCCGGGAATGGATTGTCAATGATTCGTATCCCTTTGATTTTTGGAGGACTAGAAGTGATCAGTGAATCGTGAAAACGAAGGGTCCGAAACACACTATACGGGTCGCTCGTTGGCATCAAGTTCTGAGTAGGCAGATATTGGTTATCAGCGGTCATTGGAATGAAATCACAACCTACCCAATTCTCCTATCTTCATCACATCTAAAACCAATTCAGCCAGAAATCATCGTTCACAAGTCTAGAACACACTGTATAGCGTGTCACCAATGCACCTTCCAAACAACGTATGTTTACCATGCAGTTCATCGGCTCGGTCTGTAAAATGTAAGCAAAGATGTGATACCATGGAATTATGCGCCAATATACACCTAGTGTGATGATAAACTGTGAATCATTTGAGTTCTTCTGTCCGTTATTCGCCATAGCCACCAGGCCTCGATGAGCGAATCGTAAACGAGGATGGATCTCGTCTTCAAATGGTTCTAAGCAAATGCAAGTATGAACTTAATGTTGATTCTTTGAACTAAAGTATGGCATACCTCCATAGAAAGACTCTCCGCCCATCCCTGTGCCAGTTTTATCCCCAGTCTGAACCAAGAATCCAGGTACGACTCTGTGTTATTTGCCGTGTTATTCGAAACTCGTCTTCGGAAAATTCCAGTCTTCCAAACGACCTTACCGATGAAATATTACACCGTCATAGTACCCTAAATACCGAGTTTATTAACAAGAGTTTTGACAGATGGAACGCGTAACTCACAAGAGACTCACCCTCCATTGCCAATGCAAGAAAGTTCCGACATGTTTTCGGCGTCTCCTGACAAAGTGAAAAAGGTAAACGATAGATCATGTAGGAAAAGCTCATGGACATACTTTGGACCAGAGCTCGATGTCAATTTCTCCAACCGTAGTGTCAATTATGACACGCCCATTAGTAGGTAGAGCCATAGCTAATAGTAAAGATATAGATAGAGGGTGCACAAAACTTTACCTAAGCTTTCAGTATATGCTTATGTAAACCTCTACTACAGTAGTGGACTTCCATCTGATTCCTCTTTAGCAGTGCTTGGCGCCTCCGAGCAACACTATCTCTATGTGCTATAGTAAAACTCTAACAATTCACTTTTACCGAATTCTTCGATAACCAAACAGTGTTCTTTTTTTTTTCTTGCGTGCGCTGCTTCCTCGCCCTGAGGAGCAAGAGATGACGATGACGATGTACGACTCATTGCTGCCCCCAAAAAAAAACTTCAAGTCATTCTCGTGAGTAGAAGGTGTCGGTCAATGGTTTGTGTGTATTGAGGTATCCACCGCTCTCACTGACCCGCACTGAATTCGCCCTGGTGAGTCTGCGTGATCTTCACACTTTGGTCGTGACATTCTATTCACCTCTTTCTCATGAACAGTGCATCGTCTTGAAATACATCCTTTGGTGCAACGAAGCATGTCGACCATTCCTCTGGACAAATGCTCACTCCCACATTCGTGTCAGTTTTTAACGGCACGCGCGATAGTGCTCCCACCGCTGACTACGTGGCCCATTCTGGTGACTTTCTCCACCGTCGCCAGCTGGCTCAACCAGTAGGCCGTGGTTCTGCCGCTCATAATATTTCCATCATGCTAGTTTAATGGACAGCTAGGGAGACCAACTCATCAACTCATGAATCACACGAAACAACCCGGGGCTCGATCCTCTCTTTCCGATACTTTGCGAAGCATGCAAGTCAATAAGGGCGCAAAAATCGTCATGTGCAATAAGCGGACATGGGGTCAAGACGCGACGGGCGAGCGGAGAAGTGAGTCCTCTTGAAAGAGAAGCAACATTTGACATTTGACGAGCTTCTGATTCTTCGTAGTCTTGGAATATGAAGAACAAAATCTGCATTCTGTTACATCTCGTTGATCGTATAACTCATAATATTCCAACGGTATAATTACGCGTCGTCTATGCAGCTACTAAAATGAACGTGAAACCAAGTCCCAAAGAAAGTTATAGAGCCAAGAAGCTCTTTGCGATCTATCAGCTAATTGCAACATCGAATCTATGCCTGAATCAACTCCGTCCAATTTCAGGAAATTGACGTACACAGTGTACGCTGTACAGACACACGAGGTCACATTGTGTGAAGCTTAACTATCACGCGTACGGCTGAAATGTTTCAACCCACACGTGGAGGACGCGATATCGATATGGCAAACAAACCGCCTCTTTCATACAGCGCTCTCGATATTCCACACCACCTTTTACTCCTATTCAATCTCCGCATAGTCTCATGGCCTATGTAGGGCCCATAACCACTTGATGAAATTTCGCCAGCAGAATTGCAGCGAATACGAGCATCTTTTCCCCGACACAAAAAAATCAAATCGTATCAATCAATCAGGCAATACATAGCAAAGTGAAAATCCAAGGAAAAATAAATATTGTATTCTGGTCTTTGAACGGACGTTCAGGATAGGCATGAATAAGCGCTGTCTCTGGACATGCTAAGGTTCAAATTTTGTGACGCCAGTATGTACAATGTCTAGACAACTAGTCAGTTCATATTAACACAGGATGGGTGGAGAAGAACGCAACTGATGGGGGACGTGTACGAATATATGGTAGAATTGACGAAAGTATGATTATTACTACGTCCTGATGGTTCCACATCTGAAAAATTGAGCGTCGTTGACGCAGGAGACAAAATCCCTCCCAACTCGACCTCATCCCCAGTTTTACGATTTGGTTGCATCGACGGAACGTTGGGTATGCCATAGTGCGGTGGTGGCGTCCCAATGCCGCCTAGTTCAACATCCTCCTCACGTAGACGATTGGGTCGTATTGGCGGCGGTCGGGTTATGGTGACACACTTCCCCATAGCTACAGTCTCAGACGACGTGGATATGACATATTGCTTTGAAGAGAGGTCGAGGTCCGGTGATTTTGACTGGCAGCTCTCGCTTTCACGTTGTCTGGCACTTTGCCTTGAGACTTCACTTTCTACAGAGCGAGGGAAAAATATCTAGTATCAAATGTTTCAGGACACCAGCACCGAACAAAAGAGAAGATTATTCACAATGAGAGTGATTCCAGATGATGCAGTACACCCTATAGCTGCGGCGAAAGCGCACAGATCTACGGAGGATGAAAATAAGCCCGGCTTCTAAGGCTTGGTGTCACCAACAAAGATTTACCGGACCAGAAAGTATTTCCTGTGACGTGCTGAGGCGGGTTGAGACCAGAACTGCCGAGGATAAGCAACGGTATAGTGAACAGATACCGAAAAGTGACTCGAATCGTCTATACCATCATAGTGTACCTTGGTGAGATGTGTCTGTGCTATGGATATATCGAATACATACGTTCAGTTCATGAAACTTGGTCAATCTTATGATGGTGCCATCATCGGCTCCTTCCGCTCTCTATGGAGGGGGTGACTCATGTAATGCAAGTAGAGAAAATACAAAAGTGGACTAACCAGATTATCCAAGAGCGCGGGCAATTTTCGCCTGAATCATGACATTAAGTGCATAAGCAAGTGGTTTGTCGGATTCAGGACTCACAGGATGGGCATGAACAAGATAGTGAGGAGAAGGCTTCCAAGACTTCCAGCAAGGAAAGTACATGCTTCAGACTGCAAGCAATACACGGTATTAGATGCCAGGAGAGAGATAATATCAGAGAATAACTCGCCTTCAACGCATTCTCTCGTGTACAAATTGCTATGATGGGCATATAGAGTATGGCGAATATAGAGCCCATTATCCAGGCCTTGAAATAGTGACTACTGAACCAATGGTTCCGATCGGCATCTGCACTGACAAGAAATAACCAGAAGCAAAGCTCTATATCTGGAGGTCAGCATTGCAGGCACATTTTGCAGGTATTACGATACCTTGTAAGTGGGTAACCCTTCAAGATAAGAGATGTTCAGCAAAAGGATTTTAGGAGTTTGTGAATGTCGCGTACATTTCAAGAGACCAAGCTATTGCAAAGCATAGCATTAACGGAAAGTGGAAGGACCTTGCGGTTGGTGACCACGTATCATACGGTGCTGGCACAACTAATGGCCGATCAGCGTTGGAAGGAACAACAGCTAAATTCAACACTCACTTCCCACCGATGGCAAGGCTATATAGCCTTCCTTATACTTTATGACTGAGAATCCCACCGCGTACACCATGAATAACGGGATAGTGAGGAAATATGAATACTACAAAAAGTGGATCGGATGACACGTTGTCAACAGCGAGGTGTGGCAACGCACAGTCATGACTCTCTTGAAAGCTCCAGAATGTGGGCCATCGTTCCATCTGCAAGATGAACATCACGACGGAATGTCATTTTGAGCTACTTTACGGACGTACTTGAGACACTTGAACCTATCAAACGAGTAGAGGTGGTAGATCAGGAATGCAAAGAGCTGTATGTCTCATTAGTCTCGATGTACAATACGGATTGACGAAAACACACCGTGCATGAGAGCAGAGCCCACATGAGATAACAAGACGGGGAAGTATACGACGCTGACATGGATGCAGCGGTTGTGCACCGTCGAGGTAATTTGGGATGGGATTTTATATGATGGCGCACTGAAATAACTCTACGGCTAAAAAATCAAACAGTTGATTCGGCAAAATTCGCTAAGGATAACTGTCCTCAACTTACAACTTGAAGTAGTTCTTGCGTTCCCCTTCAACCTGGCTCGATCTTGGCGGAAAAACAATCGACTGAAATGCAGAGCTTAGTAAGGTGACCTTGCGGGTCCTAGTGGTGGTACACTTTTGACATTTGGTTCGAAGTACATCAAGGGTCCACATATTTTTGATGGTCGTGGAGATGTCCAACCGCCGGACTGTTCAGGTTCTCCGACGGTTGAGAAAATTTCCCTCCAAATTGCAAGAGAGCGTGGTCTTCCCTGGTCTTCCTGACTCTTCCTGCTTTTCTCGAACCAAGCTTGGTTCAAGAGGGCAACGACCATTCTAATTTTGATTGCGTCACGCGGGACCTTTGTAACAATTGAAGGTTACGGAGTAGAAGATTGAATTTCCTTTTTAGCTCGCTATGGCCAGCTTTGACCTTTTCAAGTGCGCGCCGCCGCGCGGGTGCCAAAACGGTTCAAGTTCTGATAGGACACATTAACGGGACTGTGAGAGGTCGAAAGAATGAAATCCTGGGAAAAGTAGTGAACTCTTGCCGTCTAGCGCCTACCAATGCCCTTGCCCTTTTGGACTTCGATTCAAGCGTATCCAAAGTAATTGCTACTTCGAGCGACTCGGCAACAACTTTATCCATGGTAAAGCAGGTACAACTTCGACCACGATGAACATAAAAGGAAGGTGAAATTTGGCTTATTGTTCATTGTGCATTTACAGTGATTACTGAGATCCCAATTTGGCAAATTCTCCTTTGTCCCATTTCCTTGAACCACATTTACCACGATCTGCACGACGAAGATGGTTGAATTTGGTGGTCAATGTAGATCTAAGGTGGATGGCCCTGTCCAGGATAAAATTGGTATAAAAGGCTCTAGCTGGAAATCTTACAGAATCCTCTTATCACGATGGCTTTATTCGAAACCTTTTCTAATACTTCTACTGAGAGCCTCCTTGGCACACAATACCTTTCTGTGTCGAGGAGGGGTTCAGCCCCCGCTTCCCCGATGTCTTCGACTTTCTTCGACTCCGATCTCCTGGCACGCTCGATTTCACCTGTTCCATCGAACTATGCCCTTTATACTCGGTCCAGACCTACCTCCACCGATTCCAGCTTCTTCGATTTTCAATCGTTCGTGCCCGTTACTTCGAACCATCCTCAGGTTTCTGCCGCTGCAAACAATAGCACCGGTTTGATGGACCAACTCGCCGGTGCTCTTCGTCGGGTTGAGGAGAATAACCAGATATCTCCTCTGATCGACGACAAGGCGAGTTTTATGTCAAAGCAAACAACAAGATCGAGGGTTATTAGACGCTCTGACGTGGTCGTTGAGGCGATCACCGATGGTGAACAAGGACTGCTCGACGTAGTTCCTGTTACCGAGGACCAAGCGGAGAACAAGAAAAATAGAAGGTTCCTACCTAAATTCTTGCGGCGGGCAATGTCGACCAGCGGGGCGCTGAACGCTCAGATTCTTGATCGGAAGACCGCCTTCTCCAAACCTGGACACAGTCCCTTAACGCCGTCCAGCCGCGCTAACACTGTTCCAACCTCTGTAAGCAAAGGAAAGGGAAAGGCGCACTCGATGTTCCGGTTCCGAGGGCATCAAGGTGAAAAGCCAGTGCAAGCCCCTCCTCCGCTTGTTTTACCTGACGAAATTGTCCAGAGACGTCGTCAGGTTCGCCGCAGCGGTTCTTTCGCCGGTTTCTCCACCTCCCCCTTCGCTCCTAGCTCTCCTATTGTTTTCCGACATCATGGATTGTTCAGCAACACTTGTGCTGAGCCTGTTGGTGCCGATGGTGATGAAGACGAGTTGGATGCTCTGACTCTTGAGGCAACGGCGCTTTCTGCCCAGATTGGGCAGCGTTGGATGTATGCTGAAGATTAGGTCTCGGCGTAACAGGTTTTCTACTTCCCTTCTGTGCTATGCATGCTACTGTTATTATGCCCACTTTCTTTGCATGCTCTCATTTATGGTCTTCTAATTGCCTGAGTCATTTACGCAGTTCCTGTAGCATCGATGTAGTACTTAGATGGTTCTAGTAGCGTTAATAAATACAACATGGTACGCGTCAGGTTACATAGTTCATATCAATGCAAAAGCAAAACAATGTTCCCTCGCTATGCATAGTTCACTCTGTAGTATCAAGTAGTATCAATAAGGATTATTATCATGTCTCATGGCTCAGAACATTATCAGTGATTCACAACTTCCAAGTACCCTTCTTCTTCGCCTGCATCCCTCTCGAGATGATGATCAACGCAGATCCAAACAGCTGGACCACAGCACTAAACACTACTGGCCTGACCCAGAAATACTGCGGCGAGTGCAGCACTGCGCCAGAAATTGGGCTTCCCGTGAGCATCGCGAAACTCGAGACAAATGTGAGAAAGCCCATCCGAGTTCTTGTGCGATGAGATACATATATGAGAATGACAATGGCATCTGGAGAAATAGAGCGGCTTACCCAACTTCATTTATATTCTTTGCAAACGTTGCTGCGACTGGTCCGATAACCGAGACGACTATAAACAAGTTCGTACGAGATCAGCGCCTTAAACGAGATGCGGGAAGGTCTCGAGACATACATCCACCTGAGGTGAAGCCGTAGAGTACAGCGAACACCACGGTCGCGGCAACTGACTTTGAAGCGAGAAGCATGAAAACTAAAGCTCCGGTAATGACACCCGTTGCGATTGCGACTTTGACATGGGAGTGGTCAGCCCGAAACACTGAATGATAAGGGACAAAGGACCCACTATTAAAAGGCCCAAATACATCCGCCATGAAATTCGGTAACGTCCGTCCAAGCACACCCGTGATATTAAGAATTGTGATCTAGCAGCACAATATTGGGCATTTAGAGCCATGAGTTGCCAAATCATCTCAGTGACACATGCTCACTCCGTAGGTCACAATATTCGCTGGTAGGTCGTGTTTCGAACAGAATAATTGCAAGTAGAAGTCTAAAAATAAAGATGAGAGATGTTAGACAGGTGGCGTGTCGGAGATACATACACGGAACAAACAAGCCCCAGAACACAAAGAATGACCTGAAATGAGGCATCAATCAAACCAACACCAACGAAAATGCTGCATGTATTCCGGTTGAGCTTACCCGGCAGTACATAGCAAGTACGGGACATCTGTCAAGAGGCCCTTCAAATCAATATCCTTCTTGCCACCGGCTGGTAGACGTGTCTTCATGATTAAGTTCGAGATAATCAAGAGTCCCAGATAAAGGAAGGATTGTGCCCGAACTGCCCATGCAAAGCCCACACTCGCAAAGAGATGATTCAGCATGATTGGATAGATAGCAGCGCCCAAGGAACCACCTTCAAAAAAGGAATGTGTAAGAGGAAGCGAGGAGAAAAATGGCAAATGAAGTTCACCAGATAAGACGATTCCCATAGCAAGTGCACGTCTTCGACGGAAATAATGAGAGGCAATGGAGAGCGACGGCATAAACAGCATGCCCATTCCGATGCCCATGCCTAATCCTTGCGCAAGAAAGTTCTGGTAATAATTATGTGGCTTTGCTAGTGAAAGCATGAATGAACTAATCACAGCCAGCGTCAGGTTTCAGCATGAGGCCGATCGAAACACGACTCACCAGAAAACGAACAGCAAACTACCTCCAATCATTAGATGCCTGAAGTACCCTCGGTCAAAGAGTTGTCCACTGAAAAACCCGCCACCGAACAACAGAAATCCTTGGAGAGACCCGATCCAAGCAATATCTGACGGCGGATGGTCGCTCAAAGAATTGAGTGTGTAAAAGTTTTCATAGACACCAAACGATTGCATCGTTCCCGCGGCGCAGAACAGTGTTAAAAATCTTTGGAATAACATGTGAATATAAGGATATGCTAAGGATGAATTGAGATCATACCCGCCAGTTACCGTTAACCAACCTTGTAACCCGCCCTCTGGGAATGTCAACGCGGGAGCTGATGCTGGAGAGGCCTCCACATCAGTTTTGATATTTTCGCTGGAAGACTCTTGACGGTTCAGTGGACTATTCTCTCGAGATTGAAGGTCGTGGCTATGGGAAGTCTTTTCAGAGAGCGACATGGTCGTAAGAGCTTCGGCCACAGCGGTACAGAGCAACCCAAAAGCCTAGATGATGGTAGAGGAGCGAAGGAGCTGAAGCACCGATGAGTAAGGAATATGATTTCTGGTTTTATGCGTGTGTCCATTTGGGAAAAGAAGTCGAAAAAAGATGTGTGACATGACTGGAAGCAACTGAATCTATCAGATCGGTAAGTTATCTCGCCATGGCATGGGAACAAACAGTTTGGGATATTCCGACCTTAGACCTTGTGTATAACGATAAGAAGATAGAGAATGAAGTAGAAAATATGCCATTCGAAAATGACTAAGAGGGAATGGGCTCTCAGTGCAGCCCGAATTCTCTCTGTGTAAAGAGTGTTACGAAGGTGTCACAAACCCAATCGTTCTATTTCCACGTACTTACATACATAGTGAGACTAGTACTGAGATCATTCAGGTGATGATGAGGGAGAAGAAGAATGGGCCGGATGCCGCCACATGCCGTACCTCGGTAAGACAACAGCAACCAATAACTATACGGTATATTATTACCTCTGAAGGTGTCAATGGTAGAGAATATAACCACCAAATAACCACCAAGAGTTCTACTGTATACAGATGGTCGGTGTGTGTGTGCATTGTGCGCTATATTTATCGCGCGCTCTGTCAATCCGGGAAGAAATTTGTTGCTCCATAGATTCGAATATTCTGTGCGTTGATCAGTCGAAACGATCACTTGCCTTTGATAGCCAACGCATAGGATAGCATAGGAACTACATATACATATACATCCTCAATGTTAATCAGCCACTCAAACAAACGATGTCCTGCCCATATGGAGTCGAATCAGCTTCGCAGTAGATCAGTAAAAAAAAGTCGACGATACTTTCCCGCCCACATCAAGAGTTTGAGGACCTGCTGTGCACCAGGTACCTAGAAATTACATGCTGTATCAAATTTTTGAAGTATGACAAAGTCGGAACGGCAGGAATCTTGTTCAAGCACGTTAGTGTCCTTGTACACATCCGGTTCCTGTGTATGAACCAGGAGATAAATACATGCAGCTCGGGAAAGCGGCGGGGTCTGTTAGTACCTGTCAGTACTCGCGGCAGTCCCAAATATTTTCACCGACTCCATAAAACTGTAATCTTTCGTGATGTTTCATTTAATATCGCACTTCCAAAAGGAAACTAGTCGACGACGTGTTTTAAGCAAGTGACCTCGAGGATTTCTGCAATCTTACACTGTACCACTGAGTTAAAAAGACACGACAAGGTTATCTAAGTATTGAGATTGTGCATTGAGATTAACGCTGAGAATATAGTCGTTATACGGTCGCTCACCCTAAATTTCCTCCGTTCAAAATTTCCACTCCCATTCTAATGCCCATCACCCTTTCCTTCAGGTTTTCTAGGCTTGAACACCGCCCGCTCCTTCACATTCCATATGATCTCCTCCGCATTCTTCAGCGCTTCCTCTTGAGGTACAGCCCGAGATCGTTTACGCCCTGTGTAGATACACAATCTTCATAACCCTCTTCCCTAACAATCACACAAATACACATACCTATAATCGCCCAATTTCTCGTACTCGGAATCCTCAATGTCTCGCATTCCACCTCCCATCCAGTATAAACACTCAGCGTCGCCAGCCATATTCTATACATCGAATAACCACTCGTGTTGCTCCCGTCGCCACCGAGGTTCAACGTTTTGATGAAATTATTCATGGAAATTCTCTCTAAATCCGTGTCAGTATCTAAGACTGAGTTCGTTTTGGGAATCGGAAACATTGTCGTAGCAGAGCGTTCATAACGAGCATCAAAATCCCAAGCGCAACAAGGAATTGACAGGTATCCCGAAGCGGAGCAGAGTGTTGAGAGAACCGGCGTCCAGGGCGTCAGCTCGTCAGCATGGTTGGCAATGATGAAAACGCCCGATGGCAAGAAGACTGGATTCTTGTCGAAAGAGAAATCGAGAGGGTTGAAAACGTGAACGTGCAAACGGTTCTGGGTATTTGAAGGATAAGATTTCCAGGACATCCTTTCGCGAAGGTCAATTCCATGACCTTCGTAACCTTCTGAGATTAGGATATGGGTCAAGAGACCGTTTCCGCACCTGTATACGGGATCAAACATAACATAAATATATAGACGAAGAGCACACACACCCGAGGTCGACAAATCCTGCGGGAGGGCGTGGCCATCTCTTCCAAGGCTCCCCAGTCTGAAAGTTGGTCTCTTCAACCTCTTGATTTCCAAAGGTAATCTTCCAGAGAAGCATAAGATAAGTAGCGATCCCAATATCCTGACATAAACGCGGCGTTCAAGAATAGTTCCAGCAGATAGAATCACACAAACGCACATACCTCAAAAACGTGTTTTAGTGGATCTGTAACTTCCTGCCAAGTATCGACCAAGCCTTTATGTCTTTCTCGCATAACAAGATATAAATCCTGATAATGTTCTCGAGGGATTAACATATCATGAATGACCCGCTTCTGATAATTCGTCATAGCACCCCATCCATATCGGTGAAGAGTATCGAGAAGAGCCAAACAGGTACGAAAAAGCCTTGAATTTTGGTCTAGAGGTGTCCCGGGTAGTGGGACCACCTCTATACGAAGGATCCCCGAATCTGTTTTGACATCGTGCGGTAGCGATGGATCCAAATACCTGAACGCCAGATGAAATACCCTTGGATGGTAGTACGGCAAAGGGTTGTTTTCAGAAGTTATTGGAGTCAGAACCAGCACACTATGTGAAGCGCTTGAAGAAGTTTTGTACAAGGTGCAATACTGCTCCAAGCTTGCATCTCGCCCTGGTCGTCGAGGGAGCAGTTTTCGATGAATACACCGATTTTGATGAAGATTGTCTATTGTAGGTATTGATGGAGAGAATCCATGGGGATCGGTGCTATCTGAGACGGTCTCCGAACGTAGAATCAAAGTCGAGTTGTATTCCGGATGGTGGATGAGTTGCGATAGGGCAGTATCAAACTATAATCAAATCAGACCGAGGGTCTCGCTCTATAATATATTTCTGAGCGCCTACTAGTTCCTCGGGAAAATTGGCAGGACAATCGATGAGGGGAGTCCATGTCTCCGATCCAGATAGTGGTAAATGCGTATTAAGGCTAGAAGTACACGCAGAAGGTAAAAATTTTGGACGCGAAGTCATATCCGGGGAGAGCCGGAGAGATCATTTATCCTCATTTATCGCACGCAAAAAGATACCATTTCGCTAAAATGAAGGTGGGTGCACATTTTGGACCAGGACTGCAGACTACAGTAAATACTAATGCAAGCTAAATACAAGAGATATGACTATTAGTAGTGGGCATACTATGTTTGTGATACAGGAGTTAAACGCGACATATATAATAGTAATATGTTTCCTGAAAAGAGGGCATGGAGTTACGAGTAGGTCTGTAACACGTTCGTGACGATATTAAAAAAGAGAAATAATGTAAAATGTGAATTACATATCGGTATTCATGATGTTGGATCATAAGCGTGCATGTAAAGTCAAGGTCAATTCGGTAAAATCACAGTTGAGCTCGTTTCAGAGACGATCTAACTCCAAACCTGAGTTGAAGAACACATCTGGTAACCATTCTCGTTGTTTGGGGCACAGACGTATGGCGGTGGAGGCAAATGTGAGTAGGTCGACTTGGTCATCAGAGTTTCCGGAGCGTATGCGAGTTCGGAGCTCGAGTCACTGCAAGGAGAGTGGGAGACGTTTTCATAAACAACGCACGGGCCTTCGCGCATTTTGCGATCGTCCTGTCTCTGATACAGGTCATTCGCATAGTCCGAATGCGCTGAACCCACAGGAGTCATCATATAATCAGGTTGCGCATAGGCATACGGTTCTTGAGTTTCCTGAGTTTCAGAAGCTGTAGAATTGTAACTCAGGGGATCGGCCTGTCCAAGATATGATGAGATATGAGCGTATGAGATAGGTTGCTCCCAGAAATATGCATATCGCTTGTTGTGAGGGCTCGACATAGTTTCCGGATGCTGCGGTCGGTATCCCTGGGCCGTCCACTGACCCTGTTGTAGCCACTCCGTTGACGAGATTGTCAACGGATGATTACATTGCGGGGTAAAAGTTGTGGCGGTGTACGCAGAGGGGTAAACCAACGCAGGCATGTCGTTCGCAGAGGACGAAGTAATACTGAAATCAAACTCGTATGTCGTAGGTTGTGTGTGATCTGCAAGCTCATAAAGACATTGTGTACTCTGGACTGGAGGTTCGGGCATGCCATTTGATAAATCCTGGGACAAAGGGGAAAACTCAGAGGGAGGCGTATGGGACTCCTCTTTGACTGGAAAATGGGCTCTGCCGTCCCTGGAAGATTCTGCTTTTGGATGAACGGCAGGCGCATCCAGGCCCAGCGCATCCGAAGCATGCGTGACACTTCCGTTCAGAGGAGATTCATACGAAGTTTCTTCCAAAGGTGGTTTCCACAACTCCACAGGCTCGTCGGATGGTGTGGATGGTGGAGTTGATCGAAGGTCAACGAATGTGTATCGCACAGTGTGCACAACTTCGTCTTCGTGATGTTCCTTCAGAGACAAGAAATCCGTATCATTATCGCTGATGAGTCGACGTTTAATTAGACACTGGTGAACTTCACAACACGCCAGGTCTAGAGAGGGGACGTCAATGCTGTCAATTACAATACTTTCAGTTAATTGGTACTGACCAACAGATGAAAAACACTCAGTCCAGTATTTCGGAAGAAATTTCGTCTCGTAAAGATACATCTGCCGGGTGGTCCCGTTCCGAGTTTGTGCTAATGTAGACTGAAGGCCTATCTCAGTTCGGTCCAAATGCACCATCATGCCATCAAGAAACACTTTGAACAGACAGTGATGTTCAGTTACATCAAGAACGCGCGCGCTATGTAGAGAGATCATAGGATTCTTCCACGAAAAAAGGGTGGTGACTAAAGAGGCGAGTTTCAGGTCGACGCAGACGATTGTCGGCCCAATCTCTCGATCAGAAGATATTGTATCGAAGGAAATCGGAGAGCAGATAAAGTGCGAAAGAGGGCTTGTGAGCTCAATACGAACGAGAGTGTGCCTTTTCGCCTCCAGGGCAGACACGTCGTTCGTGTAAACCTCTGTGTCTGTACCAGGAGATGGTACTGATATAGGGCTCGAACTGTGAGGGCTCCCAGTCGACTCCGAGGGCGGGGTTGAACCGAACGAGTCCAAGGATGTCGAACATGATGTAACACTGTCATTGTCGTCATTGTCGTCGTACTGCTTGCGGCTGAGAAGTTGCAAAACTGAGAAATATTCAGGCATCCGACCGTCCCAGCGGGGAAAAATCCACTTACTACGTTCATCACGACACGAGTCTCTGAGTTGCTGAAGCCGGCTGCCAACCTGCTTGGGTGACCTGTCGTGTCCTGTACGTCGCTTGATATATTTCGATATCCAGCAGTTACGCTTGGGAAATCGCTGGAGCAACTGAATATCCGTCACAGACTGCGGTCGATACTTCTGCAGTGCTAAAAATGGTTTAGCTGTGGAATACATCTATTTCTGTGAGAACTAAGTACCTTCGATAAGAGTCGCCTCGATTAAGGGAGGCCAGACCTTCTCCCTCTTCGACCTCATTAACTTCCACGTCTTGCGCGCAGCCAAGACGATTTCTGTTGCCTCTTTAGCGCTTGATTTCGCGTAGCCATCTCGTGGGGATGCCTGTGTACCTCGAGCCATGAACGAAACAGCGGCAGAACGCTAGGCGTGCTGCGAGGCGTGTTGAAAAATTGGAGAAAGAGAAATGTTTTTGCAGTTGTTGGTGGCTTGCTTTTATTTGCTTCAAAATATCGATATCGATTTCAGATCGACTCCCTGCATAAATGTAACATTTGAATGTCCGGCTCCGTAGTATGACACCTCAAATCTCATTTATCAACAAGGAGCAGTAAAAGTCCTTGAGTACTAATTTGGGAACGGCAATCTCGAATCAATTTTTGAAAAAAAAAAAACAACCAAGAGAGATTTCGCTCAATGGTCCGCAAGTGTCAGGCAACCGTCCTTGTTCTCTATACAGATTTGTTCGGCGTGTTAGGTCATTGAAAAAACAGACGAGCTTACGACATTCTTGAGAGGGAGCTTGACCTTTTTGAGGTATATTTATGAAGGATTAGGCCTTGGTAGGAATTAGGACATCTCCACTGTTCCCTAGCTATAGACAGTTTACGCTATTCCAAGTCCTGTTCGCGGCCATGTCCTGACTTCTCTTGATGCCCTAGGGTAGCCTGGAATCTGAATTCTAAATGAAACAGGATGACATATTCCGCTGTTTTGGCCCATGATTTCCGTCTTGGAATGAGGAGGGTTTTTGGATGTCCGAGAGTACCGAAAACGTTGTATTTATTTGCCTTTATTATCATTCCATGCCGATGACAATCAATCCCACCATCAAAAAAAACCCCGAGCGGATAACTCTGGGATAACTTACATATCAGTAGCTCAAAGTGGCTCAGACTTAGCTCTAGTTCCTTCAAGTTTACGATGGATCCCCTTGCTGGAATGGATGACTCCTCCACAGATGATGATAACGCGTCCCAAACTACTGAAGATGACCCGCAAATTCCTGAACACGCTCCTGCACCTCCCCCACCTCCCTTAGCCGTTCCTCCTCCCCAACCTCAGCCCGGTTCTGCTCCAGCTCCTAGAGAAAAACCTCACTATGAATCGCGGCATATCCTGAATGGCCACACCATGTCAATATCAGCGGTTAAGTTCAGTCCAGACGGCACCCTTTTGGCTTCCTGCGGTTTGTTTCGCCGTTAGGTTGAATGAAAACGAATCATCTTTGACATCGTCCTGTAGGCGCCGAAAACATCGTCAAAATCTGGTCGCCCTTCACCGGCGAGCTGATCAGGAATCTTACCGGCCATACAGCCGGACTGTCCGATTTATCCTGGTCCTCTGACAGTGTTTATCTCGCATCTGCTTCTGACGATACAACGATTCGAATATGGGAAGTTGATACAGTATGTAGCCGTTATCCTTCTACAATCTATTTTGAAAAAATGATTCATGGAGTGAAGGGTCTGACGCACAAGCAATTGAAAGGGCACACCAAATGGGTGTTTTGTCTAAACTACAATTCAACTTCGACGCTTCTTGTATCCGGTGCCTGCGACGGCGATATTAAAATATGGGATGCCAGAAAAGGTTAGAAGACAGATCACTGCAAAGTTCACAACGCGCTTTGCTAAAAATCTGAATACCAGGAAGATGCGTGAAGACGCTGCATGCTCACCTCGATTATGTGACAGCAGTTCATTTCAACAGAGAATCAGACCTGATCGTCTCTTGTGCCCTGGATGGACTAATGTCTGTTTCCCCGCATTGCTCTTTCTTTCATGTGGTTTAAAGGTTCTCTCCTAGTCGAATATGGAACACGTCGACTGGGCAATGTCTTAAAACCCTTGCTGAAGATCATAACGCAATTTGGTCAGTTACGAAGACCTTTCTCTTGGATCCAACATCGAGAGCTCACTTCCCATAGCCAACAAGTGCAATTCTCTCCGAACTCGAAGTACATCCTATCAACGGCACACGACAGTGCCATCCGTTTATGGGACTACAAAAATCATCGTTGTCTTAAAACATATACCGGTCATGCAAACGCGAAATATTGTATTTCCGCATGCTTTAGCGTCACCGGAGGCAAGTGGATTGTCGGGGGAAGTGAAGACCACAAGGTATACATCTGGGATTTACAAACTCGTGAGATCGTGCAAGTCCTGGAGGGGCATCATGGTGAGAGTCATTTAGGCCGGCGCTGCTCTTGATGATATTGACTGGCATGACTGCCATTTTTTGACAGATGTCGTCGTCGCAGTTGCAGTACGTATCCTTTTCGCCTCTCTCGCCTAAATAACGCCCCATAACACGATTAACACCTGACTCTTTTTAGACCCATCCTTCACAAAATATGATTGCCACTGGATCGATAGACACCGATCTTTCAATCAGAATCTGGGAGGACCACAATAGACAGGGACATGGACACCATACGCAAGGGACCACTACGAGAAATTGACCCTTCCCCGCCTTACTACTTTCTGTTAGTATTCCAGCCTTCTCCCCTTCGTGACTTGTATTTATTTTGTGACATTGTATCCTTAACAAACTCTCGTTGATTGACTGGTCGAAATTTTACATCCTACTAGTATTGTGCCAGGAAAGGAAGACGATATAGATACAAAACATAAGGAAGAATCTGGGAAGAATTGTGTACCTGAGAGGACTACTTATTTGACGGGCTCTGCATTTATGAGATCTAGGGTACCAGTCAGTAAGCCACCTTTTTAGACTGCGGAGACGCCGACCTTTCGCTACTTCTTTATCAGCATCGGTCAAACCCGAATCATGAGCCTCCAGGAAAGCGTCGACCTATAAACCGCCAGTTAGCAAGGGAAATACTCAATCCGAGGAAAGGCCTACTTCGTCCATGACTTGGTCGTCGTTGTCGCCTGCTTCCAATTCATCTTCAGCATCATCATCGTCGTCTTTTGAGTCGTCTATGGTAAACGCCGGACGCGCTAGAAGTGCAGCATTTGCTGCCTGGACCATTGGAGAATAACCGACAGCACTCGCGGGTTCCTGGAAATCCTTTGACGATGGTACCTTCACAGTAAGACCTTGCGATGGTGATGAAGGACGTAACGATGATGAGCTTGGGGATGAACGAAGACTTGACTTGGATGCAGAGTGCCGCATTCCGGGTGTAAGCAGAGATTCGCGGGCTTTTGGCTCCTCCAAAGTCTTGTATCTGCCAATGGAGGGGCGATGAATGACCTAAGAGATGTCGTTTTTTAAAAGAGGGAGTAGAGTAAAATGGGGTTGTTTGTCACCTGGTGTTTCCCGATAGTTTTGCCAATCTCGTCCGTGAACAAGTTGAACATTTTTTTGTTGCTATCAGTAGCGATACTCGACCAGAATTCACCCAATAGCCCACTACTTGATGGTGGAAGCTCGAGTTCACTAATTGGGTCTAAACGGAACGAAGCTGAAAGATCCGTCTCGAAAAAGGATTCAAGTATCTCATCAGCTAGAACAACCATTCGGAATCTGCAGGAAGGATAAAAATGGACAAACGAGACAAGGAAGGTAAGCATACGTTGCGAGATTGAGGTACGGCTGATTAGAGGGCAACGGCAATGGCGAACGCGGTTCTGTCTCATCATCTTCAACCTCCTTATGTTGATCTACATCGGCCAAAAGAGCATCCCCGTATTCGAACGCGTTGGTCATGAAGCGACTGACAGCGCCAAGATACGCGTCACCAACTTCGAACCTGAAAATAAACTAGCAAGCCATCGACATCGCTTGTGAGTTGAAAGATCGCTATTCCAGAAGTGAAGTAGTAATACCAAAAAAGATTCAGAAACGGTCAACACCTCGTCCTTAGTCAAGAAACCATCTTTGTTTTTGTCATGCAGATTAAAAAACCATTCAATGTTTTCCATCAAATCATTGAACATGACACCGTCTAAGCCAGAGACGAGATCCTAGTATACGAATGGATAAGACTCCAATAAATTATGGGGTAATGAAGGGTAATGATGACTCACTTGGAATGAAAGAGCGCCACAACATGAAGTGTCCCAGAAGAAGAACAGCCGGTCAATAAACTCATGCTCCGCGACATCCCTGTCAACGCGTTGCTGATAATTTAATTGAGTACGTCTCGTTCGCATCAGGCCGTTCTGGAATGAAGGGGATGTATTTACCTGGAATCCATTGCTGACGATCTTCTCATCCCGCGCCCATGTTGCGATTTCACTCAAGAAATACTGGAATGTCTTAAGCTGGATCCTCGTTTCGGGTTTCTCTTCCACGCCATCATTAAGTAATGTGGGAGGAGGTAGCTGAGCCGGAGGAGGAGGAATGACACACATCGCCTGGTACAACGCGTCATATACCAGTCCTGCTTGCTCTTTTGTAAACCTTCCGAGACTACGCAGATTTCGGACGGCTGACCGCTTGGAGAAGGTTTCGATGCTGTGGATGATTTCGTTGCGGAAACGTTTCCGTTCAGAGAGTATGAGATCATCGGTGATTACAGAAAACTCTCGGAAAGAAACAAGAAGAAGCTCTTGGAAACGCGTAATTGCGCGAGCTCGAGGATCGGTAGAGTGTGGGTGTGCAGAATCACCTAAGGAGGCGAAGTAATCACGCATCAAACTGAGAATTGCTTGAGACCATTTCAATGCAAATACGACAGAAGCCACGTACTTCAAGAAACCGCCATCGTCTTGTATCTGTAATAGTTTTTCCCCATTGATCTTGAGGATAGCTGAGTCGGGAATGAATTCATGAACCAAGAATTACAGTACATAGTACTAACCTAAACTAGATGGCACCATGAGCAACGAATCTTTTGGAACGTCAAGAATCCAGGACTTACCCTACTTGGAACAACACTTTTGGGCCCATGCAGAAAAAGCAGTCGACGATTCTAAAAGCGAAGATCATCGGCATACTATTAATGTATCTGGACAGGAACAACAGTAAGCGATATCGCTTCTGTGGCGTAGATGTAGACGAACAAACTGAGAAACCAAGGGAGAGACGCAACAGATAACTGCACATCGACCGCTTGAAAGTGGTCGTGAATAATGGGTAAACATCGTTGCACGAGTGACTCGAAAACACGCTGGTCAAGGAGAGTTCCGTGCATAGAGGGTCTATAACGCGCATGTATTCAGAACAGTGGCATCACGCATCACACGAGGTGATAGACGTACGCGTAATATCCGGGTAATAGACGGTCGCAGAGAACTTCAAGGAGCCAAAACGCCTGCTCTTCAGACATATAACTGTGACGAGCGAATCAGTATTCACGATATAATGTCAGGTATTTGCGAGCATGCATACATTAAGATGGCTGCAGCAAGGATGTTCATGGCCTGTTTTAATAGGGAGGTTTAGCATTTGAGCGCAACAATCCAAAAAATCATGTAGGGACCTGACAATATCCCAACTCTGGATTCTTGAAGGAATACGCTTGAAGAACCCTCCTCAATGCGCTAATGCCCTCTTCCGATTGGTATCCAGCATATTCTGGCAGACTACGATGGAGATCTTTCTCAATATCCTCCGTACTAGTGGTGGTCCTGCCCGTGTTCTGCTCTAGCAACTGCTCATACAGACCTGGATTCGAATAGCGGAGGAATATTGAGCCTGAAAGGGTTTCCCACATCTCCCCTCGAAGTCGATTTGGAAGCCCAACTTGAACAAGACGCGTACATTGCGGATACCGGAGTAGAGTGAGATTCCGCCCGTGAGCTGATGGCAGTCATGTTATATGCCTTCTGAGAGCAGAAGCGAATGTTTATTACCCACTTTTCAGATACGTCATCCATAGTTTGATCTTGGAAGCTTCCCGAAGCCTATACGGAATGTCAAAATGGGTATACTAGATGTCAGAATAGCCACTACGCACTTTTTGGGATCACCGGGAAACTTGAATCGGAGACCGAGCCCGCCGTGGTAAGACGATTCCGAGGCTTCACTGGCAGTGTGTTCGTCTTTTTCATCGCTGGGGGTGAATGCAGATCCTGATACCAGAACTTCTGAATAACAAGTCTTGACGAATCCCTTGACTGACTTCATTCTGCCTCGCTGCAGTTCTATCTTGAGGGCATCACGAAGGAGTGCACAGAAGAGATCCGCAGTTGGTCGGAGCGACGTTAGTTGTACAATCTACAACGAGCTAGGTTTAGTCATGGAGATAATCAATGATAATGAAACACGCACAATCTTTCCTCCGTGCCAAAGAGCCAAACTGAGTGCGTAAATTCCAGCGCGGGCGTTGAGGCGTTCAACGCGCCGTATAGTTGATAGCGGGATTGTGAATCGCACCGATTTCTTATCAAGGGACGAAAAGGCCAGGTAGGGCGCCATTAGGTATAATTTGCCAGCCTATACGGTGGTTATTAGCGCAATATCCAATACGACAAGTGCAGTACAGCCCACATAAGAGTCTTCCTCGCCTTCCACACCCAGGCTCAGCACGGCGTTGATGTCCATCTTCTCAACCTCGTCGTCTGCTTCTCTAGCATCTTTGCCGATTGCCGCAGGGAGGGAGGCTAGCGAGAAGAAGTTTTGGGTAATTTGCTCCTTTGTAGGCTCCTTGAAGTCTCTCAGCGCTGTGGAGATTGTAGACATCGTTCAAAGAACGAGTCAAAGCGGAAATTATTCGAGTATTTCCAGTACAGAGATGAAATTTAGTGTATATCACGGCTGGCCGATGATGAGTTGGAATTCAAGTTAAATAGGCGCTCAAGCGTCCTTTTAGTTCATTCAATCATGTACCAGAATTTCCCTTGAGTTTCCCTACACATTAAAACAACCATATTTACAAAGCGCGATAATGTACAAGTCCATATTTGACAAAGGTTCACAAGGAACCTGTTACCCCCGAATACTTGTCCGAAAGCAAAACACTACATCGACTGCTCCATGATTTTCGGCCCTTATGTAGGACGTGGAGATAATGCTATATAATGCTGCTGCTGCTGCATGTCCAACGACCTAGCAATGGTCTCAAGTGAACGCATCGTCCATAAAGTAGATACGATCCCTGGAAAGGAAGGACGTTCAAGGAGATTACGCCATTTGGTGTTGCGATGTGCTTACCTCGTACGCGGACGTTGCACTTCATAACCAACATGTAATCCATCATCCATTTGTGTCTTACTTATAACAATATTTCGATGCTTTCCCCGTTTTCCATGAACACTCCGATGGTCTAGCTCTCGAAGCTTCATACATCGTTGAACGAGCTTCATGATAGCTATGTGCATCATATTATTGTCGTCTTCTACAGATATCCAGATCCCAGGACCTCTAAAGACCTCTAGGTCAGGGAAGGAAGACAGAAAATCGAGCCAGACATCCTATGAAGCGTGAGAAATTTTCATCAATCGAGTATTCATCAGATATCCAAAGACACGAATTCGCTCACCAGCTCAAACTTGACGCATTCATGAATATGCAACCAAGTAAGTGCAGGACAGCTCGCAGCAATCGCATACAGCTCGTCTTCCGCCTTGACTGTCAACAGGTATAGCTTCTTCAATTTTTCGAAATTACATCGACTAGGAGGGACAACGCCGGTATTGAAGCGGAAGCTGGTATACTGGAGACACTCAATCGACTCAGGAACCTTCTCAGAATCTTGGAATGAATCCAAAAAATTCCGCTCGATTGACAGTCTTTTGAGCTTGGTGAGTCCGTTGCGCGGCAGCACCATAGTAGAGGATGGATTACACCAGAGATCTTCCAGTAGCGGGTGGTTTTCAAGGAAGCCATTCCATTGCTTGATCAAGTTGGAGGTTGTACCAGATTGGAGGAAGAGCGAAAGCTGTCTGAGAGTTGGAATGACAAAGTCACATATCCCTATTGCTTCGATCGGAATCTGAAGACGCTGAATGGAGAAGTAAAAATCCGGGTCAGCGAGATTTCTTTTGAACCCTACCTTGAGCTGGGATGACTGCTTCAATACATATTTGAGAGATGGTAATGCTGCCGGTGAGCTCCATACGTTTCCCATTAGCGTTAGATCCTGTAAATTAGGCATGTTCCAAACCTACAAGAGCCCTCAATTATAGGGACTAGTCATAGATGGGTAAACGCATACCGATTGGAATTGGAGATTCTTCACCAAGGGCGAGAGGCACTGCAAATCTCCTGCCAAAACAAGCCTCTCAATCGACGCAATCTTACTCAAGCTTCCCAAAAGCTGCAGCTCCTGCTCAGAGCTCATATATAGACTCCCAACATCGTACCTGAAGTCCCACTGAAAAGTTTTCAATTGCTCCATGTAACCCATGGCAACGAGGAAATTGGGAACTCGTTCTTTTTCCTCGTTCCAGGGATCAAGCATACCTTCCGGCATAGCAGAGGATACTGACGCTGCAGGATAGTGCTCGATGATAGCCTGGTCATTCTTCTGACAGATGTGGATCTCTCTGATATTGCGACTGAGATCTGCACGCCTAGCTAAGTGGGCCCAAAGACCAGGAAATCGATGTCGTATGCGTAGCACTCGGTATTCACTGTGTCGAGGGACGACGATTCGAAAAAGCTCTTTAGCAGCCAGAGCCAAAGCAATCAGATCAGTGTGTCTATCGAGGTCGGATAGAATGGAGTCCAATATCTCCAGAGGGAGTTTCGAGAGATGCATTCAAGTGGGTTTACCTAGGAGCGATATGGAAATGTGGCTAGATTCGAGGGTTGATGGGGATGAAAGAGACAGTTGGACGTAGAAAGGTGGTTTATCAGACTTCAGGTTCCGCTGGATCGAGTACAATGTACAAAGTACAAGGACCAAGGTGTTGCTGAAATGCTCTGAAATGGTACAAGGACAGAAGCTTCCGCGGAAGGAAACACATTGCCGTTATTGCCATCAAATTTCAATGGCTGTGCCAGTAAATCAGTGCCATCACTGTCAGTGTAACCTCCTCATATTGGGCACGATTTTAGGCAAGTTGTCCCGTATGCTCTTATTCTCTTCATGAACCACAAGATGGCTAGCTAGGCTAGTACTATGTCTTCGAATACACGCCTCACGTAACTACTGATTTCTTGTGCGAAGACTGCTAACTAATATTTCTTCTCTACGTGTTTCTACCAAGGCATTCACCGTCCGGATTATAAAATGATAATAACAGTTGTGGTGAGTATATCATCCTCTTGCCCATGATACAGGGCTCACCGGTCCTCACCTTGACTCCTGCTCCCAGCAATGCGAAAGGCAGCAATACTTTCCCACCATCTTCTGCCATTCTATTACCAAGGAACCCATCGAGTTTGGTTGCTGTTATTCCCGGAGTCACTGCATTCACTTGTATACTCTCTTCCTTCGACTCGTGCCCCAACGCATCTGTGTACGAGTTAAGTGCCACTTTTGATGCGTTGTACGGGGAATATGGGGCTGGATTGTGTATTGTGTATTTGTCTGATTAGCAGTAAGTGACAGACTGGAAGTTACGTTCAAGAAAACGGCGAACCCACGGTGGGTAGAGGTTGGGCGGCAAGTCTTTGTGTTCGAGATGAGCCTGAAGGTATGCGTATTCACTTCGGTACGCAGAGAGATCGGCGGATGATGCCTTCTCTCACATCAATTCGAACATATGCGACATCGAACAATGTTATAATCAGCTTTAGGAAGTTTGAACCATGCTCATTGCGATTCCCTTCCTCTATTTTCATTTGGGGAAAATCAATACTCGATGGCCTTCCTTGCTAAGAGGCGGAGCGGACGAGTTCATATCGATATGCTATCCCACCGCTGGCCCCAGTGGATAGGATAACTCGTAGTTGGGACAAGGAGGACATTTTATCCTGAACTGATTTAGCAGGTCCAAGTTGAAGCTCTATCTTATATATTTGCCTTGATACCTGACTGCTTCGACCGCGATCTGAATACTGATCCCTCGATGTTCAACTCGCGATAGATCTGCTCGGATGTTTAGGAGAAGTTAGTTTATGGGCCAGAAACTGATGACTGCGAGAGCTCCCATTTAGTACTTGACCGCAGCAGCAATACAATCGACTTCGAAAATATGTGGGCAAAACCGGGCCACATAGTAATTCTTTGGACTGTGTAAGTCGTCAAAGCTTAGCAAAGCCTCCTAATCGATCCTGAGTCCTCAGCTGTCCTCAGTTGGAAGTTAGGGTATGATTGTTAGACGACAATGGAGATACTGGCCGCACAGTGCTATCACAGAAGGGGATGAAACGTGCGAGGATCTCAACCCTACAAAGCCTATACACAGTCGGACCTATTCAAATGGTACTCCGGAGATCCTCTCGAATTTTGTGGTCGCGTGGACCATATGAAGTATGTTGACTGAACTCGTGGCTACTCGTGGCCGATGTTGACAACTCACGCTTAGGCTTCTCGTAGCCCCGGTGTCCAACATCGTGACGGTGTATTGAACCATACCCGTACCGGTGAGGATTTGAGGAAGGGAGTGCGGGCTTGGGTATATATATCCCCAAATTGTAGCCGTGTACTTACGGCCGTATATGGCTATCCAGAAGCACCGATCAAGTGCCAAGTTCTTCTCGCTCTTGCAAAATCGTAAGTCTTGCAATTTCTTGTCATAAATAGCTACAAGTACTGTTCTCACTCATTTACTCATTAATACAAGAGTTTCTATATCGACGCTTGGCAGCCCGTGTGGATTGTGTATAGGATATTATACAATCCCGTACCGGCGATAATCTTAAGGATGAACGATATAGGACTATTCCGAATCGACCAAGCACTCTTTCTGAATATAAAAGCAGCAAATATGTTCTCGATTCCGCTATCCGTTCCAAGCTTCTTCCTCAACCCTTCTTCAGGCAACACAGATTCGCAAACTATCAATGGACCCCCGAGCCAACGCACCCTCCTCTATCGTCGAATGGACTGAGGCGGAGAAGTACCAGAATTCATTTCTTATTCACGAACAGGATGACACTTTGGAGTTTATTCTGCAGAACTCCATCAACCACGGTCTTCCTTCTCATATGCCAGTCAGCGCTGGTGAGGGCAAATTCTTGAACCTGTTGATCAAATGTTTGGGGGTGAAACGGGTGCTGGAGGTTGGCACTCTCGGAGGGTCAGTATCGTTTTAAATTTTCAATAATTCCAACAATATACATCGAATTTTTACAAATTGTAGCTACTCCGCAATTTGGATGGCTAGAGCTATACCGGAAGATGGAAAGCTTGTGACTTTGGAGTTGAGTGAAACCTACGCCCAGGTAAATTTATTCACACAGACGACGATGTAATCTCTTTTGAATCTTGGATTGTGTAGGTCGCGAAAGAAAACATTACACAAGCCGGGTTCGGAGACAAGTGCCAAATCATCGTTGGCCCTGCAGATGAGACGATGACGAACCTCCACCCCGACATTCCATTCGATATGGTGTTCATCGACGCCGACAAGAAATCATACCCCAAGTATTTCCGTGAAGCCAAACGTCTCGTAAAAAAGGGGGGTGTGATTGTGAGTTGGAATCTGTACTTTCCGTTCCTTGTATTCTTTCTGATGCAGATGAAATCTGTTTCTGAAATCTTAACGAGTAGATTGTCGACAATGTGATACGTTATGGAAATGTTCATGACAAAAGCGTCAACGACGAGAACACGGTTGGTATCAGGAAGCTTTTGGCAGACTTGAAGGAAGATAGCCGTAAGGGAGAAATTGAAGCCACGACTATCCCTACTGTCGGTGAAAAGGGGTTCGACGGCTTTTTGTACGCTATTAAAAAGTAATAGTGAAGTAGATTGTGTTCTGATCTTACATAGCTATCTGGACTGAGTTTGAATGCCTTTCTGTGTCGAGTAACGCCAGTAATTGATCAGCATTTCAGAAAACTCATATTCTGAAGGTGCCAATAACATAGGTCGAAGTTGGGTGGAATAAAACGTGTAAAGCTACGGAGAGTGACGAGTCTTAATCTAGCTCACGTGATCTGCAACGATACGCGAATGTGACTATCACGTTCCTCACCTCTTTGTGTTGGTTCTGATTCAACCGCCAAACCGCAACGTAAGATGAGGATCGAAGAGTTGGTTATTGAAGGTCAAAGATTTACGATGGTCATGTCAACTCTCCTAATCATATAACTCTTAGGCTTCAAATCCTATCCGGTCAGAACACAGATTACTGGCTGGGACCCCTCTTTCAACGCCATTACTGGTCTCAATGGAACTGGAAAATCCAACATTCTCGATGCCATCTCTTTTGTGCTAGGACTGACCAATATGTCCACGGTGACGAGCTCAACTCTCAATCAGACACTTATCCCACTAACACGACAACTTTACGCTAGATGCGTGCCCAAAATCAAGCAGATTTGGTATACAAACGGGGACAGGCTGGCGTTTCAAAAGCTAGTGTCACTATCGTATTCGACAACTCAGACAAGGAGAAAAGTCCGATTGCCTACGAGACTTGGAAGCAGATCACTGTTACGCGTCAGGTGCGTTGATAGGATTCATTCAGTGTTACATATTTTCACCGTGGGTTCTCTGTAGTTCGGCCTGCCCAATGTCTCAAAATATCTTATCAACGGACACAAACACACTCAGCAGGATGTGCAAAGTTTGTTTCAGTCTGTTCAGCTGAACATCAATAACCCCAACTTCGTCATTATGCAAGGCCGAATCACCAAGGCGCGTACTTTATTATGCCGTCGTACAGGAATTCTTACTCTACCCCAAAGGTTCTAAACATGCGTCCGCAAGAGATCCTTGGAATGGTCGAAGAAGCGGCGGGAACTCGTATGTTCGAAGAACGCAAGGAAGCCGCCCGCAAAAAGATGTCTAAAAAGGATAAACGTATGCAAGAAGTTACTTCCATCCTGAATGAAGAAATCACACCCAAATTGAACAAACTTCGGGAAGAAAAACGTTCTTTCCTCGAATTTCAAAAATCGGAAAAGGAACTGGAGCAACTCAATCGTGTCTTGACTGCATGGGAGTTCCAGACACTTACTCAGGACGTGGAAAATGCAAAGGGTGAGATTGAGCAGGCGAAGGAGAATGCGAAAATGTCGAAGAAGGAGGCGGAGAAGCAAATCAAGGAAGTGGAGAGGGCGGAGCAGGACATGCACAAGGTGCAGAAGCAGCGCGATGCGGAGATGAAGAAAGGGGGTAAGCTAAGTCAGCTAGAAGAAGAAAAGGCTGCAAGCGAAAAGGAGATGGTGAAATTGAGTACTCAGGAGGAGCTCATGCGGGGAACGATACGTGACGAGGAAGCTAAAATTGGAACCTCGGAGGAGGCAGTTAAGAAAGTACGTTTCTAGGACCTTGATCCGACTTAATCGCTGATCGTTCTTGACAGGCTGAGGACTCTTTAAAACTGAAGAAAGCAGAGGCCGACCGTTTAGAAACCTCTTACAATGCCATAAAGTCCGAACATAATGCATCTCAAGCCAAACTCACCTCTGACGAAGAGCTCTTGCAAACCCTTCTTACGGGCCTCTCATCCAAAAGCGCCACTCATCCAGGGAGTGGTGGTGGCTACATGGGTCAGATTGCCGACGCTCGAGCACGTATCGCCCAAGGCGCAGCAGAGGAAGAGCAAGCCCGGATGAATCTGGAGATGAGCAATAATGAGCTGCAAAGTTTGGAGACGCAGTTCAAGAGGGTGGAAAAGGACGCTGGTGACGGCAAGAAACGGATAGAGACGACGCGACGGGCCCTTGCCGATGCGCAAAAACGACTGGCGGCGTGTGGATGGACTGCAGAGACGGAACAAGAGGGCGAATCCCGCGGAGCGCAGTTGAGGTCTCAAATTCGCCACTTAACTGAAGTATTCTCCCCCATTGTTCCTCTCCTACTTGTGACTGATCACTGTGTCTAGCGACGCGACCGAGCTCGACAAAACATCGGAGGCTTGGAGTTTGAATATAACCCACCTTTTGGATTCGACAAGAGTAAAGTTAAAGGACGACTTGGCCGACTAGTTGCTATTCGACCAGGCGAATCCGATAAAGCTACCGCGCTTGAGATCACTGCTGGGACTCGGCTCTACAACGTCGTCATCCAGGACGAGAACGTCGGAAAGGTTTTGCTCTCTCAAGGTGTGGTGAAGAAAAGGATCACTTGTTTGCCTCTGTCAAAAATTAAAGGATATAAAATTCGAGAAGATGTGCGCTCTCGAAATCTTTGATAAATGATGCCTGCAGACCTAACAGTGAACCGCAGAAAGTCAAAGCCGCAACTCAAATCTCCCAGGGAAAAGCTCGCCCTGCACTCGATCTTCTCAAATATGATCCTAGACTTGACAACGCCGTTTCCCATGTCTTCGGCGGGACCTTCATTTGCGATGACACTGAATCTGCCCAACGTGTTACTTTTGATAAAAGTATTGGTCAACGCTCTGTTACTCTCCAAGGAGACGTGTATGATCCCTCCGGAACTTTATCTGGTGGTTCGGCTCCATCTTCCAGCGGCATACTCATTAAAGTCCAGGAATTGCTCGACATCGAGGATAGTTTGGCCACAGTGGAAGCACACTTCAACGAGTTCGAGCGAACGTGGAATGGCGATTCGACAAAAAGGAAGAGGGAGGCGTACAAGAACATATCGAAAGAAGTGCAGATCAAAGAGCATGAACTTAAATTAGCTGAGGAACAAAACGAGGAAAGCAATGCTGAGAGGGTATGAATTGTCTTTTGCCAGCGGAAGTCCCCACTGATGTTCTATGCAGCTTCGTTCTCAGATTGATGCGCTCAAGGAAACGATCACAACCCTGACTGCTTCTGCCCAAGACGCAAAAAAAAAGCAAAAGGACAGCGAGATGGAAGTTAAGAAGCTTCAGAAAGACATGGAAGAGTTCAAGAACAACAAGGACGGGAAGATTGAGGAGCTCAAAGTTTGTGCAATGCAACAATGCCGATTTGCTAGAAATTAACATCTTTTTCGTAGGCAAACATTTCAAAGCAAAAGGCAGCTGCTCAGAAACAAGCCGTCGTCGTAAAGACAAAGCAAAGGGAACATCAAACCGCTACCCTGGAGCTTGGTATGCTTTAAAAACTCAAGTCGAGTCTTAGCTAATGATATCGCATAAGAGCAATGCAATGGGGAGATCAAGTCAGCCGAAGCGACAGTAAAAGATGTTCGGGATCATGTTAACAAGCTGAAGAAGGATTTGGACAAAATACAATCTCAACTTAAGGATAGTGAGGTAGGTGCTTCCCATTGAGGTTGTCCTACACTTCACTCACTATGACCAATCTACGTTTCAGAACGACTTGGCGCGAATCAACAGTAGTCTTGAGGAGGAGCGAGCAACGCTTACTCGCTTTGATAAAGAGCTCAAGACCCTTGACAAATTTGTCAAGGACAAGAAAAAGTCAATCATGGCGCTTGGCGAGAAGGCTTCGGAATACGAATCATCTGTTGAAGATCTTATGAAGAGGAGGAAAGAGTATATCGAGAGAGGGAATGGGCTTGAACAAGAGCATACTTGGATTTCGGAAGAGAAACAGTGAGTCTTACGGATGTGTCAAATTCCAAGGTTAGCTTACTGAAATTTGGGGACATTTCAGCATGTTCGGGAGAGCGAAGACGATTTATCATTTCAGTACCATGAATGGTGTAGAAATGCGACAGCGAGTAGATGAGCTTGTAAAGTCACAAAAAGCGAAAAAGAAGAAGATCAATTCCAAGGTCATCAATATGATTGATGAGTAGGTCTCTTGCTATTTTACGCTCTCTCTATCGGTGATATCGGTTCTACTCCTAGTGTTGAGAAGCGAGAGAAAGAACTGAAGAAAAATCTCGAGACCGTCAACAAGGACAAGCAGAAGATCGAAGTCACTATTGATCAACTAGACCAGTATAAGCGTGACGCTCTGCAGAAAACCTGGAATAAAGTTACGGTGTGAGTTCCGTATTTTTGTCCTAGCTGTTCCCTAGTTTTGATTTCCCAATTGCTAGTGACTTCGGCGAGATCTTTGGCGACCTACTCCCTGGAAATTTTGCTAAATTGGAACCTCCAGAAGGTAAGGACCTCATGGATGGTTTGGAGGTCAAAGTGCGGCTCGGGTCAGTGTGGAAGCACAGTCTGACAGAGCTTAGTGGCGGCCAACGGTGAGTAGCGAAATCTGCTTCCAAATTCGACATCTCAAAAACCCCTTCCAGTTCTCTCATCGCACTTTCGTTGATTATGGCCCTTCTCCAATTTAAACCCGCTCCGCTGTATATTTTGGACGAAATAGATGCCGCCTTGGACGAGTCTCATACTCAAAACATTGGACATCTGTTCCGCACCCGGTTCAAGGGTGCACAGTTCATCGTAGTATCATTGAAGGACGGCTTGTTCTCTAATGCGAATGTGTTGTTCCGAACGAAGTTCGAAGATGGAACGTCTATGGTTGAACGAACAACAAATCGCTCAAGCTCGGCGTTGTATTCAAATCAGAATCAAGAAGACGAAGAGGCTGGAAGGGACAGGAGAAGAACACGGAGATGAACGTGTTCATATACCTATGGTTTGATCTCTAAGATTTTGCTTCTGATCACCATTGCCTTTCTTGACAAATCACATTGTGTGTAGATCTTACCATAGCAGCCTATCTTTATTGCACTTGTAGATGTATTTTTCTTGTATAATTGATGTAAGTACTCACACTTTCAAAGAAGCAAACGTTACTATGTAGAATCACACATGCAGACCTTGAGTCCCAAAGTTAACGAGCAAGGCTTTGATCACTGCGGGATTGTAGCCTACACAAATGTCGACTTTCTTTGTTTACTTGGAGAATCGCGTCGGGAGAGTGAGAAAAAAGTCATATGACGTTCCGCTCCCCGAACATTATAAAATAAGCGCCAACAACTGCCACGCGGGTCCTCCGATTCCGAACTTGAACTAGTTGGGTAATCGGTATCCATTTTTCTTCTCCAGCTTTCAACACCCTTCCACGCACGCATCATGTCCGAATCATCTGTCGCAACTGCTCCTATCGCAGATACTACGATTGCTCCTCCCACTGCTGAAGAAACTGTCAGCGAAGTTGTAGCTGAAGGTGCTTCTGCTGAGCCCCCCACTACTATTGCTGCTGTCGAGGACGAGTTGGAGGCAAAGGACGAACAATCAGCAGAAAAAGAAGCTAAAGAAACCAAAGCGCCTTCTAGAAGGTCGACAAGGATTTCATCCAAGTCTCAACCAGAAACCAAGGAAACTCCCAAGCTCAAAAGGGCTCCCTCGACGAAGAAAAGAGCAGTCGAAGATGGCTCAGAGGGTAGCAAGGCTACAAAGAAGGTATGTTCAAAATTGAAGACTCTTCTTGGTTTTTTTTTTGCCGTAAACCCCTAATCGTAAAAACTTATCTCTTATTGGTTGATTTTTTCTGTTCCTCATTCAACAAACTCATCAACCACCTCTCCTTCATCCAGGTTAAAGCAGATCCCGCAGAAGCTGGTCCGGCGCTCGGCTCTTTCCTTCCCGAGATCACTCTCAAGTCTAACAAGGAGGTCGACGTCGAAGTTGCGTTGCTTGCGAAGGAAAAAGGCGTTGTTCTGTTTTTGGTGCCCAAGGCTGACACCCGTAGGTTAACGTTTCAAGTCATACTCCTTTCCTCTGTGGTATTGTACACCATTCACTTTCCTTGTCCATATAACCGCCCATGTCGTACGCTAATGTCTTGTATTGTATAGCTGGGTGCACAAACCAAGCATGCGGCTTCCGTGACATATATGCCGAATTCACATCGGCCGAGTACGATGTCTATTGTGTCAGCGCTGATCCCCCGGCCGCGCAGAGTAAATGGCAAGAGAAGGTATGTTTCAGGCTATGATTCCTTGTGTTCTACGCAAAAGTTCAAACTCATGTGCCCTGTAGAAATCCCTTCCATACAGCCTCCTCTCTGACCCTGAGCGCAAACTCATCTCGGCATTAGGAGCCAACGACAAAGGCAAGACCAAACGAAGCCATTTCGTTTTTGCTAAAGCCGAAGAAGGTGCAGAGGGCAAAGGCAAGTTAATTGACAAACACATTGGCGTGAAGCCTGTCGATAGGTGAATATCTCCACGGTTCAATTATTTACACTCTGCCCTTTTGGTCCTCCCCTTCTTCTGAACGTAGATTAACCGTCGTTTTATCATCGTCCTTTTCTTCCAGCCCCAAAATCGCGTTGGAGTTCATTCAATCATATGTCCCGATCTCATCCGGTACACCCGTAGAGACTGGCAACGGCGAAGCCAACTCTAACGAACACGCGGGTGTTACAACTTCTAACGGCACCGGATCAAGTACCAAAGAAACTGTATCGATGGAAGAGAGCATCGAAAAGGCCGACGTGGAATCTGCTGCTCCTGCAACTAATGGTAGTGAAGATAAAGATGTGGTTATGGAGGCTGCTGCACCCATTGTGGAAGCTTAAGACACACTACATACCATGCTCCGGGATATGGGCTCAAAACAAGAAACAAAATGTACACGAAGTACCAGGGAACGCTTCTTCCCTCTCTATGTTGTCTTTTACTTACTGCCATGTATCTCTTTCTTCTGTTGTCATCCGAGTCGTCGTTGTCATCGTTTTCGTATCTCTTATCCATATCTATCGTCCCCTACATCAACTTTGCCTCATCCCCCAGTCTCCATCCGCTACTCTTCCTCTTCCCTGGCAGTTTATCTGTTTCTACAGTGTATCATCAACTTCCTCACTTCATCAAATTTCTTCTCAGTATTCAGTATTGTGGCTGTTGACTTTCTTTGCTGTCTACATAAATGTCAAGAAAGACAGTGCACTGCAATCAACACAAGAGATCTACAAGTGTACATTGTATCAATTTCTTTGCTTGCTGTTCTATACTTTTAATAAAGAGTGTATTTGCCAATATGTACTTTGTCGTTTCCTGATATTATAGATGGGACCGGTGTGAAGCAGTTTTCCAACATTTGTAGGGAACTCCAGTACGTACAAATGCGACCGTATGAAGGGAAATTCGACCTAGCTTCGGTCGGTCAGAAAACTGCTCCAGGTGAGTGACGTTTCATCAAGGACATATTGCTCGCATTGCCGTCTTTAAGTACGTAGATAATCCACATCCGGTCATTTGTATGATGAGTACCTCGATACTGGGCTACATCACCCGGCTTCCACCGCATCCTATACCTGCCAGCAGAGCAAGTGGTGCAAACTGAGGAATTTTCCACTGACTCTGAGGCGAATTCTAGAAGACAATGATACTATGAGGATATATAACTTTTAGCAGCCCTCATAACATACATAGACATGAGTGTATCAGTACAAGTACAATTGATTGCTCTTTATGGCGACTCTATTATGGAAATACTATACCATTCTCGGTGGCATAAAATAGCGTGAATAAGTATGTATCCATCGTCAAAATCGTAATGAAATCATTTGTCATCAACCTTTTCAGGCAGCAGTCGAGAAGCAGAAGAAAGAAGAGAGTTGATGAATTTGGGGGAAGGCTACGACTCGATGTCTGTTCTGAAATTCATCGACTTCCTCTGCCTGACTATCGCCCTGGCTCTCTCCATCGTCTCTTTCAATTCCGGACTCTCCCATGATGACTCGAAGGTGGGCAGCGAGGCAGGTGGCGTGGAAGGTGACGAGGAAGGTAATGCAGAAGGTACACCCAGACCCGTGCCATATGGCGGCGGATTGACATTCATACCGGCACCTGTACGTCGACCCAAGTTTACTGTCGCCGAAGAAGCACTGCCCGCAGCGCGTCTCCTCGACACCGAGCCAGATCGCGATAACCTTCCTCTACCACGTTTCCCGAATTCACCTTCACCTTCCTGGTCTTCTTCGATCCACGCTCCAGAGCCATCATCCACAGCATCCTCCTCGACTTCACTCATCACGACGATTTCCCTGCCTAGCGCGCGTTTGCCTTGCTCGATGAGGAAGGACAGCTTACTGCCGAGCGAGTCTATCTGGTCCATCTGGTCGTCTGTATCCGGGTCTATCGCGTCTTGCAGATCCTCTACATGATCTGAACTAACGTTGTTAAACGCCGGACTATGAGTTCGACGCTCTTCCCGGTTCCGTCGTGGGGAAGACTTAACGGAAGAAGAGGAAAAGTCGAACTCCGGTTGGGTTGGTGGGAACAATGCAGACTGGGAACCGGATGTGGAAGGACCGAACGAGGCGATGTTATGTAGGACTTTCCGTGCCGGACGTCTACGAGTGGAATGTGCCTCGTGCGGACGCCGGGACTTGCGTGCAGTACGAGGGGTAGGGGGAATAACATTCACATCCGGTGATGGGGGCGAATACGGTGGTGGTGGAGGAGAAGGGGAAGTTTCTCCTATAGTTCGCTGTTCTGCGTCTTTGCCAGTTCCACGATCTCTCCAGCTATGATTATCATTATGAGCTTCATACTTTTAATGCAACTCTTTTGACTCACAGACGATAGACAGTCAGGCCAACCGCGGTACCCACCAGTGCGGCATTAACGGCAGTCGAGACGATAGAACCTGCTAATGTACGTCGACGTTTGGCAGGAGGATGTTGTAATTGTTCGTCGACTACGGCTTGTTCGCGGACTATGGGAATCCGGTTAGGAACAGGGACAGGAACATGGACACGGTTGCGGTGAAGGTTGAAAAGGATAGAGATTATGAGTTGCATGATAACAGAAGTATAACGAATGAAGATGAACGATAAGCGGATTAAAGGAAGGAGGAAGATGAAGATGAACAGGAGAAGGTCAAAAAAGTCAAAGACAAGGCCGAAACCAAAGTCGAAAGAAGAGGTGAAGGTGAAAGCAAAAGTGAAGGTCAAAAAAGTTATGTGAACGCTGTGAGAAACCAGGATTGCAGGATTGGAGACCGTTTTAAAGAGGCTTATCAGAAATCACATCGTGTAAACGGCCTGGCTTTAATATCAAGTGGGAACCGCGCACAAAATCCATCCGGTAAGCTGACGTTTTGCATGATGAAAGTTAATTGGATGCCTCGCGCCACTGCTAATCGATAACACAGCCGGTGGCATGATCTCTTCAACAGCCAGAAAACAACACGAAAACACGCCTCCGCGTACAGAAGTGGGCAGAAAAACGCGAAGAGAAAGTACATCGAAGGCACCGGAAAGCGCAATGAAATGTCAAAAACTTACCATGGAGCCCATTCTCCTGCTTTGCCATTGCCAATTTGGCTGGTGTATCGAGATATCCATTCGACACAGTGACAAACGTCGGTGCAAGACTCGGTTCAGCAGCAAAGGCAGGTTCCCAACCTCTCTTTCTTGAATTCCCTGCGCCAACTGGACTCGGGGACACTCTTCTTCTCGAGTTCGTGTCCTTTGATGTATTCGATATATTGAGTCCATCTTCCTCTACAAATTTATTGCGACCTCGAACTCTAGTGGTGGACGGTCCAGCTTCGTTCCGTTGATTTTGCTGGTAAGGATAGAGCGGGGGAGCAGAAAAAGGATTTGATAATCCTGGTACGGTTAAGCTAAATGTGAATGTAAATGGGAATGGCATGGGGAAGTTGTCGGGGTGGGACCGTGTTGTATACTGAATGAGTGTTGTCCTGCAGTGCCAGTAGTGGGTTGTTGCGAATTTTCCCAAGTCAGGCGATCCCGGATCGGTCAGGGCCGGATGAGCGCTTATTAGGTTCTTTGTCTTGACCAAGAGGCGAGTGAGATTCAGATCGCGGGTACGATTCTCACGACCCCCCCCCAATTGAATGGAAAGGGCCGTAGAGGCCCGTTGACTACAAGAGCAAATTTCTACAAATCCTTCAATTTGACGACATCTTCCTACATAGGTTCTGCTGGGTTTGTACAAACAGTTTATGAGTATTCAAAAATCAATGACTGAATGAAATTGGCAGAGTTTGTGCCACAAAAAGCCAATGAGAATGGCTGGTGTCGTCATAAAGTTCTAGGCCTTGGGCCTTTCTCGTGGCAACATAAGTACCCGCGATCTGAATCTCACTCGCCTCTTGGTCTTGACAGTACCGTCACGCATCAGCGTAGATCCCAGCCAGGAGTTCCAATTGAATCAATATCTCTCAAGTCTTTTATCGGCCCTCGGTGCTCGCCAATATATGGTATATATCGGCATAACGTTCCCCTATGCACAAATGTAGTTCCTTGGAGCTTTAGGCTACAGCTTTCGCTCTCAGCGCACACCAATGCACACCCTTTCATGGAATTACTTTGCGGTCCTCTTTGGACGACAAATTTCCAGTTGGATCCCTGAAAACTGAGGCTTGTCTGAGGTCGTGCCAGTAATACACAAGGAATTTCGGATGATTCATCGATCGTCAAAGTAAAACAGGGAGCGCAAGTTTCAGAATCATCGCTGTGACTGAGTTGAGTAATGTCTAGCTGTATACTCCTAAACTGCTGGGTATATATTCCATGTGCACACAGTAGTTCTTCATTATTCTAATCCTTACGGAACACTTTCACTCACTTTCTTTATTTCTCTCTACTCAAGGCCTACGCGCCCTCCACCATCTTTCGAAATTTTTGTTCTCCCCGTCAACGGGAAACACTATTCTATCGTTCAATCTAATACACATCTACACTCATTCCAATCCCGCATCATTTCAATCATGTTCTCTTTCGTCGTCTTGATTTCCCTATTCGCTTCGTCCGCACTGGCATTATACATTCCCCCCTCGAACCTCCTACTCGATCAGGACTCTACCGAATACATCGTAGCATCCCTTGCTGCATCCAATAATCACGGCGCTCCTATCCCTCCTGAGTCTGCTGGTTCCACTCCAGGATGGTACTATGGTGACGAACCAGGTTCGGCAGACGGACTTCCGTGGATGAAGGATGTTGTACGTTAACGCCATGTTTTTGATATGTTCGAGTCTCATCAATCTCATTCATTTTTCGCAACAGGATTTATGTGCAGTTCTCGCGCAAACTCCCAATGCTCTTCGCTGTCCTACAGCCACACCAACGCCAACCAAGTCGTTGCCAAAACGCTCTGCAGCTGTCGCCGCTGCCACAGCTTCTGCCTCTGCTACTGCCTCCGCTACTCCTTCTTATTACACCGTATTCAGTGGCCTCACAGGTGCTATCTCAGCTTCAGGTTATCTAACTTATGGCTTAGTTGATACCGTTGCCAGTAAGCTACCTCTCTGCCGATAATTTTTAGCATCTAAGCAAAATTTCAGACTGTGAGGCAATGTGCAACAAAGTTTCCGGTTGTGTTTTCGTCAATTGTACGTTCGTTGTACCAAACCTCTTACTAAATAGCACTTACTCATCTCCTCAGCCTACCACGATGTGAATGGCAAAGTAAGTCTTATTGCAATGTCTCACAACGTAAATAATTCTGATGTTTTATTCTTTTTAGAACGGCAGTCCTTTGCTCACATGCTCGCTATACTCCAAAGTGCACACTGCATTACAAGCCAAGAATTACGGAGGGCAGACTCAGCCCGATGGTTCCGTCGATTACATTACGAACAGTGATGGCTATGCCTTGAGTACCTGATATTTTCTCTTGCAGCTCACTAGTTCAGATCGTGCTCCTTTTACAAAATTCCCCGCACCGTCTTTTATCTCTTTGCCTGCGAATATTTCGCGATTCGTATTGGCCGTTGTGCGATGATCTGACTTGGTATACGCATTATATATTATAGCATATTAATTTCACCTGCCCTAATCGCATATACGTTTGTTACTACTCTACAATCTCAAATTACTGCAACATTACTCCTTACCTATTCAATGTATGCAACAGTTATACAACGTATATTCACATCTATATTATGACAATAACTTTATTCACGATTATGCTCATCAAACAATATGAACATCTCAATCGTCTCCATATCATAACCATAATTGACCATTTTCTCCGCTGGGATTGTCGTTTAGTTCCCCAATACTCAAGGATTTCCTTCAAAACCCTTCAAGGCGTCGACACTTACGCACCCTTTTCAAGGAGATTTCCTGGATTATTCGCCGCTGCTCTCGAAGGCTTTCGATTTAGCAGTTGCAATAGGGTGCTCCGAAGCCTCAAGCCCTTCGAATTAAAATTATCATTGCAAACGGAGCACGCCAATCGAGCACTACTCTTTTGCGGAGAAAATTCGTTATTCTCGATCCTTGACAGCTGGAAAATAAACGTATGATACCCAGACCAGCTGTTGATCATCTTTGGAAAAAAAGACTTCAAGGAGAGTGATCGGAAGGCGCCGAGGCCCGATGAGAGTTGGGCGGCTGGCGGAGACGTGACCGTGTGAACTTTACATCCCGGACCCAAGAGAGTGAATAATTCTCCTGGAGGTTGAGTCGTACCGAGGGCTACTACAGGCTCCTTCTTGCACACTACGCTAGTACTATCACACATATCCGTCATTCAGATCGGCCTCGGCTTTGATTTTTGTAGCTCCCAAACGACTAAACTTTTCGAGCTCGGGAGGAAGGATATCTGTGTACCTGACTGCATCCAAGGTCCAGTAATCGGAACTGTGTATTTTTTCTTCTCTATGATCAGTTATGTTTTCTAAAGGTCTAGATCCGATTAGCCATTCACCAATGAATGATGCCTTATACGAAAAAAACTCAACTTTTATCGGGATCCGATTGTTCAAAGCGGCTGTGATCAAGTTTTTTCGTTCGTTCAACTGTCAGCATCTGCTCAAGCGCTCAATCCCGGGACTGTTCTCCGCCCTGCGATCGTCTTATGGCCCTGAGCGGGCGAGGGATTTACTCCTGGCCGCAAACCCGCCTTAGTACTCGTCAAATTTTCCCCGGACCAAGGCTTGGACTTCTTTCTACCCGAGATGCTTCACATAGCAAGGTCATTTTCTTGGACTAGTGCTCTCAAGTTGCTTTGAGCTGGATTGTTCATGCGACGCTCGTACTTACTTGTAATCGGCGTCGTTGTTTGTTTGTTCGTTTTCAAGGGGCGTCCTGCGCATGTGGCCTGACCGAGGCCCGATCACCAACGATCTTGTCCGCCGCCGGACAGTCCACTCTCGATTTTGTTGTTCGCGTTTCCAATACTTACTCTTCTTGCCCTATCACCTTTACCTGAATACCCCTGGAGTTTTGCATATAAAGACCATGGACTTCCTCGTCCAATTTCTCATTCTCCCCGAGTCCTACAACCCGAGCTACCACAGAAAAGGCGTCTCCCTCCTCTTTCGCTCCTCCCGAAATGCGATCTTCTCTGGTTTTTGTAGCGCTCGCATCCACCTCTCTGGCAAGATACCACGCTCCTTTGGACATTCATCAGGACCCTGAGTCCACTGAGGCTATTGTCTTCTCTCTTTCTGCGTTGAACAATCACGGCGCGCCTATACCACCTAAATCTTTCGGTTCTCGTCCTGGGTGGTACCTTGGCGACGATCCAGCTTCGGCAGACGGTCTTCCGTGGCTGAGGGACATGGTGAGCCGTCTACTGACTGTTCATTAGATGACATACTAATATTCTATTTTTTTTTCCGTTTGAAGGACTTGTGTGCAAGCCTTGCTCAAAGTGCGAATGCTATCAAATGTCCACCCATTAAAAAGAGTGCGACAAAAACACTTCCCAAACGTTCTGTTTCCGCCGCTCCCACCACAACAGCGGCGACGACGCAATCTACATCTACACCTTCATATTACACAATTTTTAGCGGCCTTGATGGAGCTATTGAAGGCTCAGGCTATCTAACGTACGGACTCGTTGATACCATTAGCGGTAGGCGTCATCCGTCGTCTTCTTCACCTGCAAAGGCTAAACATCCTTTCCAGATTGTGAATCAATGTGCAACAGAGTTACCGGTTGTATTTTCATCAACAGTGCGTTCCATCGTTACCCTCTGCTCTGATTCTATATGCTGATATATTGAATGTCATTTTAGCGTACCATGACGTGAATGGAAAGGTTAGCTCGGTCATTTGAACTCACAAGAATAAAGCTAACTTTTTTTCTTCTTGATGTAGAACGGAAGTCCTGAACTGACTTGTTCGTTATACTCGGAACTTCATACTTCGGCGGAGGCTATTAACAAGGGAGGACAGACGCAACCCGACGGTTCAATTGACTATGTCACGGACAGTGATGGCTACGGTTTAAGCTCTTAATCTTCACTTCTTCAAGGGACATACATAGTATAGAACTTTTAGGTATTCATTTTTGTTTTCGCGGATACATATCGGTACCTGCATCTCTTCAGCGCAAAGCGACTTGTGTACTTCTTAATAGGTTTTCGTGACTTCTTGCATCTGGATATCAATTTTCTGTACTGTACAGACTGTCTTTACTGGATAATATGTTATTAATACGACTGCATTCTCGAAGTGAGACCTCGAGAAACTGTCCCATTTTTATGTAATTGATGATACGCCACAGCTTGACTTTCCTCCTCGCGCTTTCAGGGATCTCTTCTTTCACCATACGCGAAGGTTATAATCTCTACCCGAAGGATGAAATCACTAGAAGTTGAAACTCACGTCAGTCTCAGTCAGGAGCAAGGATTGATATCAGCTTGGAGCTCTTCCTCGTCAGTGCGTGTTTCATTTTTGAAGCCAAGCTCTTTTTAACGTACTCACTACGAAAAAAATAGTGGCGTTTTACGCTAAATCCAACCTCAACCTCCAAAGAGCGTTCAAAGGCTTAACTCTCAATTTCTATGCATGCATTATATAGAAGGAGGTCAAAGTTCGAAACTAATCTCGAATGCTTGAGCAGTACTCCTTTTTACCTTGCACCTCAAATAAGACAAGGATATACATTGCCAAGATTACGACTATGAGCTAATTATGAATCGGGAGGTCTAATCCTCTGACTATATAAGCGTTGTATTTTCTTGTTCCTCTCAATCTCATATCCTCCGTACTTGTGTCCGACACAATTCCACGTTCATCTTGTCAGATATGGCTCGGACTTGCGTTCTACTCGCGCTGCTCTTCACATCGACGCTTTCTAGATATTTACCTCTTTTCGATGATTCTGAATCTACAGAGGCTATCGTCGCTTCACTTTCTGCTCCCAACCACCACGGGGCGCCTTTTCCGCCTGGTTCCTTTGGCTCAAGTGCTGGGTGGTATTATGGTGACGACCCCTCCTCAACTTTAGTTGATGGTCTTCCGTGGTTAAAAGATAAGGTATATCAGCATCCTGATATTTTCACTACTCATTTCATCGTCTGATATGTTTGTCTTTACAGGACTTGTGCGCGGTCCTCAAGCAAAGTCCTGACGCTATCCAATGCCCCATCGTTAAAGCAAAACCGACCAAAACCTATGGTAGACGATCAGCTGACGCAACCGACTCTACGGCTACCGCTACAACAACTCCTACACCGTCATATACCGCGGTGTTCACAGACCTTGATGCATCCATCGAGGGCTCCGGCTATATAACATATGGCCTAGTTGATACCAATTCTGGTATGTTGGGACTGCTCAATTAGTATATTGTGGCTTATCGCTAATGTATACTTGAATCCTCTAGATTGTGAGACATTTTGTAATACCGTCTCGAATTGTATTTTCCTCAATTGTACGTTTTCTTGTGTTGTAACATTGCTCGCTATATTCACTCGTACTATTTAGCGTACTACGATGTGAATGGCAAGGTAATGTGCTACGTTCATTTGAGAGCTTACACGAACACTAACTTTTTCTTTTTCAGGACGAAAGTCCCAAGCTCACCTGTTCCCTGTATTCGGTAGTACACACTGCGGCAGAAGCAACAAATAAAGGCGGTCAGACAGAGCCTGATGGATTCATGGACTATATCGCGAATAGCTCAGGATATGCCCTCGTCACATCATGATTATATATGAGCAATTTTCGCATAGTACGGACATGAAGAGTTGTGTTTCAGAACATGCTATGGACTTCTTCTGTACGAATTACGTACTAAGGACATTCTTAATGCTCATTATCTGTTATGATTTTGTGTATTGCAATTTGTCCACCTGCTTGTCACGCATCTATTTTGGTTTTTTTCTTGTCGTCCGTTTGGTGTTTTATATCTTCCTAACATTACCTTACATTTACTCGGTTTTCTATCGATTACTCCATCATCGGACTCCACGACTTGCCCTTGTCCTTATCCCACAGTTTCTTTGCATCCTTAATGACCGTCAGTAAGACATCAATTTCATCAATTTCACTGCCTTCTCCATTTTGGTCTGAGGAAATCTGACCCTCTCTTCTCCCCCTTGCTTCATGTACGTCGGCAATCTTCTGAAAGATATGCGCTGCTCCTTCGTATATACAACTAATCTCATCTAAACCCTCATCCTCGGTGAACCTTGCGACCTCTTTCATCTCTCCCACAAATCGATATGCTTTCGGTGTCATTTGCGGAACAAGGCGTATCATCTGGTCGATGAAGGTCGATTGGGAGATGTGTAGGGAGTGCAGAAGGCCTTGCGATGTTGATGGCGACGAATTATAGGAAGCTGGTATTGCGAGTCATAATTAGCTGTCTTTTTGTGGAACGAGAGATAACCCTACCAAGAATCATGGAAGTGAACAATGCAATAGCACCCTTGACGATTCCCTATGATAAACACATTAGCAAGGAAATCAGACACTAACGTAGATTGAGTCGAACGTACAGAATTTGCCATCTTCACTGCGCTCGCGTCGCCTATCCCAGTTCCTTCGCCTTTCAGACTAAACGGTTGCAGTCCGTATTTTTTCAATGTCACTTCTACCTCGTCGAGAACTGCTTCATCATTTGGATTCGCGCAGATATACAATCCCGGATTGTACACTTCTGAAGGGGGACCTCCCACGATAGCACCGTCGATGAACGTCGCGCTAGTATTGACAAACAATTTTGCCATCTGCTTCGCACTTGAAGGGTTTACCGCATTACAGTCAATGAATACAAGTTTCGTTCGAGCCTGAGATGAAGTGGTTTCTTCAGCATTGGAAATTTTCACTGTATCAGCGATGATCTCCGCGATCGCAAAAGCGTCTTTAGGGGGGACTACACTAAGGATGTAAGTTGTTCGAGAGACGATATCGGCGTAAGACGTGTCCTTCATCCCGCATTCTATAGCGCGCTTGCAGGTTTCTGGAGATCTGCCGTCTAGGTTGGTTAGAATTGGTCCAGCTCCAGCTTGGAATAGACGATGTGCAATTTGGGAGCCCATCGCGCCAGCGCCAATGACGGATATGATAGGATTAGCACTTTTGAGGATGTCGGATCCGAGGTGGTTGGGAGTGTCCATGATAAGGTATAGGTAATGAGCAAGGTCAGTCACCGAGCTCGGATCAGAACCTCGGAGCACCGCTACTTGGAAATGGTAAAAGTACCATTCATAAACAATGAAAGCCAATGAATTACAGACAACATTTGAGACGTGATACGATGCGAATGTCCAATGTATGTTACAAGACAAACAGTGCATAGAAGGATGTATTGACAATTGGAACTCCATTATCACCATTGAGCCCCTTCGAGAGCTACTTCAACTTCATAGTCCCGAACAGATGATTGAGATCAACCCATCTCCATGCATATTCATCCAGGTATTTCCTAGCACATATGGACAGATGCCGCAGTAGCTCGGAGTGTCTAGCCGCTAAAGCTCCGACACTTTCTAGTTCGGCTGTCCCAGCAGCGTTCTTGACCGCTCGCTCTCCGTCAACAAGGTAGGTGTAATAGCGAAGCTGAGTGTACATCTTCTCATCTGAATACTAGAAGGAATCACTATGTATAGCAACAACACTATGAGAGAGTATTCAACATACCTCAAATACAACTTTGTTAAAACATCCGGGGCGTAGACATGTTCGACCATAAATACCCATCATTCGCGTTCTGTAGCCACAGGTTTGGTCAGAGCACACGACCCACCGCTGGTAGAACAGCGAAATCTGCTTTCTGATTTGCGTCTCCATCTGTGCCTGCAGACTAGGCAGAGAAAGGGGAACATTGCATGACGGGCATAACGGACCCTCAGGGCGGAGACAGCAATCCTTTAGGAAGAAGGTTAGCCGTTCAGTTGGAAAGTGTCATAAGAAATAGGACACACAGGATCATTGAGCGGTCTAAACTCGAAAGATCCTTTGCAATTCTTGCAAGTCACGGCAAACGGATACACCTCCTTGTATCGCTCCTTGTCGGATTTCAACGAGTCGAGCGATGTAAATGAATTATCTTCCGACGACCCGGTAGCAGCATAGCCGCGATATTTGCTCACGTCCAGGCCTAGATTGAGATGAACACTGCTGTAAGTAAACAAGTATGGACCAAACACTCACCAAGGCATTCTGCGAGATGCGCCCGATCAATCCCTTCAATCTCCTCGCAGAGTCGCTGGACAGGTGGAAGAATTTGCTGGGACAGATAATAATCCGCATCTGAGAGCAAAAAGCGGTGAATACGCGTTCAAGAACAAAACAAAAAGGTAAAGACCAATTGTTAAACCGGACCCAACTCTGCGAACCTCATCCCGATGTCGAGCCCTATCAGACTGACTGGTCTTTGTAGATTGTTCACCTTCGGCCAAACAAAACACATATGGAATAACATCCCCTGCACGAGCATTGCCACCCTTAGCCTTCATCTTCAAAGCTACCTGGACATGGGGCTGCCCCTCTGCCTTCGGATAGTCTTCTGGGTTTTTACCGAGTCGCTGTGGTATTCCATGCCATTTGAGTGACCGGACGACACATTCCAATTATCGACATACCTTGTTAATCACATATGCATCCAATTGGTATGTTCCTCCGCGTACGTTTTCCCCAACACTAGTCAGATAATCATGAATTTGTTCGACTACTATTTCGGTAGCTTCTCCAGATAGAATTCGTTCTAGCACGAATCTGAGTCATACACAAATAAGTTAAATTAAGTTTGATAAGAACGAGAATTCACGCACTGAGACACGTTCTTCGACAATGTACAATACTCTCGACGCTTCATATCCAAGCCCTTCACTTCAATCGAGGTTTCAGCTCCATTCTCCACCTTTACTGCTGCATATTTCTTCTTCTGCAGCAGCAGCAAACGTTGGAAAATCGCGTCAAGATCGATTTCAAGTTTTCTGTAACGCTCGTTGACCACCTTCTTGAATTCATTCGAAATCCGAAGGGCCTCAGAAAGCTCGGAAGCGTTAGAGTTGACGAAAAGAGAATCGGTATCACCATACAGAACCTGAATGTAAAGTATTGTGAACAAATGTGGGGAACGGCCAATGACAGCAACTGAACTTACATCGAGGTGCATGGTTTCCGCGAGTTCCTTAGTATGCTGGAGAATCTCTCTACCCATATGTGTAGTTAATGCAGCAAGCGGGCGGGCGTAGAATCGAGAGTATTCGAATCCCAGGCATCCGTACATACTGTTTGCTGTGAGCTTCAATGCCTTCTGTTTAATATCCCACTATAATGCGAATTGTGAAGAGGGTGTCACTGGAATCACAAAAAGGTTTGCATACCTGAGCTAGTTGGGCATCCGTCGCAGTTCGATCTTTCATTAGCGATTTGACCTGCTTACGCCGATTGACCAACGTGGCAATGATTCGAGGTAGAACGCCCTGAGGCACATCACTCCCTGGTAGATCTAGTTGTCCCTCTTCACCTGCCTGGAAAAGAATCGCATGATCAGGACACGTCCGGCAGGTAAAAACGAAAGAAACAAACATCAATTTCCTCAACATCTGTCTTGTCTATCGTTGTAAAGTCGATGTTATATTCTTGTATGATACTGGGGTATAGGGAATTGAAGTCCATGACCAACACATAACTATTCCATAGGCCTTTCCGTGGGTCTAGAACCAAGCCGCCCTTGTACTTGTCCTTCTTGCCGTTCTTTCCCTTTGGTGCATCTTTCTGTGCTTCTGGGTCGTCTTCCACGGGTTCCACCTTGACTGGCGCCGCCTTTTTACCCCAAGACTTGTCGGGGCAAATAAATTTGAGTCGATGGAACTCGTGTAAAAGAATGTACTCATTTCGCTCTGCCCGACCACCGTTGAGTGTCTTGTTCCTACAAATAAGGTTTCTTGAGTGCTCTGAGTGAACAAGCGAGATGAGAAGCCTTACCATGAGTTCCCAGCGAGGTTTGTCAATTGTTTCGTGAGAGGCAGAATCTGGACTTTGGCAGCGATAGCCATGTGGTAGTGAGCATCGAGTTCGCAGTGGCGGACGAATGTCATGAGCCGATCGGGATTACGGATGCTACCATCAAAGTAGCTAGCCGTGTCATCCGGATCGATCTCCTCTCTGTCGCTCTTCAACTGAGATTTGCACATCTCCGTCAGGGACCAGGTGGTGGAAGTAATCATACTCTGCATGATGCATGAACAAACGGGGTGAAAATTCGAGAGAAATGAACCCACCTTAGCTGCATCACTACTTAGATCACACAACATCCTGCCAGTGAGAAATTTAATATTCGTCCCCTGTTTTCCTATGCGAGGCCAAGCCGAGCGCCTAAACCGACCGATGCGAGACCAGTGGTCGGCTTTCAAATCTCGCATGCGATGTAGCAGGACGTCCAGCGAGACACCGAGGAAATCATGGCCAACGATGATATCAGGATCGTTTTTTTGAATGGAAACTAGGATGGGAAACTAGGATGAGAAAACACTCCGGAGATATTAGTGAAGGAAGCTACCAAGTAGAGCGTTAAGCAGCATGCGTTCATTCTTCATCGGTGAGATAAATCCTTTACCATTAGCCCTGGCGGAAGCTTCAAACCCGGATGGGAAATTGTCCAATGGGCGGACAAAAGTCTGAACGGTGCAAGGAAGATGCTCAGGGGGTGTGGTACCATCGATGATCACTAAAAAGCAATTAGAATGAAGACATCATAGATTCATCTGATGTCTTACTATCACGCCATGTCCGAGCAGCTACACAAACGACTTCCCGTTTATTTTCTCGATGGTTGACAATAGTACGCACGCTGAGACTCATAACGTTCAACGGTGGTGTTTCTTTCGGTACATTGTCATCGGAGTCTGATACGGGGTTGAAATCCTTTGGGTCGTCCACAACGACCTCAAGCTTGCACCACGACACCTATGAAGAAACAATCAGTACCGGAAGATGTTACATTTGGGAAGAGAGCGTACTCCAGCGTTGTCGATCTGTGGATTCCGAATCTGAATCCAGCAAGGACCCATAATCTTCCTCTTGAGAACAAGTAGTTCAAAGGCGGAGGTGTTGGTCCCAAATATCTTGGCAATATTAGGGCTTTGAGCGTCGCTAGGTATTTCCTTGTCTATAAATCAAATTCAGGATCAGCACTGAAGAGGCAAAAACCAAATAGTTTTACCAGTGAAGTGGTATGCGACTTTCATCCATGTAGTCTTCTTCCTCGGAATGTTTGGATCCCCGAACGCGTACTGGCGTTCGACAAATTTGCCTTTGAACTTCTTAATGTCCCGTTTGGACCGTATAGCATCAAAGTCCTTGTATACGTCTGTCAGCTCAGGCACCTCATCCGTGTCATACCACTCGTCGTCTTCCCCCTGCTCCGCGCGTTTTTCGCGCGGAAGAATGAAAAGGTTTCGTTCCAAGTTCTTCACAGCAACACAACATGAAACCCAGGCACCAGATTTTTTATCCTTGAGCTTTCCTATGAAGAAAAGCTCACCTTGATGCTCGAGATAATCGACCCAGAAGAACCGCAACGAGCCGTCAGGCTCGAGCGCAGATACGTCGGAAGACTTTATTGAGGAAGTATTAGTGGCCAGAGGTCCAAGAGGGTCTTCGGAAGACACGGTAAGTGAATCGTATACCGCGAGCCACGACGCGGGTTTCTTTTCGTCCAGGTGTTCCATTCCGGGGGTTTCCACAGGAACAGACGCGACCGGTTTCATATCAACATCATCTTCTACCGCCATGAACGCGTCCATATCGATATCGTCGAACGACTCATCACCTGGAAAGTCGTCTTCGTCTGTCTTCACATCGATCTGAGCCAGGCGCTCTGTCGCGGGAAGGAGGCCTTCGGGTTCTGTCTTAACGCGTTTCCGCGGACTTGAGAGGAAGTCGTCGCTAGAAGGAGCTCCATAAAAGTCGTCTGGCCCATCAGATGAGGCGTCTGTGTATGATGGTCTTTTCCGGTATGGTGCTGGGGATGAATTTCCGGAAGTGTCGTAATCCGGAGATGTCTTCCGTTTGCGCGACTTGGTAAGAGATGGAGCATTAGTTGGCAGGGCGTCGAGTTCTCCAAAGAGATTCAACATAAAATCGTTCTCTTGATCAGCTGTGACCTTCTTTCGATAGTCATTGAAGGATGGCGCTACTGGTGGTGGAGCAGGAGCTTTGGCCTTGGTTTTTGATTTCTCTTTCGAATTCTTCTTGGCTATAGTAGAATTAAGTCGAGCTATTAAGTAGTAAGCAGGAGTATAACATACATTTCTTCTTCTTAGTTTCTTCCATTTCCACGTCCGAATCGCGATATCCCTCATCTTCGTCAGACCAGTCGTCCATTCCATTATCCGCATAACCATCTACACCATCATCTTCGACAAAGTCGTCTCGTTGAAGCCTCCCTTTTACAATCCTCTTATACGCCTCCTCCGAAACTTCGTCGTATATTGTTACATCTTCTTCCTCCTGCGAAGAAAGTCAGCTAGAGCTTGATAACTCGACAAAACGCGTCTTACCTTGTATTCACGGCGCCCTCCTTGCCTAGCGAGCTTGAGCGCTTCAAGAGCTGCAAGTTTTCCGTTCTTGTGGCTCATAAGTATTGGCGCAGATGTGGTACGCTGGTAATGGGAGGAAAGTCTGAAGTCACAACTCGGTAACAGCACGTGCATCTCAGGTGCGCGAGCTACGGCCCCCGTTACTCCGAGCCAAGCCACAGCCCGTCAACGACTACAACTATACGCAAGAACATTGCAGACTCTGACTATAATATGCAAACTCGAGGCTTTTTGCGGCCTTATATGTCCAACAGTGTACCATTCTACATCTTCCATCGAAAAATCCTCGTTCGAAATATTTCAAAAGAAGGCTTCGTACGTAACTGGACAATGAATCCCTCGGATTCTGGGCAGCGATTCAGTATAAGAACTCTGCCTAGATCAACTAATTTTCAAATCCCAGGCTTGGATTTACTGTAGCCATGGTCCCCTCTACGTCTTCACCGACGGCTTCACTAGCACCCTCTGTACCCGGATTGGGGAGAGTAAAATCTCTTGTACGGGCCAATTCGATATACCAGAACATGATTGGAAGAATCCAGAGGCAACGATCTTCGGACAACAACAGCCTTCTTTCATTCCAAACCCCACATCTCCAAGAACGATCGACCCAAATCTTGTCTCTTGAAAACCTCATGTCTTTTGGACTCGGTTCAGGTCCATATGGCGAACCAATACGACACATCATGTGCGCCAACCAATCTACGCGTGTTCGAGCGCAAAGGAGATGTACAGAGCAAGGCTTCATATCGTGTCCTCGAGTGAGTATGATTAGATACCTCGTGATGAATGGAACTCATCCATCAATAACCGTTGCTACTACAGTGTCAATTAGTGAAAGTCAGTTCTAAAGTCTATGTGTCTGATCTCATTCGAATTATCTATTTTCAGTATTGCTCGGAAAGGTGCCAGAAACAGCACTGGCCTCGACATAGTTCAATTTGTGCGCATCCCTATCTTGAAGGGAATTGGCAACCAGAATGGGTTTTACAGGAACGGCCACCCTCATTCGCATGTTCCTCTGCCACTTTCTCTCCCTCTTCATTCATATTTCCCGCATTCGATGCTCTGAACCTGACCCAGAACGAAGGTATAGAGTCCACAGATAAGAATTATAAGCTCTGCTTCGCAGGTCAGTCTCCTTCCTTTGGAGGATCTCTTGCACTTTTAATGCTTACTCTGCGGTCCATAAGCCTGTGCGGACATTAGGAACCTAATCGAAACAGTCAACAACCTCCCCTCAAACTACCAAGGAAGATTCGATGTTCTCATAAACAACTCTGATCCGATTATCATAAACCGCGACCTTGTCATCCTCTACGCTCTTCTCAACCCAGAACCTTCCATCGACGAAGCAGCAGAGCTCGCAGTTCACCTGATGTACTCCGCCGCCCTATCCGCCCCTAGCGCCGCCTACCTTCAACGTTGTCTTGACGATGTTTACGGAAGCCAGTACGATGGTCACACCGGCGACTTTTCCTTTCGAACATGCTTGAGTACACGCGGTGAAGGAAAAATTTGTTCATTGCAGACTGTCGCCGGGGTTAGATCGCCACTAGAGATGTTTATGTCGACGTATAATTTGGCTGTAGCGCTCAAGAATCGTTGGAAGGTGCTTGCTGCTCCTGAGAACGTGGACACCTGGGATCGATTCCTTTCGAGACTGAGGCCCAACCATCGGATGGCCTTCAAACGGTTTCGAGAGACTGGTGTACTGGCTCCGTTTGCAGTTGATACGAGCAGGTTCACGCATCCAAATCGGTATGTTGATATTTCGCGCTCAAGTGATAGTATTTGACATTGAACTCCTTATTCTAGTCTCATGTTTTCGTCCCAAGGCACCTGGCTGGGCAAAGGTGACTTCAACCCTCTCCAAGGCTGGAATGCCACCTTGATCCAAGTATCTGGAGGTAAAATCGCCATGATAGAATCCGCCGACATCTTTGGATGTCTCTTCTTTTATCTCAAAGACCAATTTCGCCGTTTCGCATACCAAGTCAAGAATCTTAACGTCAACTTCGTCCTGACCCAATTTGACCCCCAGATCCTTGCCAGGGGCATTTCGACGGGCGTTATACCGATTTTCGAGGGTGCATGTTTCGATAGGGTCGATACGAAGGATATGATGGATGATGTTGGAATTGAAGCATGTTTGGCCGATTGGGGTCCTCTGTTGAATCGTGAAAACCGGTTTGCTTCCCTGTTGATGCATTCGAGAGCCTGGCACTCTGAACGACCGTATGCTCTGGCGCGGTGTAATCCCCGTGCAGCACTGATGTTATTCATGCACAAATGCTTCAAAATTCCTACACTAGTGAGTGTCAAACCATGTACGTTTGACGATAAGTTAATAAACTTATCTTGACATGACAGAACAGCAAATTGAAAGATGTCTTTGCGCAAGGTCTGCGTTCTCCTGCTCTACTTCGACTCATAGAGTCATTGGACGCGTTTTACGACCACGACGATATCTTTCAAGAGTTCCTTGATGCTGGAAACACCGGACCTATCGCTGCCGCGTTTGATCTCGGGCTCCGACCTCATCACAAAGTGCATCCCAAAGTAAGTGTCCTCATCGTATTCCAAGATTTCAACTCATGACCTCCCTTTCTTCGAAGCGTTTCGGTGTCCCGCTGGACGCTTGCGCCCACCAAATGCCTGATGTCTCCAAAAGCCAGTTCTATGATTTGGGTGAGTGTAGCATGTTTCGATATCGTGTTTCGCTGACCTTTTGTTCAGCGTCACTCTGTGAAGTTGATTTTTCAGCACGTTTCTTGGAGTTTGGTTGGTCTCCCACTTCAACAACTTCTCAGTATGTCAAAGGTGTAAACCAACAATAACAGCCTGTTCTCGACGCACACGGGCTACTGAAGATTGCAGCCCAGTGTTCCATGTTGTTTTCGCCTTCAACAAATTATGAACGACTGAAGAGATCGAATAACTTGAACTGATAGAAGCAAAAGTCACATTCGACTTGGGGGATAGTACAATGTGGGCGATATGGAAAATAATCTATTGTTTCTCAGCGTTTGCCTTGGTAATCAACCAGGGAGGTTGTACCTCAAAGAAATAGATTCAGACCGTGATGGACGCGCGAGATATAAAGATAATGAATACGACAAACCTTGCAAACTTCCAAGTTCCGACGGCTTTGAACATCCGAGCTCAGTAAGAACATGATTGCCTTCTCCTAGGCCAAGCTCTAGCTGGGAAAAGAACGCCCTTTCTGTTTATCGAACATAGGGATACCGTCTCCTGCCTAACGGTGTTGAGAGAGCAGAGTTAGAATCAAATGACTACCTTCGAAATAAGTCTAAAATCACATGCTGTAGTTGAACATCAAACTCTAGCAACCTCTTCTACACCCCTCGCATTGGGATAGGTCCAAACTGCTTGAATGCGACCAAGTGTGGGGCATGAAAAAATCTGCTTGGCCTAAAGCTGATAAAAGCCTACCTCACGGCTTTATGTAATTGTCTGTGGTGCTTACAAATCCCGTTTCAACGCGTCTGCACAGTGCAAATTGACCTTAATGTTGGCGCGAGACCTGCAGCGCCACATCGTACAGCGTGCACACTTCTCTACTACTACCAATAATGAAGTTAAAAAGAGACTTCGATCTCTGCTGAGAGAATCAGCTCAACCAGTAGCTGTTGTAACGTCTCTCTTACATTATAACGATACATCTCCCAACGACTACCACGGCGCTACCTTATCATCATTCTCCTCTATCGCCTTGGACCCATATCCTTTGGTCGCGTTTTCGCTCAGAATACCTTCGCGTATGGCCACTTCCCTACGTAGCGCTCATCCGGATCCTCCGTCCGACATGGTTGTCAATATCCTCTCTGCAACCCAGGCACCGACAGCTGTTCTGTTTTCTAGGCCGGACTTGCATCCGAACCCTTTTCAGGAAGTCGAGTTTACACTAAATCGCGAAGGGATACCGGTCCTAGAAGGCTGTCTAGGTGCACTATCGTGTAAATTGGCAACAAATCCAATATTGTTGGATGATCCGGGGTTTTCAGGAAGAGATTTCGAGAATGACTCGCGGTCGGGGTCGGGAGATGCTGAAAGCGAGAACGAGATTTCCCCTCCCTCTATTACGTCCGAGCTTTTCATCGCCCGAGTAACTAACATCGAGAGATTGGCCTTGGACGAAGCAGACACCAACGATCCACAAACCATGCCTCTTCTATATCATCGTCGCAACTACTTGACTTGCTCTTCTAAATACCTTTTGGATTACCAGAAGCCTTGAAGGTGTCACGCAAGCACCCAAAGTCCAGACCAATGATTAATATAGCTGCAGCACTGAACCAGGTGTGTGTCCATGCAATATACATATCTGCATATCTCCCAAAGTCTCATAGATTTGCCCTTCTCATCCATCTCGACGTGGGACGGATGACGCGAATGTTCTTGTACAAGTCGCCATTATTTTTTGATCGGAAAGCGATGCACAAGGATTTCAGACCTGGATTCGTCGTTGTTTGCAAAATTGCAGTGGGCGTATACCCATTTTATTTCCCTTGTATGCTCGTATCGATTAAAGGTGGTTTATACTAATTGTAAGCTTCGTCCGTGTCTTTCGTACGTCCGTGTCCGATTTCCGGATTTGAACCCAGTACGGCTCATAGTTGTACCCCCGGTTAAGCTAATAATGGCCAACTTTACTCCGGCATTTTTCGTTTTCTTTCCCTCTTTGACCGCTCATCATTCTCCTGGGTTCGACATAAATAAAAGTCTAAGATAGACGTCGACCTCATGAAGAATGACCAAGAGAATAAGACTACTGTTGCGTCTCTTTCACCCGGTGCCAGCACGATCTTCGTTGAACCCGAAGTCGAAGATGTCATACTGAAACCGGCCGAGGGGGTTCGAGAATCCAACATCGATCCGATGCTCCTCAGTTCTTCGAAACGGCCGAATTCGAAAGAGTATAATGTGAAAGAAGGTGTAGCTGAGATTGAAATCGAGTCCACTGAGCAACATGACCCTCTGTATGTGAGTCAAAGCGCTTTGTGGAATTCTGCCTTTCAGCTCTTGCGCTAATCTCGTCCTGGGTCCGGCGTTCTTGTTGAAGATCGAATTTGAACAAGGAGATCTTCGCAATCCAATTAATTTTTCGCGTTCGAAAAAATGGGCAATCACCGCCCTAGCGTGTTTCTCGACTCTCTTGGCTTGTAAGTCTCATTGCTCTCGCTCTCGATCCTTTGTGCTAGATAATATATACTGATCATATATTCCATGACATTCCTCCTCATGATCATCCAGCCTCGAACGCAAGCACTTACAACCTAGGTTTCGATTCAATGATGGTCGACTTGAACTGTACCGAGTTTCAGGCAACAGTAGGCCTCAGTCTTTACGCGTTAGGATTTGGTATAGTTCCTCTTGTGACGGCTTCTTTCAGCGAGGAAGTCGGAAGGCAACCGTTGTATTATATCTCAGCTACTGGGGTTTTGTTAATGTACATTGCAATTGCATTGTGAGTACCGCCGCCTGCCACATCCTGTGAACGATGTGTTGAAACCAGCCATTCATAACCTGACTTTTCTATACTTTTCCTTAGGGCTCACAACATTCAAACGGTCCTTATAGCCAGATTCATTCAAGGAGCATTTGGCTCCACCTGGGCAACTATGGTTGGTGGCACCATCGCGGATATATGGCAGTCGTATGAGTATGTCATTTCATTTGTTGACCCTACGATTATTTATACTCTTATCTCTGGTACGTCCTCTATTAACCAGACGGGGTCTTCCCATGTCATTTTTTGCCGTCGCAGCCGTAGGTGGTACTGGCTTTGGACCCATCTACGCTGGATGGGTAGAGATGAATCCTCGACTACAATGGCGATGGATACAGTGGATACAGATGATGTATGTCACATCTCTACGTACTTACTTCGACCTTGGATCTCCACCCTCACACAGTTTTAGCGTAACCGGCTTCTACTTAGTCCTTGTCCCACTCATTATGAAAGAGACGCGTTCGTCTATAATTCTAATGCGTATAGCCAAAAGAATGAGGAAGGAGACTGGAAACCCAAGATATCGTGCTAGAATCGAGGACGAACGTGTCAAGCTTAGTACACTCATTTGGGTGTCTTGTACGAGACCAATACGTGAGTCAACTCTCAAACAATGCAGGCGGCACTCTGATTTTGCTTCAGATCTGCTTACAACAGAGCCAGTTGTTGCGAGCTTCAGTGTAGGGATTCATTATAATGTTCTTGTATCCAGCCATTCATCGTGACACATTTTCTCTTTCCTGCAGATCTGGATAGGTTTTATATGGGGTGTTTTTTTTTGTTTGATCGAGTACGTATTCGGCCTGGTCCTATATTATATTGATTTGATATCCCTTTATAGGTCGGTCGGCTCAGTTTTCAGGACCGTACACGGGTTTAACACAGGACAAGTGGGAACTATCTTCGTTACATTCGTGTAGGTTTACACACTGGTGATCAAAATCTCACACAGCTGAGTATCGAATTCATTGCAGAATCGGCTCACTTCTCGGATTTTCGACAAATTTCTTTCAAGAACATCTATATCGGTGCGTACTTGATCTTGATCGATAAGTAGATATTTTATGCCCTTGTTCATCTTTCAGTCAAAATTACCCAACTCGGGGACCCGAAGCTAGGCTATATCTGACTTGTTGTGCTGCGATACTTGTTCCCTGTGGGATGTTCATTTACGCTTGGTCGACGTTCACATATGTTCCTTGGATTGCCTTAACAATCGGAATGACCGTAAGTTCCGAGTCTTGCTTCTTTTCATAGGATTTGAACAATAACACCTTGAAGGTCTTCCTCTATGGCACCTTCATAATTTACCTTGCTGTATTCACGTATCTGGCCGATTGGTATCTACCACCGTCATTCTTTCACGGCTTTCTTTTCTCATGCTTATCTCTAGCTATGGCCCATTCGCCTCTTCCGCTCTCGCGGGACAAAGCCTGTGTCGAAATTTGGCAGCGACAGTCTTTCCGCTATTTACACAACAAATGTACGCGAAATTGAGCTACAAATGGGCCAATACGCTGTTTGGTTGTATCGCATGTGTTTTGATGCCCATACCTTTCGTGAGTATTTTATCCAAACGTCTGTAGATTGTGGAACACATGAGACTGATTGTTCTTTTCTAACCATTCAGATCCTCTTCTTCAACGGTCCACGGATACGAAGTCGGAGCAAGTTTTCTCGGGCAGTGATGCAATCCCTTCAGATCGATGGAAAATAGGGGTGTATGTACACGAATATGACTTAGGCATAAGTTCAGTAGCAATTGGTTGAAGTTGAATACCTTACACACTGATAGAATATAAATTGCTACCCAGTCAAAACCTTTCAAAACCATTAATCAAGGTAACTGGCAGTGGGAGTCACAATAGCTGAGTGTATTGTCGCGCGCTTGTTTACTTGACGACCGGCGCTCATGGACTTCGCATATCTCCAATGTTTTTTATCTCTTTGCCCATTGAAGTTATTCTAGAGGTTTTGAAATACTTGAGCACTTCGGATATCCTTTCATTACGACAGGTGCTGCCAATTAACTATGGATCGTAGAACCTTCTTTTGAATATTCCTAGAGACTTGCACTTATCTGGCCGAACTTAGCAAAGACAGACTGATATGGCATGATCTTATACAAGAACAACGTACAAGACTACCTCTCCCACCAAATGCTCGTGGTAATCTCGAAGCCTGGTCAACGGATGCTTTAGAGTCTCTAGTCATTTCCAATGAACTTATTGATGATCTATGGCTCATCCCAAGAGAAACCCCGCCAGTGAAGTTACAGAACAGGCGCGGAGAGCTTTTGCTTGGCTTGGAAATATTCGCGGATCGATGGATTCTTGCTGTTTATATGGATGGGTACATGGATTTATGGGATGCGGAAAGTCCTAATGAGGATCGACGATGGTGTTTTGTCTATACGGGGAATGACAAGACTACGTCTTTCAAAGTCGCCCACACGGAGGACAAGCTACTGGTTGTGATTACGAGGGCGCATCTGTAGGTTTCCAGAGCGATGAAACATCTCAATAGACTTACAGATATCTCTAGACCTGGAACATGGGTGGCCGTTCTCTACCAAATTCTACTATCAGAGTCTCCTTCAAAATTGCAATTCATACCCCTTCGTACCTTTTCTATTTCATCGTCTCGGGTTGCTAGGCAAATATTCATTCGTGAACGAATCATAGCGTTTTCTCAATTGGGTTTGATCGAACTCGCCCAGTGGTCCGAGGATGCAAAGGATGTTATCAGGTCAACGGTATTGGCTTCGAATATTCAGTCAGATGAGTTGGAGGAGATGGTGGGTGTCATTAAAATCTCTGATCATATCAACTCATTTAAACGATGTCCAGTTTACCACCATATTATCCCTACGAATACTAAACGATCATTATATCTTCGTTTTCAAGACTCGGTCTATCGAGTTGTATCCCACTACCCATTCAGCATCGCCATCAGTTCCTCCGCCGTTTTTGCCTTCGCTCAGACACGTCTTCCCAAGTTACAGTTTTCGTGATGTTCAGATAGCGGAAGTTGAATCAGAAACACTGACTGAAGAAGAATCATCCTCTTCTGGATATGACGGAACTCGTTACACTTTGAAGATGTTGGCCTCGGATGTTATACAAGGATTATTCTACTTTGTCGCCAACATCACTATACCCTCAGCGCGGCACGAGCAATCCCAGCCACCAATACTAGATGTTCATCTAGCAGCAGTATACGCTATGGCTAATCATATCCCGCTCTATTCTAGAGCTCATCAGCGGCAGCGGAACACTCTGCAAACGTCGCGTTCTTCGCATGCGGCAGTCCATGATCGAGCCGTTCAGAAGCGTCTCTCAACGCCTCGGTCTGACTCGGTAAACTCTGTGCGCTCCTCGTCATTCGTGAGCACATACGCTCTGGGTCCTCAGGGCATGAGGGCGGTATGGATCGAACGAAGACGTGGCTCTACGTGGAAGCAAATCGTTTCATGTCGACTGAATCCGTCATCGTCGAATGGTCAAGAGATGATATCGGATTTAGATTTGGAGATGTGGAATTCGGATAGTTCAGAAGAGGAGGGTTCGATCAGTCAGGATGACAATCTTGACTTTATTACACAGGCTCTCGATGGCCATATCATTTACTCCGTTCAATCTTACGACCTGAGAGGCAAGTTTCCATTTATGGCTGAGATCTGTGGTCTTTAACTTCCATGGCACACTTCATTCTCTAGAGGATATAACCTTCTGCGCTTTGGGCGAAGTAAGCGGGAAGATTGTTCTGGGGAATCGCTCAGGGGACGTTTTCATTCTGGATACGGGTGTCTGAGTGTGTTCAGCTTCGCTGCGGCATCGCGTGCGCCCTGGAAATAATCTGTGGTCAACGTCGCTGTTCAAGCCAGAAAGTCTGTAAACATTTTCACTGGCCAGTCTCCAGTAACTAGATTTATTCCCATGTGCACCCGCGCGCGACTCTGGAAGGAGAAGATAGCTCCTGTCGAAATCCGGCGTTGCAGTCGTGCTTATGGTACGTTGGAACTTGGCGCTCGATTTTTCTACTCCGGTCTCTCAGATAATTTCAAGTTCTTGTAAATCTTCTAAATAAGGGACTGCTACATACACGAATAATACATATATGATAGGAAAACGCAGTCGCATTTGTTATAGATTCAGCAGAATGAGGCAGAGCTTGGAGGCAGAGCTAGGCAGAGCTTGAAGGCAGAGCAAAGGCTGCCCGGCTTGATTGGTAATCAGGTCCAGATTCACGTAATCGCCTTAACTTGCGAATTTTCTTCGCTCCAATTTCTTCAGCGACCGTCATCTAGACTGGTTAAATACTGACTTTTTCTTCCCCACTGCCCTCAAAAAACGCTCTTCTGTCTTATTATTTTTCCTTATAATATGACCAATGCACTTGTAAATGACAACACAGGTCTTGAGAGTCATTTTGGTGCGCTGGATGCTACTCTGTCTCTTTTTCCGACAGCTCATGACGGCTACCTTTTTCTCCTAGACTCTATGAACCTGTCTCGATCCGCTTATGTTCCTCCTCACATGAGAAGTCAGCAGCGGGCTGTTTCTTCTCCTTCTCCTTCTCCTTCTCCAGCTCCCAGGTGCGTGCCTTCGACCCTCTGCTCAGCCTTTTATTAATGATTTGCTTACAGTAGAAATGGCTGGAATGATTCTCGTGGAGGAACTCCTCTTTCAAGAGGTGGACCTGCCGATAGAGGTAGAGGCGGTGGATCTTTCTCGACTAATCGCGGTGGAGGGGGAGGACAAGGCTGGGGTGAACGTACTCCCTCCCAAAATTGGAGCAGCACTCCCCGTGACCAACCCAAAGAAAACCAAATGTTCGGCTATGGCGCTTGGAAAGACGGCAAACACATTGTCGGCGGTCGTAATATGCGCATGGAGAAGGAGATTTACGGCGAAGCTGATGATCCCTCCAAGCAACATACCGGTATCAACTTTGAAAAATACGACGATATTCCCGTCGAAGCTACCGGTGCTGACGTCCCAGAGCCTGTCACATCTTTCACTAGTCCTCCTCTTGATCCAGTCTTGTTGGAAAATATTACTTATGCTCGTTACACAACCCCCACTCCCGTTCAAAAGTATTCTATTCCCATCGTTGCAAACGGGAGAGATCTGATGGCTTGTGCGCAAGTAAGTAGCGTCTTTCATGATTTTTTGTTTATCATATTGATTGACACTCCATCATTGCATAGACTGGTTCGGGAAAAACTGGAGGTTTTCTTTTCCCTATACTCTCGGCTTCTTTCACTATGGGACCGCGCGCTGTCATCGGCGAGCCTACGGGCTACGGTGGACGTCGTAGGGCTACTCCCACGGCCCTCATTCTTGCTCCCACTCGTGAACTGGTCTCCCAGATTCATGACGAGGCTCGTAAATTTGCTTACCGATCCTGGGTTCGTCCGGCTGTTGTTTATGGTGGTGCCGATATCTCTCAGCAAATCCGCCTAATCGAGCGAGGCTGTGATCTCCTCACTGCCACACCTGGACGTCTTGTGGATCTTATTGAGCGCGGCAAGATCAGTTTGGCCAATGTCAAGTACTTGGTTCTTGACGAGGCTGACCGTATGCTTGATATGGGTTTCGAGCCCCAGATTCGCAGAATCGTTCAGGGTGAAGATATGCCCGGTGTTCACGACCGTCAAACCCTCATGTTCAGTGCTACTTTCCCTCGTGATATCCAAATTCTCGCCAAAGACTTCCTCAAAGACTACGTTTTCTTAAGTGTTGGTCGTGTCGGAAGTACTTCCGAGAACATCACCCAGAAGTTCGAGTATGTCGAGGACAACGACAAGAGGAGTGTTCTATTGGACATCCTTAACTCTCACTCCAACGAAAGCGCTGGTCTTACTTTAATCTTTGTGGAGACGAAGCGCATGGCGGATATGCTAAGCGACTTCCTGATCCACAATCAATGGCATGCTACCTCCATTCACGGAGACCGTACTCAGCGGGAACGTGAGATGGCCCTTCAAACTTTCCGTAACGGACAGACCCCAATCATGGTTGCTACCGCCGTCGCTGCTCGTGGATTGGACATACCCAACGTGACACATGTTGTCAACTATGACCTGCCTTCTGATATCGACGATTATGTTCACCGTATTGGCCGTACTGGACGTGCTGGTAACACTGGTGTCAGCACTGCCTTCTACAACAAGGGTAATAAAAACATCGTGAAGGAAATGGTTGAACTCCTCCGAGAAGCCAATCAAGAGATTCCTGGCTGGCTTGAGGTGAGCGCTCATGAGGCTTCGTTCGGTGGCTCCTTCCGTGGCCGTGGCCGTGGACGTGGCCGTAGTGGTGGTCGTGACTACCGTGCTGGTGGTGGCAGCAGCTACGGTGGAGGTGGAGGTGGATATGGTAACCACACTAGTCATAGCACCTCTGGTGGGGGCTATGGTGGCCGCGCAGGAGGACCTCCTTCCTACGGCAGTGGAGGTGGGTACGGTGGAGGATACGGTGGAAGCTCTGGTGGTGGAGGTGGAGGCTGGTGGTAAATTTTCTCCTAATATTTCGTAGAGCCGTTGGACAGGTTGCCTGGCTTTCGAAATACCCTCTATGCTCCCTGTCAACCACTGCCTTTTACGTCCCATGCCCCACGGAACCTCATCAGAAGCAAGCAAACAAAATCCACATATTACATGTTTGAGTCGTCGACTTAATGCCCTAGAAACACCTCGTCGTCGACTCTCACCTCGGTTTTCTATTTTCTCATCACTACTATTATTATCTCGATTTCGACTCTCATGCGCTGCTCTCCACTAAATTGTCTCGTCGAATTGCTGCTCGCTTCTCTAATCTGTATCCCCAATAATCATCCCATACGGCGTTGTATGCTCACTTGCAAAAGGTGTACAACATCTCTCTAATTTCCTTGATTCGTGATTGCATATATAATGTACTCACAGCATTCAAGCATTAGATGTGGGACGAACCACGACACGAGCATCTTCCATCATGCGGTTTTTCTTTATTTGCCTCTGCAATATCAGTCTTCATTCGTTTCGCGATACATCTTTTCCATTATACCCCACCCCATTCCTTCAGCATTCATCTTCCACATTTGTGCATTTCCTCCTCTTCCTCAAGCGTTCCATGTATTGCGACACGATAGAACGATGAACGGATATATCTTCCTTTCCTCCAATCTGGACTGGTATTGGTATACCCACATATAGATACGTACGAGACAATTTCTGCATCTTACTGTAATGTTAGAGTATCGCATTTGTATCAGTACACATACAAGGGTCTGTCGAGAGATTTTTTTACCTTTCACATTTGTTTTGCCTTCGCTCTGCACTTACTATACTCGCACTGCTTCTGTTTCCGTAGGCTATTATCGTAGTTTATACAATATACATCTTGAAATAAAAGCAGACGCAAGAACACATATTCGGGGTGATGTACAGAAGTGTACAGATTGCCCGGCTTCGGCATCATCCATTGATTCAATTCTCGGGGAGGACCGTTTCCAGCTTGTCTCTGCCTTGCCTATACTTTCTTCTTTCTTTTCCTTCAAGTCTCGTTTCTTCACGAAGGATTGCTTGTTGAGAAGGATCGCGCTTATATAGACGTCGAGGTCATTGCATCCTCGAATCTTACGCTCCGATTCTTTCAGTTTACATACAACTAGGTGCAGCGGTAAGTCCACGTCACTCATTTTCTATGCAATTTCTTTGTGCAGTTTCCCAATTTGTACTGTTTCTTCGGTATATGTTGTACTGTGGGGTATAATTGCCGCTCTGGATCCCAAACACTTTGTTGGGGCCTCCATAATACTATCAGCACTCCACCATTGACCAACACCTTTCATAGCTCCATCGAAATCATCTATTCGCCCTCTTCCGAGTCTACTTCACAGCTTGTAATCCTGGAAATATACATCAAAAGGACCGCTGTCGTGTCTTTAGAAGCGGACGACAATCTATCATCGATTTCGACAATCGATTATTTGGCTTATAATAACACCCGTACTATATCCAACATACCCAAAACTCTTTGAACATTCTCCGAAAATGTGCCGCAACGTATCTTCGCCAATCTTTGACGTTCCGGAATTTCCTACTCTACGTCGGGTAAAGCCACTGCCTAAACGGCGACGGACTTCTTCCACCCACTTCTCCGTCCTCGATTCCAGTACAACCAATAACATTGACTCTGGTTCAAGGAACACGCCGAGGATGCTTGTTGCTGAAACTAATGGCGTGCCACACTCGTTGCATATGCCAGGTTTACCACCTATCCCTTTGTCGCTTCCGGGTCCCGACGCTACAGCGGAAGAGCTACTCGCACATGCTGACGCTCTACAGTCATATTATTTTCCGATCCTAGATGCTGCTGCTGCTAATATTAATGCCGTTGCAGACGGGTTCGCAAACGCCGTCGAGCCCGGTTACATTCATCCTGGCTCAGATATTCTATCCGACCTCGAACCAGGCAATCTCGCATCATCGCCTGGTGTTGGTTTAGCTGGACTTGGAATCCACAATCTCAGTCTTCGAGACCGAGACGAACATTCTGATCGTGGCGATGGTGATTACATCGACCAACCAGGGAATGCCAAAAAACGAAAAGTACCAGCGAACACGTCGCATCTTCAAGGTGCGCGTGACGCTACTTCCGGTGAGGAAGATGCGGAGGATCCCGACGGACCGTTGATGATAGGTATTCCTACGGGTACGTTGGAGGCCGGAGCGAACGACAGTAATACGGGCCAAGGTGATGGTGGAGGGGAAGGAGCAGGGGAAGGAGGAAAATCGTCAATGTCAACTTTCCGTCGTCTACTAGGTCGTAGAAAGACTCGACTTTCTGCTGTCACCCTTGCCGGATTGCAACACAAAGAGACTCTGAAAGTTCGGAAACGACAACTTGCAGCGGTGTTGGGCGCGTTGTCTCTCGGGGACACGCTGGCATTGGATCAAGCTCTCTCAAGTAACAGTGCTTATCCATTTTCGAGTTCTTCCAGCGCGCCAGATGATGCGCTGGTTCCATTACCTGTAGGTGGAAAGCCTTCTCTCAAAATCAAGCTTTCCAAGCGAGCGGGACCGAGAATGGCGAGAAGTGTCTCGTCAAGATTGAAAGATGATGAGGAGTCTCATGTGCAGGTTCCTGGAAGCGACTTCACTTTTGTGTGTTATAGCGCTAGTGAGTTCCTGGGCCCGATAATCTCTCTTCATCCACTCATAAATTCTATTTCTACTATACAATTGATTCTCCTTCGGTTATCAACATCATCTGGGGTGTATCTTCTCGTTCACCACGTGGGGGAACTTCGTCACCGGTCGTTCATGTAATGCTTCCTCTAGCCGCTGACCGACTTTCTGCGACTAAGAAGGAGGTGGCCACTCTCCGTCGCCGGTTTGAGGATGAATTGGCACGGCAGGCGTCTAACGCAGCCAGTTTAGCTGCTGCCACTCGCGCTGTGGCGTCTCCTCTTAGCAGCAGATCGTCCCGACAGAAACGGAGTGGTAAAGCACGTACAGATAAGAAGCTTCGAAACCAACCACCTGAGTTCCTAGATCCTGCCTTGGATGGTCAGACATATGGAGCCGGCGGTATGCAGAACAACCCGGATAACATTCCCAGTTTCAATGCCAAGTCATCTCGGAACGGGAAGAAAAAAAAGCGTTCTGCGCTTGCGAACGCCTCGAATCCACATCATCTGCGTAACTATGTCCCTTCCAGATTACCTTACACTGCTGGAGGTTGTCCGTCTAATGCGAACGGTATGAATCAAGCGAACGGGAATGATCTTGGTCCGTTCCCGATACGGTTTTTATCAGCTGAGATACCGCCCCGGCGAAGCAGTCGTAGCAAACGATCACAGGCTCAGGAACAACAACAATTATCGACATCTCTGACTAATCCCGCAGATGAATGGCTGTGTGTATTCTGCGAGTATGAACTGTTTTTCGGGGACGAAGGAGAGTATCGAAAAGCTCTCAGGAGGAGGAAGACTGTTTTGAAGAGAAGGAGGAGAGCGAGGGAACGTGCTGCTGCTGCTGCTAGCGGACAAAGTAAATTGTCCACTGCGAAGAAATCGCAACAGCCAGCGCCGGTGGCGGCGACGCATGATTCTGAGGAAGAAGGGGACGATGAAGACAATTATGAGGACGATGCGGGGTACGAGCCGATGGGCACCGGTGGCCAAACTGTTGGAAATGGGGTGAACGGAATGCTACCGAAGCAGACCAAATGGAGAGGAGATAACAGGGAAAAGGGAGCTGGGGAGGCAAAAAGCTCGTATGTATGATGGAGGAAACGCGATACTGTTCGACTTCCATTCAGTCGAAGATCAAACCCGGAATAACTGGTCAGTGTTCCGAGCTCATAGTGTCGGATGACTATTTGTTCCATAGAATCCATTGCAACCATGCATCGAACCATTCATTTAGCATCAAGACTGTTCTTTTTAGCCATTCACCGTACTATGTCACTGCTTTTCATCTTTACCTTTTCCCTATCTTCCCGTTCTTTTTTTCAGTTTGACGTTCTTCATACAACTTCGCAATACGCATTTCGTACACCTGTTTTACACATCACACGTCCACACACAATACATTATACAGCTTGAACAATCGCATCTTTTATGGATGGGAATACGCTTCGGATTCGGATACCGTTAAATTGTTATCACTGAAGTAAGAAGCAAATGAGAAGCAGATGAGAGGAACTAAGACTTTCAGGCTTCTCAACAACAATAGTGATGACATACCGGGCCGGTTGGGGTAAATTGCTAAAGTTTGCCTCTGTCCATGTTACCACTCTTAGCGGTCGACTGCGAAAGGTTAGCCTCAGCAGGCCCTCAAACTGACCGTTCTTCTAGGGTCAATTTGACAGGGAACAGCAGTTCTAATATCGACAGTATTTTACTCTATCAACTTCTCGGGCAACAACTAAGTTAGCAGGGGAAATTTAACCTTATTTTTTTTCTGTTGTGCTGGACCAAGCGACGAGATAATACCTCTGTGAGTCTTTCCTTTCCTGCTTTTTTTCTCGAATATTGTCTTTATAAAGGGCTACCAGCGATCTGTATACGATTTGTCATAATGATTTTCTTCCAACTAACTATCGTTTTATAGCAATTTGTTGTGCCGTTGGAACCCGGGGCAAAATCGTGACTTAATCCGGCTTCATCCCAAATTGTCTGTTTCCGAACAGGTCTCTGTACTCTTCTGCGACGTTTTGGTTAGTCGAGACGCGTCTGGACATCACAATGGCCGCAGATAGTCGTTATCTTTATCACCCAACTCACCAAGGACTCGCACCTCAGTACAATTATCAGTACCAGAATCCTCCTCCACCGACCAACTATGAACCATCTCCAGTACAGCATCCGCCGCCGTTGAGGAATCCGCGTACGTCCCAACCGCCTCCGCATTCGCCGCATGCACAGTACCACCCGCAGCCTCCACTACCACCACCAAGCCAGTCAGCGGCTTACACATCAGCGCATCCATCTTATGGCTCACAAGGCCATTATATAACTCATGGTCAGCCCGCTCCTCCACAGTCTGCACCGGCTCAGCACACACCTCCACCTCCACCGCAGCCTCAACAACAATGGTCGAACGAAAGCTGGACAAATCAATACTCTCACTATCCTAGTCATGTGCCTCAGCACCATCACCAGCAGCAACAGCAGCTCTCTCCTCCGTTAACATCGACCGTGGCACCAGAGAACACATACAACTCTGCTCCAGGTCGGCTAGAGGATTCTCCAGCGTTGTCTTCGAATGATGGCTCAATTAGAGGATACGATGACCGCACGGCTTCGATGCATAGTCATCATCAGCCTTCTCCTCCGCAGTCGTCTTTCAATGGACCCCCGACGATTAAATATCGGCCACGAGAAGAAGAGTCTCCGTCAAGCTACACAAATTCTCAACCCGCATCACCCAATCTTTTTACTGGGTTAGATTATGATCAGGTAAACAGGCGCATGCCTCAACTTCGTAAAGCTGTTTTTTAAACTCATTCTTCTTTACTTTTTCCTTTCTTGTCCTTGTCAACAGCTCATGAAGCAAATAAAATTCGTCGAATCACCGTTACGCGAAACTCTGTCAACATTCCGGTCGCCCCATCGAAACACTTTGGAACAAATGATGCAAGCTGCCACGTATGCCGCTCAAGTGCTTAACTCTGCTGCTGGCATTATTACTCCTACTGCCACCACCACCATCTCGCCTCCACCATCGGTCACCTACCATCAGAGTCATACGATGCCGCCCTCTCAAGGATATGGTATTAACCGCCTCTCGTCGCCCACATCGAGAAATCGTATAGAAAACAACACTCAAAGCCCGCACACCCACACGTTTGCCAACGAAAACTCACCGCCGCTTTCGGCTTCTACGCCAGGATCACTGAAGCGGGTACGTTGCCAATTCTTCTCCGGCGTCCCCGCGATTTCTATGTGCTCTGTAGTTTTTGTTTTTGAATTTTCATCATTTATTGTGTTGATTGCATCGTCTCAGCATATGGTGCTGCTATGGAGGGCATTGTGTTCAGATCTGTTTTACTGTTCCGCTTTCGCCCACCTTGCCTTCTATTTCTGAAAACTTTATTTTGATAATAATCTCGGCATTTGATCATCAAAAGCGCGCGCCCGTCTCCCATCTCCCATCCCGAACCCGATGTGTAGAACGCATTTTCCAGCATGGTTCTCATATCCTCCTTCTACTTTCCGTTTTGCCGACGTTCATTTCTTTTACTTTCGTATCTCCTTCTGCTACTTCAACAGCTTCTTAATCTGCTCTTCTACATCTCATCTTCAATCTTCCCTGATCTTCATATCATATCTCCATCAAATCCCGTAATTTCTTCATTTTTCTCTTCCCTCACATACTCTACACACTCTATCTCGCTTTCTCGATCTTCTCTTTCTTCTCTTGCTCACTAAACATGTTGGATTGCGAATTCATCAATCTGAAATTCTCATTTGTATACAAACTTACCTTTTTTGTCTGTTTGTCTCTCACAGAGGCACACAAACGACTATCCGGAAAACTCACAACAGTCACCTCCACTCGGCGGGTCGAACTTGGGATTGTCTACGGTTCCACAGGCTTTGAACCAACAACATCCAGTGCCATCATCTTCACTGGCACAACCGCCGTCGGGACAGCAGCAGCATTCGTTCTCGCCCTCGCAACCACTCTCTCAGCCGCCATCGCAACCGCAACCTGGTGTTGTAGGTGGGATGACCTCTTCTAACCCACCCCCGGCACAACAGGATGGACAAACCTGTTTAGGCTGTGGTGCTACGTCAACTCCCGAGTGGAGGCGGGGACCTATGGGTAAGTTCAAAGCCTTTCCGGTTCCTCTCGCTTCACCCTTAGGGTTTTGGATTGTGATTCGTTCTCTTTCGTTCTATGTCTTGAGGTACTCGCTTCTCGAATCTTTGACATTCTATGTCACAGTGAATTCTCCCTTCGAGATCACTAGCGCTGTCACAAACCGTGCAAGCTGTCTACTGTTCGAACAGCCTTTCGTATCTGTCACTCATCGTCTTTATTGTCACTCATAGGTCCACGAACACTGTGTAATGCATGTGGGTTAGTCTATGCAAAACTGGTGCGTAGCATAATCATTCAACCTTTCCTCTTACTCATCTTGTTTTTATTTCGCTCCCCTTTCCAAAACTTCTGTTGTTTTCTTGCTGCTACTTTCTACATTAGATCAAAAAACGGGATCGAGAACGTGCGCGAGGAAACGGGAGTAGCAAGACTAATGGAAACAGTCGCCCTGCGAGTGCTGCTGGTGAAGGACACCGCAGTGGTAGCGGTGGTGGTGATTCTGGGTCGGGAGAGAGCGATGAGGATGAGCCAGAGGATGATTATGGCTCTGGAACGTCTGGCCAACGCAGTGAATTTGGGTGATTTATCGAGGACAAAAGTGATGAGTCAAGAATAGTGCCCACTACCCTTCATTATCTCTCTTCTCTCCTACTCGGTGCTGTCTTGATTTCTCGTATCTCCTGCTTGCGTTCCTTTATTTCATCTTCAGGGATAGAATTTGCTGGGCACATTCTCAATATGTTTTTCCATTCCTATATTTTGATTTTTACTTTTGTGTTCATGGCCGTACATTGTGTCTAACTTACTTGTCATATGTTTATACTCTGTTCGTTCTCGTCGGTATGTCTATTTTATTCTTTTTCACTCTTTACACTCATTACTCTAATGCGCTCAATTACCCAGAGCTGGCAAGCTTCTCGCTGCAGCATTATTTTACCCTAAACTCCTGGTTACTTAGTGCAATACTTCGCAGCATACCTTCGTCTTCTATTTCTATTCTTCTATTCACATATTCTATTATCAATTTTGTATAGCACCCTCCATATCCCATACTCCTTCAACTACAGTAGTAATCATATGCTTTAACTACCTTTGTCAGAATTATTCATGGCAGTAGCGTAACCTTTGCGGGCTCATTGTTAATGTTACCCTCCCCAAAACCCCCTAAGACTTGCTTATCTTCCCGCGCTGGGACCCATTTCCGTGAGTACTTAGTGCTTATTGGCTCCAAATCAAGAAGTTATTTGCTAAAATTTAATTCGGGCTCCCTTGCATGGTGTAGCGTCTCACGTTTTCTAGACCCTCTATTGGGCTGACCGTGATCGTTTGGGATGAATTTGCTACTGGTACTTGAAGTTGATTTATTCTTAGCCTGAAACGGATGCCAAGGGGGAGGGTAGCCCATGGGTAAACGACTGTTCTTCACTCTTGTAAAATCTTGCTTGCGAGACTTAAATATTCTTACCGATCAGAGTATCGTCGTTAAATTTACTGTAGCTCCGGAATACAACGGTAGTATATGTACGTAGTCCTATCATTGTCTTAAATCGAAGTTTCTGAACATCTTGAAGTTAGACCGTTTTGGTTGCCTCTCTCCCGCCGCTCAACTTGTGTGGGTATTGTTTCCGCTAGTGCCTTACAAATGCTTTCAGAGATTATAGATATTCACGGAAGACAATATAACTACATCGATGTATAATCAAATGCACCATCCGTACAAAGCGCAAGATTTTCTCAGTCCTGCCAGAACCTCTCGTATACGTACGTATCGTCAATAGCGGCAAACCCGTGAACCTTCTGAACACTCTAAGATAGCTGATATGAACATGGTCATGGAATAAAGGATTGGTTCCAACTACTCTCGAGTTTGCTGTGTTCCTTCTTTATTTGTTTATGATTTGGTGATTGAGAAGTACGAAACTTGTAACTGACTACTGAATGTACTGAACTCGTAGCAGTTAGCAAACAGGTCAGTCTGGGGTTGGCGTCTCAACAGCTTTTGACATTTATGATTTAGTGTGTCGAACTAAAGTAGTACTGAGTATATCCTAGCCCACTATCGTATACTTTCCATACGCAGCTGCTAAAATGTTCCCGCGAACGTCGTGATTGTATAGGGCTAGAGCACTGCTCAGCGAGTATTATCTTACGTCTGATAAAACAAATTGTTGGCTTTTGATCTCATCTCTTCTCAATAGATTTGGCCTCGGCCACTGTTAACAGATGCAAACGATGACAATGTCAAATTTGCGACCAGGCAGTGAGTACTTAGGAAATGACAAAGCCTTGTATATTATTACACCTACAGCTCAACTTCAAATTAGTGGCAGGTGTTCATACTTTGCGAGTTGAAGCGAGTTGGAACGGCCTGTACTAGTTTTCCTGAAAAATCATTTCCTTCCTGCTCATATTGTTTGTTTCCCAATGATATAGGACAGAAGGACAGAAGAAAATATTTTCACCTCAATAAGCAGTTCGGTAACAATCGCTTTGCCATTTCCATAAATATCAGGTGCGGCAACGTCGGACTTTCAATTCATGGGCGCTTATATAACTTTCGAACAGGGCGGCGGGCGGAAAGGGGCTCATGTCAGACTACTATATGTAGGGTGTTGCGTTTGCATTTGTGTATTCGCACCTCCTTTGGCAATGTCGACTGCATCTGAACTGGAATACATGTAAGGTTCCCAGTTCTTACTTTGGATCTAAACCTAAGCACTACATACGTAGCCAATTTGGGGATATCTTATTCAGCTCTGCTCTAGGTGAGTACTAGAGCAATCCGTACATTGGCGTCCCTCTGATCCATTGATTTGTTTGCTCCTTAGCGCTCCTTTATTACGACCATTTATTAACATTAGGTGCGTTCAATCTCCTCTCGCAATTTATTATACACAACCTCGAACCTGTAGACGCCGAAATCAAGTTGATATGGAAGCGGTCTAGAAACTCTAGTCGATATCTATTCCTCTTCAATCGCTATCTTGCGTTCTTCGGGAACATCGCGGCCGCATATCCTGTATACTCGTCTTCGTTAACATTATCGGTGAGAATATGGAACTGTATGATCTTATTGGAATGCAACTTAGGCCGCGAATGGTTTTTTGTTCTGCTAGAGGTCTGTAACGCCTAGTACATGTCAATATCACCGCTGAATCATTAGTTTCAAATCATAGTTGCCGCTATTTGGTGCTCTACCACAGAATATTCATAGCGCTGACGCAAGCTATAGTCACTGGTGAGTGGTTCGTTCTGAGTACCTTGGACAGGCGCTCATTCTATTTCTCACCAAAAAATTGATGATTTACCTTTCTGATAGGCATACTCATTCTAAGAGTGTACGCACTCTATGGCTGTCGTAGATGGTTCCTCGTCTGCTTTTTGGGCGTGCTCGCGCTAGGAACCGCTACAAGCATTATTGTAAGCGTTGTCACGTTTTTCAGTCTCAAAATTCACACTCCGTATTTAGTTAGTTACCGTTAATGGGTTAAATACTTCAAACCTAACGTCCTTAAGCCAGGGCTGTCGCAATGTCTCGTCAAAGCGAGTTCTTTTGCTGTTCAATCCTTTCAATTTACCTAACCTGAATTTTTAGTGGTGGTCCCAGTAAGTTGTCTAACGAAGTTTATCGAGTTTACCTTAAACTAATACCCCGCGTGTTCTCAAGAAATGGCAATAGGATGGGAGGGCATACTTCTTTTAGATACGATTCTCTTTGCCTTGACGCTGTGGAAAGGATATCACCACCGTCTTCCGATAGGCACGAATAGACTAGGGGTCTCACTTTTTGCCGTCGTAGTTAGAGACGGTCAGTGGTGCATCTGTGATTTTTCTAAGTCCAATCGTTAACGATGAACCATTGAAAAGGATCCATCTACTTTTTGTAAGCGAACGGAAATTCTCAACATTCTATTCTCAATACCACTTCTATAGCATTGTGGCATCCCTCAATCTTGCAAACATCATTTCGTTCTACGTACGTCAAGTGAATGTAATCCTTATTCCGCTTTCCTTCACATTGACCCTTCCCCTAGACACCTGGAGTATGTTAATCAACCAAGAATTCATGAAAACGTCTGACACCAATACCCTTTTTTACCCAGCGGTTACAAGGCAACTTCTCTAATTTTGTTGGATGGTGAGCCACATACTCTGATTGATATTGTGCCGATTCGATGATTCGCACTTGGTAGTATATCAGTAACGCTCATGTCACGCATGATGCTCGATTTACATGAAGCTGCCGAAATGGGGATCTACACAACCAACGCTCATGCTTTAACCCAAGATATCTGGGTCGACAGAGGTTATGGCCGCTAACACAGTCCTTCACGCCACACACAAGGGATTTGCTGCTCAGTTGTCATAAAGCAAACCGACAGAAAAACAAACATGTTATCATTATTATTAAGTTATGGAAATAAAAGGCTGGATACGCAGGTATTCTTAGCGTATACGCACCAGATTCGGACTTCGTAGAAATCGCTTTGTTCCCGCTTCCAAGCCTAGTTATGTAGTGATAGGAATTGGTCGTGGCCACCCGCCGGGCTTTCATTCCAGGCATTTAGTATATTAAAGAGACTTCAACTTATCACAGTCTTGACTTGGAGGTTCTGTCACTTTCTGTTGCCGTTGATGCAGTATAGTAAGGAATCTAAAGCTGAGAGTGCCTCGCTCATATAATTGGCGCCAGACCTCTCCTCACCCCACTTTACCATTGCTCCGTTGTGATCGATGCAATCCTCTTCTCCTCAGCCATCTCTAGAATCCAGATCTAACGGTTTCCCACCTGGCTATTTCACCATCCGTTCACTAGCAACAGGACGAAGTTTTCTTTAATCGATATATCCGGTGCTTTGTGTTTCAGAGATTCAGGGAGTGCTATCGGTATTGAAGGTGCGAATACCTCCTACTTAATTCAACGAGTATTTTCCAAATCTTCACAGATAACCACCTTGTCCTCCGACACTGTCGCCCAATCTCACTCCCATTTCCCACCCATTACGCTCATCCTCTGCCGAAGTTCACGTCGAGTTTGCCTGTGATCCAACCTATCCGCTTTTCTCCGCCAACACTTCCTGGAAATTATACCCACTCCATTCCTCTACGAAAATCGAAAACCCTGTATTGACGATGCTTCGGAATTCGTAGTAAGGTCCAAGTTCTTCCAAGGCGGCGCAGTCGCGCAGACAAACATGCAACGCCGGGGCAAGTAGCTAGCAGCGGCGCTGAATCAACAGAAGACGAATGTTTGAAGAAAGACAGAGGAGATGAAGCAGATGTAGATGATTCACTTGATTTGAAGAGGGATGTGAAGATATTGACGATAGCGAAACATTCAGCGGAAGATCCTAGTGGGTGGAATCTCACGGAGCAAGCCAAAATGAGGAGGAAGTTTGAGATTATTTCTCGAGAGCGGTCAACAGACGTACAGGTGGTACCTAATCAAAATTGGTGGTAGGTTGGTGACTGGAATTATGGAAGGCTGTAAACATATACTCATCCCAAGGACGCCAGAAGATTTCACATGACGACGGACAGAAACCTGGCACGGGTACCTCTTAATGCTCTTCGTACATTGCTTCGGTACAGAGGACCTTCTGTTAACTGGAAATCGCAGTCCAACAGGAATTGGGAGAGCGAGACACTCAGTAAGTCACAAGACTGAAATGCTAAATCATAACTCGATGATTTGTTTTATGAGAATTCAGGCAATAAGCTGCAATAAGTATTGATCGATGAATAGAGCGCGGTCCCAGAATCTCGCTGCGGGGCTGCCGGAAACGAGTCGGACTTTCAAACAATGACAGTGTTACTGCATTACTTTCTCCCTGCACGTCGTTGCAGTGAGCATTCGCTGCAGTAGAGATGGTTAGGCCCAGTTGCCTGTGTCACTCCGTTTCTGGATCAAGCCGTGTATCAATCAATCAATCAGATCCATATTCTAGCATGTCATATGTACAAGGTTATATGGTGATGTGGTCGCCACCTCCAAAATACTTAGAGGAAGTGAGCATGAATTGTGAGGAAAACCTTACTCTTCTCCCTCATTATTCTTTGGATGGGTACTTTTCCTTCCTCTCCTACTATCCTTCATTGCAGTCATTTTGTTCTGACCTTCATTCAAGTCATCACCATCTTCCTTGTACGGTTCATTGATCATCCTACTTGCCTAATGGTAGAGACAGCCACCACCACTACTACTCTTGATGATGCAGACTCCAGTGTTTTCACGTTTGCTTCGGCTTGGAACAGTATAACCCCCTCAGACCCATGTCATGGGTGCACTGTGAAACTAGATTCAGGCCAAGTTCTGGATGGGACTTGGCATGATGGATCGGTAGGTGGGAGTACAGCGTTACTTGAGTTTGAAGGTACGATTGTCGACGAGTTCTTCTTCTCTCGTGGACAGTTCAGGGACTCACTCGGGATACAAATCCAACTCGTCACCTATCAGGTTCCGGTGTAACACTCTATGGTGTGACCAATGCCGACCACACGAGCGCATTAAGATTCATTCTAGACGGTGGCTCTCCAGTCAATCTCGACCTCTCGTCAATCCCTCAATCCCCCACCGCAGTATACAACTACCAATTTTTCAGTGCATCAGGGCTTTCGAGTGGTTTTCATATTCTTTCGTGGACCATCGAAAGTAATGTTTCGAGTGCTGTTGCGTTGATTGACTACGCGATAGTAACTTCCGATGGCGCCTCGTCGCCCTCTACGTAAATTAGTCTGTTTCCGACCCGTCGTTTCTCTCACTTATGTGTTTCCCAGGTCTCAAGTATCCTCTTCCCCCTCTTCCACGTCTTCTTCCTCTCCCACCCAGAAATCTAAACCCACAGCTACGACGATTGTTGATGCGGTTCTAGGGAGTGTTGCTGGTGTGGCGTTGGTTGCTGTTATAGTTTTCTTACTTGTGCGACGACGGAGGAAGTCAACTCCGAGTTCGATTCCAGGGCTCGAGAATTTTCGCTTCGATAATAGTAACCAATATTTCTTTTCCATCGTGATTTGGTTTCACCTTGAAATCTTAGATCTGGACAGTCAACTGACGCTAGAAAACGATGCACGACGGGAAAATATTCAAAATACGCCTGCGCTACACTTACCTGTTCGAGGTCGAGTCCGAGACACTGGTGAGTCTTCACAGACTCGTTAAAATTTAGTCCAGCATGATGCTTATTTATCTTGTATATTTATTAGAGGAATCTCCATCCCAATCTAGGTCGCCCCATCAGGCTGAACCTCGACCTGAAGTTCATAATACCAACACCGCCAACACTGCCAATACTACGGACTCAACCAATAGTCCTAGCGAATCTCTACCTCCCAGTGAACCTATTCGACAACTGGAACAGAGGATTCACATGCTCGAACAAATGCTCAGACAGGCAGATCATGCAGAACTGGCACTTTACGCGGGTTCTCCTCCGCCATATTTATTGATCTAGTAAAAGACTAGTGTACCCCTGCGGGGCTCATATATTCTTGCTTATAGCATTTTTATCATGCACTGGCATAACCCAATACATATTTTAGCACCAATCCCCATGACCCATTTTCAAGTTCAAACTATAATTGCAATTATGATTAGTTTGTAATCATTCTGAATACTAACCAGGCCACTATTTGTTGTATTCTTAAAAATTGCTGCATATGAGCCTCATATTCTGCTCTAATTATAATAAGGGGACTATTTGGAATATCATGCAGGCACATATTGGAAGAATTTTGGACAAAACACCCCACAATAATCTCAGCCTTTTCAGGGTGAGGAAATGGGCTCATCCTTGCAGTGTTATGGAAACTATGCACTTTGTAGAAATCACTTTGTCATTTTTGAATAAATGCCAAATGTAGGTGTGTCGGAAGTCCACGCCGAACTCTTCAGTGTTCGATTCTCATATTCGACCTCCAAATTCAAAAAAGAATGTTGAAATCGGTAGTGAAGGATTAGGAGATCCCTGTTAGTCTCTGTATCGATTAAACAAATTTAAGGTTGTCGCAAAATTTAGAAAGGCGCCGAGTCAAAGCTCGTTTGAAAAACTGATTCAAGATGTTCAAGAATTAGGATCCAATAAGAAACTTGGAGGAAAAATCGCAGCATGTGGAGGTCGCGAAGTGAGCGGCTACGAGTCATAATTATGGATAGAGTGATCGAAAAGTTTGATGATACACCAGTTCTACCAAGTCGTAAATACTATATACTCTATCCTCATATCCTGCCATGAGTTCGATATACACTTAAAGCTACGTCTCGACATGTAAGTACATCCATTTCAACCCAACTTTAGCGCCCTGGCGCCTTATGTTGAGCCTGTTGTTGGGCTTGTTGAGCCTGTTGTTGGGCTTGTTGAGCCTGTTGTTGAGCCTGTTGAGCCTGTGCCATAGCATACTGCTGCTGCTGTTGCACAAAATGCTGCTGCATTGCTCGCATTTGCTGTTGTGTCATCTGCACGCTCTGCAACCCCTTCATCGCGGGTATTGCCTGAACACCCGGGACGTGCATACCTTGCTGATGGGGAATCCTCATCGCGGACATCGCAGCAAAGTACTGTTGTGGAAGCTGGCCTGCTGGATAACCAGCTGCTTGGGCAGGAACCCCGTACGCATACATGGGATACTGAGCTGCGCCATGCTGTTGGGATTGTTGTTGTTGTTGAGCAGCCTGGACAACGTTCGACGTAGCTTGTGAAGGCGTTGTTCGTCTCTGCTGCTGCTGGGCTTGGAAATTCGCATGAAGCTGTTGCTGAGCTTGAAGGTTCGGATGGAGCTGCGAGTGCTGCATTTTAGGCGTCTGAATAGGCTGTACTGGCCGTGGTTGGGCCTGGTTCGCTATCCGTGGCGAATTCACACCCACGGCAGGGGGTCCTGTTGCTCGAGACCGAGGTCGAGGGGAATTAGTAGCACTGGCAGCCGCGGGAGGGGAAAGGTGCGAGGTATGCGGAGATGCACTACCACCACTGTTTTGGTTTTGGTTTTGATTCGGATTCGAGCTATGTATGCCGTTCGGCGTCGTCAGAGAGGAAGGTATAGGCGACCGCGTGGCTATGGCATTCGGTATCATAGGACTAGCTCTTGGTATGGCACCCTGCTGCATCGGTTGAATTGGCGCTGAAAGACCCGCGACCTGTTGTTGGCCCTGGGGAGAGTGCGCCTGAGCCTGAGATTGAGCTTGATGCGCCGCCGCTAAACCTATCCTCTGCTGCTGCATCATCATCATCTGAGCTGCTGAATGCTGAATTTGATTCGTATGATTTGCATGAGGCGGGTAGGCTGAATTGTAAGCTTGAGTTTGGGCCTGTGCACTATTGGGGACTTTCGTTTGGCCATTCCGAGAAGGTGGAGGTTGCTGAAGAAAGTTAGCACCTGGGGCGGATGGTTGGAATGATTGTTGAATGGGTTGTTGCGGAAGATGCGGCTGCAGTGGCTGTTGAGGAACCTGAACGGAATGAGCAGGTTGGGGATGTGAGGGAGGCGGTAGTGGTTGTTGGGGATGAGTTGAAGGAGGTCTTGGAGAGGCTCGTGCGGCAGAAGGTAGTGGCTGAGGCTGCACACGCGGTGTCCCGTGCTGCGGAAGATTAACGTGTGGGTGATGATTTTGTGGTGCGACCGGATGAGGTTGCATGTGTGACACGTGCGGCGACGGCGAAAAACGCTGAGCTGGAGTAGGAGTGCGTTTCAATTGAGAGTCTACCGAAGCAGAGGCCTGTGGATTGGGGTAAGCCGTGACGTGTGGTTGAGGAGAAGGAGAATGATGAGGTTGTGTGTTTAAGATCACTGGTGTTTGGGCACCATTTCCGCGATTACCGGTAACATATTGCATTCCTCGTCTCGTAGCCTCAGTATTAGTCGGAGAATGTACTTGGATGTATTGCGACGTCGCGGAAGACGGTGCAGGAGAAGAATGGTGAGAAGATTGATTGGAGGAGATGAAGACCGCCACATCATGGGTTGGAGGGACGGGTGTATGAATTGGTGCACGAGGCAGTATTGGTTGTTGAGTTTGGAGTGGAACGGATCCTGACCTGCGCTGTTCGTCTCGTATTCGCTGTCGTAGTTCCAACTGACGGAATCTACAACGAGGAGACAGTCGACATCAGAACTGGGATATCGACAGATAGAAATACAAACTCACTGTCTGGAAGCCCGTGGACTATCAGGAGCCAAAAACCCTATAATCTTTTCTTTGCGAGCTTTCTCCGCTTCGGCCTTTTCTGCATCGAGAGCGGAGGCCTTTCGTTTAAGCGAAACAGGTGTAGAGGGAGTCGTGACTCTCAGCACATTATTTGCAATTCGAGAGAGGTGAGGGTTTGGATCCAGACACAAGGGGGCTGAGGTAGCCAGCTGACGGAACATTAGATTTTACGAGTGTGAAGAAATACGCTAACACTTACCAGGATACGAGCTTCAATTTCAATAGCCTGAAGATCAGTGAGATTACCGCCTGAATTTGAGTTTATAACACAGAGGTCAGCCCAGAGTGTTTCTGAAGTCGAATGCAAGACTTCTCGTGTCTTTTCCGGGATTTCAAGTGGAGGATCAGTTGGTTTGGTGGGACGGTAGTCTAGGAGGTCCACAATTAAGCAGCCTGTAGCAGGATGATTAGCACAAAATTGTCCATGTATATTACAAGGTTGGTACCTTCGAAATATCGGACTCCAGACTCATGAAATATCTCTACAAAGTCAACAGGTATCCGGTGAGCGCGAACATCGTCGAGGAAGCCCTACATCCGAAGTTTGGTTAGTAGAGCGCAATTTCACTCCTTGGAAGCCGATGCCGACCACATATTGGTTATCATAACGAAATCTTGAGCCAGAATTAAGAGTCCAAGCGTCGGGATGAAGATGGATAGTAAACGACGGCAGTTCTGCCTTGTAACGCTCTAGCAGGCCCTGGGCAGTGTGAGTCACAGGTTTTGACCAATAGACAGTAATTACCTCGACGAAACGCGTCCGATTGTATCCATCCATAATGATACAGGCATTAACAAGAGGTAACAGTAGCGGTTAAAGTAGACGTGGGAATATTTTATCAAGGTCTCTGTCACGCGACTATATTTCTCTATAATTCTGACCGTGACGAATCGATTTGCGTGACGAGATTTGACCAGGCGAAAAATGTCTTATCCTATCAACCACTTGTACACCAATGGAGGGGCAGTTAAAAGAGGTGCTTATGGCTTAATAATCTTATCCGAAAACCATCTGACATTATCATCAGCTTTTATCCTTTCTCCGGGATAAAAACCCCCAAGTCCGACAGATTGCTCTTGACAATCTTTTACCACAAACACCCAAGGATGCTCCCCACAGAGAGATATTTTTCGAGTCAAGATCTAGCGCTTTCAAAAAGACCGACGAGCCTCCAGTCATCCGAGATTTGAAGCTGCTATGCAGGGATCAGTTAGTGAGTTACTGATAGGTAATACACATATGGCTTTCATCTCATTGTGGTCGAGGCTATAGCTCATGATGCGTTCAAAGCCCTGATTAACCTGTCGGATTCGCCTTTGCTAGTATCTACCCTCTCCGAACCATCGTTTCTCAATTTTCTGGTATCCTATATAATTGTTGGTACCCTTCTTCGTCGATACTCTCTCACCTAACCTGACTGTTATCTAGAATCCCCAATCTACACTCGCAGACCTCGCTTCAATGCTGCTCTCAAACCTTACCGCGTCAGCTAGTGCATGCTCTATAGTTATCTCGATGAAAGTCAAGATAGTTACTTCCGCAAATGTACCAAATGGTTTCTTTGCGGTGGATTCTAGAAGCGGTTCATGCCCGGCACCTGTACCGTATCCACAGGGTGAAGAACGAGAGGTCTTGGCACTACCTCTTCTTCTGGATGCATTCGTCCAAGGCGCCAATGTAGAAGACATTCCTGACTTGGCGAAACGCCCGAGGAAAGGAAGCTTGCATTTTCTGGCCAGTGTATTTGCGAATCTCACTTCGGTATATCACTTTCCTTCATTTCCTTGTCTTCAATGATTTTATCTGACATCGTTTCTAGTCTTCATCAGGGCGTGAATTTTTCGCCACACCACGTCCGTCGAACCCTCTGAAACCGGACGTGGATGTTGAATACCCGTTATCCAAGATCATTTCGTTCACTGAACATCGAGACACCATACGTCGAGGTGGCGTGGCGTCTACAATCAAGTACGTCGATATACAATTTCACATCCTCAAAATCGATTGACTTTGATGTGCGCAGAAACTTTGCATTCAATGCACGCGCACACCGCGCCCTCCTCACACCATCAACAGTCCTTGTCACTGTCCCTTCTGAATCATCCAAAGTTTCCACAATAGCCGCGCCAGGCATCGACGCCCTCCCGTACCTCCTCCTGCCACTCGCTGGCCCAGAAGATTTCGATTTCGACGTACAGGAGAAGCTTCCGGAAGCTCTACAATTTCTACCTCCTGATAAAATTCGGGAACCAGACGAAGCCATTCGTTTGATCCTAGTCGAGGTGTTGCTATTGTTATGCCATACTAGATGGGGAAGAGATCACCTAAGGGGTACAGGCGTGTATGAGATTGTGAGGGCTGCGCATGAAGCCGAGAGTGTTGAGAAGGTATTGACTGATGCTCTCACTTGATCAGTCTGCTCAATAACTACCTTATTTATACACTTAGATCTCCTCCCATATTGAACGCCTGGTACAACTGATTAAATGCGAAGAACCTCCCTTATCCGAGGCGCTAAACGAAGAAGACGAATATGATGCACTTCCTGGGGACGGTGAACTTCCTCCTGAAACGAGGCTTATACAAGGATTAGGTGGATTTGGAAATATGCGTTTATCGAACGAAGATACGAGTGGGAAAAAACACAAAGTTAAAGAGCAAGTGAAAGAGGATGATGATAACGATGAGGAGGAATTGGTGATAGAACCGCTTGGTGCGGATTCAGATAGTGATGATGATAGGATTGTTGAAGTATAGAGTCGTGTTGTTTCGATCTCATATACTCTTCTTGACTTTTGAGAAAAGTCATGCTCAGCATCAAATACATAGTACTTCATAGTACATATGTACTAAAGATCTGCGTGAAGTCTCAAGTATCCAGCTGGTCGTCATCGAAACTTGATGCTATCTACGTCTACCATGCTGATACAAGGAATGCTCTCAACATCGCTTGCTAAAGCATATTCCCGCTACCTCTTTAGAGGTTGAAGGGTTTAGTAGAGCGAACTATTCGATCATTTTTGGCAGTAAAAAGCGATCCTGTCATACTTTTTTAGTCATACACACAGCCTTTTCTCCTTATATGCCAATTCATGCACAGTTTCACCGTTGTTTCTGTGTGCAATGCTTGTCCTAACACTTGTCATGTTATTCTACAATCACAACAAAGTAGCTCCCAAAGTAACCTCTTCCAATAAGCTCCTTAGTAGACCGATCCTTACATTAATTTTGGCCATAAATGGCGAAGCTGTCATACAATTTTTGTCATACACACAGCCTTTTCCCCTTCTATGCTGAATCATGCACGCTTGCCTAACGCTTTCATTCTATGAGCGAAACAATCTAGTTCCCATAGTAAACTAATTGGCATATAAGGAGAAAAGGCTGTGTGTATGACTAAAAAAGTATGACAGGATCGCTTTTTACTGCCAAAAATGATCGAATAGTTCGCTCTACTAAACCCTTCAACCTCTAAAGAGGTAGCGGGAATTTTGGCGGTAAATGTCATGTGTTTTCAGTCATGCATAGCCTCTTTCCTTTTTACCATACACCACTTCCCTTTTGCTTAACGGTGCTCAACACTACTAGTGCAACCATCTAGCTTCGGAATTTACCCCTCCAAAATATCTGGAGATTTGTGTGGGATGATCTGTCGAAAGGACACGTATTGGTTCAAGAACCTAAATGGTACGAGCTGGTATGAGTATGAATGGCGAAGTGATTCCATCATACTCAACCTTTGAACGGTAGCGGGCCCTGCCGCTCGCCGGCGCTACTTCGTTATGTAGATAGCACCATTGGCATCTGCCAGCAGATTGAGGGTGATATTCGTCAGCAATTATCCACTCCACTACCAAGCATCTGCACGCCCGTTGTCTGTATCCAAGCTGAAGACCTTGAAGGACCCTGGGCTAATATTGATTTCAAAGGTTGACATTGTACCGCGAATTATACTGGTGGAAGGCGCGCAAAGAAGGTCGTGACTGTAGAGAAAAAAGGGAATTCGGAAGGAGAATTGAGGATGAGAACCCACAAAGACTCAAAACACTTATGTAGGTCTTAGACTGAGCCTGTGCCATGTAGACTCTTGGAGGGCCTAGTGCTGACGGGTATCGATGCAAGGTACGTGTCTTTGTATGAGAAATAATCTTTGACCAATATTTCCCTTTAGTTTTTGCCGCCTCCCCCGCGGCCTGTTCCTTTTTTTCGTCCTCCAAACACATAATATCTCGTTCTGTGCCGTCTCACTGTTGAGAACAATGAAGGCCTCCTGAAATGGGACTGAAAGATTGGGATGGGTTCAAATCAAATTTGAACTGGAGCGGGCAGAAGATGAAAAATAAAAGGACTCGGAGAGTCGACGGGGTAGTGTACTGTACATCGGTTTGATCTGTTTATTCCGATTAGCTCTACTACATTACTAATCGTGGCATACAGCCGTAGATGCACATCTTGCTTGTGGTATTCCATGGACCAAACGTATTTGCACTCGATACTGTATCCTCGTCGGTCCGACTCGGCGCGCTCTACTTACAGTACTGGTCATTGTCGGCCTTACCAACAAACGTTCAAGGACTTGGGTATTTTCTCTTCCCACCAGAATATGTCCCATCTATTTAGGTTTCACCCAAATCTCAACTCGGAATGCTCTCAAATTTCTCGGGGAGCAGGAAATTAATTGAGTTTTATACCGCCGCCTCAAAATCACAAAAATCAATCATGCGAGGTTATCGAGTGATTCGGTTGTCTTTATACTTGATCTTGGCTTGATCAACTGAAAAGTATACCATTGCATTTTGGACGGAACCTGGGATTGGTTCTACATCCAAAGCCAGGAGGCTGGAGTGCATTGCTGGACTCTACTGGAGCTCACTCGACGGGGATCAGCATCCAGCGCTCAGCAGTGGGGACCCTTCACACGTCAGTCATTATATGAAGTCAATTCAAAAGATCCACCCTCAAAGTTTTGAATCTTTCTGATACTCCAACTCCAAGGAACTCCAAATTCGCGAAAAGATACAAACACCCGTTGCGAAGGTATATATGGTTTTGTTTGTGGAAGATCGACCTGCAACTGATGAGTACATATGACTTTTCAGTTTACCCGCAACGAATGTTGATCTCCCTTGATCTTACCTTATATTTTGCTCCACCTTTTGGAGACTTGGAGCGAATTCTATGCGAATTCTCGTAACTAAAGAATCAAGGGTTTCGTTTGGTCGTTGACCTCGTTGCGGTATCGACAAAGTAGCGGTACCTCGGGCGTATAAAAAGCCTCACTAAGATGATTTGTGTCTTCCCATTCGTGCCAACCACTCCCTTTTCTCATCTTTCCCCTTTTTTTGCTGAGTTTCACCGCCAGTTCGGTTGAACTTGTTCATTCTCTTCACAACTACTTACTTGCACTTCAGCTTTGTTTAGAGCATCGTCGTACTATTTCCTTCCCTCACACCAGTCCTCGATTACGGTTCCTATTCTTTCATTGATTTTCGTCTTTTTGAGTGCCGAGCACCAATTCTACTCTACGACACGATGTTGTTCAAATACTCTCTGTTGGCTCTTTTCGCATGCGCAACGACCTCGGTCGTAGCAGCGCCTGTTGCTGCCGATGCTTCCTTGGAGGTATGTTTTATCTCGGTTGTCCCTCCAGCCCGATTTCTAATCCCTTTATTGATAGGCTCGTCACCACAAAAATGCAAATGCCAATGATGCTGCAGGAGCTAATGCTGGTACCGGTACTACTGCTGCAGGTGAGTTCAGAAGCTCATCGTGTTCTCTCCTCCTCAAACCTCATAGGGACTACTGTTGCTGGTACGATTGGTACCAACACTACCACCGCAGGGACAACAAGCACGGGTGCGACTGGTGCAACTACTAACTCCACTACCGCCGGAACAACGACTAGTGATACCGGTGTCGGTGCTACCACTAACTCCACTGCCGCAGGCACTACTGCTGCGAATTCAACTGCTGGATGTACTACAGCAGCGGGCACGGATACGAATTCCACCGCCGTAGGCACTACAACGACGGGCACGGCTGCGAATGTTACTGACGCAGGTACCACCACCGGCGCTACTGCTGGTACCACGGGCAATTCGACTACGGCGGACTCTACGGGTGCCACAGCTAACTCGACCACTGCCGCTTGCACAACTGCGAATTCGACTACAGCAGACGCGACGGGCGCTACAACAAACTCGACCACTGCCGCTACTGGCAATGTAGCGAAGGCTAAGCATCATCATAAGGGTCAGTGTTTATTTCTTCTATCCATATCGATTTCGTTAGGAACTCAATTAAATTCTTTCTTTTTCTTTTTTCCCCTCGTCGCTGTTAATGCCTGCTAACTTGCTCTCTGCCACCGACAGGAGCTGCCGCCGCCGCCGCCGCCGGAACCGGTACAGGTAGATATTTTGTTTCTTTACATTGACCTTGACCTTGAACTTATTTTGCTTTCTATCAAGCCGCTGGAGCTGCAGGAGCCGCTGCCGCAGGTACTACAGGCACGACTAACTCAACCACCACCACCGGGACAGCTAGTACCACAGGCACGACCACCAACACCACGACTGGTACCACTGGAGCAGACTCCACTTCGGCTGGCACTAGCGCGTCGGGGACTACTGTTAACGCTACCACTGCCGGCACCACCGACACGAGTGCAAACTCGACTGCTGCTGGAACAGGGACGACCGGTGCCGACACTACGGCTGTTGGCTCCACTACTGCCGATTCAACAACGGCACTCAAAATCCGTGCGCTCAAGTGGGTATTCATTTGCTACGATGACTTTTGTTTTTGCTCATTTTTCCTTCCCTTCCCTTCCTACCCTACTACCCACAGGGATCTGAACGCTCGTCGTGCCTTGGCCTTGCTCGAGTTCAATAAAATCTATTAAATGCTTGTCAGCAACTGGTAAAATCTCACCAAAGGACTTTGATTAGTACGACGGACTGCTTTATAGCCCATAAGCCTGCTAGTATCTTTATAAATCTGTTCTTCACCTTCCCTTCTTCCGAGCGAGTGGAGGCGAGTGGGCGATGTTACTTACTCGACCAGAAGTTTGGTGGGCACGCGAATACAATGTTCTGCGACTTGATTTGATACGAGAACGTTCATTAAGTTCCAAGCACTATCTGCCAACGGTACTGTATGAGCATGCATTGTATCCATTGTGAGACGAGAACGCAAGGATCGACCACATCGTTCAGATGTTTTGAAACTTCCAGCAAACACGGAAGGAGTTGTAAATGCAATCTCGGGAGTGCAGTCACTGAGTTTGTTGAAGCCACTACGAGCCACTACAGTGGGAAGGAGTTCAGCCGGTTTCCAACGATACATACTATAGAAGATCAGAAGGGTTTATTAATGTGACGCTAAAATGCCTCGCCAATATATTTAAATATTTGCACCAGTCTCCAGTTCTTTTAATTTCTTTACCCTTTCTTCCCCTACGGTTACCTTCTTTTCTACTCGTAGACGCGCAAGCTCGTCAACTTCTTTCTTCATCACTAGGTCTCCCAAGTTCTAGGAGCTCTTTCAACTTCATCTTCACAGAAGCAGCTGTGCTTGTTTCTTTCGTGGTCCTTTCTCATAATTCAGAAGGCTATCACAGTTCCTCACTGCCCATAACTGTGTCTGGAGCACAGTAGATAGTGGACGTGGTATCAGCACCAGGGCAATCGCTAAAAATTTCGCTACTACTTTCTTTACATTTTACGCCCTCTCAATACTATTCATCATCGGCATGTCGTTGACTGTCCAGTCCTGGCCCGGAATTGCCCTTATTTTATGGGCTTACCTCATAAGGATAACCATAGGTGCACCAATTCCTGTAACATCCGAGGTAAGCTATTCACGTTACAATCTATCCCTGAAAACTGACTTTTTTTATCTTTCTATCAACCAGGGTCTTGGTGAAATAGGATCCTTGAGCAGTATCGCTCCAATGGCATTCGCGTTTGCTGTCGAAGCATCCGGGGATTTTATGGATTTCGTGTTGGAGTCTGAGTCGGGACTAGGCCTTGAAAGTCTCGAAAACTCGCGCGAAGATATCTTGGATGCTTTTGATGTGCAGATGAATATTAATGATGCGGAGCGGATTTTAGCACTCGGGGAGCCTGAGCCATTTTACCTGGATTTTGACCTTGATTGCGATTCCGATACGGATGCTTTCGAGGACGAAGACTATGTTGTCATTGATTTCGATGACTATATTGACGTTGATAGAGATGAGGTCTATGATAGAGACGAGGACTACGTCGACATTCGTGAGAACGAAAGCTATGTTGCCACCGATTCCAGCGACAATGATCTGCTTAAGCTAGGCGACGAGGACAATATTGTCGCAGACCTCGATTGGGATAAGGTTCGAACGGAGACGCTCAAGTTCAACCAAGTTAACAGGTGAGTCTTGCGCCGTTCAAGTTACCAGAAGTTTTATTCCGTGAACTGATGACGGTACTATTGTCACGACAGGAAAAGGTCGCGGAGACAGCTGATGAACCCGTATATACCTCCTTACAAGATTGTTTAGGGTCGTATTGCGATTTTCCAGCTTGGTTTTGCTATCAAAGAACTTGAACAAAGAACACTTTCTGATTTGTCAATTCTAGACGCCTGAAAATATCTATGGCTAAGCGCCGAGCAAGACCAATCAACAATTTATGTGACCTCTACGATTGATTAAACTCCTCTCTGTAATTTCTATCTCACTGAGGGACGCTTGTGATAAGACGCAGCGGACAAGATTCACAGACGCAGTGGCGAAGTATCTGTTTATCCACAGAAATTACCTAATTCAAGTTGTGCTTGAAACGAAAACAGACGAAAACCGAAAACAAACCTTTGAGTTGCCCACAAAATTTGTTGCGCAACAATGCACTGGGTCAAGGTCTGATTCAACTAGCTTTCCTGTAACACGCTTGTTCACTAGATCACCATAAAAAGCATATTAGGTACTCCCTTCCAATGAATATCAACTTGTTGACTGACTTAACTAGCCTTGAACGGTGCTGTTTGAGACTCTCAGTTCCTACTCTGTTAATCCATTCTGTTATCAGTATACGTAGTACTTACAACGAAAAGATTGCTGAAATCATGAGCGCGCAGTTACACACGTAGTGTCTCTCGAGCGAGAATTTTGGCGACCAGATTCCGACGTTACGAGAGGTTACGAGAGAGCAACATTCACTCTTCTCAAAAACAGGGTTGGACCCGGTAGAGCCCAGGTAGAGTCGATTTCATGATTATCCAATTATTATGAGTTTGTCGAGCCGTAACAAAACATAGCAAAAGAGGGTATAGATATAAGAATCAAGTCGAAGTCGAGACAAAAACACTACCAGTCAACATTAATTTTTTCCAGCAGCAGTACGCTGTAATAAATATTTATCTAGCATCTGTCAAAGACATGTTAAGCAAGGAACAGAACAGAACATATAAAACGGACAGTAATTCACCTCGTCCATTTCAGCCATTCGTTTGAACGAATCAGCATAAAGTTCTCTTATCTTAGGATGGAGACTATCCAGATCGATCGGTCGACCAAAGAGCATATCGTTCACAGAATCAACATCGCTGTCATTTCGCCCTCCTGGCTTGTTCAGCGTCTTGGGTTTCATCGCCCGAAACTCAATCACCGAGAGCATATGTGATACGCCGAAATCTTCTTTGGTATGGATGGGAGGAGGGCGTTTTGTTGTAGGCGTTGGAGTTTTTCGTTGTTGGTGGGGAAGAGTAGGGACTGGTGCTGAGGTTGAAGGTGAAGTTAGCGGAGTCAGCGGAGGCGCAGATATCAGGGCAGATGTCGGGGTAGGCGTAGATCGTTCTCGTTCGATAGGTGAAGTGATCCCATGGGAATTGGCAGTGATATATCCGGAGCCATCCGACAAGACAGACGCTACCGAGGGATTTCGCCTGTTGCTTGGTATGTTTGTTGGTGTTGTTGTGCCAGGCCGAGCTGCAGATACCGGAGTTGCAGACTGGGAACGCACTTGAGCATGTGCGTCAACCGTAACCGAATCGTCGTACGAATATCGCGAAGACACTGAATCTGACCGTAAAGAAGGAGACTGGACCCGTTTCTGAAGCAATAAATTTCCTTGCCCCTTTCCAACCTTGATCTTGTTCAGAACGCGGTCGAGTTTTTCGTTAACTCCTCCTCGACCTACGACACCTTCCAGGAGATCTCGCTTGTGGCCAGTTCCATCTTTCCATTCCTCTTCTACAATATCGCTGATATCATAAGCAGCACCGTCGGGGAGAACGTACGAATACCGCAATCGGTCGTCAGTATCGTACCTCGAACTTCGTAGACGCACATTTCCAGGTAAAAGGATATCCACTCCCCGCACAGAGTTTGTTTGGGTAGAAAGCATCGCACGTTGGTTAGCCCGGGACGCTTCACGTTGGGCGGCGATGATCTCCTTCCGTGAAGGTTGAAACTGCGACTGCTGCTGTAGTTGCATCTCCGAAGTCCTTGGGCTCAACTGATCTGAGCTCGCATTCGAAGACTGAGATTCTCGATGAAGATTCCGCAGCGCTAACTCGTCCAGCGGAGCAGACATACGGTGGCGGGAGGTGGAATTACGATACGATGTCGCCCGTCGGAGAACGAAGACCGGATCATCAGAGGAAACGTCCTCAAGGGTACCCAGAAGCTGGGCAGAGTCCACGGAACGCCTTTTAGAGTCTTGAAATCGACGGTCAACAGCCTTGTAAGTCGGTGGCCGGCTGTATGCATCGATGACTTTGCTGGATGGAGCCAACTCTTTCTCTGTGCAGACAGACAATTAATCAGTAGTGTGGAAAGAAAACTTTGATCGAGGGGAAGGAAAGCACACCTTGGCCTCCCATATCGACACTCAACCCATACCTCACCCTCGATGAGCTTCTTCTCTTCGCAAGTTTATCTTCGACCTCGTCACCACCATCAACCACACCCTCCAATATTCCGAACCGTTCGAGCCCAATCTCGATGACTTCGGCAACTGTGACATTTTTGGGGAAAACGAAAACCTTGCGACGCAGGTTCATCAGGATCCCAGACGACTGTGACTGTGACGACTGTTGTCTATCCCTCAATGTATGCTTGAACACAATCGCTTCTGTGAGCGGATCAAACACCATGTCGTCAGGAAGATCCTCGGGGTATATGATGACCTGCATCGCAAATCGGAAGGAAGGAGAACTGAATCTTTCTACAGAAACGTTGCCTTGAGTAGAAACAGTGAGATGCCTTGGTGAAGCTCCAACCTCCAGCTCTGAAATGGTAGAAGTATCGGCAGCAATCAAAGTTGTGTCTTCTTCAGCTCCGTTATGCCCAACATCGCTGTCACCATCTGGATCACCCCTTCGGTTCAGATAAAACTTGACCACTGAATCATCCGAAAAGTCATTCATAGGCAACTTTTTGATCGCCGGATGCATCGAGAGATTACTTGAGATCGAGCTGATACTACCCATACTGCTTCTCTTGACTTTGGGTACCTCCATCGCCGCCTCGACGAGACTTTCGAAAACCACAAGGGGTTTCTCCGTGTCGTGAAGGATAGCGGAGGACCCTTCGACCTGCTTGACTGTGAGATAGTAGTCATTGGAATCCTCAGCAGCAGGGAGCCTGAACCGCTGTAAAGCCTGCTTGACAAGTTCAGAAGAGGTAGTCGAGGACGCGAGAAGAACAGTTTTGAAGGTCGCCTCCGTCTGGAGATTTTTTCCTGCAAAAACACGAATGACGCTAAGCTCAGGGATATGGCCGTCGGTAATGCCTTGGTTGAGGATTAAAGATCCTGGTCGGGTACGTTGGGTGGGTGGACCAAGCCCGCTGGAAGAGCTCGAATACGAGTTCAAGGCAGAGACTGACTGTAAGCCATACGAAGGTTGAAGCTCGGGAGGGGAAGACGGAGAGCGGTTCAGGTACTGCTGATACAGTAACTGTTGCTGTTGGTCCCTCTGTCGCAATTGTTGTGATACCTCCGGAGGGATAGTTGACTTCCCTGGTGGTGTCTGTGGGGGTTGGTTATTAAGCCGTCGGGGATCCATCGAGTTTCTAAGAGCGGCTACTTGCTGTTGTTGTTGCTGCTGCATAGCGGTTTGTGTGGTCGGAGAAGAAGCTAGGGTATCGGTGCCAGACACTCTTCCAGAGGACTCATCAGAAGTTTGACTAGGTCGTCCACTGTCTGACACATCAAACGAGGATACAGAGCCGTTTTTGTCCTTCTTGTCTTTATCCTTCTTACGACCAAATATCCCTCCAAATACTGAGCTCTTCTTTTTCTTCCCGTCGTCTCCTTCTGTGTCGCGCTCTTTTCGAAGTTTGGAGCCTGAACCCCCTGCTGAAACGGACTTCGCATAACTCGCAGAACTGACTGGAGGAGCCATCTTCTGAGGTTCCTTCCCTTTGGCTCTTTTTCTGAGCGAGTCTTCCGATTCCTCTTCCCGGAGGCGTTTCCGCTCTTCTTCCTGTTTTTGGAGAGGAACAGGAGTAGAAGTACCTTCGGGATCGCGAACGATACTGGGTGTCATCGTCATGCGAACGGTATCCTGCTGCTCGAGGGGATCCCGACGATGAGCGGAGTTGGATGAAGTAGGACTGTCTTGAGGCTGAGCAAGTCTCTCGCGGGAACCAGATGTACGTAAAATTTGTGGTTCAGGCGACGCCACAAGAACTTGGGGCTGCTGCTGGGCTAGCGCCTGTTGTCGTTGTTGTTGGACTTGCTGTTGCTGGGGCAATTGCTGCTGATGTTGTAGAGCATCTGAAGGAATAGGCCGTATGTTTGAGGGGGGTTCAGCTACAGATCTCGGAGCCATTTGTCTCGCGCGCATTCCTTCAACAGCCGAATCATCCCAGCGCATCCCATCGTCAGGCTCCATAGTCATAGGTATTCCAATTGTGCCAAGTTTTTTCCTCTCTTCGGCAAGTCTGAGCTCCTCCTGCTCCTCTTCAGCGGCAAGTGCCGCATCTTCGCCTTCGTATGATTCATCGTCCCATTCCACGTCCACGTCTTCGTCTTCATCTTCTGAATGCCAAACAGCAGGAAGATATTTATGGACGCGTAAAGAAGCAATGAGTTTAACGCTCTTAGTCGGTTGGGACTGCATGTGCATGTTAGGAGATGGAGACTGATTATGACCTTGGCGAGAGTTGAGATTGTTACGAAGGCGAACCTGCGACAATGCAAGACCATCTTGAAGCTCGGCTTGTGTAGCAGATGCAAGCTGTGAGTTGATATTTAGTTGTTGATCAATGTCAGAATATGCGCGCTTACATCGACATTACGATGCTTGTTAAGCCTTGCCAGACGTTCGAACGGCGTCTCGATGTTTTCGGCAGGAATATAACCGACTTCTTGCGTTTTGAGAACACGAACGAGCCACCAGTAGCTGTTGCTATCGTCCATCAAGAACAAGCTGTCGCCCTTAACAACATTCGCCTGACCTTCAACGGTAGCCGCGAAACTGTGAAGGGAGTATACCAAGTCAAAGTCTATAGACTCGTTTGGTATTGACAAGGAAGACGACCCGTCGTCAACTTCGTCGATATAGTCCTCTCTTTCTTCACCTTCAGAGTCATCCTCCAGTACAGAATGTTCTTCGTCGTCTGTGCCAACGAAGTTCGCAGCATCTGCATGAGCATCTAATTCCATCTGGTCGTCGGCATGAATTTGTCCTCGTAGATCGAATGTGTCGTTGCGGCTTGGCCGCCGCGCATCGATGTTTTGCATTAAGGACTGGGGAAAGACTCGTTGAGGTTGTAAAGACGAAGATAGAAGTAGAAGGAAGAAGGAATGTGGACAGGGCAGTCGACGTGCTAGACGCTCAGGCTGTACGGACGCTGTACTGGAACCTGACTGGAACAAACAAAATGATGCTATTGTAGGATTTAGGTTAGGGTTGACGTTGACAATTCTATCCTTTTCTCGCGGTTCGCTAGGCCAGAAGAACACACAAGAGTCTGAAATAACGTACCTCTGTATACTTTAAGGAACTTATGGTTAACAAGCACTTGGGAACTTGGTCCTCTGATCTTGTAGCATCTCTGTTCGTGCTAGCTTGATAGCCATACTAGGGGACGAAACTACTAGACTACATGCGCTCCGAAGTTGTCCTGTCATTTGCAACATCACTTGTGTTAACAACACTTGAGCCTGTTTGATGCAAATGCAACTGCGTCTTCGACCAGTATTCGACACACGCGTACTTTGCATGAAATTTAATGTAAATGACCTCCAAGTCGAACGGTATCTAACTTGAAGTAGGAGAAAAAGCATTGCAGAAAATTGGATTTAGCAAAATTATTATCCTGTGATTGCCTGTAGAATAAGATCGAGCCACAGGTGGCTCATTGTTCAACGAGTGGAGTTGAAAAAAAAAGATACTAAAGGTACAAGGGGTTTGGTATAAACTAATAATGTGCGGTTTAAGCACAGAGAGCTATCTATATGGAGAAGACCTACTCACCAAAATCATAACTGTTGTCCTTCCTTCATCATCTTTTGTATGTCCTCCAAATAGACCCCAAGCTCCTATACGATGACATTCAGCTCCAGCGGAAATGTGAACAAAACCCTTCGACGTACAGCATTATTAGGTTCGAATGCCAGACCGACCTGCAAAGCTTCTACTGCTTCATCCAGCTTGCCTAAACCAACAAGGGACCTGGCCTTTCTAAAATGACCCTTGCTCCAATTCCGACGGATAGCAATGACAGTTTCCGCGTCTGCCAAAGCAGAAATATAGTCTTCAGATTCAAAGTAAGAAGCGGAGCGGTTCGACAGAACTGTTGATAGTTCCTCCCGCATTAGTTGATTGGATTCCCAAGGAGGTCTTTGCACTGCTATCGAAGCGGCCATGGTATAACGACCGAGAGCTTCTTTATGTTTATGCATTTTATAGAAAGCCTATGTGTCTATGAGTCGGTGTAGTTCGCCGCAAATGGCGTAAGAACATACGTTTCCCTCCTCCTTTGTGTTATTTACTGCCTGAGAGAGGTTTTTAGAAATAACATTGCCAGGTGGCGGCGCTTTCAGATTTGGATTCTGGGCGAGTATTTTCGAAAGCCGATTCAAATGTACATAGTCCAAATTGCATGTAGAGCATTTTTCCTGTTTGTGTGGCTCGCAAAGGAGAGTTGTATTATCTGCCGCAACGATTACTGAGATTGGTCGAAAGTCTGCTTCTATGACTGCCAGGAGAGCTGGATCCGCCGTAGGTAGAGGTTGAGGCTGGGGTGGTCCATGAGAGTGAGATTCGCCAGGAGCATGTGAATGCGAATGCGACATGGTAGCAGATAATTAGAGGGGAGGAGACTCGGGAACAGTACCGAAAAAGTACGTGGCGTGGCAAATGCAATACGATATTAGCGCCAATAGGCGCCTATCTAATCAATAAAGCGATAAGATTCCTCACTGATTTGGATCCATCCTCGCAAATTTAGTTGTACTACATACTGTTCTACTGATGGTCTTGAAAAAAGCACATTCTCCCTTTACCTCGAAACGTGAACAACCTATCAGTAGAAAGGTTCGGTCAACTGAAGGCTTTCCTTATTGGCCTAACTGCCTGCGTTTTCAGCTTAGGAGTCTCCCTTGTTGACCCTTTTAAGTTTGAACAGAATGTTGACGAAATTGCTGCTTGGTGGGGCCCACTGACATCCCCAGACACTGGATCTCCACACAACGAAGTCTGCAAGCTAGAACTGCAATCAGCCGAAACCTAAGCGGCAGCAGATTCCGAACCACCCACCTTCGAGAGAAGTAACACGAATCGAGATTATTGAATAGAGGTACTTCAATCTCAATCCGCGATAAAGAACGTCCCAAAAGCAGGAGATAGAAAGGGCAGTAACTTGAACTGACAGTTGGGATGGTGAAAATTTTGGAAAGCACTGCTCACCAAGGACGTCTCTTGCTTATCGTCCAATGACACAGGTAATATCAACGTCCAACACGGTGATGTATGCTCCACCAGGAATTTGGGAGTATTCTTGAATAGAAGTGAGAACGACATGTGTAGTCGCACCCAGCGATGAATAGAGATTCGGTTTCTGACCTGATGGGAGTACAGCGCAATTCACAGAAAAAAACATCAAGCAGGCCGTGACGCTGATGGTGTTGGAGGAGTCGGAGTTCCCCATGATAGATGTACCGTAACATGTACCGCGCATCGTATGAATAGGGTCTGCCTGGTCTAAGGGTGTCGATTCGATGCATGAAAGAGTGTACATACGAGAAAGAAGGAAGTTACCGTGAATTCTTAATATACCTATCTTTCATTTCCGCTGCTTCTATGTACAACGCGATCTCTGGAGCCAGCCCATTGTAGTATCCCAGAGAGAATCGGCACCGTTCACCCACGGGTGGAACTTGGAAGACCGCCGGCACATCGTCTAACAAATTATTCACTCCCGTCTGCGACTCTGTCCTTGGGCAGACCAGTCGTGCAGCTGGCGCCGATATCGACAGCACTTAACATCAACGATCCGGCGTGGAAGTTTACTAGATGGCCTTGTTTGTGTTGAAAGATATATTCATGGTCCCAGAGAAATAATTACTTGGAACAAGCTCAGCAATTATCGTAGGCATTGGTTCAACGCCCTACATGTGAAAGAGCTTGGATTAGTGCATATATAAATCGCGAGAAGGAAGACGCCCTTTGCCCATAGATCGACGTCAGTTCTAGTCTAATACAACGTCAATACGAGTTTCCGAAAAGAAGTGGATTCATTTCACCCTTTGCAAATCCTGGTTCACATCGTGAACGACGATGAGTATGGGAATGAGAGATAGTTTGGGAAATCACAAGTACACAATGTTTCTTGCTACTAGGATGAAGTAGGTGATCTTCGTCGCATCTCGTTTTGAGAGTATATTGAGTAAGTTCCGGGGTGCTGGACGTCCACTAAGTCCATATGTCGTCCATGTATGCTGCACAGTTGTCTGAATACTAGCGGATAAACCTTCCTCTTACCATTTCTCTAAATCTGCAGCATCATGAAAATAACCTGGTAGTGAGCTCTTTTCTTGATCATACCAATCTGTACTAATGCGGAGCAGGCGGGGGCCAAAGCTACTACGTATCCACGTCAGCTGTAAGAGTTGAAGAGCTGAAAAGTCAAGCCTAGGAGGGACGCCCTATATATGCACGAGCCAAGCTGAAGAGACCGATAGACCGATACTAGTTCGATGTCTTGTGAAAATCATGTTCTCGTTAAGGTTGTGGCCAGATACTGGAAATCAAACCGACGCGGCGACGCCTGTATTGTACAGTAGTACCAGTGGTACTATAGGCCGTGTGTTGAACGTTGAACGTTTACAGGTTTGTTAGTGAAGAGCTAGATCCTGGCTAGATCAGGTTTTGTGTGTTTCCAAGAATTTTCCCACAATAGTTCCTCTCGTTACTCGTACCACAATGAGCTCTGCTGGAACAGACAGCAAACCAATACATGTGCCAATTGATCCTAGCTCCAGAAGATGGTCAGAGGGATACAAAGAAAAAGCGATACGAAAGACCAAGGAGAATCCCTGGGTTCCATTAGGTATGTGATCATACAAAGCGTCCGTTTGTAACATTTGCCGTCAACTCGATATACAGGTACTCTTGTAACGACCGGCGCACTAACTATGGCTGCTATTAGGTTGCGTCAGGGAAATTCGAGGAAGTTTCAAGTATGGCTTCGTTTCCGAGTTGCTTTCCAGGCGTTAACAATCTTCGCCATCCTTGGAGGCCTGTACAAATACGGACAAGCCAATCTGGAGGAGAACCAAAGGATCATGGAACAGATAAACCAGCAGAGAGGAGAAAAACATCTGGCAATGGAGCGGGCTGAACTAGAGCAGAGGATTGCGGATGCAACGAAGGCGCACGAGGAGCAGCAGTTGTTGAAGAAAGAGATTGAGAAAAACACGAAGGTTACTCCGGCGCCAGGTGGAATCTTAAGTATGGTGTCATGGGGGAAACGACCTGCTGTGTCGGAGCCGCCTGAACAGGCTGAAACAGCTCAGCTTCCATCGCTGCTGCCACCACTATCGCCGATATCGTCTGGATCTCAGCCTTCTCCCTCATCTAACGCAGGTGGAAGCTGGTGGAATGTTTTCGGTTGGGGAAGTTCAAACACAAAATCGGATTCAGATTCTCCGAAGAAGGATTCATAGGATTTTTAAAGCATTATTTCAGCCACAACTATATTACAAGAATCTATATCCAACCACTCCCATCTCCTTCAGTCACCTCCTCAGTCACTAGTGCCTATTGCAATGAAAAAATTGTTGGTTAAGCCTCCTTGCACCTTTGAACAAGGGCCCTATATCATCGCTGGGCCCAAGATTTCAGTCTTTCTTCAGTTGGTTCCATACTCGAAGTCTGCGCTTTGACCTGCGTTTCGATCTGCTCTTTCCATCCTTCTATAGGTTTTAATGTTTTTGCTACTTTCTCCACTCGTTCAAAGTATTTCGGTTCCAGAAATCCAAATTCATTCCCCGGACACAGGACTACACCGTTAGCAGAGAGATAAAACTTAAGTCCATCGGCGAGGGCCTTTTTGACGTCAATGTAGATCAATATGCCAGATGATTTGCGTATTCCTGAAATATTGTCACGACGCGACGTGAACTATTATAGTTGATTCAGGTATTTTGGGATGCTTCACTTACCGCTGAACACCTTATGATCAGTCCCTGCGAATCCTTGAGCAAGATGTATGTGATTGCGCGACATCCGCGATATTCCCTGCTTAGCTATAATCACAGAATGTATCAAAATCGAATCGCTGAAGGCTGAAGTAGTAGAGAGACTATGTCGTACATATAGTCTTCCACGCCTCTTCCGTGGTTCCATGCAACGCTATGGGTATTCTCTCTGCAGAACTGATGCGTTCCAACTCAAGATCAGTTGTCTGCGAAAGCAAAAGGATTGACAATGTTTATGGTATTTTGCCGAAGGACAATTGACGCACCTCAATCGAATGTCCTTGATTTGCTCGAATCCACCAATGATCACCTTCAGTCCTTTCGCTCTCGTATGTCAAGGTGAACCTTCCCTTGCTATCCTTTTTGACGACGTTTTCAATTTCCATAAATTCCACATTGCTCAGCGATTCATGCTTCAGCTACTCCACAAACAAAAAACCCTTGCATTATTATAACAGAGGGAGAAAGCAATTTACTCACCACATCCCGAACACGCGCATACCCATCAGACCGTATCGGAATACCCTCAAACCGACCCTGGTGACGCAAAAGCCACGAAAGACTCTTGGATATTTTCAGGCGTCGGCCGGTCTCAACTGAATGTTTGCGAATCTTGGGTCTACGGACGGAGCCTGATATGATTGTACCGCTTCCGTACTCTCTGCATGATTGGCTAACCACCGAGAAAAATACACTGCGAGGACCAAGCAGTCCTGACCTGAAGGAGTTTAAGGTCATTTTAAGCGCCTTGCTGCATGATGGCGGCATAGCTTATCCGCATTCCGGGGCCACATAGTAATAGTGGACGTATATTACCGCACCACACAGTACGATGTTTTAAATTTCTGCCGTCATAATTCCAAGTCTTCGTATTTATCATTATTCCATATGCATATCCAGGCCTGTGTGCTATAGTATGATAGGAGAGCTAAGAATTGAGAAGATATTTTTAATATTGAATTATGCTCATGACAAACATGACATGCAGTAGTCAGCACTTCCAGTGACTAGAACTTGAAGCAATGTAAGGAGTAGGCTGAGTATTATTCCGTACACGTGAATACCGAGTTCTGTCTAGGAGAGACTAGAGCTAAAACATTGCAAAAGGTATCCAGTGTTCACTGTTCACTAGTGAATCATAAGGAATCATACTCATGACAGGCACGAGACACTGACAGAGATGTTTGTCACTGCTCTCAAGCTCTCAATGCTCTGTTACACTTTAGGCTCACTGCATGCAGCCGGCACCGGTGCATGCAAAAAATACGCATTGTTGCACGTTATATAAAAATCACTTATTGCAGAAGAATGCTTGATTATCCGGGCGGAAACGATACACATGAAGAGCTTCTCGTGGAAAGAAGGAGTGAATGAAGAAGCGTCAGCTGCATGTACAAAACAGTACAAGATTTTACATACTCAACGTTGACTCAAAGAGGATGACATTCGGCGCCCTTCCTTGGCTTGATACATGTACATGTTTGTTGCTCGAGATTCGAGGCTAGCTCGGAATTCAACATAAGAGACAACCGCCAATTCAACTCACCTTCCAAGACACTGTTGCGAATTTATCGACGTAATAGACCCTAATTGTTCAACTTTGAACGTTGAGAAACCGAAACCGTTGTGTCAATAACAGTTCCCATCTCTTTCATCTTCATTTTTAATTGATTGAGGAGGTACTCGACGACAGGAATCTGTTAAAAAAGACCTGTAGATGGAACCATTCATGCATCGTCACAAGCAGCCTCTAGGATTCCGAGATCACCGAAGAGTTGGAGTGCCAGATATGTATGACAATGCCAAAATTCAATGGTGGCTCGACAGCTGAGAGGCTTTACATCGCAAGATGGGATGATGGGAGAGGTAAGAGGATAAATCAATGTGCAGTCCCGAGCAGTTTCAAGCTTGAAGCTCCAAGACCTTCCAAGAGCCGGACACGGCCGAAGATGGAAAGTTCGTACTAGAGATGTTCGGGAAAAAAGTCCGAACTTTCACAGTGGGTGCGGGCCGGCAGGTCTGCTAGAGATATCTCTGGAAACCCTCCAAATTGCGTCCTGGAAAATAGAAACTTTGAAAAGGCATTCGTGTATTGAGCGCAACGAAGAGGTGCGGTAGACGCGTAACACCCAATAGCGTGACACGTGGCGCATCTTTTCCTAATCTGGGATTTGTGCCTTACGTCCACTACGAAGCTTGTGCCTGTCGCGTTTTGTGATTGCGTTCTCATGTATCCACTCATGACCGATTCGGCTTCGGATTCTTACTCTCAGACTCTGGTTCTCATAGCTGATACGTTCTATATCCGTAATATCGTTGTTCTCCACTTCATCGACCTCTGTGAATCTTCGTAGTTGATCAAAGCTTGGTCTTTACTTGCTGAAATCACATAACTGGATCAAAGACATAAGCCAACGTCCGGCTGAAGGCTTATCATTACATTTCCTTGCCTCGTGTGCGCCCTTTTATCTCATGATTGCCATTGATTTCTCAAAAGGTTGACCACTGTGACGAAAAGGCTTCAATCTTCAAGCTCTGCCAATCTGGACCGTCCACTTTCGCCGTTTAGTTCTCTTGCAACAGTGATTAAGAATCATGAAATGAACCATTCAGCTCCTTTGGAAGAACTAAACCTCAGAGTTCACCGGACTTATACGTCCTCAGATGAGGACAAGTCAGAACGTACGTCGAGGTTACACCTCTATTTCTCTACATACTGATGAATGGGATCAGACTCGGTGTTAGCAGACGATAGAAGTGATCTATTCGATCCCAACTTTGACTTTGACGCTGGTACTTTGGGTAATTGACTGAAATTTGCATATTCAAGCAAGGACTCACAATATTATCTGTAGAGGAAGATTCTCCTTACGCCGAAGTACGCTCGGCTGTAGCTAACTTTGATGACCCGGATATGCCCGTCTCTACCATTCGCGCTTGGGTTTTGGGAATCATTTGGACCGTTCTGCTAGCGGGGATTAATCAAGTTATTGTTTACCGTTTTCCTTCCATCCTCATCACAAATGTAAGATCCGCCTCAATTGCTCAATCCCTAGAACTCATATTTCTTATGTAGTTTGTTGCGCTGCTGGTGATTTTCCCTTGCGGGCAAGCTTGGGCTCGAGTCTGCCCGTCGATATCTGTGTTGAAAATGCCTTTGAACCCCGGTCCATTCTCAATAAAGGAACATGTGTGTTCCTTCTTTTCCATATTGCTCATCTATATGGTTCATGACTGTGATTATTTCTCAGGTTCTGAGCTCTATTATGGCCAGTGTGGCTGCTCAAAGCGCATATTCTACCGACATTATTGCGGTCCAACGAGTATTTTACGGTGAAATATATTCTTTCCTTTGTAATTAGCAGCCGTTTTTTCTTGAACGTCTCTTGCTAACTCGATGACGCGATAGTCCAGTGGATGCTCACTGTGTCTACTCAGCTTATCGGTCTTTCTCTCGGTGGTGTAATGCACAGATTCCTAGTCGCCCCGCCGTCAATGAGTACTTGTCCATGTGTGCATTTTTCGGACTCTATTGACAATCTCCACACTAGTATGGCCGAATACGCTTGTCCAATGCGCTCTTTTGAACACACTGCATTCCCAGCAATACGCCGGAATCGGTAGACATAAAGGCCCGAGTCGAGAAAGGTTTTTCCTGATGGCCTTCATTGGTGCCGTCCTTTGGAGTACGTCTCCACAGGTCCTTCCAACCCATATCCGAAAATAATGACTGATATTACAGCTTTCCTGCCGAGCTATCTATTCACAGCTCTAAGGTGAGATCTCAAAGCCTGACCAATGTGAACAAGTAGTGACCGTTTGAGCCTGCCCTGATTCAGCATATTCTCTTGGGTAAGTTCAACGGCGTTCAGTACAGATCGTCTCTCAACTGATTTGCAGCCATGCTGGATCGCACCCAATAACCTAGCGAGTTCGCATCTTTTCTGAGTAGTCTCAGCACTAACTTCCAACCAGAAAGTGAACCAATTGTTCGGGTAAATTTTGCGTCCCAGGTCTGAATCCCATCGACACTAATACAAGACTATCAGATTTCAAAGCGGCTTGGCATTATCCATGATAACATTCGATTGGAATCAGATAGCATATATCGGTAGTCCGTATGTCCCTCAGCATACCATAATCAGCCTTCGGTTTGACTGAATTATTCCTGCAGTCTGGCTACACCTTGTGAGTATCCGTGATATCGATGTTCAGTTCCAGTTGAATGAGCGTTGTAGGGTGGTCAGAAGCCAACGTGGTTGTTGGTTTCATCTTGTTCTATGGTACGGCCTTTCAATGAAATATGATGATAATTTCTGAGATGCATTTCCGTAGTCATCATCACACCTATCTTCTACGTGCGTCTCCTTTCATTTTTTCTTCGAGTCTATATGTCTCATGCAATGTATTTGGGCTATAGTATACCAATGTATGGTACAGCCAATACCTTCCGTAGGCGAAGCTTCCCTGGTGGTACACCAGACATTTTCACTGAACCAATTTGATAGGATGGTAGCGAGTCATGCATTCGACAATACGGGCAATTCTTACAACCTAACCCGAGTCCTCACCAACGGCGCATTCAACTTGCAAGCTTATAAGGACTATAGCCCATTATACCTTCCGTGCGTAGTATCTTCGCTCTCTTTCCAGACATGTCAAACCCCTTGAGTATAGGATGAATTTCGTCATTGCATACGGGCTTTCTTTTATCGCAATAGGCTCCACCGTTACGCATGGGATTATCTACCTGCGCAAACCGACCTTAATGCATTTCAGACGGTCTCTGCAAGAGCAGCCTGATATTCATGCCCGCCTGATGACCAAGTATCCACAAGGTACATCCGAACGCTTTGTACCATTGAGGGTGCTAATTGTAATGGGTAGTTCGGGGCTGGTATTACGCTTGCGTGTTCGGTGTGACATTGTCCTTCCGAGCTCCTAAAGAAAAAACTGATCCTCCTGAATTTGAAAGTGGTAACTTTTGCTATGGCCTGCCTCTGCATCGAGTTATGGCCTACTGGTATGTCAATCTGGGAATTGCTAGTCGCATTAGGGATAGGTATTTCTCACATGAATATATCAACCGTCGATTTTCCTGACAAAAATTCGATCATTCAGCTGGTGTTCTCGTCTTGCCCATTGGTACGTTTATTTGATAGCTCTAAATTCAACCTTTGTCTCAACTTGCTTCGCTGTCGAATAGCAATGATACAAGCTGTCACGAATCGACAAATCCCGATGAAGTAAGAAATCGCTTGTCATTCTAGATTGCTCGTTTGTCTGACAATATCTGATAGTGTCTTCACTGAGCTGATTTCTGGCTTTCTTTTACCTGGTACAGTTACTTTTTCAGTGCCAGTCAATTGCTTCGAGCTGACCTTCAACATTCAGGGCAACCTGTAGCCATGATGCTGTATGTACTGATCTATGTGGAAAACTAATCATCATAATCCAACGCCCATTAGTTTCAAGGTGCATATTGGGGCTTCCTCATAATTGAAGAAGTATATTAAGAGCAGTTGCACATAACAGACTTTTGGTTACATCACAACATTTCAAGGTATGCACTTTTTGGGTTTAGTTTCAACAATGTCTCGTTCTCAAAACCAAACGTTAGCAATTGCCTTCACGCAAGATTTTAAACTCGGACACTACATGAAGATCCCTCCCCTTGTGATGTTTTGGGCTCAGATAGCTTCAACTCTAATCGCTGGGTCCGTCCAGCTAGGTGTACAAATGTGGTGCGTTGATCATTGGATTTATCGTCGAAAGACCCGACTGTCCACACATGATGCTGATTCCTTACCCTTAAAGGCTTTTTGCAAACGTACCGTAAGTAACTAGCGTCCGAGTATACTGCTGTGCCGTTGAATATGATTATAATCTCCAACGTAGGGATATGTGCAGCAAAACTCAGAAAGACCAGTATGATTACCTGTTTCTTTTTTCGCGTTGAACTTGGAACTAATACTTACGGAAGATTCACCTGTCAGAATGTGCAAGTCTTTGGTACCGCCTCCATAATCGTAAGTCCCCGACCTCGGATCCCACTCCGTGATTCCGTTGGAAGCATTAATATCGTTATCTAGTGGGGAGCTATAGGATCGAGGTTGCAATTCACGGAGGGTCATTTATACTAGTGCGTCTTCGATTGAATCCCCTAAATGAGTACTCGCTTACCTCTATTCTCCAGCCGTAAATCCTCACTTCTTCCGCATCTCCTATGTCAATTGTATTGGTTTATTTTGATCTGACTCGTATATATAGCCTTAATGTTCTGCTTTCTCATTGGCGCAGCGTGTCCCGCTATCTTATGGGTTCTCACCAAGAAATTTCCTCGTTCAAAGCTGGGATATATCAAGTGCGTCTCCGTTTTCGCTTTTGAATATTAGGCTGAATCCATTTATCACTAGCTTTCCGTACGAGACTTAGCCCCGTCTTGAATTCAGTCGAAGCTAAATGTTTCCCTTTACAGTGTCATATTCGGTGGTCCGGCCTATGTTCCTCCAGCTAACAGTGTCAACTACTTGACCTGGGCGTTCGTTGGTTTTATATTCCAGCACTTGGTACGGCGAAGACGGTTTTTGTGGTGGGCAAAATACAACTGTAAGCCACCTTTGTCGCGTTCGAGATGACTGGCCAATTCGGTGCTACAGACGTTCTATCTGCGGCGCTAGATGGAGGTACAGCAGTTGGAGTTATCCTTATATATTTCTGGTGAGTTCCCGGACCTTGTTCATTCATCTGACTCACGCTAAACGTACGCCACATTTATGTACAATTTACAGCTTGCAGTACCCTTTGAACGGCACAATTGGGATAAATACTATTCAGAAATGGTGGGGTAATACAGTATATACGAGGACGTTGGATTGGAAATCTCCACCTCTAAGGACATTGGCTCCAGGCGAGACGTTCGGGTATGATTTCAATTTCCAGAGGGAAATATGACCAACTGATTCTAGACCCAACACCACAGGCCCCCGCCGTGATCTTGTAGCTGCTTTGGAGGGTTTTTGTGGTTGATCTACTAGTTGGGGTACTTTTATTTTTGCTTCGTTGTGCTTTCAGTTAGACTATCTGAAGTTGTATCTTCCATGGAACTATATGTACTATATGCTATGAAATCGGATTCCAGTGTTCATTTTACATACATAGAAATATTTTCTACTCTATAGTAGATAAATGAGCGTCAAATGTACGCGCCCAATTTCTTCAACCAATGGCAGGACGCACATGCGTCATTCCTCTATACTTAACCTGCATCGCGCGTCGAACAAATTTCGTCAAAAGTATAAAGGTGTATATAATCCTCAACACGCCTTGCAAACACGCCCTTCATTACTTACAGAACCAGCTCAACGGTCAACCGCAATTTAACCAGTCCTAAATACGATCAACATTTTTCAATCTTAGAATGGCCTCGTCGCCATATCCCACAAGGACCTATCTTCCTGGCCAATTTGTCGTCTCTGCTGGCTCTATCCTCTTCCGCCGAGCACCGGAAAATGGGGAATTGCAGATGTGCCTCTTATACCACACGATCAAGAACGAATGGCTTCTTCCAAAGGGCAGGAAAGATTGTGGAGAATCGATGGAGACGACCGCAGTGAGAGAAACGTATGAAGAGACAGGTAATTCTGTTGTCCATGTGCTTTCTCTATTCTTTCCATCGTCTTACGACAATTTGAAAAGGATACAAATGCAAGCTTTCACCATGCAACATGTCCACAAGAGCCCCTGCACATGGTGTGCACACGAAAGACATGATCAGAGAAGCAGAACAAATCACAGAGCCTATTGCAATCACGGTGCGGGATCAAGGGCTAGATGGAGTAAAAATCATCTGGTGGTATATCAGCGAGCTGGACGGAGATGGGCAGAAGGTCGAGGGCACGCAAATGGACACGGAGAGCTTTGCTTCACAGTTTATAGATGCGGAGGAGGCTCTACGGACATTGACGTTCAAGGGCGACCAGGATATCGCTGCAAAGGCCTTAGAGATCGTAAGGCATACGGGAACGATATGATCGTTTACAGCTAGTTTACAGTATCGGATTCGTAGATCGAGTTCCGACTCTTCTATTCCATACACTACAACCTCGGTCTACTTGGTACACGGCAATGTATTTTAGATATCAATTAGTCGAACACGCACTGTGTATCATACTTATAATCATATACTGGAGGTGCTAAAAATGCTTCGATTCTCAGTTCGGGTTCTGAATTCCGACATCGAAAATGAAACCACAAGGTAAAAGCATGGGCCCGTGGACAATGCACACATTGCACAAGATAGCAAGAGAAAATGAGCATCCCTGACCTCGGAACCTAACCGTCCTCGATACACACGTCACATAAGAATTCGTGGCCCACAACGGTTCAGAGATCTCCTTGCCTTTCCTGAACTACCTTGTAATAGGGACTGGCATGGTCGACAAGTAACTCGGTAAAAAGGGAAGAGACGACTTGCCGTTGGGCTGGGACAAGGAGCTCCAGCCTTGAGATAAGAGACCGCGGTAGTATCCATGACGTTTTGTTGAGCGGATGTCTATTTCTGCATACACGAGAAACATTGGAGGAAATTAAAGAACGGAATGTGCACGTACAATCTTGTTTGACTTAGTACTAGGAGTGAGATCGGAGTGAAGGCATTGCACTTGAGGAGACTTAAGGCTTGAAGTTGGGCCCTATAGAAAAGTGTACTTGGCTGGCAGCCGCGATTCGCGGCTTCAGGTTGACCTTAAACGAACCATTCGATAGGGCTACGAGATTAGCCTTCAAACCGCCATTATGCTCATATTTCCGAAGGTTTATGTCGTCTACTATAGTAAGTCATTTTGGCTAGTTTTGGCTTCGGTACCTTGGCTTGAAGGGCGAGTTCGCAAGGTAGCCACAGTTTTCATGCATCAAGTCTTCAGCGCGTTGTATGAACTTGAATATGAGCAGAAGTGGTGAATGGTCTAATCCATGTGGACTATCGGATTCATTGTCAAAACTACAAAGTTCCGCTTCCGGTAACAGAATTGCCGGAATGGAACTCGTGGGAAACTTCTTTCCTTCCTTTCCGAATGCTCCGTCTGGGAGCATCGTTGGCCAAAACTAAGCCCTCATTTTACCTTCGGCATTTTCATCCATCGACATCTACTCGGAATACATCTCAGCAAAAACCGCCTCCAACAAATAAAGCATTCAATGAGCAGGAGTCAAAACGGTCTACCTCGAATTCAGAATCGTCGCAAATAATAGATTCGGACCAATCATCTCCCACTACATCTACAACTACATCTCGTCCCGCACCCTCACTTTCTAAACCATCATCTCCAGCTAACTCTGATTCCGAAGATCGTCAGCCGAGGTCTCTTGACGAGCTCAAAGAAAAACTTCTGAAATGGGTCAACGACCGTGCTTTTCATTTTCGCCGGAGAGCAGACAATTTCACCGGCGCAACGAAAGTTAGACTATCTGGCCTTGGCGCTGAGCTGAACAAGGTCACTGGTTACGAAGAAATTGATGCCCTCAAACGACAGGTGGTGGAACAAGGTACGATCTCCTGTGTTCTCCACCTCACACAGAGCCGTTAGTTCTAATTTTATTTCCTTCAGAGGCTCGAATAGAGACCACGCGTCAGGCTGCGCGTACTGCCAAAGTCAATCACGACGAAGCCGTTGTCAGACGCTCTAAATCCCAACGAGAGGTCAACGACCTCCTACAGCGCAAATCGAGCTGGACAGATGAGGACGTGATCCGGTTCACGTCTTTAGTCCGTGAAGACCATCTACTGGAACAAGAAGAAGCCCGAGCAAAACTCGCTGTCGAAGAAGCCGAGAACGCAGTAGAAAACGAGTTCACGGAATTGATGCGCTCTATCCTCGCGCGATACCACGAGGAACAAGTTTGGTCGGACAAAATTCGAAGCGCATCGACTTATGGCCAGCTCGCAGTTCTCGGACTGAATATGTTCGTTTTCATCTTGGCTATTGTCCTCGTCGAACCATGGAAACGTAAGAGGCTGGCGCAGACGTTCGAAAAGAAGGTGGAGGAATTGAATGAGGAGTACAAGGAAATGTTGGGAAATAATATGCAGATTCTCCAGAAGCAGTTGGAGGATCAAGCGGTGATTATCGCGGCTCTGACAGCTGCTGTTGCCAAGGTGGATTTCCAGACGCAGCATCCTGTTGAGGAGGTCGTACAGGATCAGGACGAGCCTGTATTGAATTCAACTGGGATATGGACGAAGGCAATGAAGGATCGGAATTTCGGAGAGGCAGTAGCCATGGGTGCGCTTACAGCTAGTGTACTCAGTGCTATTGGCTGGATTTGGCTCGGTGGATAATATAATTGCTTTTATATCTCAAAAAATAAAGGGATGATGACGAGGAGCATTCTGGAATCTGCGCGTCAGCGAGTTGACACGCAACCCTGGGTGCTTCCGATGGTTAGACTGATACCACTTCGCCAAGGAGAGTCCGATTTTCGACTCTGGTAGATAACAGCCTCGATAACAGCCTCTCCCCCTCCTCTCCTCGCGTTGAATATAATAATGATACCATTATCAAGTATCAGCAACGATCGCAGGCTTTCGCGGAACTACTGAATCATTCTGGCATTCTCACTCTAAATTGAAATAAACTCAATGATTTAATGTTATCAGCAATCCTCTTAAGTACACCCTCGCTTTTTGCTCTCATAGAAACTCACTCCGAGTCGCACCATGGTGTCTGTCGAATTGCTCAGCGCTCCTACGTCGAGTTAGCGATATGTATAACCTGCGTTGATAGTTTTAGGGTCTCCCAGAGACTGTTTTTGCTCATGAACACCCGGGTGACAAGTTCAATATCTTAGCGACGAGCGCACCCGGTAGCATCTCAGGTTCATGTTTAAGGTTGAGCTCTTCATCTCGGCAAGCAATGACTACCTTCGTCCTTCCTCAGACGCACCTTTCTCCTCTTCCTCCACCTATACTTCATGCTCATCCTCTCACATTCCTGAAGTGAAGATACTTTTTTTCCCCGTCTGCCTCCGCCTATCCACATCCGCTGCGTTTTCTTCGACATGCTGTAGCCTTACGTGCCTCTCATATCAACAATACATTTACTCCCCTCATTCACAAAAGAACAGCGATTCTGACAGCCATGGTTCGGATGATGATGAGGGTTATCATCCCCTTGGGGCCTCGGGAAGTACATATACTGCCACTTTTGAATGCGAGGATGAAGTTGTGCAAAATAATACTGATTTTCTTCCATCGTCTTGCGAACACAGTGACACAGATACGAAGATTTTTTTTGTACAAATCTATTTCAATCATACGCATATACATACAATACCAAAGAAAATACCATGCAAACTTCCTCACATTCCAACACTACACCCAATGTAACGCCCTATCACAGCCTTCTTCTCAACATAAGAAGTCCCAGTTAGAGTCCGATCCGGGAAATAATATATGAACCAAATCCGAACATCAGCATCGCTGAGATTTGCCAGATCACCAGCACACGTTATCGGAGGCTGTAATTCAAGCAAGGATCAACACAAGAGGAATCACAAAAGGTTAAGGATCACATACAAGAGGCAGAGGTGCACCAGCATCATTCAAAATGTTGTTATATGGGGTAAGGAGCCCATAACCTTTGGTAAAATTTTGAAGGATTGCCATTGATCGTTCAAGTCCAGTAAACCGAGCATCCACAGTTGCTTCCAGATTGGTGACCGTGTTGGATAGATTATTGACGGCGTTGCTGAGATTATTGTAATTGTTGTTGACGGTGTTGTGTAAATTATTGTAGTTGTTGGATAAATTATTGACGGTGTTGTTTAAATTATCGACGGTGTTGTTTAGATTATTGTAGTTGTTGTTGACAATGTGGTTTAAATTATTGTAATTGTCAGATAGATTATTGACGGTGTTGTTTAGATTATCGACATTGGTGGTCAAATGAATTAGTTGTGCAGCTATTGGAGCGAACCAAGGGGGAGCAGCAACTATGCAGGATGAGTATCACTAATTCAGTCGGAAAAAGGAAACCTCACTTTGCGGGGCACATTTTGTAGCAACTTCATGTACATATAAAGTGGCACCACCGACCTCAACGTTGGTCGGGGTTTGCATGTTACTGCTAGCGGCTATTCGACAAGAGATCAGAAAAAACATAAGAGGCAAAGGAAAGTCAAGTACCTCCTACACGGAGAAGGTTGTCGAGATAGTGTTGGGCTTCTCCAACTTCGGCGAGGGTAGGGGGGTTTTGTGTAGGGGGTGGTACAGATATGCCTGAAGAATTCGGAGGAGCGGAGATTGCCATAGAGATTGTTGTTGGTGCGGTTCGGGTCTAAGCGATGGACAAAGGCTGTGGACTGATGAGTATAACATGCCGCTTGCCATGGGTACTAGCAAGCAAAGACTCACAAATGAAAAGGCGAGGAATCTCTGTTAGAATAATCGATAAATAGGGGGAGAGAAGAAAGAAAGATAATGGCGGTCCGAACACTTCCGAACACAGTATATTGAAATTGCAATGTCATCATCAATGTGATCAGTAAAATGAGAAGCACGTGAGCGCGCTTCCGCCTACCAGCATGCCTCTATTAGTGGGCCATGAGCACTGGGACGACTGGCCACGCCCTATTTAACGGACCAAATTTCTGGGGAATCCATCAGTCATAATTCTTACAACACATATTACTCTACAGCATGGCAGGAACTCGAGTCCCACCGGTCAACTTGAACGTCTCTCCATTGACATACGGGCACTCTAAAATCCACCTCACCGTTGCCGCGAATTCCTCTGGCATCCCGTACCTCTTCGGGAACAACACCGCTTCCTTTTCTAACCTATCCGTCATGGATTGCGAGAATTGACCTAAAGCAGAAAGGCAAAAGTAGATTGGAAAGGTTCTGGGTGGAATTTTATGCAAGAATTGAAGCGTACCTGTCATGGGCGTCTTGAAAGGTCCAGGGGCTATCGTAACGACTCTCACTCCATATCTGGACATATCTCTAGCCATAGGCAATGTCATTGACCGAATGGCGCCTTTTGACGCTGCATATGCGATCTGACCAGCCTGGCCTTCGTACTATCGGTTTAAAACCCACAAACGTCAAAACCGTCAATCGATGATGAATTTTGAAAGCAATTTGGAAGAGAGGAAGGGGAGAAAGATTTTCTTACAGCTACTGTGCTAGCAATCATCACGATGACACCTCGTTCCCCGTCCGATACCTTCATCACCATCCCTTCTTCTCTTTCCCTCGCAGTTTCTTCCAGCTCATATTCCCGAGGAACAGTCACGAGATGTTTTGCCACCAGCCGCGTCAGGTAGAACGTCCCGGTCAAATTAATCCCCAGAACACGATCCCATGTACGTGTGGAATGTGGTTCGCCTCGGCGGTTGATTGTCTACATTGAAACAAGGAAACAAGTCAAGCTAAGTGTGATGAACCCCCCTCAACGGAATAGATCAATCTCAGCAAGAGGTAGATGCGTACCAACTCTGCAAGCGCTATTCCAGCACCATTAATCACTCCTCCTAGATGTGCCCCAGTCAATTTCGTCCATTCTACGATTCTGTCCACTGCAGACTCCACGCGATCTTCCTGTGTGACATCCGTTTCAATGTACAGTACCCGTGGATTCTGACTCGTATCATCCGATGAGCAAGTCTCAACGTCTGATACTAGTTCGGCCGATATAGGCGACAGGTCCAACACTGCGACATAAGCATTGCATCGAAGGAGTTCTTGGACTGTTGCGAGACCTAACCCTGAAGATCCCCCAGATATAACGAAAGTACGGTTAGTAATTCTCATCGCCACCAAGGAAGGGAGGTGAAGCAGATGCAGAATGGCTTTGGGTGACGGCTCTAGTTTCAGAGAACTGGACCAAGATAAAGATAAATTGGCTGGCAGTCGGGAAGCTGATCTGGGCTTCTGATGGCAATGATCTATAGGCGAAGGAAGACTGGGTGAAAAACCTGCAGAATGGGGTAGGGAACAAAGTCGCGGAAATTGGACAAGGACAGTACGCACAATCTATTTATCAGCGTCTATTATCAGACAGATCCACAGTCGGTGCTGTTTTGGGTCCGATAACTGTATGGGACTTCTCTCAGAGATGAGCAATCACTGGATCAAACCACAGCGCCAGAACAGCGCTCTATGTTTCTCAAGAAGCGTTTCATCCATAGCCGCGTCGCTGAACCAGCGCTATTTTGCTAAATCCAACAACCTGTTTGGAGAAACAACCAGTCGACCAGAGTCGACTACCTGTGCTTCCTCTTGTGTGCGTTGTGCATTTCGGAGCTGGGCCTAATAATGGATCTGTAGAGGCTAAAACGTAGCAGGGTAGAGAGCACCTTGCTTTGCTAAAGTAACTTCCCCAGCGTTTTAGCTGAATCTATTTTTTGGTTTTCCCTCGGTTTCTGCTTCCACACATTCATCCATAGGCTTCACTATTTCTATCATTCTCATAGCTTCCTCCAGGCCTCCCCTTAGCCACTTTGTCATTCCCAATTTGTATGTTTCTCCCATCGCACTCTTCTTAATCTTTTTCCCCTGCTGCTTCTTCGAGAAACAACAATATATGCATGTATGTATGCGCCGCGACCGAAATACTCAGTGCCCACTTGTTTAAGACGACCATTGAGTTTATCAACATTCACGACGGGACAGGTTCCAGCTTTGAAAGCAGTAATTCTCAGAAATATCAAATTTGAAACTACATCTTTGCTGGCATCCTACTCGCACCTGCGCAAGAATGAAATAGGATGTGGAGGGATCAAGGAGAAACGACATACCGCTCAACCGTACTGTTTCTCCATTGACATAGGCACACTGTAATATCCATTGAACCGTCTGCGCAAATTCGAAAGGCTGTCCGAACCGCTTCGGGTACACCAAACCGTCCTCGAGGCTCCGTCGAGCTTTCTGGGGTAGTTTATCAGTCATACTGCTCACAAACATATTCGGCGCGATCGCCATGACCCGGATGGAATGTCGCGCCAGATCACGAGCCAGAGGCAGAGCCATAGAACGAAGTGCGCCTTTGGTGGCTGAGTACGCTGCTTGCCCTGGTTGACCTTCGAACTGGATGTTAAAACAATTGTCAAAATGATTTTTGAGGACGATTTCGTGGAACAATTTTCATTTACACACCGCTGCAGAGCTCGATACAAGTACAATCACACCACGTTCTGCATCAGGACCCTCCTCAGTAGTGCTGGGTATCATAAGATTCTGTCTGGTATGATACGGTATCAAGAATTGAGCTTGTGGTATGATAAGTATCACTCGTATTATATGTATTATACCAGTATTATGTAAGCGCCGCAGGCGAATTTTTTTCTAGGTATAATACCGTATAATACATGTATTATATCTTGTATCATAGGAATTATAGGTATTGAACAACTGCATATCTACCAAACACTGTCAAGAGATCAGTTGGAGTCCTTCGCACTCCTTTTTTTTGATGCTTGTTGTGATTGAGAGTTCGATGGCTTCTCCTTTGGAATGTTTTTCATCTGCAATGGTGGATTGTAGCGCTCAAGCAGTTTTAGCTGAGTCCAGTGCATGGAACAGCATCTGCAAAACCTGTTTTTTCGGCTAATTCTCTGAGAGCAGCTGAGAGCGCTTCCCAGCAGCCAAAGCACCCAGAGCAGGGTTGAAATTTTGCTCTCGGTGCTTTGGGTGCTGGAGAGCGCTCTCCAGCCAGTACCCTTGCTCTGGCGAACATACAGGTTTTGCAGATGAGGCTTTTGCATCCTCCCCTCCTCTATTTTGGCCAAACACTTGATCCATACATCTGCAAAACCTGGATATTCGGCTAAGGGTCCGAAAGCAGTTGAAAGCATTTCCCAGCAGTGAAAGCACTCAGAGCAGCCTGCTCTCAGTGCTTTCGGTACTGGGATCTGCTGGGATCTGCTCTCAGCCCTTAGCCGAATATCCATGTTTTGCAGATGTAACTTCCTCAAGCTCTACTATTCCAAAGTCTTTCCTCTCCAAGAAAGAGACAGAAGCCTCCAGGAGTCTGATAATCTTCATCTATAAGCATTGCAGGTGATGAGGCAGATTGACGTGACACAACGTGACAAAAAAAAGCAAAAACCTTAGGTAGGCCAATCAGATGCAGATATCATGGGATTGCTTTGGCCTTGCATCTCTATAAGTGACAACAAGATCAATAGGTAAGTGATCTATCTACTACAGAAGTACTATGATGCACAAGGAAAAGCAACATATTGTAGTAGCTCGCAATAAAGATCAAGGGTTTTGATACATATAATACACCAGATTTCTAGGCCTCATGGTATCAAAGGTATAATACGGTATAATACATGTATTATACCATTCTGTATTATACCACCTGGTTCAATACCCAGCACTACTCCTCAGGTTCGTTATGAACCATATGTTTAAGTGCTAGGCGCGTAAGATTGAACGTTCCGGTCAAATTTACTGCCAGGACAAAGTCCCACAGATCCAGAGAGTGCGGCTCATTCTGAGCGTCGATTATCTTGGCTCCTGCGGCAACTCCTGCACAGTTGATAACGCCTCCCAATGCCGCGCCGGTTTGCTTGGTCCAATTGACTGTTTCATCCACGGCTTTCTCGATATCGTTGACCACAGTGATGTCTGTTGGATAGAATTTGACTTGGGCACCTATAATATCTGACGGTGGAGGTTCGCGGTCAAGGATGGAGATATAGGATTTGGCTTGGACGAGCATTTGGACAGTTGCGAAGCCAAGACCAGATGAACTGCACAGAGGATGAGCATCGGTTTTACGAAAAACGGTGAATAATACACACCCGCCCGACACAATGAATGTTCTGCCCTCTATCTTCATGTTTGACTATAGGCGCGATTCCTCACGGAGTGAATATTGGGGAAGTTGGTTCGTGATCTGGGACCGGGTTTTCAGAGGTAGTGTACTTACATGTGAAAGTTACGGGCGTCTCTTTATCGCGAGTCTATGATATCCAGTCGGCCCGGGGTCGGCCACTGCTTTGACTCTCAGTCTCATTGCATCCTTCGCAGACTCTCCATCGTCGCCACCAATAGCCCGTTTTCCCATCCGCCCTTCTCCCGCTCTCCAGCTTTATTGAGGTACGTTAAGCTCACCTAATCACTTACCTTGTCAGTATCCCCTGGGCAAGCGGCAAACCGCATAAGTCAGCCGGACGGTTACTCCCTTTTCGTTCTCAACCATTATGCAAATCACACGGATCCTCTTCCCAATGACCCTTCAGTAATATCGACGACTCGCATAAGGAGAACGCACAAATATGCTAACCATTTCTACAAACTCCAAGCTTTATCGACTCGAAACACCGTATCATTTTCTGTAAGCAAACTTGCAAATTTGGCTGTCATGAGCGTGTTCTCGAAGAATACGGTGATGAAGGACCAAAAGAGACTTTCGATAAAGTTCAGATCGAGGGCTAGGGAAGCAAATGCCGCGTCTGCTGAGGCTTCAGGTGCCCAACACTCTAAACACTTCAGGTCGACGAAATCAATAAGATTGACCCCACTTTCTCTCTCAATATATCCTTCAACCAAGTTTTACTCAACTTCGGTATCTTCATCTACCACATTCCTCTTGCCCTGTTCACCAACAAGAACATTGAGCTCCTCAACAACGGTTCCATTTTTTTCATCGCACGAAAATCTCGCATATAGAAGGAAAACCTCATTTGAATGGCTCGAGGCCACAGTGAATTTCTTTGTACTCAATCTCCTTTCACTACTCTACTCGCTTATTCACCTATTCGCTTACTCGCCGGGTTATATACACAAAACTTCGTCTTTGTGGGCATAGTCCCACTCCTTATCGCACTGGGTTATACACCCTATTCTCTTCTCCTACTCGCTATTTCTCACTCCATTTACACAGGTGGTCTCCGCACCCCCAGGTACCAAAGTCTTCACTATGAATATTTCAAATTTCTCAACTTCGTGTCCTATCAACGCGTCGAATTCGTCCCTGATTCAATGATGGATCCAGCATCTTTCAGTGCCCTATGTCTACCGACAAATGTATTAATTGGGATCAACGCAAGACCTGGGGTTGCATCCTTTTGTGTTACCTATACGTAATCAAGATCATTCAGAGCCGTGCTCTCTTTGAGTTCCTGCTTGCCCGTGTCTACCGTTCTCTCTTCGATGGAGCTCTGGCTCTGTTCGGGTCGTCCAGCTCAACTGGCAACTGCGGAGGGGAGCACGGGGCTAAAGCCCAGCCAAACATTTTTGCAAGTGTTGTCACTTAGCCGTAGCTTGGCTTATCTTGTTAGTACATAAGTACCCCTTGAGCAAGCGGCATGTGATGTGTGGCTGATTATTTCTTTGTCTATCGTCTTGAACCCGAACCACAACATCAATTGCAGTCGTCGCCAACCTCTATGCAAAATCATCCTGCGATTACTGAGCAAGTAACAAATTTGTTCAACACTGTGGATCATACCAATGCCGTGGCTAACCTGAGCAATGCTGTTGCTAAACTGAGCAATTCCGTCAAGAATCTGGAAGATACAATGAATACGCGGTTCAATTGAATCGAACGGTCGGTAGAGATCCTTCAAAATTCTGCCAGAGGCTATGGGCATCTTGTCCCGTATAATGTTATCATGAATGATGCTGGAGCGCCTCTTCCTCTTGTATGATGTGTTCAACACGATTGTTCGATGTTCTGGTTGAATTTTGACTGACGTTCACTGCAGATTCCGATAAGATGCGCTCATAATTTGGTCTCCCTCAGTAACACTGATGTGAGTACGTGGTGCACGTACTTAGTACCTTCCTGGGCGCGAACAAAGGGATATTGAGTTTGCAGTGAAAATGGTGAAGTTGGGCGGTATATTGGGTATCATGGGCATGTAGTTTGAGAGGGTTGGGTGAGGCTGGTAGGGTATGGGTATGACTACGGATAGATTGGTTCGGGCTTGGGGAGAGTTTTTAAATTAGTATCCTATCGATCGAAAAGCGTACACCAAAAGATTCGTGTGAGGGGAAAGAAGAGTTGAACTACGTAGACTAAAATCGATCCAAGGTCCTCTCACTTGCATTCGATCTTTCCCTCGCCCGATGTGGATGCAGCTGCCCAGTACAGTTTGCTGTAACATTTAACATGCTGACCCGCCTTGAAGCTTGTGATGAAGGTATAAGAACGATCGGCTGTGAAAATGCCGTGCCGACGTCGGTCCGGAAGTTAGCGGTCAAATTCTGCTTGGTGATACAGCGCCTTTCATTTTCACTTTCATGTTGCCCTCCAGACTATATCGCAATGTCGGAATCCCTCCGCCTCTCAGGAGCCTTTTACACCCAAGTCCAGCTCTGCCACCTAGTATCCGGCTTCAACTTCGGTTACGGCTGGGTGTCTTTTCGAATACAGCTGTGAATACGCTGAATCCGTATTCTACAGCCACTTCGAGTAATTCTAATGACCAGTCAAACACTGCAACATCAACGGCAACAGGAGACTCGGGATCTTCTCCTTCCTCTTCGTCGGCCCCCCAAACGGTCACATCGCAGGCATTGCCTGAGAAAATGACACCACGCATGTCAATAACGTTTACTTGTACAGTGACGGACTGTGGGACGAGATCTACGCATGAGTTTGCGAAAAGGTCGTATGAGCGGGGAATCGTTCTCGTCGAGTGTCCAGGATGTAATAACCGGTATGAGATTCGTTTCCATCTCGTTGTTCGCAGCTTAAAATATCTTCTATTTTTACAGACATTTGATCGCAGACCATTTAGGTTGGTTCAAAGAAAGTACTGAAGAGGGCAAGCTTCGAACAGTAGAGGACCTTGTACGAGCCCGAGGGGAGAAAGTTAGAAGAGGACATGTAGATATGTCTGGCGGGGTTGTGGAATATACTCCGGAATGAGCCTCAGAATCATAATGATAATGAATGAGGAGATTAATCTATATGTATAGGTGAGTACATTCACTATAAGAATACAACGACAATATGATTCTAGAACAATTGCCAGCAGTCATTTAATAAGATCGACCCCAAAAGTATCACTCGGCTCAATCATATATCCATAATCCGACTCCGGCTACATTCTTTAGGCACTCGCAGCCTGTACCTCAGTCTCTTCTTCTACCTTGGGAATAACGTTGTTGGCTACTAGAAGGTTTTCGAGCTCTCCAGATTGGTGCACTAGACAGGGAAGGAGTTATTGTGTAATTTAGCATCTACTAATGTATTTTATAACAATTCACCACTCACTGCCTAAAAGAATATCGCATCCACCAACGAATTCACCATTCACATACAGCTGAGGTATTGTTGGCCAATCTCTGTGAAGTAGACGTCGAAGTTTCTTCCACGAGTGTGGTCTCGGGGACACTTACGAGAACTCCTTGATCCCACTGCGTAGTTCGCTGTCAGCAAGGACGTTGTATGTTTTCATTTTCTCCGGCGGCACACGATGAAGGTCCAGTACTTGGACAGCAGCCCTTGAGAATCCACACTCAGGGAGATCTGGTGTGCCCTTCATGAAAAGTACTACAGGACTCGATTCGACTGCATTTTGTATTTGTGCACGGGCTTCTTGAGAAAGGTAACGAGCGGCGATGACACGACTGGCAATGAGGGATTGCGCAGCGGATGAACGAAGAGAGAATATCTAGGAGTGATTCAGTGGAAAACGAGCGAGGATACAGGTGTAGTAGCCCACTGGTGAACGTAGAGATGCTCGGAACATCGTGGAAGAGGTGAGAGTTATAATTTCCTCCGTGCCCGACTCGCGCCCGCGTCATAATTTCGAGAAGTGCTTTGTAATACAAGTCACGCCAAACTAGGCTTTCCTGATTGGCTCGTAGATTTCGCACGCCTTTCTACGCCGTCTTTCTCGATTGCTCCTCGAGACTCGCCTACATCTGGGCCTTTCCCTGCCTTCCCAAATCGACATGCCCGGTTACAACCTGCTAGTCTCTCTGTCCCTACAAATTTCAGGCCTGTACTCAGGGACTCGGATATATGCTATCGGGAGTGGAGTCCAGCTTATATGTATGCGAGGCGAACGACCAGCTGTATGCAAAGATTTGCCCCACGATTATCATTCAATGGTTGCATTCAGTCAACGCTGCCCTGATTGTCAGCGTGACGAAGTCGGATTATGGATATCCTGTTTCGTCGGGATATATCTCAGTGCTTTCAAACGTCTCCTGTAAGCCGAATTGCACTTTTAGCACGCGAGGCGTTCAAAATTTGTATCTGGTGAGTAATCCTTATTCAGCATGTGAGTCTGCCGAAAATCAACCGAATGAAAGCTTGAAGGTATCACATCCAATGCCACAGCAATCTGCTGAACCGTCGTAACTTCGTTTGTTCAATCGTCAGATGCCTATAAAATGGCACAGGCAGCCTTATTGGACCATCTCCATCCTCTCTTTTCAAATCGCATTTTCAAACGTACTACCGACTGCTTTCATCAACCATGACAGTAATAGATCTACTCAATTTGCAGGTTGCATGCCTTGCTCTTGCCTTTGTTGTTGGGTGGTATAACTTCGGTCGAAGGAACTCCAACATTGACAACATACCCGGACCTGCACCCCAATCGTGGTCTGCCGGTGAATTAGCATCTCATAGCTCAACTTCATACGCGGGACTGACTCTCAATATTTCCTCCCCCTGCTGTAGGCAACTTTCCGCAACTTATGGACCAATACGAAGGCTGGGGATGGAATGACTTTCTTGCGAAGAAGTGTGCGTGAAAAATGTTTGCAACGTAGATGATTCTATCCCTCATACATAGTAATGCAGATGGAAGTACCCTTCGCTTACATGGACCATTTGGGGTGTGCATTTTGAAGCCCTTGACTTGCGTGTCATGGCTGTGCTCACGCACGATTTCGTTCATGACAGTCCAAGATCCTTTATACGTTCGATCCCAAAGCAATGCATACGATTCTTGTGAAGGTACTTCAACGTCTGGTACCTATATTCGACATCATTTAATTCGAATTGTACAGGACTCTCACGTATTTGAGGAAACTGCTGGGTTCATCGAGTAAACATTCTCTCGCTCACAGGATTCATGTCATGACCGCCTGCTCAATGTAGGTTCAATCGCAACGTCTTTGGAAAAGGTCTATTGGGAACCGTGGGTAAGTTCAGAAATTTTAATCAACTGTGACGGTGTGTGGTATTGATATACATACTCTTCAAGGGGACTATCACCGCAAACAGCGCAAAATGCTCAATCCGGTCTTCTCTGCCGCACATATGCGAGAAATGGGTATGCGACTCGATCACACACCCTGCTCCATCGTCATTTAACCTGCTCTTCAGTTCCAATATTCTTCGATGTATCCCATAGAGTAATGTCCTTCCTACTTTCGACATATTTAGTGATTGACGAAAAATGCTGTACGTAGCTCAAGGATGCTCTTATGAAGCAGCTGGAAAGTAATTCGAAACTGCAGGCTGAGCAAGAGGTAAGTGCTCTCTGCACCTCAGGGTCAATCAAATTGAATTAAACGTCTTGTAGATCGATATTTTATCGTGGCTTGGTCGTACTGCATTCGAGCTGATAGGTCAAGCTGGTCTCGGATATTCCTTTGATCCTATGAATGACGAAGAGTCTGCGCATCCGTTCAGTGGGGAAATGAAATCGTTATTGTATGTACTTGAATCTCTCGAGTCGAGCCCTATCGGACCCGATGTTCGACTTACATCCATTCTGCTACTATCATAGTCCTCTCCTCACCCCCATGATGTTCTGGTTCACTTACGTCCTTCCCCTGGTTTCAAACATCGGTCCTCCGAGCTTCCGGCGCTATGTCATAAATATTTTACCTTGGAAGAACCTACACCAGATGCGCGACATAGCAGATTATATGTACAAGGTAGCTACAGATATCTTCGAGGAAAAGAAACGCGCATTGGAAGCAGGAGATGAAGCTATCAAAAACCAGATTGGCAAAGGCAAGGACGTGATTAGTGTTTTGAGTAAGCCTTCAGCGCTGGTCTCTTGAAGTACCACCCTTGACGTATGCACAAGTGAAGGAAAATATGAAAGCCTCTAAAGAAGATCGACTGGATGAAGACGAGGTGATTTCTCAGGTATGTGTTTTCGAGTGAATTGCCGCGTGTGCTTCGCTAAATGATTTCAAAAGATGACGTGAGTAGCATATACGCACTTCTGGACCATATAAATCGACGAGTATCGCAGTAGTTTATTGTTCGCAGCTACGGACACAACCTCGGTAAGTCTAGCGGCCGATGAACAAGTGGACAATATATACTGAATCGTTCATCTCTGCAGAGTGCCTTGTCTCGGCTGGTTTCTCTTCTTTCCAAGCACCCGGATATCCAAGAGAAACTCCGTCAAGAAGTTACCGAGGCTCGACGGAACAATAATGGCGAAGATTTGTCCTACCATGAAGTGAATTCTCTTCCGTATCTTGATGCAGTCTGCAGGGAATCTCTACGACTGTGAGTGTCAAGCACATTCCCTGCCCCATGGCGCCAATAGGTCGTTATGCACAGATACGCTCCGGTCACTTCTATGTCGCGATAGTAAGTATATACCTGACTGGCCGGAATTTACGATCTTCAACTTGACTTTTTTTTCACTACAGCACCCTTCAAGATGCAGTCGTGCCTCTGTCAAAACCAATTATAGGTGTTGACGGGACTGAGATACGAGAAATATCAGTTCCTCGGGGCACCCAAGTGGTTATATCAATGTACAACGCGAACAGGAATGAAGAACTGTGGGGTCCTGGTAAGCTCCAACTGCTCTGTACATATCTTGAGAGGACCTTATCAAACTCTACTCCTTTGCGCGCAGATGCAAATGAGTGGAAACCCGAGCGCTGGCTCTCCCCTCTGCCTGAAGCTGTTATTCAAGCGCATGTTCCCGGTATCTACTCTCATTTGTGAGTTGCCTGTTTGTGTCGCCGCGTCGTCGAAGACTAATGAACATGAACATAGAATGACATTCAGCGCCGGTTCACGCTCTTGCATGTATGCTTGACTCTCCGCTCAATTCTTACGAGAGTTTTAACTGGTTCTAAATTAATGTTTCCTACAGTGGCTTCAAATTTTCTCAACTAGAAATGAGTGCGTGTCTCGACCCACCTGTCTTTGTCAAAATTAGATTTTAAGGCAATATCAAAACAGAGGTGGTTCTGGTGGTTCTTCTCGAGTACTTCAAATTCTTCCCCTCGGCAAAGGAATTGGAAATCCGATGGCAAATGAATAGTGTAGCGGCACCGGTCGTTGGAAAGGACGCTAATATTCATCCTTCCTTGCCCATGAATCTGAGTCTGGTCGATCATTAGGTATGGATGAAGTAGAAAATGAGACAAGTGATAGATCATGATTGGCATGGCCTCATCTGGTCTCATTGGTTCGATTTGCGACGCTCCCGCAACGTTTTATTGTCGCTGTGAAATTCGGGCAGCATATTTAACAAATCTCCTTGTGGAAGATTTGAAGACTGTATACTCTGCTGTTAAAATAGCTGCGAAGAATCTATCAGAGTGGTGCAGTCCATGGACGTGCTTTCGATCGAGTAATATATCAGCATGGCGAAACTCCTCGGAACGAAAGATAATACTAATTGACCATAATATGACATGGCTTAATCCTGAGCAGTGGTCGGTTATCATCCCATGATTTGTTTGAATAAGCCGTTACCAGAACATAAAATTTGGTTGAATCCTCCATCAAATACTGAAACGATAAGTAGTATCTGGTCGAGTAGCTACTGCCGTCATATGGAATGTATCACAGGCTACCTCGAATCAGTATCCTCTGAACTGGACAATTTCCGATTTTTTGTCTCCTTCCTCGTATAATCCGTCATTGTATATATCCTGATGCCGTTTGTTAGACGCTTTGAAGGCTCCGGCTTCAGCATCAGTATAGGTTGTCGTAGTGATGTCCACTGATATTGGACCAGTGGCTACAGAACGTCCGTGAAGTTCAATTCCTTGAGCACCTGTGCCAGTACGCTCCGATGGTAAAGAGCTTCCTTTGGTCATGGTGTGGTATAGGAATCCCACGAGGACATTAAGGCTGGCTACTATCATGGATATTGTCGTCTGAGAGCATGTTACAAATCGAAAGAATTTCAAGCTATAATCAAAGTACAGACCTCGAAGATTCCGGTGAAGATCTCATTCAAACCGAGATTGGCAAATATCCAATACGCATGAACAAGGGAAACCTTTAGTGGTGTGAGATGGTTGATCGAAGACCGTAGACAAGGAACTTACGATTGTCGTCAAAAGGCAGGTAGAAAATACTATATTCAACCGCATCCGATGTCCACTAGGCAGCATGGAGTTCCAGAAGAGCCGTAAAGGAGCGATGAGTAGACAAAGGTCGGCAATAATATCAGCTGCGAACAATCATCAACAAGGGGAAAAATTGGGCGGGTATATTTCGTACTGATCAATTGGGTGATAGCCACTGATTTTCCTAGGTGGCATTGTGTTGGTACCGCTGCTTTCCAATCTGGCTCCCTCTCACAAATGAAGATTTCTTGCATAGCGAGGAAAATCCACATAACCCCAAATAAGGACCCGACTACTAAGAGGATTTTTCGCATAGTTCCTGGAGGAGCTATACGAATGATAGTGCATAGGATGGAAAGCCGTGAGGTCCAGACGATTGTATAGAACCCTTCTGACGTTCTATAATGATGATAAATGGACTATCAAGAAAGATAGAGTAAAATCAGTTGCCTACATGTAATAGCCCGCGACGCGGGTTAGTTGGCTCATCGATGCTGTGGCCAAAAATTAATATTTAAGAAGAGGTAAACGATGCAGCTCCACGAAAATGCCTACGTTTTGGATCAAGAATGATTAGTACTCCGGTCATCAGCAGTGCTGCGCCGATAATGCTGAAGGTGGCCCAGAAATCGTCCCATCCTAATTTTCTGTTCTTGATTCGAATACCGAGACGAGTGAAAGTTACGACGATTGCTATCGTCAAACCCGCAATATCAATATCTGCATGGGAACGACGTAGCAGCTGGGGTGAGGAGGAGGAATGCTACAGGGAATGCTTAGTAGAAGAGCACGTACCGTGAACATCTTTTGAGGTGATGGTAATGGCCATATTGAAGATTCCAAACTACCAGAGTGTGGAGAAGAGTGATAGCAAGGTGACTTGGGGATATGGTAAGCTCAGCATTGTGGTGTGATCCACTATATAATAACGCACCTGGTTCCCTCCAATCACAGTCATTTTGAAAGGGGATACCGCTGTCGTGATCCAGAGAAGACGGTGAAATAGTAACGAAATGTAGATCTGGATGTATTGGCGCAATATGAACGAGTTTGGCTACCTTAGGCTACCTTTCACACGAAGAGCACGATGGTTGTTGCAAAGATTTGCATATATTCAAGGCATCGGACTAATATACACCGAAGTATGTAAAATATTTCTTTGTAAGTGTCGAAGTGGATCCCCATGCAGCGCAATGCTTCTACATAACATGATGGTGGATACTCGTTGATACATAAGCTCAGACCCGCAATGCCAAATGCTGGCAGATCAACCTGAATATTTCTCTACAAAATCAAGGATAAGCTTATTCGTAACGTCTGGTGCTTCGTAGAATGGAGCATGGCCAACTCCGGGAATGAGATGAAATTCAGATCGAGCAAGGTAATCCTTCATCCATTTTTCCAAATTTTTGGGAACAAGGTGTTGGTCATCTTCGCCCTGAATTGCCATGTAAGGGAAATTATTAGCAACCGCCATGATAGCGGTGGAGTCTTGACCTCGACCAAGCATAGACTGCCGCACGATAGGGGCCTGAAAGTAACTCAAGCACAAAAAAAAAACAGAAGTGTAATTGCTTACCCTCGGAGCCGCACCTCCCAACCATTGAGTATAGACATCGTAAGGAAGTTTGTGATTTGGAGACACACAAGAGAGGACGAATTCCGGAAGAGTTTTAGCAAATAAAGCAATATCTTCAGTCATGAGTCCTGGAATGAGGCTGAGAATGACGGGATGAACGACTTCGGAATGCATGTTACGATGAGGGAACGATCCCATCATTATATGACCAGAGAGAGAGTCAGGCCCGTATTTAGCAATAACGTCGGGAGGAACAATTCCTTGAAAGAGAAATTCGAAAACAAGTACCGTGTTGGAGTAAGCATAATCACGTACCACCGAGAGACCTAAGCGAAAAACTGGTAAGTAACGAGAATGGATCTTGGATGGGGCACATACCATGTTGCCACAAATGGTTTCGCGACCTTAAACGCATTAGTGACAGCTTTGAAATCATCCGCCTGGAGCTCAGACGAGTACGCCTCCCCGCTCAATGGTCCTTCACTTCGTCCACATCCACGAACATCATAGCGAATCTACAAAAATTAGGGTTGGGCGACTGAATCACAGACGTTGACATACGATGTATAAGTTTTCTAGCATTTTGGCATTGGAATATTGCTTGTTAAAAGCATCTGCGGTACAAGCGAATCCATGAATGAACACCACTGCCGGCTTGGACGGGTTTCCGCAGGCATGAGCCCAAATCTTTGTGCCATCAGAGGATGTTACAAACTGGCCTGGAGAGATATCGATAGACATTGGGCTGTGAGAGAAAGAGTATCATGCTTCGTCAAGGGCTATATATGAATCGTCCCCAGATAGATCAAAAACATCACCTGCCGCTCTGAGAGGCATATATTGCTTATGCAGACGCTCACAGAGCACGGGTATTAAGGATCTTACGATATGGCCCCTCGCGACCGAAACTCCAGAACTTCAAGTCCGATTTCCGATAAGCTACTACAGTATGCGGAAGCAAGGAGGTTGTGTGAGTCCGGGAACGCTTCGTAAACAGTGATAATTTTAGACCTATTTGGAGAGATCTGGAGATGACCTACCTTGTAGTTTCCGAGTCAATCAGCAACCAAATCACCAACATTGATGATCAGACAACATCGGAGAACTGAGCGGCGAGTCAATGGACTGGAATATGGAGGTATGGATGTATGCCTATGCACATAGCCCCAATGTATTTGAGCAATAATTATTGATTAATACGCTAATTTCGTAAAACACAACATTAATTTTGGGACTGGGAAATTATTTAACAATCGACTCAACTCTTCTCAGCATTTAACCTCTCCTACACACGGATTTTCCCCATGTTGAAGACTACCAGCCGAAGATTAATCAGTTCTCAAGCTTCTAGAGCTCTCAGGAGGGCACCTGTTAACAAGACCCCAGCGCAAGTTCTGCAGCCTGTTGGTCAGACGCCATACCCGTTGCCGGTAAAGACCTACAGGCCATTGATTTAACTATGACAACTAAACGAGACTTTATCAGACTTCCTCTCGGGGAGTTGAGAGGTATGCACACACCGTCAATTCCGTACTATACTCTTAATGACTATTGGACTGAACACAACCAGACGTCGACTTGATGATATGCACCATGGCATTGCAAGATATTTGAAACGACTTACCTATGCACCTCTAGAAAACCCGACTCGGATTTTAGAGCTTGGGTTTGTTGATTGCCATTCAAATTCTAGATTCTAAGCATCTCTTCTGACCCTGCTACATATCCTGTACAGATCTGGCACAGGAGCATGGTGAAGGCGTTCGTTTTCGGAAATAATTTAACGAATCCACTTATCGTCAAATTTTTCATACTAGGTCCGTTGAAGCCGCAGAAACGTTTCCTTCCGCTGAGGTCATCGCTGCAGACATGTCTCCGCTGCCAGAAACGTGAGAGTCGTACTAGAATTATCCTTGTTTTGCTGGCTGAAATTTCTTCTCGAATTCTGTCAGATTGAATATGCCTCCGAATCTGACATTCAGGCAGATGAATTTCCTGGATCCATTTGCATTTCATCCTGCGTCATTTGACGTTGTGCACATGCGCTTCGTGATGATACATGTGAGTGCGTAATCAACGACGACGTTGATAGTAATGATCAGTTCGACTTGATTGACATTGGATACTACCTAAACAGCTGCCAAATCCAGACGATTATATTCATCGTCTTGCATCGCTACTCCGTCCTGGAGGATGGCTCTTGCTCGAAGATGTGAACCACACTCTTTTGGATGCGAACAGACCTATTGGACCCGGCGTCCAGGCGTTGTATCGCGGTTACCGTGAATACATGCACGAGCAGGGCGTTGATCCCGAAGTCGGAGCTCAGTTAAAGAATATGCTCGAAAGGTCCAAAGAGTTCAGCGAAGTCAACGAGATCGTCATTCCTTGTTACATGAACCCGAGAAGCACCAAAGGTAAATGGTCATTCCATTGACCCACGTTCTGAGAATTTAACACCACCTAATTTGCTCAGATCCAGCTCTACAAGACCTCGGAGAAATCTTAAAATATTCAATAGACGGAGTTTATGTTGGGATCATGGAAAAAGTTGGTCCTGCTGGTGGCATCACGCCTGAAATACTGAGGGGTTGGAGACGAGAAGTCAACGATCCAGAGAGGGATCTTCGAATTGATATGCATCTCACCTGGTCAAAGAAGCTGTAGGAGGCAGCATATGCTAGGAAAATCGACGAATGGAGTATGGGTTAATTGATACTGCGGTACTATACTAGTTTTAGGGAATTTTAATCTTGACAAAATCTAGCAACGTCATTAATTCTTCATTAATTCATATCAGTGGCCTGGGATTGCGCTCCCGCGAGTAAAGCTAGAAAGATGGCATAAGTGAGATAATTAGGAAATACATCAAGACTCACGTTGCTCGATAACACTGAAAAACAGAGGTAAGTCCATCCGAATGGAGTTTGTTGGTGTGTGTGCGCGACATCCTTCGCATGTAGTTGTATAGCATATCTATGTCCGTGAGAATTGGTGAAATCCAAGGAGATTGTTGCAACTTGCTATGCAGAAAACAGAGAACTGGGAGCCAGAAGAGCCTGACAGACTAGGATCGCATCATGAGGAAGGGAGTGGATCGCGAGAATAGCAACAATAATAAAAGGTAACGGAGTCAAATAGTCAAGCTGTAAACGACATACATCGCAGCAACGGCCTTTGAATTCTTGCAGGTATTGGGGAGTTATATACTTAAAAGGGAGTGGTGGAATCATTGACATATGAGTCACTTGTATACCCGTTAGGTCATATTCACGGTAACGAAAACGGGAGAATACTGATTCTGCTATATTGGGCAGCCAAGGGTATCGTATTCGAGCATCCACCAGGCATAACAGAAAAAAAGCGTCTACACACATGATAGTATAACCCAGCTCCAAAATCACTGATTAACTGTGAATCATGATTGCAAACCCACGCCATGGTTATTTGAGGTGCTGAAAGCCTCAGGGTATGAGATATGTGGAGTGTAATGTCGAAAGATGGTATCTACGCTCACGAGTGACTCAGCGCTTCTCCCGGATCCCTTCAAACATCGAACATGATATGCAGCAGGGCGGGAACAAAATCCAGAAGCATCTATCCACGGCTTCCGGGGCGCATAGCCAATGAATTGTTCGTTCCTCTGGAGCCAATTCAACGTTGTCCAAGTTGGATACAAAAAAGTTCGACCAATTCAACGTCTTCCCTAAGCTGAAACGCGGAGACGCCGTGTGTCTAGAGTTCCGGAGGTTCTGCTGAAAGTGTATGCAGGAGCCTTCCTTGTGATCTAGGGTCCTTTTGTAGCGCAGAGCAACGGAATAATTTCAGATCGCCAATGACAACTTGGTCACTAGGCCAGGATGAAATGGAAAAACAGATTGATACACGGCTTTGTCCATAGACGATGGGTCTCATCAGAGAACGGCCGGGCGACGAGGTTACGTATCCAGAGCCTGCAAAATCCGTCCGTACCGACCGAGGTGTGCGGGCCTTTTTGCGATAAGCGAGGACGAGCGGACTGTAGCTAAATGTGCATGAAAGGCCTAAACAGAAGCGTATTGAAGATTATGTGGTGCCTGATATAAATAAATGATACAGGAAACGCAGAGTAAACGGTAAAATCACAAAAAAGCAAAAATATCAGCTCACATGTATCCTGGTAGGACAATGTCATTAGGCCGTTTCTTTTGCTTCTTACTACTACAGAGACCGAGTGTCGCACATTGTGTAACTCTATCCTTTCCTTTCCAGTGTAACTAGAGCGTGTTGTTATATATTTCCGAGCAGACGAATCGTTGTAACATACCTGCGCCTGCAACTAAGTGGTGGGCCCAATTTTGGATCGGATATGAAGTTCCTCTACGCGAAAGAAATCATCAGAGCCGGCTCATTACAGTAAATGCCACTGCAATCAATTGTCGAAGACATTGAAATTCGAAGAGCATGAAGAAAGTTAGGGCGCTAAATTTATGCCTATTTTGTCGCTTGCCAATGCCAGTTGCCTTGTTGGTTCTGGGGATCACCGACAAAAACTTCAATGTTAATGTATGTTTATCGCCTAGCAGGTTCAAGTGGGAATCGATGAAGATGTTATAAAAGAAGGTTCACAAAATGTCAATCAAGCTATGTTCAGGGAATTTTGGTTGCGGTTCAATTGTAGTGGTGTTAGACCAGTTTTGGACAAACATATATTTCATATATATAGAAAGAAACATGAAAAGAATCAACTTCGAATCTTCACATCACCCAACTTGTGCTCTATACCGTCGATGACTTCACTAGGAACCAACGTTGATGATGCGGGAACTGCCAATGGTACAGCAAGTACCGGATCCGAATTTGAGGGGTTTAAAGCGTCCAAAGTATTCTCAGTCAAGGTATTCAAAGAAGTGACGGCACTGTCGCCCTCCCATCCGGCGAGAGCCTCCCGTTTCGCGTTCTGTACTGAAAGGAAAAATGCTGGTTCAAGGAATCCCTTGTCGTTACCTTCTGTAAGTACAACGCCATTGTCTGACAGGAAAAAAGTGATTCCTGCTGCGAGAGCTTTGGGTACGTCGATAAAGATGAGGATATCGCATGATTTGCGCATTCCTATGTGAGTAACAGGGGTTAGTCTAGCGTCACGGTGATATATGACAACAAATATGGTGACAGTGACAGGAGAGCAAAAGAAGAACAGAGAAAGGACGAATATCGCACCGCGACAAAGGCGGAAGCAGAGAAGTGTAGGGAAAGACGGCGAGTGAGAGGATGCGCATGTATAGTGCCTACGACGCCAGCCGAAGAACGAGGAAATCAGAACAGAAGGAGCAAAAGGAAACAGTCCTAAAACACAGTAAGCAAAGATAGGAATGTTCTTCGTCCGTCCTTGACCTCCATATGAAAAACGGGGTAAGTAGAAGGAAAGGATAAGAGAAGGAGAAGAGAACAATCAAGGAACGAATGAATCGGTCACTGAGGTCGCCGTTTTAACGGTTTATGTGTTGTACTCACCACTGATTACATTATTCCCTGTAACTCCTTGAGCAAGATGTATATGATTGCGGGTCATCTTCGATAATCCTTGCGATGCTGATTGTCGGATGAAAAAAAAATGAATATAACGATTAAACATGGGAAAGATCAGTCAGGAAAGAGGGAAGGAAAGTCCCAGCATAGACAGCACGTAGCGCAAAGGCAGAAGATATTACCCACTCATAGTCGTTCACCCTCGTGCACATCTCATGTGCAAGGAATTGTATGAAGACACATTTTGTAAACGATACATTGAACTCACATATTGATTGCCAAGCAATTTTCGTCGTCCCGTGTACAGCTGTGCGTGAGGGAATATCTTCAACCGTGAAGATAGGCTTCAGATCTAATTTGACTGCCTAGAAGGAAAAGGGAGGCGTGTCAGTTATGTTTGGTAGTTCAAATGATTCATTGATGGAACATGCACCACTAAAGCGAGGGAGTACGTGTGAGCAAGGATGAATGAAGACGGAGCATGAATGTGTCCTTAAAGTAAAGTCTGACGAAATAAGGCGGAAGGGACAAAAGCAGTGGTATTAATCGTAACAAGTGAACTGTCTACTGACCTTGATCGAATGCCCTTGATTAGCTTTGATCCACCATATATCGTCTTCACACACCAAACTGTAACGCTGCTTCGAATCGGCATTGACAATCTGCTGTAAGCCTGTGAGGTCTAGTGCCTGCGATTTGATTTTTGGGTTTTCTAACTAGATAGATATTAGATCACAGCAATTTCCGAACACATAGATAGATATGTGGGAGGTGGCACATACGACAAGAGGATAATGATTGAAGCATAGTACGCACGAGATCGATCACTTTAACATATCCATCTGCTCTCATCGTCAATCCTTCACTCTGCGCCCCATGGCGTAGCAGCCAGGAGAGCGTTTTGGACAATCGGACAACAGGACTATCTTTTGGTAATCCTCGTAGTTTTCCACCACCTCCTCCGCGCTTTGGATTTTGGGGTTTTCCTGTTGGAAATTTCTTGGTTGGCTGAGTAATTTCTGCCATAATCTTGAAGAAGCGGAAGGGGAAGCGCGTTGTGACAAGTAAGCAGCGACTCGGATGATTATCGTTCAGTCAGTTCAAGTCAACGAGTGAGATCAGCGGAAGCGAAACTTAACGCGGCCCGATGTCGGAGCATGAAATGTGCTCTGCGGCAGTCGCGCCCTGCTTACTCACGCATTGTAAATGCGCTTACTCATACTTTTTTTGGCTGACGAATCATTACCGAGAAAAGTGTCTTATAAAGGCGGTTGTTCTTCTCCTTCCCCCACTAAATCGTTACTATGTGAGTATCATTGACGTTTTATTGCTCTGCAAACGCTTTGGATGGAACGCTTTGGAATGATACGAAGTTTAGAAGGCGTTTGGATAGGTTTCAGGCGAGGAGCAAGTTGGATTGGGAAATCTGAGCTAGGATGACGTGTCTGGGAGTAGATGGGTGGATTGAAGTGAATCTGAAGGAATTACTGGGAGCTTTCTGGATAAATGGGCGATCGTATTTTCGAAGTTCTTCTATTCTGACTTTGTTGTTTGATCAGTAGAAAACATGGGTCGTCGTCCCGCTCGCTGCTACCGTTATTGCAAGAACAAACCGTACCCCAAATCCCGGTACAACCGTGGTGTCCCTGATCCCAAAGTACATCATCCATAATTTTTCCATTGGGGCTCTATAACTCAAATTTTTCTTGCCAGATCAGGATTTTCGATCTTGGTCGTAAACGTGCAAACGTTGACGAATTTCCCTTCTGCTGCCACCTCGTCTCTGATGAATATGAACAACTTTCGAGTGAGGCTCTGGAAGCTGCTCGTATTTGCGCCAACAAATACGTTACCAAGACCTCTGGAAAGGACTCTTTCCACTTGAGGGTCCGTGTACATCCATTCCACGTTATCCGTATCAACAAGATGTTGTCATGCGCTGGTGCCGATCGGTATGTATTGAAGATGACGCTCAATTAGACGAACATTATACTGATTGGGTTTTTGTGGCAGACTGCAAACGGGTATGCGAGGAGCTTGGGGCAAGCCTTACGGCACTGTTGCCCGTGTCAACATTGGGCAAATTATCCTTTCCATCAGATGCAAGGAACAGAATGCTCCTGTCATTATGGAAGCTCTACGCCGCGCACGTTACAAATTCCCTGGACGTCAAAAGATTATTGTTTCGAAGAAGTGGGGCTTTACTAACGTCAACAAGGAGGAATACCTCCAGCTCAAGGCTGAGAAGAAGGTGTTACAGTGCGTATTTCTGCCTTCTTTGTCCACTGTACAAATTTAAGACTAATATATGCTCTTTCCAGGGATGGTGCATATGTCCAATTTATCAAGTCCAAGGGACCCTTGGAGCAGAATCTGCGTAACTCTCTCCGTGCTTGATCTGTTGTCGCCCTCTGCATATGTACCTTAACGCTATATAAATCTTAGTCGATTTGCATGCGTGAAGCCGATGTTTTCGGTTTTTTCTACGCCTCCACTGACGCGCTTGCCCTTATATTCACTGGGCCACTCTTTTCCGTGGGTGTGTCCGGGGGAAAGGGGGCATAGATTGAATGGATAAGGATATTATTCAGTACCTAGAGCAGCAGTATAATCTTTTTGGGGTTCAACTTTGTAGCACTCCAGCTGTCGCCGTTCTTGTAACAGAATTTTCGGTCACGTATGCAGTTAGCTAAGGCTTGTAATGAAAACTATTCATTTACTTCGGCTCCACTCTCCATGACCGTTGTCTAACCACCTTGGTGCTTCCGTAACTTACACTTTCTTGATTTCCTCGAAACGAGGTGGACGACCTTCAGCGTATAACGGAATTTAACTTACATAGCTGCCAACAAGATCGTCAAAGTCATGCCGTTCCAAAGATACCTTCAAGATAATCGTCAAGATATGTTCCCTTACGACTTTGACAGTAATGTGCCGCAGAACAACTCTTCCTCCTCCTCCTCATCCTCATCGTCATTAACCGCAGCAATGGACATGCCTATCAGCCACGCTGGGCAATCTAATTCTGGCTTCAGCCACTCTGTCAGGCTTCATATTCCTCAGTTCATGCAGACTGGAGTTCCAATGTTGGCACCAGGAGGCGGAGCTGAAGTATTACCAGTTGGACTGTTCTCTGATAACCCCGCTGCTAATTCTGCCTGGTTTGTCAACAACGGAATTACTTCGAATCTTTCGTGCGTATTCGATAGAAATACATGTCCGAATAATCTTCTCATATGTATACTTCATTTACAGCGACTCTGCTGCAAAGTCATATGTATATCCTATTGATCAGCAGCAGCAGCAGCAGCATCAGGCCCCGTCCTCGTCTTCCTCACCGTCACCGTCCTCTCATTCATCGCCCTCTCCTTTCGACTTTGATTTTAATAGTCAATCTCCTTCCATTCATGAATCCGAGCCGAACGCACAGTCTCCGACAGCTCTGAGCGTGCATATCAATTCTGGTCTCATTAATCCCCAGAATCGCCTAACTCCTCACCAGCTCAATGCTATAGGAGCAGGAGCAGCTATGGGCTCTTCAAGTCTCAACGCTCCCTCTCCTCTCGGTCTTCCTGTCTATTCGAGATCAGGCTTTGACCTCTTGTCTGTTCTGGCCCGAGTAGCTGCTCGGCCAGACCCCAAAATTGCATTAGGCCCGGTGGACTTTTCATCCAGCTTCGTCGTCATAGACGTTCGGCGCTACGATAATCCCATCATCTATTGTTCACGTTCGTTCTGCCGGCTGACGGGATACGAAGAACACGAAGTCATCGGTAAAAACTGCCGGTTCCTCCAAAGTCCGAACGGTGTTCAACCCAAGGGCGAATATCGGCGGTTCACTTCTAACGAGGCTGTATTGTATCTAAAAAAGCATTTGGTGGCAGATAAGGAATGTCAGACGAGCATCATCAACTATCGAAAAAGTGGAGATGCATTCATTAACCTCGTCACCGTCATTCCTATCAAAGGCGGCGACATTAGTTCTCCACACGAAGACGACAAGGTTATCTACCACGTTGGATTCCAGGTAGATTTGACCGAACAGCCAAATGCGATCTTGGAAAAGTTAAAGGACGGAAGCTACATCGCTAACTTTGCGGCGAACAATCCTCTCACCATCAATCCACCTTCCATATCCTTCCAGGGTGGAGGCAGTTTGGGTTCTGGGGCAATGCATTCATTGATGTCCAGGGACAGAAGGATGCAAAGTATTTCTGCTCCAATGATGACTTCAGAGTTCAAAGCCATGATCGAGGATCCGCTTTTTATGTCAAACCATCCCATATCTATGGGAGCCAATGCCGATTCTCTTCCTTCATCTTCTGTCATATCTTCCAACATTGGATCGATCAATGGTGACAATAGCGATCTGGTCAATGTAGGGTCGCCAGGCAACCATCCTTTTTCTTTGCTTTTGCTCGAATACGCACCCGATTTCATCCACGTTGTGTCTTTGAAAGGCACGTTTCTCTACGTCGGCCCTTCGGTGCGTAGGGTCTTGGGCTATGAGCCGGAAGAGCTTGTAGGCAAAGCTTTATCGGACATTTGTCATCCAGCCGACGTCCAACCTCTCACGCGCGAACTTAAAGAGTCTTCTGCTACAGGCTCCACAGCGCCTGGCAGCGGCACCTCGCCGCCGGGAGAAGATGCCTTGACTTCACGGCAGTCACATCCTGTCAAACCTCGTGCGGTGAATCTGCTCTTCCGTGCGCGCACGAAGAGTGATCAGTACGTCTGGGTCGAATGTCGAGGTCGGTTGCATGTTGAGCCAGGAAAGGGAAGAAAAGCAATCATGTTGAGTGGGAGAGCGAAAGAAATGTCGATGCTGCTATGGTCTGCTATTGCCTCCGCGGGCGGTATTTCCCATCCGCAAACAGTAGCCAAGTCACTGTCGGGAGAGGATGGAAAGACCAGGCTGGTGACCGTAGATATATCAACAGAATTCTGGGGAACCATTACCCGTACCGGGTCCTTGCTTATTGTGAGCAAAGGTGTCAAGGACACACTTGGATGGGATGAAACAGAGCTCATGGGTAAGCAGGTCTGGAGTTATCTACTTGATGAAGAGGCCCGGCGAAACGTTGGTAAGGAACTAGCCAATATAGGATGTGCGATGGGCACGATGGACGCCCCAGGATCATTACCCCGAAAGATCTTCTGTAGGATGACACGCCAGGATGGATCTGCAGCCGAAGTCGAATTGATATTATACCCATCGGCTATTGACTCCTCGATTTTGCATTCCTCTCAAGCGATATCCCCTGCGCCTATCATCTATCAAATCAGGTTGTATGACCGCGCCACTTCCTCGACTGGAATTAGGTCGTCGGAAGCTGCAATAATGCACCCGCTTAGGGAAAATGTCTTTAAAATTCTCGAAATTAGTAGAGAATCGAGTTGGCAGTACGAGTTGCAGCAGATGCGGTATATGAATGAACGGTTGCGAGAGGAAATTATGTCTCTTGAGGGTGATGAAATTGAACACTCGCATGCTCATTCTACTTCTTCGACCTTGTCGCAGCCTTCGGCTCCTGCATCTCATGGACTTGTACACGTAAATCCTTCTGTCGGAACGATGTCTTCGCGCATGAGCACGATGTTGCCCAGTACTGGGTACGATCGTCATGCCCATCAAGGGATTGGATCGGCATCTTTTAATGCTCCGCACATAATGTATCCTACGTCTGGCCAATATACTGCACACACGCAGTACCCTCAGCATGTTCAACACGCTCAACATACCCAACCTCAGGCTTGGCCTCCTCCAACTTCTAATGTTTCCTCAACGACAGCTATTTCTATGCCAATGCCTTTCATGTCTCCTCCGCTTAACAATACAGGGTATGATGTCTCGAATACTGTTTCTTCATCTCTAAAAAGACACTGGAATACCACTGACCGCAACGGGAATGGTACCTAAAACAGGCACTGACAATATTTGTCCGCAACAAATGTTCTGATATATCATTACAAAAAACTTTGCCAAACATTCTTCAATGAAACCAACCACTCCGGATATACTTCCACGATCGCTCTCGCTACTGCTATCCTCTTCATCCTCATACAATATATCAATACTCAACGGACAAAGAACAAGGAACGATTTTGCGTATAGTGTATATATATATTTCTGTCGTGTTCATGGCATGGCTCCTGTATTATTTCTTCTCTATACAAGCATTTCCCTCTCTGTGCATTGTATTCTTCTTCGTGGTTTCCGGTTTTACATTAGTAGTATGTTGTAGTCTCTCCATTCGAACTGTGGTCATATCTTGCTTGGAATGTTATTTGCGTACTGTCGTTTTCAAGTTTTCATAGTGTCAAAGAGCATTTTAAATATTTGGGCTAATATAAATTAAGATATAGATACAGCGAAATCCGGGAAGTTCTGTCTACATGTACGGTGAGATGGACACATAAGTCACTACATACTACAAGTACCGATAATCCCCACCTCTACCACCTCCGTATGAATCCCAGTGATCACGCTCGTTCCTCCAACGCCTACCACTCTTTCCTCTGCCTCGGGGAATCGCAGCTGGAACACCGTTCTCATCGTAGTATGTTTGAGGGGGTATAAATCCGATCTGGGGACGATTATTCATGGAAACAACAGGAACGTCGTGTGAATCGTATCCTTTATCCCATTCGTGAGTCTCATCTGCTAGATTACCTCTGGGCTGCGAAGCGACAAATCGATTCAATTGTCTTCCGAACCGTACTTCATCGTCGTACTCGTCGTCCTCAACTCTGTCGCTTCCGCGTTGGTTTCCGTGCTCCTCTCTCTGATCTCTCCGAGTACTTGGACCACCACCGTTTGTTCTCCTATTATTTCCAAGCCGGGGGCCCTCGTCGGCATTGTAAATGTTCCCGTAATTCCATCTCCGCGATTGATCATTGACCCAGGAAGTATTTTGGTCTCCAGAGATGGAAGTGAAGTTGATGGCTCCGCTGCTGGCTATAGGGTTGCGCGCAGGTGCAGCATGCTCTGGTTCATTCATAGGTTCGGAGGATCCAACAGTCGCAGCTCCGCTTTCTTCTCCGTGTTGCTCAACTACCCCCTTGCCCTTTCCTTCCTCGCTTGTCGGAGTTGTGTGACGTACTGGAGTATCTCCCGTTCGGAATGTAGCCCCAGCGAACGAGAATATGGCAGGGAAAACGGAAGCCGATGCGTTTCCTGGAAGCGTGTGGAGCGATTCCGTTGCTATAGGAGATGTAGGAGCTTCACCAGAAGCGGGAGGACCAGTCGCAGGAGGAGGAGTGGAGAGAGAGGTGAAGATGTTTGCTCCTTCGGATATAGGAGAGACCGGAGATTGTAAGGTCTGTAGCACCTGCGTTTGCTGGGCTTCGATGCGGCCGGTTACTTGTCGAAGGGTGATGTTCGATTGCAACTATACGTCAGCAGATTGAATATTACCGTACACGAGTAAAAAAAAAGCCCGGTGTTTTATGTAACACTATGTACTCACCGTGAACAAATCCAAAGCCATTTTCATTTTGTTCTGAAACTCTGTCACCTTTCCTGTATCTGAGCGAACTGTCAAAAACCTGATAAAAGCATTTCGAGAGGCGACATGTCTGGCGAAGGCATCTATATCGGTCAGGGTACTGTTCAGAGGTAGAGACGGGTTGGAAAATGAAAGCTTGATATGTGAACAAAGTTACAAAGACTAAGACGAAGACGAAGTGGCACACCTACAAAGCCTTTCCAAATTGTGCCGAAGCTCTGGGTTTATCTCTTCCTCCTTCTTCGTTTGCTCTGGCTTCGACGGATCCCTGTCCTTGTTAACTTCTTCGTCTATTTGCGAGTTTTCCTTTTCGAGTTTTTGCGTATCTTCTACCGTGGACTCAGCAGACTCCTGCTGTCTATGCCGCTTTAACACCTCATCGCACGTCGCCATGACGGCATATACCAAGGAAATAGCGTCTGAGCCTAATGATTTTAGGGAAGCCTTAGTATCACGAGTGCTCTATGAATATGAAAGGTCAAAAATAATCAGTACTCAGCAGTTATATAGAATGCTCACTTGGACAGCATCCCAGATGTCAATCGCCAACGAAGCCGCCTCGCCAAGATAGGGAATAGGTGCAAGTGCAGCAGCATCACGCAGAGCCGAGAGAGTCAAGTTAGTTGCTCCTGATAACGCGGGAAAGAACTCTTCTTTCCCAGATCGCCGTTTTACGTTCTTTGTCTGTTCTTCGTCGCTTGGCATATTTGAGCCACTGGAGACCGTGTCCCGATGCTTCACCCTCTTTATAAAAATTTTGGTAAGCCGAAGGCGACCATGTAGAGGTAAAACGGGGGTCCGTTCCCTGGCACTCGCTTGTGAGCTACCAGCACCCCCAGCCGTGGAGGAACACCTGAGTTTAGGCATAGAACTTCAGGGGTGGAACTCCTTCACAAAGAGTTTCGTACAGGATGGTGCTGATGGTGCTTTTTTGCACGTTCCACCCGAGCATACTATTTGAAAGCAACATTTTAGCATTAGCTTGCTCTCAGTGGCGTTGTCATGCAGACAAAGGGATTTCCGCCACTCAGAATATGTACGCACATAAAGTTTACAAAGGGTAATTAAAAGCGATGGAAAGGCCGATGTAAAAAGGAAAGCAAATGAGTATGAGACCCGCGACTGCAAGGAAAGAGCCATAAAGGAAAGTTTTGACGATATAGAAGCAAAATCAAGATAGCCCACCGTTGGTACATAGGCCTGGAGTTTACTTTCGGACTTGTCCAACTGGCGGTAGCACTGAAGCTGAGCGCTGGCCTTGCATTCGATCGCGAGAAGAGAGACAAAACCACATGTGCATCAATGAGAGCTAGTGTCATTTTGCAACAAATGAAATCATAAACCACTGGTGCATGCTCATCTGAGTCATCTCCACTGTGAGGTTTCCGGCTTCTCAAGTTGTTTCCATTTCATCAAGGGATGTAGCCCACATCGCTTGGCATTACTACGCCGTATTCAAGCCTACTCACCAACAATGCCAACGCGATCCTACATCCTTCATTTCTCCGCCTCGCTGTAGGCTAAATATTTGTTCTCTCATTGAGTGACAGAATCCAAATAGTGAAGTTATAGTCCTAACTTACTACAGTTGCTCCTTGTCATACCTGAGCCCAAAGCGATTGAAGAATTCCGATGATCATCTCGAAGATCAATAAAGCAATCCTATGGAGAAACTGAGCTTGATGAAGTGGTCCGAAGGAGAAGATAGGTTGGAAAATTGGAAACAAAATGCCAGTGTACATATATATATGTCACTGACAGGATGCATCCTAAATGCATCACGAGACGAAATTGTCTTGATGCATGTCCCTCTTCTCGAAATCCGAAGGTTTTGTTATAAACGGTGGAGTTTTCACTGCTGTGGCAGGAGACCTGAATTATGGTAATGGAGAACGTGAAGGACAAGATACCCGTGCGAATTTATTTTACAGTATATGATCATCTAACCAAAACTGCTCGTAGCTGGGCGAGGCCTCGAAATTTTGTACCAGGCTGCCGTGACCGGGGCTTCCCATGATGCTGAACAGCGTTTCCCTCCTCCAAATTGCTATCCGGGCACTCGGATTCAAATTCTGGAGATCTTAAAGACATGGATCAACAACGACAATAAGTCCACCTCGATTTACTGGATTTACGGTGCGGCAGGCGTAGGGAAATCCGCAGTGGCTCAAACTATATCGGAAACCTTTGCACAGGGTACAGCAACAGGTCGTTTGGCTGCTAGTTTCTTCTTTTCACGCGCAGACTCGGCACGGAACAATCTATCCCTATTCTTTATCACCATTGCTCACCAGTTAGCGATATCCCCTGTGCTCGGACGGCATGTAGGAAACAGTATCGACCTTGCAATTCGTCAGAAGCGTAATATAGTACATGCTGCATTAGAGCATCAGTTCCAGGAACTCATTGTAAAACCTTGCAGCAAACTAAGGTCCGAAGAGTGGAAAAGTCTTCCCCGGTTAATCGTCATCGACGGTCTAGACGAATGCCTCGATATAGCGTCACAGGAGCGTCTGCTTTCTATTATCCGACAATCCAAAACATCCACGCCGCCCTTACCATTCCATTTCCTCATATGCAGTAGGCCCGAGCCTCGCATACGCAACGCTTTCAGCCATCCAGGCTTTCGCCTCATTCTGGACTGTAACGACCTTGGCGACTCCTTTGAGTCCGGGAAGGATATCGCTAATTATTTCCGAGATCAATTTGGGAGAATTCGACAGGAACACGGCCGTACCATGGCTCATGTAGAATCCGACTGGCCAGGCGATGGGATTATTCAACAGCTTGTCCAGAGGGCGTGTGGGCAATTCATTTATGCCACTACTGTCCTTAAGTACGTCGGAGACTACCACGGTTTGCCTACCGAGCGGTTGGAGATCATTATGAATATCACTGTTCCTGAAGACTTTGACTCTCCGTATCCTGACTTGGATCTGTTGTACATGCAGATACTCTCTATGTGCAAGAATAGGGACCTTCTCCTCCATGTTATGGGTCATCTGTTGAAATCTGATCCAGACATCTACTTTGATTCTCGCTTTGAACAAAAGACGACTCATTGCATCGAAGGGCTATTTTTCTTACAGAAAGGGAAGGCTTCGACATTGTTCTTTGGACTGCATTCAGTCCTAGTTATACCTGAAGACGACCACAACAGTATCACCATCCGTCACGCATCCTTCGTCGACTTCCTCACTGATCGAAAGCGGTCGGGGAAGTATTATGTGGACATAGATCTAATGACCCGCCACGAACAAATTGCGTTGTACCTTTTGAAGCGCATCACCTACTCGATTAAGAATACCCACAAACTCTCACGGTGAGCCTTTTACTTTTTCCTTCATAATGCTCCAAAATGAGGATTGGTCATTAGCATGAACTCCGAGTTCGACACTTACGCATGGGATTTTTGGTACCTGCACTGTCGAAAAGTGGCGAGGTTGCCCAGTGGGGATTTCCTCATTGCTTTATATGAGCTCGATCCTTGTGGGTTCCTCAACACCGCTATGCGACGCAGAAATACCAGTTTGGAAGCCTGTGTTTCTGTATTACGAAATTGCCTCAGACGCCTCGATAGCATCGCTCAGTGGTCCAAAGTTTGTTTGTTTTCCTTCTTCCGACCAAATCCATTCATTCGTTCGCTTCATTGATTCCAGGCTTTACGGACCTTGGTATCCTCTGAGACACAAGGCAATCCATCAACGGTAACCACTTTATCAGCTGCTCGATACCGACTATTCCAAGACGGTTTTCGAGTACAGATACCATCGAGCCTACAGCCTCGAGAGAAAGATACACTGAAACGGGGTATTTCAGTGCTCAAATATGATTTGTTATTGTACAAACCAAATATGTGGGATGTTATTTCCGACCTCACACAACGTCACTTGAGCTCAGAGGAAGTTGGTACTGCTCTGAGTTCTTCCTGGCCATGCCCGACCATTGTATCTTTCAAACCCGAATCACAGCCACAGGATATGATGCATCCACTTTTTGACCTTGTGGACGTTTATTTCTCTAGTTGCCAAGAAGAAATAGTGTTACAATGCCTGCAAATCATCCGAGAACCTTCACAGAGTACAAAGGAGGTCATTATCTACTCCAAATTTCAGTGGATCAATCATCTTTCAGAGACCATACCGAACGAGGGAATGTTGCAGGTTTTGCTGAAGAATTTGCATTTTCTCCAAACCAGTGAAGATGCAAAGAAGGCTCTTAAATGGGTTGAGGTATGTATGACCTGTATCATTTGATTCAGAACTTACTCGATATATCTATATATTAATACACATAGAGGTCCGGACATTTTGCGTCTAGGAATAAAGTCATTCAGGCTCTTAACACCCACGTACGGAGACTCACGGATTTGGAGGAACGAAGGAAGCCTCGAGTAAAGAGGCGATGGTCCTCGTGGATATGTATGTAATTCGAATTCAAATCAAGTTGAATTTTCCGAAAATCGATCCCAATGCTAGAGACTTTCATTCCTCGGGGGTTCGACTATTGAGCTCAGTAAGAGTACCCTTCTACAGTTGCCAGGTCTGATACCTGTTCGCTTCGTAAGCAGTTACGCTCCAACAAGCTCTACAGGTTCACATTGATGGATACTTGTAAAATACGCTGCGACCACAATATTTGTTAATCAGTCCCTTCCAGGTGCAACCAATGCTACTTCTTTCACCTCCGTCAAAGTCAAAATGTTATATATGGCAAAATGAACTTGATTACCTCCTTTCAGCAGTGCCATAGTAGACATACCATGTCCTAAATTTGACCAGTCGTATGATATGTCTCTCACCCCCAGCCTTTGCCAATAGTACCCGCGCTACAGCTGTCCCCACGTGACCATCGCTGGAGGCACCACCGATCGGTATCTCCCCCCCAAAGGCGGCTTTCTTCTCTGGGACTTCTCTTGGTATCTCCCCGAGGCTTCACCCATCCCAGCTAGCAATCCTGTTTCAAATTTTCCAATGTTATAACCGGACTAGGGTCGACATACTCAGGTCTTTATAGCGCGTCAGGTCGAGCTTGCCCGGACGTCTACCTAAACTGAACGTGTGTACGGAACGCATCACCGGTATAATTGGGCTCCTCAATGACTACAAGCATCTGCAAAACCTGTTTTTTCGGCTAATTCTCTGAAAGCAGCTGAGAGCACTTCCCAGCAGCCAAAGCACCCAGAGCAAGGTTGAAATTTTGCTCTCGGTGCTTTGGGTGCTGGAGAGCGCTCTCCAGCCAGTACCCTTGCTCTGGCGAACATACAGGTTTTGCAGATGAAGATGGCCCCTTGTATTCCTCAATCCAGGTTTATATGCCAATTCAAGTGCATCCAATGGAACTGAACAGCTTGGTAAATCATAGGAGACAATATTTAATTCATCTACAGTATGTCAGCTCAGGAACAGAATCGACGTCGGTACACGAAGGGGGGCTTCCATTACTTCCATACTCTGATGCTTCATCCATCAACCTATGACAAGAGGATTGGAAAGGGCCTCATACTGAGGCACTGACCTTACCTGACTTGCCTTTATATCCCAAGTGTAGAAGGATATTTATGGACAGAATAGTGAACTTAGGTACAATTTCTTACATATGCACAAGTTTCAAAAAAGTACATGGCATTAGACTCCAGAGCACAAAGTTAGTGTAGAAAACAGAGCAGAGCATATACAGATTACATTCTCAACATTCAGATGAGGTGGTTGGGCATTGAGTCCCAGTGAACCCCAGGGCAAGCAAAGGAACTTTTGAAAGCTCTGTGTGAGTTTCTCAATGTCACTCATGCTGGCTTGGTGATGCTCAAAAATTCAAACTGGGCTTAAGCATAGTCTTCACCATTTTTGCTAGATGGCTGGTCACTTTCTAGCCTAGTATTATTTCCTTTATTTCCATTTCTGCTTACCAGTGGAGCTGGATTCATAACTGGGGTTGCTGCAACTACCAGATCTTGAGAAACTTGAAAAAGGTGCAATCGAGGGCCACTGCACAGCTGTGCTTGGCATTCACTCAGCTAGCATTGAAGTATTTTGGCTTTTGCACAAGGATTTTCTATGAAAATTCATGCAATATTAAAGAAGATTAGCATGGCCCCTGCACAAGGATGACAAAATTGTCAATTTTCGGGGCAAAAGCAAAATAAATATTGAGATCCGTAGATCTACCACTCCGGGAAAGCGTGTCATCCTTGTGCAGGGGCCATACTAATCTTCTCTGTATCGTTCCAATTTTTTCGTATGTCACCCCGAAGGGGACATAGAAGATGTGTTTATGAATGGGGGCAATGATAAACACCTCCCACTTCCCCTGCAGCTCCTGCAGCTGTGAATTACACTCTTGCAGGTGAAGGAAGACTATAATCACAAGCACCAATGAAACAAAGTTCAAAGGGACTGGGGAGGTTTGTTAAACCCTCCGCTACCCTCAGAGATAGTCGGAGCAATGAGCAAATTGGGGAAACTGCGTCCATGAAGATAAGATGGCGAGAAACCTAGCCAAGCAAGGTGATACTTAAATTATCACAAATGAATAATTCTGTGCAAGTAATTTTTGAGTGAATCTCACAGATTTCCCTAGGGTTCCTAGAACAAAAAATATGTTTAAGTAGCCCACCGCGAGGGTCGAACTCGCAGCCTTCAGATAAGCAGAACAACATCACCGCCTTAAAAGTCTGACGCTCTATCCGATTGAGCTAGGCGGGCTGCATCATTAACGTCCCAGTGAGAACATAGATACTCAAGATGATAGATCATTTGATAGATAACTAACATACATTTTTCGTTGTACTTTACACTGCTCTATCTCAAAGGTCCACAGCTGCTCTGTCACCAGCTACAATTGCAGGTGGTTGCTCCAGATCTTCCACTTGTGCAGGGTTAGGCTCCGGGTCGACCGTTGATATCGGAGTTAGTGTCCGACTCTGCTGCTGCTCCGATGTGGTATCAAGATTTTTCAATCTCATTTCCACCAAAAATTCCTTGTCTCTGACCGCCTGCGACCACGATGCTAGCATCTCACGAAGAATGATGAAAGTATGCGTCAAACCCGCCAAACAAAACAGGCTTGAGTAAACGTATGTAACTGACGAGAAAATTTTATGTTTGAAATCACATACACACGAACTAGCAGATAACTCACAGAGGAACTGATTGTTGACATGATGACCCACAAGGGGAAAGAAGTAGTCCACAACGTAGAACACAAGACCTGGTAAGACAATCATGCCAGTTAGACCGCCGGCAACAGGTGCAATGACGTCTTTCGTTGCAGCGATAGGATCTGGGTGGGTCCAACCATTACGCTTAATCTAGTAAGAACGTTCAGCCCCAAGCTGAGGAATATGGGAAAAGATAGCACACAATTTGGATACCCCTTGCTATGGGATTCTGCGCTTGTCTACGAGTCACTCTCATCGCTATCTTCATATAAAGAATACCGGTCGCCCAACATTCCAAGACTCGTATCCTCGGCACGACGATATCTGGACTGAGACGAAGTTTGAAGGGCAGTACAATATACAGGTCGACAACGCCACCGACGAGGGTTGGGATCACGATACCCAAGAAAACAGCCATGTATGAAGCTTTGACAATCCACAACAATCCACGTTTTACGGCAAGCCACCACAAAGAAGCTCGGGGACCCTCATTACCCCATCTCTGTCTTCTCTTGTCGAGGCGATCAACAGCTCTGCCAACAACCCAACATGCCCAAAGCATGTAGAACCCGGCAATGATAGAATATCCGTCATGTACTTCTCGTTTTCCTTTGAAGACCATGCCAAAGAATCCTCGACCTATGAGTATAGGGAGAGCCACAGATATGCCAAGGCAAAGAGCTCCGAACGTCCATAATATCAAAACAAAAAGTATCATTCGGTAGCGGAAATATGGCGGGATATAGACCACAGTGAAGTCTTGTCTGATGCTATGCTTGGCTTGAACCGTTTCCATATCCTGTTGGGTCATGAGGATCATTGCCTCTTCATTGACAGGTTCGCCGGTAGCTGTAACCGCTACAGTAGCAGGAATGTCCCGCGGGATAGCGAGATCATCCGTATTGGGAACCCGCCTGAAAGACCCGTCGTAATCCTCAACCAGGATAGAAGCGTCTTTGCTTGGGCCATATATGATGCGGGAAAGTGAGAATTTTTTCGGAGTGTATTCCTCCTCCGCCAGACGTAACCCGAAGAAGTACGAAGTTAGCCGCAGTCGTCTGGCTAGTCCTTTCCACACTACCATTGTGAATTTCCTAAGAGCTCTTCGAGGACGGAAATAAGTCATAGTATATGGTAATGCGATATTGAGGAACAGCAAATCGATAGGGATATTGGATAAAGGCTCTCTATATTATTCATGAGATTAAGCAAGAAGTTATACAAATAGGATACACGAACCTCGTTTTCCATCGAATGGGAAGGAGTATTTTTTGGCCAAGAAAGAGCAACGCCGCAACGCTGAAAACGGTGCATACGACGACAAAGGTGTACATGATGCCACTGATGCATATTTTCCGAAGTTGGACTAGCGCAGCTCGTTCGAGGATATCGCGTATGGGATGCGCATTCTGATCCTGTGGGTCTTTGATGAACCACATCCCCCCTGGACGCATTATACTTCGACACCCAGATAGCAACACAGCAAATGAGTACCTGCAAAGTAAGGTAAGTTAAAAAGTGCAATATGATCAAGGGTAAAAACAACAAACATGAACATCGTTCCTGCGACCCAGTGATAAAATATTGCGGTAAGTGGGGCTTGGTAGGAAAACTCCATCCTTGAAACGTAGGAAGCACCAGGGAAAAACCAAAGCGTGCAGATATCCAAAACAACACCACAACCGAGAGGAAATGTGACGAGTTCAATGAAGATGAACGACGCGACCTTGATGTGACATTGCGAAGTGAGATCATGAAGGACGACAGGAAGAGAAATTGCAAACCTTCAATACAAGCAGCTGTTGTTTGACTGCAGTTCGAACTGCTCGTCCAGCAGTTTTGACGTTGCCAATAGTCAGGATATTCATGTACACCGCTAGTGCCGATGCAATGATACAATAACCAAAGACAACCGAAAAGATCCTCTCGGCTGGTCCGTTCCCGATTGCAAGCTGAGTCCATACTCCACGAAACTGTTCGTGACCTTGACGAATCTCTCTTCCTAGAGTTGCAAAGTACGGTTCAATATAGTCCATGAAGTCAGGAAAAGTTCGTGCTAAGAAAGACGGGATGACGCCAATCTTGGGCGTCGAATGGACGATCTCTTCTGTAGAATCCTCTGCAAGATTCAAGGCATGAATCACTGACTCGAAGCAACTTTCCAGGAAAGAATACTAAATCAAGGTGAGTACAGACTTTTAGCACGAAACGAGCTGTTACACACGATAACCATGAAAGATTCTCGCATCTTCTTCGTTTTCACTTCTCCGAGATATTCAGAAATAACCCAGAAAAATAGTTGGACAACCCAAGCTCCCGAAGTTTGCAGCAATTGTATGTGAGGCGGCAGTAGGACATCGATGATAATATATGCCACCAGATCCACGGCGGGATCGGTCACCAGACGAATGGCACGAATGGGAAGGTGTAGAATGAAGAGCATTCGCTGGGGTTCTAACTGTGATCAAGAAGCTTGTGTTTAATGAGAGGGCTAAAGGTTGAAAGATGGCACTTACCATGAGGAAGGCCGTTGATTTGCCAAGCGTATAGGGTATCCACATTGCCAAGCCAATAACAGAATCCATGATGAAAATCATCAGAGCAGCATTTTGTGCCAGACCATATATTGGACCTCTTAGCCCAATAGCTGAGCACAGGAGAAAACCTTCTGAGCAAAACATCACAGACTTCAGATGTGAAAATAGACTGACCTTCCATTGCTCCATCCATATCATCATCAACTCCAGCCTCTAACTCATCCAACAATGCATCATCTGCGTTCAGTACTAGAGGACCTTGCTGAGGTTGTGGTCGAGCTGGAAAACCTGGAATGGGAGCCAACGCTAACGGGGGAGGAGCGTTGGCGTCAAGCTGGATCACCCTTCTGACACCGGCATTGAATGCAACAGCAGCTCCTTCTCGAAGTTGTGGTCTGACCTGGAATTCTTCGGCAATCTCATCTTCGCCTTCTTCGTCTTCTTCCTCGTCTTCCTCCTCGTCATCTTCCTCATCCTCATCCGCACCTGCAACTTCATTGCCATCCTGGAGGTCCACAACATGAGGTTCCTCATGCTGTTCAGCGTTCCGAGCCTCCGGCTCAGGTAAATCTATTACAAGTTCTGGCTCAGTATCACTCTCGCCTTCATCTGAACCATCTGTTGCTTCCTCTCGGAAATACGTCCTTATTTCCTCGTCCATCTCACCGTGATCCGGGATTAACGGCGATGTACTGTCTTCGCCCTCATCGACTTCATGTCCGTCAAGTGTTTCTGTGTCATCATCTTCATCGTCGGCTTCGACCGCTTGTTCGCTAACCGGCGCTAAAGCACTGGTAGAAGGACCTGCAAAATAATCTTCGTTGTCGGAGTTGACCAATTCTTCTGGTGCCCGATAAGTAGCCAAATTGGGAGAAGCAAGAGGTGTTTTTACACTCGGCGAAGAGGTTCCAGACCCAGGAGAACTGGGAAGGGTGGTTGGAAGCGGTGGACGACGTATGGGCGTTCCAGGTCTGGATATACTGGTATTTGAAGATGGTATGACGGTAGGAATCAATGGCGGAGGCCCGACGTAAGCGGTGGAAGCGAAATTGGGGACTGGGGATGTTGAAGGAGATATAGAGGGTGCGGACGAGGGGCTTGACGACTGACTATCAAAGTTCGATCCATGAGAAGGAAACGAAGACGATTCCCCAGATGTAGAGTCCGGATCGGATTTCGGGGGATACACAAATGAAAATGGGATACTTCCATTCGGGCGCTCGAGTGCAACGGTTGGGAAAAACGAGGAAGGGGGGGCGGTAGTAGTTGTCGTTGTACGTTCTGAAGAGGTTTCGGCATTTGGAAGTGCCAGACCCTGATCTAGGGCCCGCCTTCGGCTACTCCCATTCTGCCTGGCCAGTTGCAGTCTCTGGTTGAATTTTCGCCTCTCCATCCTCTCTAGCCGGATAATTCGAGCGAGAGCCTTCTCGATGACATCGTCTTCTTCTTCTTTCCCCTTGCCCTTTTCCATTCTGCGCTTCCTAGCCCTCTTGGTCGCAACCTTATCCAATTCGTGCTCAAGTTCATCGCTTCGAGTAGGTGCAAATTCTACGGCGGAACGGCCATTCCGCTGGGCTCGGATTTCCCTTGCCCTCTTCTCCTCTTCGGTCAATATCCTCTGTCTTTGTGCTCGAAGAGCATCCAGCGCCCTGACAGCTTCAATTTGACGATGTGCTAAAGCAAGTCGAGCATTGACGTCCATTCGTGGAACTGCTGGACGCCGAGCCACTGGGCGTCGTGGGGCAGGTTGAGGATTTGGTTCTGGAGCAGGTGGAACTTGTAGGATATCTTGTCCGTCCTCGTCATCGAATTGGCCAGGTCGTGCATTTTGAGCAATCCATTCTCTAAGAAGGAAGATTGCAACGAAGGTAATGACAATCAGTGCCGCGATGATTTGTCCGGTGAAAATGTCGGCGGAAATAGAGAGCCATCGTGGATGACTGACGATTCGATTGATCAGAGTGGAGATGTCAGATGGAGGAGGTGTGGGGTCGTCGAGAAAAGAATGTGTAAGTTCAATGATTTCACGAACGAGAAATTTGTTTGTCGGTCTCAAATCTTCCTGTCCAGGAAGCGGTTGTCGGTTGCTGATCCACCAGGCGCTGAAACGAAGACGTAAATTGCAGGAAACGAGTTTTGTGGGTGGAACTCACATGGATTCTCCCATTCTAAAATACGCTCTCCATGACCAAACAGTCAAAAGTGGTACAAGGGAAAGCCAGACCAAAGAGACTACAATAGCTCGTACGACCATGAGTAACGCATAAAATCCCTGTTGTATGAGCCGCCGCATCATTAGCAAGGGCGGAAGAGTTGAGGGCATATCCGGAGCGTAAACTGTTACTTGTGATGTGAGGGTATGTACTTTCTGAGGTTTGGAAAGCTATCTGACCTTTTTTGAAAAGAAATTGGTGCCTGCATGTATCGCAGGTCTTCTTCTTACTATGGGCGAGCCATGTTGTCAAGCTAGACAGAAATTAGGTCAAGCTTCATTCTGGAATTGTGCCTTGCTGGAGCTCACCAGTCTTGATGAATATATCGGATTGTCCCGGAGCATTTGCAAGGGTGGAAGAGTGGTTGATCTGGTTCTGCTGGAGCGCTACAAATACGACAGGTATCTGTAAAAGACACATTATCGTCGTTGTCATGAGCGAAAAAGTTGAATGCTATATTATCTTACCTTGCTCTTCAGCCTCCTGCATGAGATGTTGGAATCAGCCTTGTGCTGAAGAACACAATGAGTTTTGTCCTTCGATGTCAGGCAAAAGACTCACACAATGTTATTTGAAGGAAAAGTTTGGTCCACTTCGAGTTTGAAAAAGAGAACGTACAAAGCGCGCTGTTGGCAGTGACTGTGCTCAGAGTCAATTCCCGGCAAAGCTGTGTCAAATGAGTAAGCTATGTAGCCACGTGTCTTGATAGGGCCCTGCCTGCACAGCGAACACTGAGTGAACACTAGTGCACTAGTGCGTAATTCTCTTCGTGAACTTACAAGACGGCTAGTCAAGCTAGCTGCAATTTCGAAGTTCGAGTCGCTGATCATCCTACAGCCTGGCAGTTGATTCGATTTGCTTGTAAGTAACTTGAAGTCGATGCGGTCATTAAATGCTCAAAAATGTAGACTTAACCTCCAGCGGCAGAACGATGCGTATTGTACCTCCATCAGCTAGGATTTGCTCCTTTCGAGATGCCTATCCAGACTAATGCTTCAAATGCTCTTGTCACACCACCATCTCTAGCATTTCATTCGAGGTCTGCCTTTGCTTCACCAAGCCAACATACCTGTATCTGTGACTCCCAGTTAGAACATGGAGCAGTCGTCACATTCAAGACTCTGTATGTTGTTTATTTACTTCGTTTTCAAAATCTGAGATATTGATGAAATCAACAGTTGTTCCCAAATACTCAAGTCCCCAAAATGTTTCATGTCCTTTCTGCGCCGCGGCTCAAAGTTATCATATCACTTCTGGCAGATATAACACCAAAGCATCCCCCGGGAATACTGAGTTGAATTTCTGTCGCCATCTATACACGTAATGGTGGGAAGACCCTAACGCTGTACTTTCCTCCCCGTTCACTAATTCATCTGTCATATCCGAAGGTCCAGAATTTATATCACTTGAAACCGTAACTTTCCCGACGTACCAGATGCATATCTCGACGTGTTACATATTAAAAGACTCTAAGAGCTCAGTTTCTTCCCAAAAATCATCAGGTTCGATTTCTGCCTCTCCTTAGGTGATAATAATGGTCTATTTCCATTTTCATGTCGATATCGGCGTTAACAAGTGTCTCTGTCATTCCTAGATGGAGGACGGCATGGAACGGCATGGAACGGTTTTGAAACCTGATTCTGACTATAACTTCGAAAGAAATAGTCAATAAAATGCAAGGGGGTTGCGCTTATCCACGATTGGACGGGAGCAAACTGTAACAAATAGGTCATAGCTGAAGTGTCCTTCCTCAAAATTCAAATTGTTTCCGTCGTCTCGCCACTCCGGGACCGATGTAGAGCTGTGGACTGTGCCCCTCAAAAATCTTCAAATTGAACTTTCGTGTATGTATCAGAATGTATCTATCCTTAGATTATCTTATCTACCGAATCGTCAAAGCGCCTAGTGAGCATTTTCAAAACCGACGAATGGATTCCGGATACCTAACTTGTCGTTAAACCCTTCCGCCTGGGATAGTCAATACGTTCCTTCGTTCCTTATGTTTACCGAGTATCGCTGACTATATAATTCTGCTGAGCGTGGTCTTACAGTGCGTAGAACCCGAAGCCGGTGCCCCCATTTCCCCATAATGTCGCTACAGGTTAGCAATAATCATTGGAACGGTATCAAATTCGATTATCAGAGGCGCCGTGATTGTCCTCTGAAACTTTCTGTTTCAACGGCCTTTGAGCTGCAAGTAGAATTCGAAACGCGCTCAAGACAAGTCAAAACTGGAAGTAATAATGAAACTGACAAACTTTCTGCAAGATAGCGAATATGTACTGCTCATCCTTGCTCCGTGGCTTCGACCATATTGTGGGCCGTGGCACAGTGCTGAAAGTACAGGTTCTATTCTGTTCTATTACTACCTGACCGATCCCATTGATCGGATAATCTGTGTTACCACCCGGCGCTACATATTGGAGTAATAGCATCTCAGTCTGATCTCAGTCTTGTTCGTGTTCACCGTGCCATTAATAATTTCCGGGAGGAAAATAATGCTCTAGTGCTCCGTCACTTCCGTTCTAATTCGGGAGACTCATCCTTACAAATGCCTTCACATAGTGTGGACTCGGAAGCAGGAATCAGACTAGCTGTTTGCCTGGGCTATACGCCGTTCGTGAGGTGTGTAGCAGCTGCCTATGATACTGTTTCGAACCTTTCGGGATTGTGCTGGAGGCTTGGAATGAGAATTTCCATTCCACGCACGCTAAACGGACACTAGCACCGTAATAGACATTATCTGCCTGTCCAGTCCTTCCCACTGCCCAGGTATGAAATTTACAATGTTAGTAAGGAATCTGGAGATGAAGTCACTTTTCAGGAGCAAGCCATATGACTGCGAGATTTATTGTGTCTATTCCGGGTTCATTTCAATACGAAATACTGCCTGTGGTGCTTTACAGTAAAACGGTCGGGCGGCATCCGGACGATACTCAGCCCCTAAGGCCTAAGGCCTCAGCGCTCAGCACTCAGCTATGTACATACATGATGTGTCACGGCGATCAGCATGTATGAGCTAATAGTAAATTTCAGGTAGGTCTTACCAAGTCTTACCATCTGATTCTGAATTCAACATATTTCGAGTTGTGAGGATTAGTGATAATCTGGTGATAATCTGGTTGAAGTTCTCATTACTTGAAATCTTCACATTCCCTGCAAGCCGCTGGCAATTTTTTTTAGGTACGTATAACAATTACAGCAACAGAGTTGAATTACCCTCTCTTAGCCTCTCTTCCGCAGTATTGACCTGTTTGCCGTATGCTCATGTGTTATTGGTGGCTATTCAAGTTGATGGTCGTATCTCAACTATACTGGACTTAAAACAGGTCCAACTTTGTGTTGCGCAAACTTGCCCATCATGAAAATATCACGACGTTCAAGCAGCTGGACCCCGCATATTACCCGCACAAGCCCGACGATTTCTCAAGAATCGGGAGCGTCTTTGATTTCCAATACCCTCCAATATGTTTCAGACTTCTCGTGAATGCCATATACCAGATTCACGTAAGTTTGAGACTCGACCCATATGCTCTGCCTGAAATCACTCGTAGTCTAGAGCCGCGAACATCTGCAAAACCTGTATTTTCGGCTAAGGGTCCGAAAGCAGTTGGGAGCACTTCCCAGCAGTGAAAGCACTCAGAGCATATTGCTTTCAGTGCTTTCAGCACTGGGATCTGCTGGGATCTGCTCTCAGACCTTAGCCGAATATCCAGGTTTTGCAGATGAAGATATCGAGAGCACACTCAGTCAAAATCTTGCTTCGCGTCCTATCCTGAGGTTGTGGCCTGCTGAGGCACTCTTCATGTCTTGCTTCGCATCCTATCCTGAGTCAGGTTGTGGCCATGCGAACCTTTCAGGTACTTGAACTTCATCTCACTGGAAACGTTTTTGCAAACAAGTACTGGTTGACTCTGTTAATAGTACCTCAGATGTCACAGCAATCAATATGAAGTTGCAGGACAGATCTTGATGTAGGATCTATTGACTTTTTTTCTCTTCTGCCTTCTGCATGCATAAACATCTGAAAATTGAAGTTCTGAACCATTGAACTCGCGAGCGGCTCCGAGTTCTGTTGATCGGCTCCTCGTCACAGAGGCTTTCAGAAATGTGATCAAGAGTTGCCGTGTGCACATCGAATACGTTGTGTGGACTGTGCGGTGTATCACCGTGTATATATTGCACATAGCCATGTGTGCGCGCCCGGCATAAACCTGCGTAAATCAGTGGATTGGATTAATAGATACAGAATCATCGGAGAAGTGGAGTTGTGTATCTTCATCACTGAGTGAATGTTCGTTCTTGAAACGCTCTGTTTAGATTGCATACGTATACTGGCGAAAGATTTCTTGCATTACAAACATAGCTGTCATCCATGTATGTATAAAGTGGCACTAGCAGACAAGAGTTTATCCGTGCGTTATTTATGGGCCCAAATTGTTTGATGTAGTGGGTATACTATTCTCAAATTCAGTTGGATAATAATGCTAATGAGGAGCGCACATGATGTACCTTCTAAGGCCGTGGAATACCCACCTTGTATCGCACAGAATAGACGCAAAATCATGGATGCATATGCATGTATGTATGCGATTTATCATCGACTTTAAGTCGCTCACAATCAACACACCGGTGGTGAGTGAACCGGTGAATTCAAGTATCAAGTATGTTACAATTCCAGGGAACGGCGGTAGGGTATGAACGTCTCTTGAAATAAAAATGAAGTGTATGTGAGCTATGATGAAAAGTTCAATGGAAAAGAATTAATTGCACGAACGCTGGGTCGGGACTCGGGGATGCCAGTATCCATTGCTTTTCCTCATCCTCGTTCTCAGGTCATTGGGAAGATCCAGCGCGGAGATCATGCACATTCGAGATTCCGAGGAGAAGAGACGTCCAATAAATAAAATGCCAACATGCACACATACAACTGATAATACGAGGATGTTAATTCTACTTTTGTACGAAGTACGTATGTATAGACGTTAAATGTACGGGTATGTATGAGATGCGACTATGAGGAGGGTGATGACAATAATGACGTTCAGCAGGTCCAAGGAGATGTTGAACAACTCTACACTATCCAGAGTTCAGCAATGTCCAGAGAAATAAATGTTGAATGAGAAATAAAAGACAGGAATGATGCGACGATAGCGGATATATAGCGGTTGCACAACTATGTAGTATTGCTACAGACAAGAGACAGACAGACATGAAGGAGGGAAATGAGCGTCTAACATGAGCCGGAAGAAGGACCGGAGTTCATTTGTAGGCAAGGAAGTACGCCGAAAGGGCAGGAAGATCATTGGGACTGGCGTCCGTGTATCCTTGACGTCTGGAACCATTGAATTTCAGCACCACAACGGGCCCGCACCAGGCCTTAGAGGCCGAGCCACAGGTGATGTTGAAGATGGAACGATTGACAGGAGAGGAGCGCTGAAGCGCGGTAGGAGAGTACCAGAGATGGAGAGGGAATCGAAGATTTTCGCCGTTCAATCCTTGGGTAAGGACTATACCTTCCGTGAGACCATCTGGGAAAAACATTTGTAGAATGGGAATGGGGCAAATTCCATTAGATGAACGTGGCGTGGGACGGCAATGTACTTGTGTCGTGGTCCATCGGTCTAGAGAAGTGTGAGGGATAGTGGTAACGGTGGTGAGGGCGCAAATACGCACCGGCTTCAGGAGCAAAAAGAATAGCTGTAACAGTAATGTATTGTGGCTCAGCGGGAGGTGGTGTTGCAATCATGTTGGAACTGTAACCTGAAGTTGTATTATGAGACACTGAAATGCAGTCACGACGATGGCGAGGCCAATCCTGCGCAGGTTGTAAGTATGTCTCTAAATAAATTACCAAATAACTATACAGACCGTCTGCAAGTGCTCCGGACAACAATACCATGTATTTTGGCAGCGACTACACCACATCGCACAGGGGTTTCCACACAGTGTGCAAGCTTGGTTGATCGAAGTCGGGACTTGCATTTTTGTTAGAGGCGAGTAAAGAGAGGCAACAGAAAAGACAGCGGGGAATGAGTAAAATTGAGCATCATTTGTGGGTGGTATTTAAGTAAAAAAAAGTTGAAAAAAAACGGCTAAGCCGTTTGTCCTTCATGGTTCGCGAGAAACATAGATCAAGATTGATGAAATGTGCATCAGGCACTATGTGACAATTTGCTGCTATGTCCATTTTTTTCCATCAGTTCACCGCGACTTGACGGTCTTGACCGGTTTGACCTTTCGCGTTTCTTTTGCTTCTATGACATGTTAATATTATTATTGCATTGAGAAGGTCAGTCAGCACATGTAGTCCCAGATGAGCAAAAGAAAGCAAGGTCAAAGTGTAAAAGTTTAAAACACGAACGTGAAAGCATAAACACTTGAAAAGGAACAAAGCACCACTATGGAATATATGAAGGCCATAAGGAGATCGAAATTACTTCTATGTATTCTTTGAAGAAAGGATCCAACGGCAAAGAAAAGCTCTGAAGTTGCACGCGAACTGCGTATTGAGTTCGAAGGAAGGACCCTGGTCACCACCGTAAAAGCGCGATTTTTTCGTCCCGGGATCGTCCCGGAGCAAGCTATATGACTATGTTTCCAAGTGTGACGTGTGTGACCCAACGCGTTTCCAATCATGTCCGACGATGAGATGAATATTGACGAGGGTAAAAACAGTTTCATCTGAGATTTTGTTCTGGTCTAACCCTTTACACTTGTGTAGTTGCGGCTGGCGGAGCTGTGAGGAGAAAAGGACGTGGATTCCAGAGTTCTGGCAAGGTTTAATTTCTTTTCCGGAATTATAACAACTTACCAATATCGGTGAACACATCTACAGGAGGGAATACAGGGAATGTAGGAGGTACAGAGCTGACGTATGACACAGTGGAATCATCTCATTCGGACACCAGGGCAGCTCGATGTACGTTTTTTTTTTGATCTCTATATTCATATCTCCTGAATGATTCTTTTGTAGCTGTCGAAGGTTGGATAGTTCTGGTCACAAATGTTCACGAAGAAGCCACAGAAGAGGAAGTAATGGACAAATTCGCTGAGTTTGGCGAAATCAAAAACCTTCATTTGAACCTTGACCGGCGCACAGGTTATGTCAAGGTTTGTGTATACTTTCTTTAAATGATTTGTGAATAACCATTGTTGCTGCCAGGGATATGCTCTAGTGGAGTATGAAACTATGACCGAAGCTCAAGCAGCCATCGATGGTGCTTCAGGGACTACGCTGCTTGAACAGACGATCCAGTGCGACTATGCTTTTGTACGACCTCCACCCTCAGGACCGAAGAAAGGGAGAGGTGGAAAAGGAAGAAGTGCGAGTCCCAGCCGCCGTCGTTGACACCGTAATCCCACCATGATCTATATCTTCGTACTGTTGTGTATTGTGTAGTATATAGATTGTATTTTCGAGGCCTTAACCAAATCAGCCCGTTCGTTATGTAAGCACTTTGTTGATCTGTGCGCAACCCTGGCCACAACAGCGCTTGCTCTTGCACTCAGCCCATACTCAACTTTATGGCTCGTTCCGCTTCATTAGTTTCTGACAGCGAAGGCAAACCCGAAGATGCTCCTGCGCCGGATGATGATGATGTTGTGAAAAGTGTGGACATGAATGGAGATGAGGGTGAAAACGACGAAGAGGAAGAGGAATTCGAAATAGAAGAAATCCTCAAACACAATAAGGGTCAATTTCCTGAAGTATAGCCTTTCTATCTTTACTAGCAATACCCAAGACGCGTCTGATTCCGACAATCTATCCAGGGAAGAACCGGCTACTACGTGAAGTGGAAAAATTATGGTTCAGAACACAACAGCTGGGTTGACGAAACGGATGCCGGGTCAGTTTCCTTCTAGCTAACAAGAATGTCTTTTGATTAGACCACCGTTATTGTTTCCTCAGCAATGCCCAGGAACTGATTGATACATACTGGGCAAAGAAAAATGCCAAAAATGCCAAAAATTCCATTTCCGCGCGCAAAGGCCGTAAATCCGTGGCCACTGCAAGTCCGGAACCATCTAAAAAACGTCGCAAGTCGGTCAAAGACGATGAACAAGATGAGGAACTTCAAAGCTCAAAGAAGAAAAGAGTTGCCAGAAAGAAATCGGAGACTGTCGAGCCAGAGTCAGTACAGGAAGATGACGCGGAAGATTCGGTAGCTACTGAGAGCTACATGCAACGGTACATGAAGCAGGCGAATTGGGAAAAACTGATTGCCAGAGTCGACACTGTCGAAAAGCCGAATGAGTCTGATGGACTGGTCGTTTATTTCCGACTGTAAGTGTTATGCTCTTGGGATGTTGACATGTGCCATAACTTGTGCTACAGTAAAAAAGACAACAAGCGCGTTCGTCTACCGGCCAAAACCTGCAACGAAAAATTCCCTCAATTGGTAAGTCACCAAGATATGGATATGCGTTCGCTTTGAGTCATCAACGGTTCTTTACAGATGATCGGATTCTATGAGTCCAACCTGAAGTGGAAAGAGACCGAAATGGATGTCGACAGTGAACCTGCTTCGTGATTTTTTGCATCCGCTTGTTCTATGCGGTACTCTACCATTTGACTATCTAAGATTATTTTTCCCTTACCCTACCTCCAAGTCATCGTTTCACCTTCCTTCCATCGTTTCACCTTCCTTCCTTACGCTCCAGAAGTCTTGTGCCTACCATTTTACTACTGCCTTTTTCAGGAATTGTCATTTGGTCCTGTTTCATACTGTTTCATACTGTTTCATACTACTCGGCTGTTCTGACAGAGCATGCAACATACGAATGGCTCGTCAAGTTTTCTGTTCCAGTCACATCAGTACGTTCTTCAGCTTATGGTGGTGCGCTCGTCGGACTTCCCTTTGATTCGACGTTGAACTTGGCGTGTGTGTTCCTAAGGCGTTTTGTGGCGTGAACTCGTGTACAAAGCTGGTTTGGGGGAGGCTTTCTATTAGTGGCACCCGATATTTGGAGAATCGAGGGTACATTATTTTTCGCATAGTATGATGAATGATTATTAAAAATTAATCTTGCATATTCTTCCATGTGCTTGCTTGCGAAGTTGAGTCGGCAATTGTAGTCTAGCTTGCTCTCTAGACTGACGCTGGATCGGGCCAAGATCGGATATCTAAGGATATCTACCTTGTGGCGACGCTTTCGGCGGTGGTTCATGAGTGAAATTCATGGGTATATCATCTCCGCCACTTGGCAACATTCATCGTGGACTTGGACAATATAGCAGTGGTGAAGGGCGATATAGCAGTGGTAAATGGTTGAAGGACCTGGCAGTGATAGGACTCTTCGCCTCAGTGCATCGCTTTCGGTAGCGATTAGTTCTGATCCTCGGGAATCAGTCACCTCCTCTTCATTGTTCGCTTTTCACTAAGTTGCACTCATATATGATCGCAGGGAATTCTGCCGCGTCATATGTATGTTGTCGATAAGCAGCCTTGAGCAACGTAAGGGGAGCTGAGGGAAGTAGAATACAGTAGGATGTGGTACGTGCACAGCAACTCAAAAACCTGTCTCATCTCTCCCGAAGGACATAGAGCTAGTAGTCCCGGAGGCTCACCTATGCTCACTCAAGCCGAAGGACCAGTTGTGAAACGGAACCAAAACACAGATCCGCCGTTGTCTCCGTACTGCTGTGCTGGCTGATGTGCATGCTCTGGTGTTTGGTAAGGAGATCTACGTACAAAGGTCAGGACTCAGGAGTAGGTCAGGTCAGTATCATGTATGTACGCAACTTTCCAATATCTCCAGCTCGAATTGTTATTCGTCGCAGATTCGTGGCTATCAAGCCCACAAAGGTATGGTCTGGTATGGTGAGAGTTTAATCTGAAATTGTGGTCGTGTGCAATGTGATTCCTTCATTGGCTGACGGTACCGGTTTTCTTCTGAGGGCATTCCGCTATGTTCTCACTGATTGATCCTGAATGCGGCGGGACGCTTCTGCATTGAATAAGTACCTATCAATGCTTTTCAGTACAACTTCTTATACAGTCTGAGGTCATATAGCAGCCCTGGAAGTAAGGTTTCAAAAAATGTTCGTCAACGAGGAGGTATTCGGGGTCCTTCAATGTTCACCGTCCTTTGGACTCCGTGGGCTCGTTGCCCAATTAGGCATTGTGCAGATCACTGGTTCACTGTTTCCCAACTTCTTTCCAGATGGTACAGGAGTTTGCTAACACTACGACGGGCAATGTACTCGAATCAGAACTGGAAATGAACCGTACATGCTTTGTGGGTATGTATCTTCCCCCTTATCAGTCAATCACAGCGGAACCAGGCAGGACCAATTGTTTGATAAATACATCACCTGAATACCAGTATATTCCACGACTCCCACTTACTCCGGAGATTCTATAGCTCTTCGTGTACAGATTCCTGAGCAATACGTATAGCCTCTTCAACCTGTTCCTTGCTTTTGCCAATAATTATATTCGCCGCTTCAAGCTCCTCCTGTCCATCCATGACCGGAGATGTCGGTACTGGGTCGATGGGCAAGATACTGAATTTCTCTCCTTCTCCCGATACAGGCTCTTCTGACGAAGCCTCACCTTCCTGCTCCTCTTTTTGCGGCGGAGATAGGACATGGTGTATCTGAGCACTCAATGTCCTGACTCGTGTATCGAAGCCGTTCTTTGCGTCTTCCAATTCCAATTGAAGCTTGTCAAGAGCAGGAACAAGTGGGTCTATTGGTGGGGATGGGTGAGTCCCATTCTGAATCATACGAATTTGTTCGTCGAAGCGCTCGTGGGCTGGGGAGATAAGCAGTGTCAGAAAACCATATTGATCAGCTTCGAATTTTCCTACCTCGTATCAAGTCATGATATTTTTGCCAGTCCTGATATGTGACATCGTCGAGCCATGCCATAGGCATACCCATGTCCCCCTGAGCTTTTTGAGCAAAGTTTTTGACTTCTTTAGTGGCGCGATGATACTAGTTCCAGTTGAGCTAAGAAAGAAAATTTCGGAATTATCAAAACCTACCTCTTGCACCTCGAGTTCACGAACTTCCAGGTACCACCAATGAATTTTCTCCTGTAGTCCATTGATGCGCTCGATGAATCTCTCCTCGACTCGCTTGACTACATTGAACCAGCGTTTCATACGATCATCAACATCCACATTAGAGGAATCTCAACATACATTTCAGTACTTGAACGATCACCGAACGACAAAGAGTTGAACATACCAGAAACAAGCTTCTCTTCCTTTTTCAAATAGCTCTCAAGACCTTTCAGTAACTTTTCGCTTTCTTTGTCGAAACGTTCGAGAATCCCAGCGACATCTTCGCCACGAATATGTGTCAAAGCCTCTTCCAAATCACCATTGTCCTTTTCAGGATCCGGGAAGAGGGATCTCACAGCGCCCTTTCGAACGCGGACCAGCTCTTTCCTAAATTCCTTCGTTCGACGTTTCATCAACCCGTCGAGATCAGCATGCCACTTCTCCATCCGTGCTTCAAGCTCTGCACGCTTTTTGGCAGTCGCAACCCGACGAGCTGCTGCCGATTCTTCAGGACTAATAGCTGTGTCCTGCTCTGTCTCGACGACGGAGGCTTCCGTAGAATCACCCGTTTCGTTCTCTTCGTTCTCTAGAAGACCCAGGTCAGCGAAGAAGTTGTCGAGATCATCTTCGGAAGTCGATGAAGCATATTCGGAATCGAGATTTTCTTCCCAAGAAGTACCCTGTTCAGCTTCAATTGGAACCTCGAATTCTGACTCGGGTTCAGTAACAGCTAAAAGCATTTCAACGGGGCTTGCGATGTCAGGCGTCAAAGCGGAATCGTAGGAGGCAGTAGTGCTCTCATGTTCTGATGATGTAAGAGAAGACGTAGATGCAGAGAAGATCTCGCTTATTGTACTTGCTTCCAGTTCCGTAATAATTGACGAAAGAGTTGGATCTTCCGATGTTAATGTTTCCAGGGGAAGGGATGACTCTTCAGGGACTGGGGATGCTTCTGAGAGCTCCAAAGGGACTGATAACGAAGTGGAGATACTGGCAGAAGGCACGGAAGAAGACCCGGATTGAACCGTTTCTACTTCAGCCTCTGCAGAAGTTGCTTTCGTTTCAGAAACGGGGGTCGGGACGGAAAAAGCGGTAGAACTGGTCGTGGTTCCACTAGAGCCACTCAGCTCGACCACTTTCTCCCAAATCTTAATCACATGTGGGTCCACAAATTGCCTCCTCGCCTCTGCGGTTTTTTCCAGGAGCAGCCCGAAAAGCTTCAAGCCCGTGTCCACCGACTGTACAACATAAGGTTTCGCGACCTCCCAGGCCCGGTCCATCAAAGGTCGTGCACGAACGTAGGCGGAGTGAATACGAGGTGCAGCGGCTAGATATATTCGATGCAGAGTCCAGAAGAGTTTGTTCGCATACAGATGAGTCTTCAACATCAGCGGTCTGAAATATGGGTCTAAAACACGCGATCGCAGGAGATGCAGACGAGGATAAACGTATCCCATGTACAAAGGATCAACGTATTTCTGATACAATGGTTGGATATGCTTGTTGTACATTGGGGTGACAAGCTTAGCATAAGCAGTCAGCGCCGTTGCCTGAGTAAGCTGGGTAGCTTTGGTGATATACGGTTGGGCAACAGCGTGAGCGCGAATAACGATAGGAGCCACGGCGTGTTCTACAGCGTAGAATTTGGTGACAGCTGGAGCAATGTATGGATGTAAAAGTGCCTTTTGCACTGGTGGAAGCACATATGGGTCCAATACGTGTGTTCGATATTGGGAAAGAGAACGACATATCGGGTTGGAAAGGTGAATATCGGAGGGACATGTCCATAAAGCATAAGTTGAAAATATTGCAAGCATAATGACTAAAAATCTGTCCATTATCGAGGATTTGGTTCTGAGCTTTGGTGTTTTCGAAGGCTTCTTTGGTTTCGTTTTCTTCTGAGGTGGACCAGCCGTAGAAAGTGATTTGGAATTAGAGGTGGCTTTCGCGCGAGGGAGTGGCTGGGTCGAATTGGTCCTAGAGCCCATAGTTGGGGCCACAGGGAAGTTCTGTTTCTTGTTCACCACCATCGTCTATAGCATATGAAGGAATGAAGGAAAAGAGCTGAACAACTGACGTGGTGATGACATTCAAATTGATGCTAGCAACTGCTTTTCCACGTGGTTAATACATTGGCGCTATAAGTTTAACTCGGCGCACTCTTTAATGTTCAAATTCGTATGTATGTAGCTTTCATTTTCTGCAGATTACTATGGGAAGGTTGAACTACCTGGTGTCACCGTTGTGGGCCCCAGGTTCAAATTTGGATGACTATCGGTTGACCCCAGGTGCAAATCTGAAAAACTACAGGATTGGACGGTACATAGATCCTCAAAGATCTGGGTTGATCTAGGTAAATTAATCAATCTGTAGAGAAGCCAATTGTGGCTAGCTACTGCAAACAAATCAGACTTATTCCAAGTAAAAGTAAAACGACCTCCTTGCATGTATCAAGCTTGGTATACACATAGTAGGGGGTTATTTACCGTGAATGTCCATGGAAAGCCGAGGAAAGCGTTCTTTGAAGCAGAAAAAATTGCTACTGGTTTCACGGGTCTGTCTGTTACTCCGACCTGCCTGGTTCGAACAGGCGACCCCAAGATGACTTTGGATATCCTTTACAGTCTTGTGCTCTTCCAACTGAGCTAAGGTCGGTTACAATGCAGGTGACTTAAAATGGTTATGAGACCTAAAATATTGTCATGTGTATTATGTGAATCGTGAATCTGCCTATTAGCGCTGACTCTACGACCATGAATATCGATACCCGCCAAAAGTTGAAGCGCAATATTTCCTTGGATGCTCAGCAAGATCCTCCTATCAAGAAGCCCAAAATGCGAAAACCTCTAGAGACTAGATACGAAACACCTTATCCTTCTTCTCTTTCTGAATCTCAAGTCTACAAGTTGCCATCGTCCATCGGTCCTTATCTTTCGCCATCCAAGTTTTCCCCAATCCCTAAAGCTCATTTGCGACGTAATCATCGAAGAACCAGCTCTACCAATCTGAAAGAAAATGCATCTGTGCTGTGCAGTCCGTTTCCTAAAGGGAAAAACCCACAGAAGCTCAAGAAATACGGCAAAGCAGCCAAACGTACCTCCAAGAAACGCGCTGATCCACGCTCAAACGGGACTCCATCAGACAGCTGCTCTAGCTCCGCTTCTAGCCCCGACCGTCGCAATCAGGAGCTTACATTGGCGGAAAAGATTCACAATTCCAGCATTCCTCGTTCGCGCGCTTCGCAGTCGACAACCAATTCCCCAGCTGAGACGACGACCAGAGTCCGTCGACCTTCAGCTCCTACACCTCCAAAGAAAATTGATTGGAAGGATCTTGTACCAACCCACCCCGTTAATCTAAGGGCCCCTATTTCCGGTTATCCCCAGTCCCATTTCGATCCAGATGCCAATGAGTTCATTCGACCTTCGCCTAATCACTCGCAGATAGACTTCAACAGGCCGCCATCGCAGCTCTCTTTGTACGACTATAATCGCAGCGTAACTTACCATGACATGGACGTGGATGATGTGGCTTCGACTGATCAAGATGCGTTTTTCACTGATGTACAGGGTACCTCGACTCCTTTCAAGAATCTTAGCTCTCTCAGCGTCGCTGACCGTCGATTTGGAGGTACAGTAGATCCAGCAGCTCTCTCCGGCTCTGCCCTCTTGCTCTTGCAATCGAATACTGACGGACAAGAAACGGACACTGATAATGATTCCTGTGGATTTGACTCCGATGAAGCTATAGATGACCCTGGGCCTCATAGATCTTTCCGAGCCCTAAAACTCGCGTCCAGGAACAAATCGAAATCTGGTAGTGGATACATCACTCCCTCGTGTGACTCTGGCGACGAGGAGATGGGTCGACGTTCTCCGTGGATCAGCGACTCGTTGATCTCGCCTCCCAAGACGATCGACTGGAAATTAGTGGCACAACAGACTGAAGATGGCGCATATAGTCAGGTAAATAGCGGAGATCATATGGTGACAGATGAAGGAGATCGCGTCTCCGAACCTGCGTTGCAGGATTTGTTCGACAATATGATTCTCAGTGAGTTTGTGTCCCTCTTTTGATGCAGTCAAATTCTGACGATGATTAATAGATAAAACTGCAATGGACGCCCACAGCTCGCCTCCCGACGACACAGAATCATATTGTGTTCGTCTTCCTCTTCGTACTCGCTCCCTGGATACCGCGCATCCTCTATCTACTGACCAGGAGGAGGAGTCTTTCAATCCTGTCGCTCCTGTCGCTCCCGGAGCTAGAAGAACCAGGAGCGGAACCATTATTCCAGGTACCTCCGCCGTACCCGTTGTCACGTCGAATGTACCTCCGGCACTCCCTAGGAGGACTAGAAGTGGAACAGTCGTTCCAGGAAACTTCGGCACTCTCTATCCCGCTCCATTGAATGACGAAAAGCAAAACACTCTTGGAGCTGCTCTGTCCGTCTACGGTCGCCGTGCTCGCAGCGGAACCATTGTCTACAGTTCGTCGCTTGCGCCGTCCCTGCCCATCGTAGAAGAAAAAAACACTACTGAATTCAGCTCAGCTATTCCAGTGATGTCCCAGGCTCGACGCGCTCGCAGTGGCAGTATCATGGCTGCTAGTTCCATTCCGGAAGGAGTAGTTGCAAATTCTACCGTGGGTCCCACTGCTGCTGCTGCAGTGCCTCGTTCTAGAATTAGGAGTGGAAGCATTGTCGCACTTGGGAACACCTTAGGAAGCCTTTCCAGTCATGCAACTGGTTTTATCAAACGTCCGAGTAGCGGAACAGTGGTGCGAGCGTCTGCAGATCCAGATCCAATGATTGCTGTGGAGAAAGCCATCGATATCGATTATCTGCAAAAGAGCCCAGCTGACACGAGTACCGTCAATGTGGCTCATCTCCAAGGTGAAGACGTAGAAATGTCGCTGGCATCTGAGGATAGGCATAACCCCATTCCGCGTTCACCTGACGATCCGATAGATCTTTTAGAGCCAATGGTCTTCGCTCGTCCTGTCCAATCGTCCCCTCCACACACCGCCACGTTGAGCGCTGCTTTCCACGTCCGTTCCTCCAGCGGACTCCGCGCTCGCGCCAAAGCTGCCGCCTCTAAGGCGAAAGGGTTGAGTAAGTCCTTGACTGGCAAATCTGGCGGTGCCAAAGTCAGAGTCCTGATTGGACCTGAGGCGGGCGCGGCTGCCCTTGCTCGTGCTCGGGCAAGGGCTGAACGTAGGTCGACTAATGATGATGATTTTGTTAACGAAGAGGATTTGTCTGACGATGAATTGTTGTTGAAGTGATGAACTGGTACAAGTGTGCATTCTTACCCCGCATATATGAAAGCTGACGTTGGTCGCCGTCGTCTGTTATTTTTTCTTCGTCTCACTACTGCTACTAGCTACTAGCTATTAGGATAATCTGGAGGGATGATCCCTCAGCTTTCGTTGTTATTTTCATTATCGTTGTTATGTAAGTTTTCTACTCTCGGTCTGGATTCACATCACATCGCTTTCTATCGCTTTCCAATCTTGTGCAGTCACGTCTCTGGTTACAGAAAATTTTACTTTCAACTTTGAATTTCCACCCTCTCCAAGAACGCCATTTCCCCTTCATTCCATTATATCTTTGGCTGGTCTTTTGACCTGTCTCAATCTTCCCGTCGTTCGTTGTTTCCTCCAATCAGGCTCCAATGACCTCAACTTCACGGTGCTTTTACATTTTACTCCTCGAAGTTGTATAGTATCCACCCCGTTACTGTTGAACAAATACTTTATGTCCTGTTTAGGCTCAATTTCCTGCTGACTAGTATATTTGAACGGGAAAGGAAAGAAGAGTTTATTACACGGCTCGGGAGTATTTTCATTTTCACTGAAGACGTAAAAACCGACCGTCGATAGAAATTCTATAGCTTAGCATCTGAGATACACTATGGGAAATGGGGTTCTCTCCGTCGAATGGTTTTCTAGCAGAATTGGGCGTGCGGCCTTTAAAGACGACGGTCCGATTTTGCTAATCACCTGAGCCACTGAGATCTGAGTAGTGCATTGCGACGACACGGAGCAAGACTATGTTCCTGTATTGCCCCCAGATTGCTCCTGTATGTGGTACGAATATCGCCAAACAGGCTTCACCGATTGGTCCCCATTTTGGTGAGGTATGTATACATATAATCAATGCTAATTTCATAGTAATTCTGCGACTCTGGGGTCCTAGGAGAAAGACAGGCATCTCGTATTTACATCGGACTGCGTGACACGGCCTACGGACTGAGACGGGGCAAAAAATTCTTACCCTACAATAACTTCTTTATCGAATGACTCTTATAGATACTTCATACCGGCAACAACTATTGGGAAACTTTTGTACGTGGAGAAACGCAGGATTCCTTCGGGAACCCTCCACGAATTTCACTTTGAGGGTTTCCAGAGGTTAGGCCGGTGGCTTGCGCCGAGAAGTCTTTGCTGCCATCCCAAGTTCTTTAGCATCTACTTACTCTCGAGCTGATGATAAGGTTCAAGGAATTCCTTGTTCTATACCATACATACTGCACACTACCAATGTAAACCATTGGATCTCATCCTTTGATGACAAGTGTTGAGGTTTTTGTCCGAGTTTCGAGCATGATATGCTGGTAAATTATATAAGTTTAAGAACTGGTTTCTAAGGGTTGGCTAAAGCTTGGCTTCGTGCCTCCTCCCCTTATAGATGAGGCCAAACTTTTAGTGTTAACTCGAACACCAAGGCAGGCTTGTGCCGAATCACTGCCAGATCATGCCCCGAAGGGTTGCCCAATAAGGACTGTGGATTTCTAGGGGTAAGTGCAAGGGTATCTCGATAGTTTTTACCTATCATATTTTAGCAGTACCATAGTGAATCTCACATTGCATGCTTGGCATAAGGAGGTGTCACGCCCACAGTATGGATAATCCTGAGAGATGCCGCAACGATGATGAACTTGGCATTGACGAAAACGCCACTATATGGAATTCTACCCAGATAGCTATAACAAGCTGTAACACCGGGAGAAGAGGATTGTACTGTAAAGGTATGTACATATAATGCTTTTTCTGTCGAAGTTGTGTATCGCTGTAAATCCAAATTTTGATACATATAACAAATTGTTCGGAAAGACTAGCGTGCTTCAACCCATTTCTTGACGTCTGCCAAACAGCTATATGTAAGATTTGAAAATATCCAAAGTTCAAAAGCTAATGCATCACTTACATGAGGCGGAAAGGACCATGCGATTCCGACAAGAATCATTGCCTCCGAAAAACTCGTGCTACTTCACTGCACATGAAGGCTCGTCTAGTCGACTTGTACCAGAGCGCTGATGATATAGCGGATCTGAACGATCTATTGTTCAATAAAAAAGCATGACTGCCATATAAGCACTGGCGCAAATGGCAAAGTAGAATCAATTTCAAACCAATGCAGCCGTGGGTATTAGCAGGATCAGTAAGAGACTGTGGCAGACAGCTAGAAGGTCCTTTCAATGTAAGAAATTCAGAAAGCAAGGAACAATTCTTTCCTGAGGTGGTCAGCTAATCACGACTGAACGGCGGCAAGTGAAGATATCACAGCGGGCTGACTGAGAAATACGAAGCCCACCGAATCCCCGACTATGTTCAAATTGTCTATCACGAAAGTTTTGGCCGATATATTGTTTGCTGGTACTTCATGATTGTTACTCGGCGTGAAAATTTGGGGGAAAACGACGTGATATAGACCGCGTATTAATCACCGATGACCTGCACTTTACCTGCATGACAGATCTGTCCTAAAAGAACAATCGAAAAACAATCAAGGTGGTTAGATTACAGCAAATTACAGGTATACAAAATGATAAATGAGCGGAAACAATTCCAAACCAAGAAAATACATGAAAGGAAGACGGTGCATAGAAGCTCAGACGCGAGCTCAGGAAGCGTTTGCGATAGACAAATATATGAGTTCCTTGTTCTTAAACAACCCCGTGTGATGAATTTCCTTTCCATTCCTTGTAAATGGTTTCCCTACAGATGAGTGACAGCCTTTGAATCTAACGGCATTCCTGTAACGCATATGAGCAGACTATCATTGAGATTGAGACGTGAGTCTTCACCTGAGGGGTCAATTCCATTGCTTGCAAGAATCCTGTTGTGCCGAATCAACCTAGCCTGATCAAAGCTGTTGCATAGATAGACATTACATTGCAGCACTTATCTATTATTCATTCACTCACTTGACTCTCTCCTGACGCATGATTTCCATCACTTCCTGAGTTCCTCTTTCATCGAGACCGCTTCTCGAGTCTCCATCCATTATGTTGGCTTCGATGTCAAAATTTGAAGACGACATTCCAGCACCTGCTTGATCTGCAAATGTCGATAGAGGAACATAGTGGTTGAATTGAGGGAACAGTGATTGCACGCGGCGAGGAATATGAGGAGCAATTGAAGAACGATATCGATGAAGGACTAGAGTAAGACAGCTTTCAATCTCCTGTCATGAACAGATGATATTACAGTGTGTGCTTACTCAGAACGAGAAGGGCCACAAGGGCAATTAAAGATAGGTAGAAAAGCATGGATGTACTTTCAAAGCAGTATGTTCCAATCTATGTCTATTCAGATGAGTTTCATTGAAGAAGCGTATGGAGAATTCAATCACATTATAACTTCCAGAGCGGCGGTTCAAGTGAGCGTAAGATAAAGGGGACGAAGTGTGGGAAGATGCGAGATTTCATGTAGCACGTGACACAAGCGCTCAATAGCAATGACCAAGACTGAGAGATCGTGCATATCCTTCCAACCTTGAACTGTATAATTATTTGTATTCCACTTCCATGGACCTGCGAGATAACTTATTCGATGAGCTTCAAGTTAGTCACTGCGCTGATTTTCATTTCCTTCTACATTTGAATCCTGAGTCTCTATCAGAGTCAGTTTTGTCCCCCCCTCGACTCTTCGTTGGTAGCGGCCTTCTTGTTGGATTTAGAACCACATCCCGAACCGACTGAACAACAAATGAATGCTCTGCGTTCAACCTTATCCGAACTGGCATCACAGGCAGATGCTCTGCAGTCTGCAGAGGATTTTTCTTATGTCGGGGTAACGGATGATCTCAGCACTCCCAGTTTCACTCATGGAGACACTTCCACCTCAAGAAGTGGTTCAGAAACCTCGCAACAGCCTTTCAGCACGCCCCTTGGATTTCTCCAAGCTGCTTTTCCTGAATTACAGACCCAGAAGCTTGATCGCGCGCTTCTGGATGCCAAAATGGACGATGATGTGGACCTTAATATGTGGGATATAGTATCTCGCCTTTTGAGCGAGGAACTGATTCAAGAGATGGAAGAACGTGGTCTGGATGGGCTGGATGATGCTAACGATTACCCTGCGGAGATAGAAGCTTCCTGGGAGACAGTCGGCAAAACACGTTCTGTCAATAACGAAAGGCGAAAGAAGAAACAAGGGAACTCCCGACATAAGATTGCTTTGGTGGACATCCGCCAACAACATCACTCGAAATCCACCGATTATACTTCCCCGAACCATCCTCAATCATTCCCAGCGCCGGATCCATGGACACAAATATACTCGCTTTCTACACATTTAGCAACACTTCTAGCTCCTCATGACGCATCTTTCTTCACATCTTATTTCCATTCCCCTAAATATTCAACACCGTATATTGCGCTTGTGGAAGCCCTTCAGGAAATCTCGAAGAAACGACCTACGGATGTTGACCTAGAGCCTCTCATTATATCATTATTAGATATACTTTTGCCTTTATACGAAGACTTGGACCCCGAGCAACGGTCCCGTCTGGTTTCGGATATCGAACTCTCGCTCAGCGCTACACAGGGCCATGCGGACGAGGCTCTGGACCTGGTTAAACTTTTGCGTGACCTCGACGAAGATTCATCTTCCGGATATCTCGAAATGGGTATCTATCACCAACCTATAGCGTCTAAACCCCCTTCGAATGACATCCGTCCAAGTGGGACACTACTATCGCAAGCTTCTTCGCGAAAATCTCAACTCCCGTCCGGTCCGCCCGAGATACCGTCTCCGCCCTTGTTGAAAAATAATGCTACCCCAACGCGCTCAGGGAACCAAGCAAGTCCTTATCAGTGGCAAGTTGTACCCAAGCGCAAAACTCGTAAAACACCTCACCCACTAGCGCTTTTCATTCCCGCCTATTCGAGGGATGTGAACGGCATAAAAGTACGTGGATCTGGGAATGGTTTCGGTAAAGGAGGCAAAGGCGATGTAGGAGAATTAAGGAAAAGAATTGGAGATAGTGTGAGGAAGCGGGATGAAATGTTGCGGGAAGCTTCGCGGATGTGGCAGAAGGGAAACGCGAAATCCAGAGGCGGGGAGGTTGCACTATATTTTGCAGACAGGGTACGTCGTCGGCTTTCAATGGTACGGGTATGACACTCACTTTTTCACATAGGCAAGGCAATTCCAGGAACTTGCTAAAAAAGATGCTCTGGAGGCTGCAAGGATGATGGTCGAATCGAAACGGTATGGTTCCATTCTTTTCTTATGACGTTGCGATGTGAAATCAACTATGCACAGACTTTCTTCGCAAGAGCGAGATGCCATAGATTTGCATGGAACAACAGGTAGGTATCGTGTCTGGGCTAATGCACTTTCTTGGAATAATCTTTGACCATTTAGCTTGCGAAGCTATCATCATCGTTTCTGAGAATTTGGCCTCCTCGGGATGTTCATCCAGTGCGTCTATCCATGTTTTTACCACTGTACTAGTACTGACTCCATTCAGCAAAACCTTTGAAAATAATCACAGGGCGAGGTACACATTCTGCTAACAATATCAGCGTCCTGAAGCCTGCTTTACGCAAGGCTCTTGTTGAAGATGGATGGCTTGTAAGCACTTGGGACGGTGGTCTTATTGTAAGAGGAAAGCGTGGACTTTCCTGACGCGTCTGCTTTTCTGCTCCGCTTCTTGTTCTATTGGATGTACATAGAATATTGTAGCCTTAGTTTTTCTTATATTTCGATATCGTGTTGTCCTTTCTTGACGTTACAGACCTGTTGTAGCCTTACTTGTAGTCTACGTACGCGCCTGTATGTGTACATAGATTTTTATTTTTATTTTGTATGTCGGTCCGAGTCCGTGGGAGAGCTGATGATTCTCCCCAAGCTCTTCCCATGTACTCTGATGATTCAAATGACTCTAATGACTACGTCTCAACCAAAGCTACTCACAAGGTCCATACTCCTCTCAACTTTGAGATGATTACCCATCAGGACCTAATCATGTACTTCGATTTAGTCTCGTCACCGTCATCGGCGTCGCAATAAACGCAGGAAGACAGAAACAGGAATTGAATCTTCCGTAGAGGCCGCAGAGGACGTTGTGCCCGTGGTTTCCTTTGAGTCTCTGTTGGATCAGGTCGAGAATCTGACAGACGATGAACTTGTCCAACTCGAAACCTCGTTTGAAGATGTCATCGGCGATTCGTTACCAGAATATCATCAAGCACGCAAAGATCAACTCATGAAGGACACCGATAGAGATGACTTTGTACGTGATGGACGCTCTGTGCGACCGGCAACTGATGAATTTTTCTTGCTTTATAGGGAGTTTTACTAAGGCGTCTTACTCGAGCAGAGATAACGTCTTTAATTCAAAATCATTCTGACAAGGTCAGCCAGCTTAGTGTTCCCGAAGCTATTGTTTTACGGAAGTTGAAGTTGGAGCGGGTGGGTAATTCACTGGTTGCACCCGGATTTTTGATTCATAAAATAATTGTAGGAACGACGTCGTGCGTCTGTAAGAGGCACCGATATTTCAATAGCTCCTGATGGTGTGGTGGAAGGTCTTGTCGAGCTTACCGCAACCCAATTGAGCACGGAGACCGTGGATGCTCTTTGTAGTATTCGTAAAACATCGTATGGAAACTCGTTCGCATCCCGGTTGTATGGCAATCATGCTCGAACTCCTGGATTAATTCACGTTGATTGGGACACAAAAACACCTTGGATGAACTTGATGGAAGATATTCGTGAACATTATCAACTTCTACAGTGCGAAATTTTCTCCTTCGAGACAAACCAGTCACTCACTAATTACTCGCAGTCCGAATCGTGAACCAGCAGAAGAGGCACGATCCGCAATCATGTATACTTCTTTACAACCTAGCCATCTAGACCAAGTACATGACATTCTTGTTCGTTCATTTTGGCAAGGGGTAAATGGTGAGAGAGAACATCTTTTTCTTTGTTCATCTACTTATTTATCGAGTGATCTTAGTATCCGATTCGTTGGACTATTCTCCTGAGAAATGTACGGTTGTTGCATCCTATAAGAAAATAGTAGTTGGTGTAGCCATCATGAGTTCTCCAAGAGAAACTTACATCACGTATCTGGCTGTCAAGCATGGCTGGGATAACTCCAATATTGCCACGTACGTCCACTCACTAATTCGGTGGTGCTTGTCCTTAACGCCTCGTAGAACAATGTTATATCAGCTTATAATGTTGAATCCAGGAAAGGATATTACTTTACATGTTTCAGCAAATAACTCTGCAATGGTACCTTCAATTTCTGTTCGTTTGTCCTAAAGCTTACTCGTTGCGTATCCCAGTTGTTGTATAATCGCTTTGGTTTCAAGTCGGAGGAATTCATTGCTGGCTTTTACGATGCATATCTAGACCCCGAATCTCGAGCTTCTAAGAATGCCGTCCGCTTACGCTTGCGACATCATTGATTGTTCTAACATTCGTCTTGGAATCGTGTCGCTGCCCGGTCGCTGCTGTATTCGCTCCCGTATTGGAGTACTATTTATCAACGGTCCATCGTGGCAGTTATTCCAACGCCGAGAAAGCCGACCTCAAAAGATTCAGCCTCGCTTCGGAAAATTCCTTCTGGTTAGTCTCATTTACAGGGGACTATCAAACCATTAATTGTCTCTCACAGACCAATGCGATGTGGTGGCGCGTGTAAAAATGAAGTATTCGCCGTTTCATTTGGTCGTACCGCGGACAAAGCAAAATAAACTATTCAAGAGTTCATCTCCTGTAGAAATATGACGCTTTAAGAACGTTCATCATTTTATGACAATGTGCCCAATATTGTAAATCCCAGATAGGTGTATCCAATGATACTAGAGACCATTCTAACTCGATATATGTAGAATTTCCTGCGTTTAACGGTTCAACCTTTTTCAACCTAGAAGTAGGTCTCAAAGTCGCTTTAAAATTCTACGAAATATGATGAAGGCTACAAAATGCGAGAAGTCAATATACACTGAACATTCTTATCCAATTAAGAGGTACCAATCTCTACCAAAATTATTCGTCAAGTCATATATGTATGTACTGGCATCACTGTCGTGAAATATTCGGCGCATACCCTAGGAACGCTTGACAACCACAATGCTGGTTGCCCGTCTTTTTTTGAAATTTTTATCATCCACCAATTGCACTCCCTCAATGGCCGGAGCTGGAGTCGCAACTGAGCTCACCCGGCGACGTGGAGGCACTCTTTTGCGACCGTCTTGCTGTAATACGCCGTAGCGATGAAAAGAAGGAACTTGAAGTGCGATTGCCGGAGCTGCAGTCGCGGTCGAGCTTACGCGGCGACGTGGTGGCACTTTGTTGCGATCGTATTGGTGTGAAGAAGAATAGAAAGTGACGGTGGGAGGACCCGTTGGATCGACTCGCTCGTTAATCTCGCTGGAAGCTACAGTGGCATTGAAAACCCAGTTGGGACAGTCGCCAATCATACCGCTCATAGACTTTCTCCTGCCCACACATCGTTTTTTCACTGCTCGTTCGTCATCTCGGGACTGAACCCCGACACTGCGCGGAACTGCTTCTTTCCATTTACCCCCGGAGGAGGAGGCTACAGTGTGACCACGAGGTCGCCCCGTCCGTTTCGGTGGGGAATTCACTCCAGACTTAATTCCAATATGAACACCCTCAACGCCTCCATTCTCTTCCATTGCATTGTCTCCGCTCTCCGGATGGCTTACTGTCTCGGCCAACGGTTTGTACTCCTTCTGCGATCTCTCCAAAACCTCTCTCACTTTCTTGCCCCAGTCGTCAAGCTCGTACAGCTTGTGAAGCATCATCTTGAATTTGAATGGATATTGTTTGCCCATCGGAAATTTGGCGACCGACTCAGTGTCGGTGTCGGCGTCAATATCGCTAGACCCAGACGGAACTGCAACGGTGTTACGGCGCCCTCTTCGTCCACTTGCAGAAATGGTCCTCGGTGTAACTAAGGTGGCGAGATTACGGAATACAGGCTGCAAGTCCAACGGAATGGATAGGATATGGGTGTCGTCCGTTACCAAAGATTCCCCAACATCAGTGGCACGCGTTCGTCGAGATGCGAGCTTCTCGAATAATTCGAAGAGATGGGCGAACTCGGCATTCTTCGGAGCGGTGGACATCGCGGCTGGGAAAGATGTACGTGGTGGAAGAGATTGTGATTCCGAGAACTGGTCCTGTGGGACCCAAATGCCTTGTGTCGTTGTTATATAGGAAAATGTCATGCAAGGTCCATTCTGTCCATCGGCGTGGCTACAGATAGTATCATTGCCTCTTTAGGTTATTTTCATTGTCCTCACACTCCGCTCGGGGATACAAGAGGGTCCAAGTTCCTATGAACATGTTATCGTTATTCTCCTCATTTAGACTATCGTTGCAACGAGATTGAACAAAAGAGTTGAGTCTGATTACTAGGTACATTGAAAACCATCGTCTTGAAGCAATTGAGTCTGTGTGCAAATGTGTAATACTGTAGGGAGTAGGGCTAAATTATCAAAGAATGGCAAGCAAGCATTTCGACGGTTCCTTCGTTCATCTCGATTCCGAGCTTTTCAAAGCCTAATCACTCGTCCGTTCCTTCTTTCAAATAACGCCCATCCTGATCGAAAAGATTCGGGTCGTCGGGCAGAGCTTTCCAATTCATCTTCTGGGTTCGGACGATCGAAGAAAGTGCTCCATTTGATTTGGCAGAGGTTAGGAAGGTTTTGGAAGACGATCCCACTGGCGAACTCTTCTTTCGCGCGCACTTCCTGCCTAAATACGTCGCATATGGCGCAGTTGTAAGGGCTTGTAGCAATATAGTTGGCCTCATTATCCTCAGCCGGATGCGCGATGTGCTCGTAAATCATGCCTTCGTCTGAGAGGAAAATGCCGAGTTGTAGTTTGGTAAGTTGATGAAGAGGTTGCAGCGCAGCTGCGTAAGATTCCTGAGGGCCGTGGTCAGTACAAATAGACACATATGAAAGGAGACCGAAGGTATTGAGCTTACTGCGAGCAGATCTGCGTCGCCATAACTATCAGGAATCGGTGAATGCATACAACATTCCAAAACATCCTCGAAGCAGCACCAGCAGATACATTCTCGATCAACAGTAAGGCGCCCAGTCACTGAAAGTTTGAGGGTCTTCAGACAAGGGAAGGTGGTCGAAATGAAAGATAGCAATGTACGATCAATGCGAGGTATCATATCGATGGCAAGGTCTGAGAGTTTGGAAGAGGCGAAGTTTGGGAATAATCGTTGGCAGACTGGATGCTGAGTTTGTAGTCCTTCTTTCCCAAAGTCCAGACAAAGATATTGCAAGTCTGTCAGGCGTCTGAGCTCCATGCAATCCTTGATAATGTGTGCTGGATTTGTGTATAGTCCTCTGATCAATGACATCAATCCCTGTCCAAAGCAGGAGCGCATATATTCAAGTTGACCTTATTACAGTGAATCCATCCGAGCTCCGAGCTCTGGCTTGGGATATTGATAGTATCTTGATGATTCTAGACCAGCAAGCGTCTTGTAACCATATTGATCTGAAAAAATATTTGAAAACGATTTGCCGACATGTTCTCGAGGCCAGAGCGAAACCTGAGGTCAAAGCTAGAGAAAGAGTAGATCTGGTGCATATTCCCCATGGAAGAAAAGAGAAGACGAGTTCTATCAGCTCCAAAGGAATGCGCGGAGAAGGTCGTTCAAGATTGATCTTGTCACCACGAGAGGCAACAACGAAAAGCGAAACGGACGGTGAGAATTTCTTCGGCTTACTACCAGTGCGCGAGAGAGTCCGCAGCATAATCAAATGAAGATAGACGGTGTCTTGGCCAAGGAGTCTTGACGTCCCAAGATGAAAGTAGTCGGAAACCCTCAGCTCGGTCAAAGCCTGTCAAAGCTGAACATCGTAAACTATTTTAGCTGTGGCTGTGCGGCCGCCCCAGTACATGAAGTATACTTCTTCTATGAATTCACATAATATCCGACGATATGGACACGCTTTAAATAATTATTATAGTGATAGGACTCGAGTACTAAAACTAATTACAGAATCCTCAGTTGATAGAAATTGCATAGGAGCTGGTGCTGAGTGTTGCGCTCCCTGAATTTGAAGATCGCTCTGAGTAAAACGGCGTTCGACAAGATAGCTCTCATTAGCTTACCAACAAAAGGCTCCGTTCCGGCTTGCGCTTGTACCAAGAATTGAGAACTCGGTACTCCGTGGTTATCAATGAGGAACGCTAAGTGGCAGTGGGTCAAAACTTCTTTCTTGTGTCAGCATATTACAATCGGGAAACGTACTGTAGAACGGAAGCAAATCAGAGTTGAAATCAGTGATCTCGCTAGGTGCAACAAAAGAAAACACAGTCCAGGTCTCTACGACTCCCTGGAAGAGGTTCCAAGTGACACCATCAACGCTAGGAAAGGGTGTCAGAAGGATCCTCATCTCATGGTATGAAGAAATCATACTCCGCAGTTCCGACTTGAGAGCCCGCAGGGCCAGCACTGTTTTAAGATCGGATTAAGACCTGTCCATACGCAGCGATATGAGTTACAGACCCTCCTCGGCTACTCAGCCATATCATTCTGCCAAAAGTCAGAAGCTGGCAGTTCAACAAAAGAATACGACGTACATTTCGAAAGTAGACGTCGAGGACGAACCGCTGGAGGATGCGTCATTGGACAGCCAGGTATCATAGGAAACATCAGCTACAAGGTCTGATGAAGCGGATGTGTACGACCAGGACCACGTCGTCGGGATAGAGGTGATCGAAGCCAAACTTTGACCTAAATCTTCACGGAAGTCTAAATTCGCGTCTGAGTATGGGCGGGCCACTAGCATTTGCAGTATCACCTGCAGTGACAGTCACTGCATGGTATCTGCATGCACCTGCATCACACTTATGGCATATAAATGCCGGCATTTATATGTATTTTGTCTAATTATGTTATGCTATTTTGAATTCATTTTTGCTGCATGTTCAACTATTTCAGGATACGTCTATGCACATTGAGTTGATATATTGCTTGGTTTACAGATGTATGTAAATCCTATATGCTTAGTTATGTATGTCACAAGCACTTCACTGTACTCACCCATTCATATTATCTGCAAAACCTGTGTTGAAGCAACTAAGGGACTCGACATTGCTGTTGGCATGATGTATCTGCTACTGCACAGCATAAGATAATAACACCATTTATGTAACTGTCCGCTGGTCCTATGCACGAAGTACTTCCCTAACAAGCACTGTCTGGCCAAAGCACTGAAAGCAATTTCTAGAAACCACTTCAGTGCTGGGAAGTGCAGTCAGTCTCTTAGACAGAAATCTAGGATGTACAGATGCATCTGCATGCTCCTACCTTTTGAATGCATTTGCCTGGACTGTAACTGCACACATCTGCATTGTGACTGCATGCAACTGCACTGTAACTGCACATACCTGCACCTCATCTGCACTGTAACTGCACACATCTGCACCTTACCTGCACTGTGACTGCATCAGCCTGCACCTTACCTACACTGTTACTGCATTCACCTGCATTGTTCCTGCACTTACTTGCAGTCTCACTGTGGGCAATAGGGCTCTGTACCTTTGCATTGAAATTATTGGGGACTGAAATCCTGCATTCAATCACAAGGCTCTGAGTGTCTCTATGCACTACATGTATTTTGAATATGGCCTTTGGAAAATCATTGAGCCACCAATATTGTGAAGCTACTATCCCCCTAATTCTCACAAATTAAGCACTGTTGGCACTGAAATGTGGAGTTTATTCTGGGTCATTTGTGGATAGTTAAGATTATGAAGGGGAGGAAGTTACATTGCTGATTTTGGCCAATGGTTCTGAAACATCATATAAAAGGCATGATGGAAATATTCTTGCAATCTCATGGTATTGCCAGATTTAGGTTGAAGAACCTAACCAAGAGTCACAGGGCCATGTATAAACACTGGTCAAAGACTTACAAAAACAACTTAAACTGTAGGAGATACTTGATATAAGAAATACTTTGATTGGAAAATTCTAGAGGACAGTATGTGTATTGTTATACTTTTTTGCTTTTCGGAGTTCTCCTTGGCCAAATTGTCATCATTTATCCACTGCTTTCAAAATCCACCCAAATTATTGATGGTGGAATTTGGAATTATACCAGGTTTGTGAACACCAGCTGGTATCATATTGTAGTACAAGAGGATATTACTTACAAAGCTGAAATTTTAATGATACAAGATACATATTACAGAAAGCCTGCATTGAGAATCAATGCCAAGAAACCTGGCATCAGACTTGACAGAATAATGAGATCACTATCCAATTTCAATCAAATATTCACATATCCATTCAGCCCCTACAGGCCATTATACTCCCTGTTATTGTCATACAAAGCATTTATAGAATGGGATATATTTTGTACAGTGGAGGATCATCTATTTACATATATATTTGAGTAACTGCAGTGCTACTGCATGTCACTGCATATGTCACTGCAGGACTACTGCACATGTCACTGCATATGGTACTGCAAATGTTCTGTGCCCAGTATGGGCATTAGCAAAGCTTTTGGCAAGCCGTCAAGAAGCATACAGCTTTTGACATCAGAGGGGCCACCTAAACCCGTTAGGTATGTAGTTCAGAGATCATGCAAATATTTGAGTTGTAAGGGCGTACCTTCCCAAGTATATGTCGTTTCCCAAGTGACACTGTCACCATTCGTCGCAGTAACTTGCGAGCTTTGGGAGCCTGAATAGGAATCATGTTCGCATGTTTTATTTCAAATTAATACTCTATACATTACCGCTGGTGGCCGCTGCTTCACCCCATAAGTTGTTCTCGAGGATGAAACGGCTAGATGAATTATCAAGCAGAATTTTTGTGCTAAGTCGATACTTCGTACCCTCCAAGCTACAGCGCCGTCAAGTCATTTGCATTCATTTGATAAAGGATAAACACTGAACCTCAGACTCAGTGGCAAATTGGGCAGTCAACACTGCACCTCTCTTGGTCAATCCGCTGTTGGACTGAGGCACAGGACTTGATAAAACCAGATTGACCGAAGTGATGAGCGAGATTGAGAGCAAGACCCTGAAATGCATCTTGATACTGATGGAGATCGATAAGGCACAAAAGACAGGCGAATGAAACTGTAGCGTTTGTCGTCATTTAAGTACTGGGAAGAGGCCCAACAACCTTTGAGCTTTCCATTCCTCTCCCAAGCCCGGAAAATCATGCAGGTGGAGTGGAGCAAGAGTGAGGAAATAACAATTCACTAGATACTGTCGGCCCGCTGTTGGTTGCAAAATGCATGCGCACCTTCGAGATGAACTTCTCCAACTTTGTCTTAGCCATAGTGTGCAGAGCGTAAAGGGAAACAAGTTTCCCTCAGTTATCATCTGCTACAACCACAGCATGATTCCGTCCGGAAGGGTGCGATTTTCGAGACACATCTGGAATACAAGTCGGTGTAAGAATAGCAAAATCAGATCATGAGCACCCGAGCAAGCTGATTCTGACCTCGTATGTGATGAGAGGTGATGAGAACACGATCGAAAATACGAATTCATACATATCGCAAAAGTTCCGGGACCTCTGAAGACTGATTCCTGAGAAGAACTTCCTGTAAACACTCAATCTATGCTGAGCTTTCTAACTTACCGCGAGACGGTCGATGTTACTCGCGTTTTCCGATTCGAGAACTACCAGCAACGCTTAGGGCTTCCATAGGCATTTTTCAATCACAGAGTTCCCACCCATTGTAACGAAAATGAAAAATACAGGTTCATGCTTTGTATTTGATAATAATAGATACCATTAGTTCTCCAACGACTCAAACAATGGCCTGAAGCTCAACGAAGTTGGGAGTACCTAGCCCCGTTACCTAATTGACAAAAAAGAAATAGGTCAGCTAAACAAGCGACCCCATTTGATTGGAAGGAAAATACGTACTGGATCCCATCCAGTACTCGTCGTGAATCCGTTCGTACCACAGCCAGGGTTGCTTCCACTCGTTATGTCATTGAGCGCACTAGGATTAGCATACAGCAAGGGGTTCAAGAATCCAAGAGTCGTCCCATCCTTAGCCAACTTGAAGTCATTCAAGAGAGCAATCACACCAGCAAAAGTAGGTGAAGAACACGACGTTCCACCAACAGACTCAACTCTGCCGCCAACGACGACTTGGAATCCTTCGCCTTGAGCAGCCACGTCAGGGTAGGCTCTGCCAGACGCATTGAAGAGTCCCGCGTTTGTTGATCCGATCTTCGCTAGGTAGGCGGAAACTGCGGAGGTTTGATAGCTGGGTTGGGCGAAGAGCCTGGAGAATCCACCGCCAGAGGGGAATTCGTTTACTGCGACTTCAGGAGCGATGCCAGTAGTTGCACCGACAGCGGTGACAAAGGGGCAGCTGAGGATAGAATATGAGTCAACTTGTTTGTAGGATCCTGGATCGCAAACATAATGTACCTAGCAGGGAAAGCGGGCTGGAAGATGACTTTCTTTGTGCCGTCATTTGTTTCGCATGAACCTCCGCCAACACTAAATGTCATAAATTGAGATAGTCTAATACAGCGCTTATGGGCTATACTCACCCAGCATCTCCAGAGCTGAACATGACACTGGCGCCTCTAGCTCCAAGGGTGGCGAACGCATTGCAGACTTCGGTTGCAAAATCAGCAGGGACTGTCTGTTCATCGTCTCCATAACTTGTGCTGAAAGTGTTCGGAAGATCATTATCGGCAACGGTTGCGATGAAATCAAGCCAATTGAGATATGGTTCATTGGTATTCGTGGGCTCGTTGGAGTCGGCGATGAACGGAGGCTCTCCCCCGGTACTGTTGAGGATAACATGTTAATCTTCAGTTTGTTCTTGAATTGCTCCGGTAAAACATACATACCTGTAGAATATCATAGGAGTGGGCCAAGACATTCCAGTAGCATACTGCACGTCGAGATTAGCTTCCACACCCGGATCGTTCTGAGTGTTTAGTCCACCGTTGATCTCCGTGAGAGTGAAGGTCGCATTAGTTGCCTGGGGAAGGAAACTCTTGACGAACGTGGCGAGGTCAGAATTGGAAGCAAACTGTTCAAGATATCCAGTGATACCGATCTTATTGACCGCAGTCTCAGTTGGTGTGTAGTTGATTGTCTGTAGGGAATGTGAAAGAGAGTATGCTTTTCCAATAACCATGACATACGTTATACAAATCCTTCAGACAAGTGGGTGTGATAGTTGTTTTGCAGCTGCTCGATGGTGTGACATCGCTACCGAGACTCAATACTGGACGGTCTGGCTCCAAGTGGCTGGTTACCTTCATGCTTCTGGTGGTACCAAAATATGTAGTCGGCGAGACGAGATCAATGTGGTCGTGAAGGTGACGAGGAAGGGAATACTCCAATGTACGGATGATCTTCTCGTCAGAATCTGTGTGAGAATACACATGATATTTAGTGTTCAACAGCGTCTCAGCTAAAGAGACCGGAATGGCGACCGTGATCACACGGTCCGAGGTAGAGATAAGCGCATCGTCCTCGATGCCATGCCAGTTGAGCCATTCCTTGACCTCTTGCAAGGTCTCGTCCGTGGGCTTCATAAGTTCGTCAACCTGAGCCTTGGACAGATGCTTTCCGTATCGTTCATGGAAAGGATCAGACGTCTCCGACAAATGTTCGAGGAGTGTGTCCAAGTTAGATGGGCGTAAACCAAAACGAAGTTTCAAGAGCGTCGAAGGGTCAGGAGTAGAGTGGTGGACCCAGGTGGAGGAAGGAGTAGAGTCTCCCCAGGAATGCTTCGTGGCAAAGTCCGCATAAACGACAGAACGGGAGGAAAGGGGAGTCGCGAGCACTGTCAAGGGCAAGAGGGCGAAGACAGCAGATGGGAAAAACATCGTTGTCGTCGATAAAGGAAGGATGCTCTTCTCATGCGCCTTATATATACCCAATCGTGATATGTGATTTGTTGAGCATTCTGCCTTTCGCTTCAATTGTCTTAAACTGCCGAGAAAGAATAGATTTTCATGGGCAGCACCCTATGGTAGAAAATAAGGATTCTCGCGGACTCTTTGATGCAGGCTGTCTCTCACCGTGTGGAAAGGTATTGAGTACCTAAAGTTGATATCGAGAACCTGTTGACTTTATTGGCTTTTTCAATTGAACTGGACATGGAGAGAGATCGTGAGATCCAAATCGAAGCTATACCATATGCTCCAATACGCACAGTTGACAATATGATAAACACCGTGTCTTTGTCGGTGATTTACATGGGGGAGCATTAGGGGAGCACCTGATACTTTCACCGTCTCGCTGCGCGCTCTACCGTAGAGGCCGCAACTCCGCCCGTCCGGTATGCTGGTGTTCTGAAGCGATGCAGGTGGAGTATCCATGATAATTGAGTCTATCCCGACAATGGAAACAGATGTATCTAACCGGAGTTGGAGAGAGGCACTGAACTCAATTCACAACGTCGTAGAGCGCCGTGCCTTCGCTTTGAATATGGAATCATCGAACTTCAAGCCGTGACAGTCAGCAGAAAGTTGCGCACAAAATATACCAGTGTAACACCCAAGGTTTCAATGTTTCACAATGCATAAGCAGAGTGGGTAGACACATTTTCGAGGTCCTTCGAGGTCTTGGAAGATTTAGGAGGGAGTGGAATAATGTGGGCGCTAAATAGGGCGCCAGTGTAACGGTGGCTTTTTCATGGTCCTTGCATGCTCTTCGCCAGCTCATTGAATGGCAGGTTACCATTATTCCTCGCTTCTGTACAGATACAAGGTTATTCTACCTCAGCACTCATATCAAAATCTGAGAGGCTAGGTCTATCCGATTTCGCTCCCTAGATAGAAGGATTATAACATTTCTACTCAAGGACACAAACGCTTCAAGGACTGGTTCGAAATAATCAACGTCAAAACGGCAAAGGTCGGCCCACGACTCGCCTGGCTTCTCCGCCACGGGGCTCGCTATCATAATTTGTATGTCAGACCGGATGGCTATGCATTGGTAGACGAAGTTGTGAGTGATTTTCTTTGATTCTTTAATCAATTATTGAACGAGGATATATGTTTTCTGTTATGCTTAGCTTAGAATCAGCCCTTTCAGAAATCTCAATCTTCCTGACCTTAAAGAACTCGCCAGAATAGATCCTCTGAAGCGGTTACAAGTCAAAGAACTTCGTCCTCATCAATGGTGGATTAGAGCTACTGCGAGGCATAGTCTCAAGGTGCGCGTCGCTATTCGAACCCCAAAAAATCCAGAATTCCAACTGGTATTCTTCAGTTCGTCAATCCAGCCTGGAAGGAAATCAGAAACGCTCGTGAAGTTGAGGGTTGCATATATTATGCAGACGGGAATGAGTGGCAAAAAATCCGTACGTCACGTATACCCCGCATGTTTGCCCGAGTTCTGAGATTCGATCTGATATTCAGTTCTCAGGTCTTGAAGGTATCAGAACAAGGCTGAACGAACGTCTCATCACCTTATCACAAACCGTTCCAGAGTATTTCGGTTACTCGCGTGCGTTATACACGTCTTTTCTCTCTGTTGAATAAACGTGGTTGAAAGAATGATGATATGATGACCAGACATAGAGCCTTCCACCGTCATCGTTATCCACATTGACGTCAAGAAAGCTTTGGACTACGGACTGACCTTCTTTGCGAAACATGACAAGACTATCGCCACCGAGGGTGATTCAAATGGATGCATATTGCCACAGTTCTTCCGAAAAGTGGAATACCTCCAATGGTCAAAAACGATAATCTTGGCAAACAAAACTGGCTCCGAACCGACAGAAACTCATGCACGTCCTACCCCATGAGGGCGACATCGAGCGACCCCCTTTTGTCCTTCTGCATCCAATCTGCATTTTCTACAACTCGTGGTTCCGGACTGAAAATATGAAAAGCTTAAATCACCTGCCTCCGTTCTCTAAATAGTGGAATGGGATAAGCTGTTCCGATCTTCCGACTCTCAATCTACATCATGTTTTCAAAGTACCCTTTTTTCATCCTCGTTGTTTTCCGAAATTGGATCGACACCGTGTCAGAACCGCCCACAAAAATTTCATACACAAGTTTCTTCGACATTGTGATGTGATTGCCTCATAGATCAACTACCTGCCTACCTTGCATTTCTTCCATTGTGACTCGAAGAGCATGTACTCTACATTTAATTACCTGCACACCACCTCCCATACTTAAATTTTATCTCATCGATCGTGCTTCTTATGTTTTCGGAATCAGCGTTCCTCGAAGAAGGTATTCAAAATTTAAAAGATTGTTATAGCCTTCGAATGACTATGCTGGGAGTTCTTGCAGTTGGTAAATATCAATCTCAGATCTACAGACGCGGTCTCCAAATCACTCCCAATCGCCTCCATCGATTTCTTGGCTAAAACGAACACAAAGCTCAAGGAAGCATGCAAGCAGGCATACTGCTACCGTACGCTAGTCATCAGGGAAGGAGATAGGTCAATGTTGAAGACGGTAGCGAGCTCTTGTGATGAGGTTAGAGAAGATCCGCTGTGGAGTGCACTGTTTCCCTCTCTTTCGTATGTAAAAGTATAGTAACATACCTGTTTCCTGGGCACTTAATGGATGAAGCAATTACGAAATAGCGGTCAAGCATCAAATAATCATATATCTTGATAGAGGTTACAGCTTTATCCAGTATAGCAAGACAGTGGCATAGGCTCGCTCAAGAGATTCGCGCCTTCTTGACCTCCCTTCGCAAATCAGCCGTCCCAGGCGACGAGGCTCGTGTCTGAGTAGCCGATGAAGGAGGTGACGATTCTGACCGGTTCAGACTTGTAGGCCCATTCTCAAACTGTCTTTCTAATTCAGAAAGCCACTTCCCGCCTTCCGCGCCCGAGAATAACCAGACATGACTGAAAATTATTCAATGTATGTTTTGTAAGTCGTGACTTGAAATCAATATAATTGAGTTCGAACAAAGACGTGCCTATGATCTACTCTTCGAGGTTCCTGTCGCCCTTCTTCTGCCTCCTCTTCTAAACCAGATGATGACCGCTTTTTGATATTTCCGCGGGGAGGCTGCATCCGTCCGGCGAAGGGTGACGGAGACGACGAGGAGGAGGACGTCGGTGGCGGTAGGTCCCAACCAAGTTCAGCACATATATACGTTACAATATCGTCGGCGTTTCCCAAGAGGATGATCTATTTGAGGATGAACGACGGACTTTGGCAAGAAGATAAACTGGCTTACATCGGGATTGATATGCCTAATGGGAGTCTTGTTAATCAATATCTACATGAGGAGGTTTGGCAGGGCATATGAGAAAAAAACGAAGGTCGGTTTACCTGAGGAACGGAATGCGGGAGATGCGCTTTTTCGTGCAAGGTTAGCAAAGACAGTAACAAGGACATTGAGGATATTGTACTCACACAAGATGTCCGCAACAGGCGCGACCTTCAGAGAGGTACCGATGACGAGCAACAAGTCCACATTGTCCCGATCTTCTTCAAGTGAGCGGTCAAAATCGTCAGTCAACTTTTCGCCAAAGAACGTGATATCAGGCTAGAAAAACAGTTCAATCGCATCTCTTTACAATATCTGATAGTGTTTACCTTCATGATCCCTGGGGGATATGTCGGAGCGTCACTTTCGTCTTCACAATCACTATCCCATTCCCCCTTAGCCTTTTTCTTGCTTATTTTTTTGCCGTTTTTCGGCGTCGACGTCGACGTCGACGATGACGGAGGATTACATACCGGACACAACGGTACCTTCCGACGCATGATGTCCGATTCTATCTCGGACCCAGGTACTCGTCTACGACAAAGTAAACAAGTAGCGGTAGCGAAGGAGCCGTGACATTGAAGAACCCGTTTTACGCCGGCCACAGTTTCCAATGTGTCTATGTTTTGTGTATAATTCTGAAGATTGTCAGTCGATTGGAGGTGACGGGTGAGGTCAAGGGCCTTACACGAAGGAGCTGGTTAAAATATTGGTCAAATTGCTGACAGTGATGCATCGAAACACTTACCTGGCCTTTGTCTTCAATAAGTTTAATAAATCGATGGCAGGATGAAGGTACAAAATTTGAAGGAAATATCTGACTATCGTAGAGTATGAGACAAGCAGAATATATGTTCAATTGGGGTGCTCATACCTAGCAAAAGAACTGGACACACGCAGGCATTCATTCAACATTTAGGACTTCGCAACAGCCTTTGGATATCATACTCACTAAAATACTAAACCAAAAAATGAGCAAATAGAGAAAGGATGTTTCAATTTGGATACACTAACCTGATGGATTTTCACGGAAATAATTTATATCGAACCTATACACATGCCGAAGTGTTACACCTGGGAGCCAACTCGTAGAATCAAGAAAGACACACGTACATCTGTTGAGGATCATCCAACTCATAATCGCCCAATTGAGCATATAACCCATTACGGGATCTAAAATCTGGTATGCCACAAGAAACGCCTAAAAGTAATTGTTTAAGGGATTGTCTTCGAATGATATATATGTACACACTTATACCAGCGCCTGTCAGTATCAACATTCGTTTGCTGTTCCGTATTAGGTTGACGGCATCTGAGATTGTGTTGTACTCAGATAACTTCTCTCGCAGTCGCAGTCTACAAGTACACGGTCGAAACACCACAACTTAAGGAAAATCAGGTGAAAGGAAGGGAAAGGACAAACTCTTTCCACATCGCTACGCGAAGGAAGTAATATAGTGTAGGATTACTTCTGTTCTGGAGTTCCGGACACTAGTATGGCATTGGTAGTCAGTGACAGAAACATGCATTGATAGCAGTAATTTAGCATACCAGCTTGATCCCGAAAGCCAGGAGCAATGTTGGGATCGGTATTGCACGATTTATCGCGTATTTGCGTACAAAATGTCCCATTCCTTCAATTCAAATGAGACGAAGTCGCGAAGACGAATGACAATCGAACCTCGCTCTTTCAAAAAGCTGATCATCTCTTTACGTTCCTCCTTTGTCCAAGTTTCTATCTGCACAGTAAGCTACAGCTTGGTAGATGAGCTGATGAACACCTGCACCATCATGCGCATTCGTGAACAGCGCGGAGATGTCGAGTTCCACATCGTTATGTTCTTGGCCAGGCAGCCATTCATCGTCTTCGTCCTCTACATCTGGTGTTGGTTCCAAATCTACAACGTTTGTCGTTTGTCTATCCGCAATCAACTGGAGCAATTCTTGTATTGTTTCCGGACCGACTTCCACGTCTTCTGCAGCATCTAGGAAAGCCTTGACTTGAAGAATAAGGAGATCCATCGGAGATGCGGTGCTTGGTCCTGATATAGGTTGAGGGAGAGGAGGGTTGAGCTCATGAGTGTGTACAGTGTATGGAGCTGAACTGTTCATTAAGGATTCGAAAGAATTTAAGAGGAAGACCTCGTGGTTTGAAGTAAAGGGTAAATTCTGTACATAATCAACGGGCGCTTGTCTCTATATACCTCAAGTCTCCATTTGCTTCGCCCAGTCTCAACTTTTTCTTCTAACAGCCATTTAATATCCGACCTGAACGCGAATGATAGTTCGAACATTCCGGTTCGGCGGTTTCTGTTGCAGCATAGCCCACAGGCAATGTATACATTGATACGGCGATGATATCGGCGCAGGCCGTGCTTGCATCACTGATCAAAAAAAAGTTCCCAAGTATTTATAGAATCGGAACGAAATTTGAAACCCTTTTCCAGTCCCGTCTCTCATCTCGTAGTGCAGGCCACGTCCACAAAGAGAATCTGTTGAAGAAAACCCCTGCTGGCCAGGTCGTGTCCTTCTCAATCGTGCAAAATCAACAATCCGATACTTTCCATCATCTCCCCCTCGATTCGTACAGCTTATTACAATGACCAAGTCCACTGGATTACTTCGTCTAGCTTTAAGCGTGATGTTAGCGATGACACTCTTGACGGTCTGTCTTTCAATGCCGATGTAAGCTCTCATTTGGCATTCTTGGGTCCCTTTTCTTATCGTCTTGTTCTTCAAAGCGGTATGTCAAAACTTTCATCTCCCTCGGACGAGGATTCGGCCCTGTGAGCGGAGCTTCTATTTTATCTTATCATCATTCCTCATTCATCGCAATTTCTAATAGCAGCAGTACCTCTGCCGCTGATGGAGGTGCTCCTACGTCTGCCACGTCTGCACTGTGAGTACCGTTTTCTGACTGCTCCCTTTTCGCTATGCGCTCACACACGCGAGTAGCAGCCCTGCGGTTCATCCAACGCCAACGTAAGTACTGGGTCCTTTTTGTGACTTTCTGCAATGCCTCATTATCTCCCTGCAGCGCTGGTTCAGCCGACTCCAAGTAAGATACTTTCCAAATCTCTAGAGGTTTCTCGTACTGATTTGTTTATTCTAGTTCTGCTACGGCCTCTGCTAACGCTTCTGCGTCCGCTGGCGCAGATAACGGCTCCACCTCGGCATCTGCTTCCTCGTCCTCAGAGGCCGATACGAGCTCAGCATCTTCCAGTGCTTCCTCCTCTTTAAGCGCTGATGCTGGCTCCGCTTCTGCGTCTGCCAGCGCCTCATCATCAGGCGATGTTGACTCTGTTTCAGCGTCCGCCAGCGTTTCCTCAGCCAATAATGATAATGGAAATAGCACTGCCGCGGCGTCTGCCAGTACTTCGTCGACTGCAGGTGCTGAAACTGGCTCCTCGGCTGCTTCGGCGTCTGTTAAGAATTTGTCGTCTGCCGATTCCGATAGTAACTCAACTTCAAAGTGAGTTGAAGCTTAACTGCCTGATTCCTCCGCATTCTGATCTTCCATGTAGCGCGGTAACAGGTAGTGCTTCTCCGGACTCGTCGTCGTCATCCTCATTATCGTCATCTTCATCGCCTTCATTTTCTGCATCCCCTACAACCCAAAATCACGACGGTGTGCCTCCTCTCATGCAACCACTCGCTAAGACTGCCAAGTCAGAGAACAAGACTATATCTGATCACCAACGCTGGCCTTCTGCAGTCGCAGCAGCTACTATTGATGGCGTAGTGTTTCCTCAGACAAGTAAGCATCCCAGGATTCGAGCGGGTCAGCTTTCGTTCATGATTGGGCAGAAGTGCAAAGAAATGAAGGAGAACGGATATTGGAGCAATGTTGGTGATGGATTGAAGAAGAGTTTCACTGTGGTACCTCTGATCCTTGAGGCCATGGTGAAGACGGCTAGGAACTGAAGTGTTGATGTAGTATTGTGTTTAAAGTGTATGTAGTTCGAGGCTTGATAGATGATCGTTGGTCGATGTTGATCTCTCCTGTGAGCTAAACTTTGCTGTATGTAGTACAACCTAAAAGCCCGATACGGGTAGAGCTGGTAGAGATCGGCCTTCGTTATTAACTGACATCGACTACAGTCTGGGTACATATGTATGTGCTAGTGAATCATAATAACTTTTCTTTTTGTGAAAAAAGAGGCAGTCCAGTCCACGATAGCAAGAGGTTGGAGTATAGCAGGAGTATAGCATACGCATGTTTATTGAGAGGCATGAATGCATGGAGAGTATGTATAAGTTACAAGATTACTTTATAGTTACAGTGTGGTATCGAACAAATCGAGAGAAAACAAAATGGCGATAGAAAACCCATTATGAGCGCTCGCCCCTCAATCTACGGGCCAAAGCAAGATCCTTGGGCTGGATGGTAACACGCTTAGCGTGGATAGCAGCAAGATTGGTGTCTTCGAATAGCGAGACAAGGTAAGCCTCCGCGGCCTCCTGAAGAGCCATGACTGCTGAGGATTGGAAACGAAGATCGGTCTGGAGCATAATGAGAAAAGGTAAAAGGTACAGAAAAACAATTCACGCACCTTGAAATCCTGAGCGATTTCACGAACAAGTCTTTGGAAAGGAAGCTTGCGGATGAGCAGCTCGGTGGATTTTTGGTAACGTCTAATTTCACGAAGAGCGACAGTTCCAGGCCTGAATCGATGAGGCTTCTTCACACCACCAGCTGCGCCTTGCTATAAAGTTGGTGAGCAAAGAAAAACGAGCAAAGATGATGGAAGTTCACTAACAGCAGTCTTTCGTGCAGCAGACGACTTTGTGGCCGATTTTGAAGCTAATTGTTTACGAGGAGCCTTTCCTGAAAGCCCAGTTATTGAGGCGGGAATAAAATGACGCCGAGGAAACTCGCATACCTCCAGTAGATTTACGAGCAGTCTGTTTGGTACGGGCCATGGCGAGTTATAGAAAGAAGTTGAAGTTGAGTGGTGATTGTGGTGTGGTAGTGAAAGTTGAAGATAATTCGGAGTTCAAAACTTCCTTTATTTATATAAACGCGACGCGCTGTCCTGCACGTGATCGAGCGCGTTGAGACCGTTCAACAAATTTATGTGAGCACAGCCACCTAGCGGACTGATATAAACAAGTTATTCCGGGTTCCTTGCCGCCCCTCCCATAATCAACGCTTTTGTCGTCACTCATCTTGACTCTCGACTTTCTTCCTTTAAATCTCAATAATCACAATGTCTGGCCGTGGTAAAGGTGGAAAGGTAAGGCGTTTTGGCAAATCGGACTGGGATCTTCTTTTGACTGTAGTGCTAGGGCCTTGGAAAAGGAGGAGCTAAGCGTCACCGTAAAATTCTGCGTGACAACATCCAGGGTATATCTGCTTCGTTGTACGCTGTGAATGTATATTCATCATTGCTGTTGCTCAGGCATAACAAAGCCTGCTATTCGTCGTCTCGCACGTCGTGGAGGTGTCAAGCGTATTTCTGGTCTGATCTATGAAGAGACTCGTGGTGTCCTCAAAATTTTCCTCGAAAATGTACGTCTCGTCTGTCCTCTTGTTCTTTCGGTTTTACTTATTTGATTATCTTCTGTCAGGTCATTCGGGACTCTGTAACATACACCGAACATGCAAAACGGAAGACGGTCACTGCTCTCGATGTCGTATACGCTCTGAAGCGTTCAGGGCGCACACTATATGGTTTCGGTGCATAGGAGTGCATAGGATTTGTTCCGAGAGTTGTTGTATCCTTTACTTGCTATTGTATCATTATAATTATTTGCTGTACAATCAACGTCAATTTTTTTTGGGATCACAGCAAATCGACCTCTCACCATCCCCAGACAGTCAGACAGGACCCCCAAAGTATTATATGAACCTGGATGCTGTATATCAATCGGGACAAGTTTTAGGATTTTTGAGCTCGAACTCGGGCAGAATCCGGACATTTTTGGAGAAAGTTTCCGAACGCTTTGGTATCATCTATGAACTAGATTTTGATAGTTCTTGACGCCATGTCGCTACATGGGCCTCAGAGTTTCAAACTCATGTTTGAAGTGGAGAATGTGTAGACCCCGAATTTTAGTGTCTCTGTGGTCCACGCAGTGAATATTTTTCCTTCTCCGGCCCGGCTGGGACCTTCATACCACCTCCGGTACCTAGGTTCATATACATAGTACTTTGGGGTCCTCCCCAGACCAAATTGGTGCTTCGCGTGCCCTTTTTAGAGCTTCACACTGATTGACACCTTAAAGTGTGCCTATAGTTTTAAATGTATGGCCGAAGCATTCGAACTTCGAAGTCTGGTCGAGACTGATCAAGATCGCGATAGATGGAAATCCGATACTTCTGAGTGCGGTCGAAAAGACCATGGTGAGAGACTTCGTGTCCTCGTTAGAATCCGACTACCTGCCAACGGACATTCAGCGGACATACACAATGAACAGATTTATCCGATTCTCAGAGCTTCAAGGAAGACAGACTTGTTTATCTTTTCACCTCATTTGAATACTTAAATCATCGAGCTTCGATATATGCCTATACTCTAGAATGTTGAATCCCGATTCTGGACATGGCTCGAACAACCCCAAGTGATATCAGTAAAGACAGTAAAAAAGACGGTCACGCCGGTGGACTTGAAGTGAATTGTGGCTGTGCAATTAAACGCCGAACACCAACTGCTCGGCGCTATTGATCTTACATCCTACAATGGATACCAAACATATCGAGCTTGTTCCACCTCTGGTCGAAGCTGGTAAATCTTCCGACTTAGCCCAGTCGGGGCATATTGTCTCTGCATCATTCTCTCCGTCCAATAACTCTCTAGCATTACATCTCGCTCCCTTGAACTTAACCGGGTCGAAGACCTCCACTGTCGAGCAGCCAGAAGCGGTTTATCTTGCGGGATGCGACGATGTTCCTTCGTCAGAGAGACGTCTGGTATGATATAATTTGCTCCCACTTACGAGATAGAACCGGTCTCAGCAGGCAATATTATAGTTCATCGCCGACACCGTAGTCATATTCTCAATGTTCAAAAGCATGCTAAAAGACGCGCACTTAAGAGATCCAACTTGGTTCGCGACCCATAGCTTCTCCGATGACCTTCTAACAACAATTGCAGGCTCCAGACGCGCCAAGCTTTGGAGATTATTCGAAAATTAAGTGTCGACTACGTCAACTTCATCAAAGAATGTTGGATCCATGCCTCTGTGTGTCTTCAAATTGTTCCTCTTGGCGAGCAGTCTCTGAACTCTGATTCAGCAACCGATATCTCGTCCGGAGCCTCTTCAATTAAGCGTAGAGCACTATCGAAATCTTTATTCAACATTCTCCTTGTTCGTGGTCCTTTTTGTCCCTGAACCTGGTTACGAGGACGCTCCTGTCGGCGAAGAATTGATGGAGTGGCTTAACATACATTTCATTGAGCCATCTACGGAAGAAGGCGATCAGCTCAGCTCCCTGGATCATCCATGGGAGGATGAAAACTTCTGGTCATATCTCACTAGGTAATTCTCGGAATATCAATGAACACGGTCAAAGCTCACATGTCACAGGTCTACTATTCGAGGATTTTCAAAAGCCTCGTTATTCTTCCTGAATACCCTGCTACAACACCCTTCGGAGGATCTGCAAGAACTCGTAAAAATCCTCATACCTCTTGTAGAATCTCATCCACGGCTACCGCAATTCACTGCCGAACGAGACTTTGCATATGCATCCCGAAAATGGAAAGACAAGGTCAAAGCTTTGCGTGTGGAGATGGATCGATTCTTGGATGAATCTTACGATTGGTGGGATCCCTTGAGTGATCTCATTGGCATCCTAGAGGGCCGCGGGGATGTGATTGAAAGGGTTTGCGAGGAACTTGGTGCGGATTGGAAGGAAGTCTGTGCTGCTCGGGGCATCTTTGTGGATACTAGGCTAAGAAGACAGGATCTACCGTATGTGTCCCCTCCTGTCATTATATTATTAAATGTACTCACTCCATCCAGGGATGTGGTTGCAGACGTCCTGGAAATTATGCCTCCAGACCCTACAAACCTAGAGGACATGATGCTCTCTTCTCTTTTCTCTGGTCATGCTGACCAGGTCTTGAAGCATGCCTCGGATTTCGACTTGTGGCTCTCCGCTCATTTGGCGGATATCATGGAGCCCCTGGGATTGCTGGATGCCGAATTAGACTTCGAGTACCATTATCATCCTGCCTCATTTCGTCTCTTTTGATTGTCCTTTGAGCTAGGTCAGGAGTTACTAAACGCGATGAATACGTGCTGGCGTATGCCGAATACCTCCGTTCAGACTCAACTTTGTGGCGGATTACCATTGCCTACCTTTACTCGTGCGGTAGGGTAGGTGAGGAGCAAGCGGATGAGGTGCTGATGCGGGTTCCTCTGTCTTTAAATGCCGCCACTCTAGACGAATCGCTTACTCCAGGCGACACGATGGCTGAGGTCGTGAAAGATATTAGCTCGATATGTCTGGAACATAGTCGCGAATCAGTGCGACGGGCAGTCTGCAAGGTCTTTCTTTTTTTCTTGAGTTTGTTGAATGGAGTTCATGTCCCTTTTTGTCTTAGATTGCTTCGACAATGTTGGTGCGTTCTCGAGACTACGGGATGGCCGTGTCGTACTCTACATCTGCTGAAGATTGGACTGGGTTGGGTCGCGTGATTGACGCAGTTCTCGATGAATACATCCAAAATGGTTGGTGATTTCTCTCAAATGACAAACAGTATTGCATTGAATGTCGACCTTTTTAATTCATTACAGGCCCGGTTGTCTTTGCCGGTTATGCTTCTAAAATTGCTCCATCGATGGATGAGATACAATCGAGCTCGCGCACTCATCAAATATTCGCCCATCGTTTGATGTTCACTGTTAGATATTCACAGATGCATAAAATGAGGCTTGACCGGGATTATCCTAATGCTGCATTAGATCTTCTCGCTCTCCTCCGCGACGAAATTGCACCTAGATCCTGGTGGCCGATACTCTTGTGTGATGCAGTCGAGTTCCTGCAATACGGTATGCTTAAGCTTATTTCCATGTCGTTGCAAAAGTATTGATATCCCGTTTTCGAATCCCAGGGCCAAAGCTTCTGTTCTCTTCTAGTGATGCCATAGAACTACTACGAAAATTGGAAGAAATTTCCATTCGTAGTTCTCAAGGTTCTGGCGATGACTACCTAACGGTTCTCATCCGAACCATCAAGGGCGGAGGTGAGAAAGAGGCATTAGAACGACTGAAACAAGTGCGTCTGGCCATTGCTCGTTATTTTGCACGATGCACTGTGGGGAATGGTTGAAGGTTCGGATCCTGTATGTTTGTTACACTCAAACCAAATTAATGTGTTCTTGTCATATTATTTACGGGTATTGTATCAGTGTATGTCATATTCCGCTTTATATCCCTCCTATGAGTTTGCATCGATTCGATCGCTTAGTTTCCTAGTAGCTGCTCAAACTTTCGAGTGCAAACCTCAAACTTTATCCAAGGCTTGAGTGTTGTGTAGGGTATTTTAGACGGTATATATATGAAGACCCATGGAGAACAGATGCTCACCGTCGTTCACCTCCTCAAAAATGTGCTACTTGTTGACATTGATGAACGAATTTGATTGTGGACACTGTTTCACAATCAGACGCGACCGGGTATATTCCCTTTGTTCTACCATGCCTATGTCATTAGCTTATAATTGATATACATCGATGCAATTCCCCAGATTGACTGCAACTCGACTACCTGCGCTCTGAGCGCATCCCATAATTTGGATTGTATCAAATGCACCACTACCTGTCGCCAAAGGTAAGGTCCCAATGATGCCAGGCCTACACTGCTAGCTCTAACTGGGCCACTCAGTTTAATGCAAGCTCAAACGTGGATCTGGGGAAAACTATGTCGCCCTTGTGAAAATTGCCTTTCCGAATAATTAGGCTATGGTGGAGGGAACCTGGTGCATTTCAGCATTTTTATTTCTTTCTTCAAGTTTTCCCTCTTTATTTGAAATTGTATAAAGATGTTTTCAAAGATGTTTTCTTATGTCCAAAGGCCATAGCCCCAACGTAAGAATGACAGACACGGAAACCTGTACATAATTTCGAAAAGTGTCTGGTAAAAACAATAGTTAGAATAAATCATAGTCGTAACTAGTAGTCGTAATCAAAGGAGGAAGATTAATAATTCACCGATGTAGTATGCAACCAATGCTCATTCTTCGTCAATTCCCTACCGTCCGCTCCTATCGAGTCCAACGCAGGACAATAACTTCATAAGGTATGGAGTTGAGCGCACTAAGGAGGGAAGAGTGACCCAAAGCAGAGAAGGCTCAGGCTAGTAAATTGGGGATTTGCAGCGACGATCTTAGTACGTATGCTTTCTTGACAGTGCCATTTACATGGTTACTACTCTCTACTAGTCAAGTTGCGATCGGGTATACTATATCACTTCCAACAAGAGTAAGTATGAGTGGTACTAGAGTCATTGTGGATTCCACTTATGATTTATTTAGAGAGTGTTCAAGCATCAAGTTAGCAACTGATATCTCTAGGCACATACATTGTCTGACTGTCGAAGCCTCGAAGGGATATATGATACGTATTCGGCAGAGAAAGAAATGATGGTCGAGTACGGGGTGATACTTGCCATCTGACTCGCAACATTGAGATTCTACTAATTCACACCTTAATCTGGAAATGGAAGAGAGGCTCGAGGTGCGCTGAGCCGCGCGTAGTACGGTACGCGCACAGTTCTTAACCATGAGCCTCTAGATCGGTTTTGGACGTGATCCTACGTGATCTGGACCTGATGTGGGAGATTGTTTCAAGTCGCCCCTCATGAGTTCTTCCTTGAACCATCATCACGATCGGAGTCTCGACTCCTCAGTACCTTGGCGTATTCTAGTGACAGGTTCCAATTGCACTTCTCTCTGACCGTTTTGTCTTTCCTGTCGTTCTCAATTGCACTTCTCATGTCCTTCCCGAACAAAGACCGACGACTGACTATTCATGTCCAGACTATTGTGGGCCAATTTACTAGATATTACTTCTATGATTTAGTACGCTGAACCATCCTGACCTTTTGACCAATGCTCATATTTTTGTTAGTTCAATGGAGATGAAAGGTGCCTTTAGTCATCTTGATTATTGATTTCAACTCCTACTCAATGTTTTGCAGACCGCTCCTACTTAGTCTCTTGAAACAGACTATTCACAGTCAAAATGATTGGACACTTTTTACTCATGTGAGCCTTAATGCTCTACGGATACTACCCCACATCTGCAAAACATCATGCAATGTAATCGGTAATTGAATGCCTCTTTCTTGTCTCCGCCTTCAATGCTTTGTATGAGTAGGACAAGGTTGGCACCATGGTCAAACACTTGATCAATCTTTTAACCTGGATTTTCAAAGTGGGAGAGAACAGTTTGGGTATTCAATTTCTGTGGACCTTCAAGTTGAACCTTGCACAACTGTAATAAATGCTTACACATACTACCAATCTGCAGAACTCGTAATTTTGGTTGAATGTTCAGGAGCAGCTGGAATTTCTGCTCTGATGACTCTGCTTCGAGTGCTCGTTGAACGATGGCAATTTTACACGCAAATGTATTAATGGACTTTTGATGATGTGGTATGTCATCGCCTCGATTGCTTAGAGGCATATAAGGAAACTCAGCTGTATATAATCTAAACCCTCTGACAACAGAAGGTTTAAAACTCGCTTGTTAACCTCAGTCACTCTGGAAGTTCTAAGCATGTGTTACCCTTTGAAGTTGGCAAATCAATTCAGCTCAGAGCTGTGGTCGCCGTGTCATATTCAGCCGCAATCGGGTATTTTAAGGCTTCAAGTTGTCCATAACCTGCACCCTTAGCATGTCCATAGAGTTGACTGTAGCCAGTGCATCTCTACTTATGACCAGAGGTCCGGTAATGGTTGATTGGTGTTTTGCTTGAAGATGTCCCGAAAGAGCGCCCGTTAGATTGATGCAAGAGCAGACCGTACCTTGGGAAGGTTGCCTTTCCAAATGAGTAGGCTATGGAGGAGGGAAACCTGTTGCCCTTACTAGATTAAGTTTGATCAAAATTCTATGCATACTTTGTCCGCTATGTCAAAATGTGGGCCAATGTAACGGTAGTAACCATACAACGAACGGAAGATACATGTTAGTAGTCAGTAGCTAGTTCAGAGAAAACATCATTCGAATTCCTATTACCTACCGAGTTCATGATACTTCAAGGAGGACATGCGAAAGACCTCGATCTGATATTGGTGGAGCAGAAGCCAATGGATGTGCAGCCCAATGTGAGTTTGCTGGCAACTTCTCATAATCGAGATATGCAAGTTGGTCCTCACGACAAATATGTACCGCCAGCGATGTCAATCAAACTCCTTCCAAATTCATGAAAAAAAGTTGAGAAAATATGTTAGTCGCGATTTTCTGGAGTCTAGCAATTTGAAGAATTTGGCAATCCATATCCGCATCTACGACGAGGGAAAAAAGATGCGCTAGGACACCAGTGCGCCTTGAAAGGAAACGCAAACCGGTACGATATCCCGTTGAAAAAAAACCGGGGCATTGTGTGACATTATCTGCACCAGGTGAAAACCCCTTCGGGGCTTCCCGGGCTGTCGCGATTCCCACTGATTCCCTAGAGCGAGATACCATCGTTTATCATGATCTGCATGGGATTGGATCTCAAAATGTGCCAAGCTTCCTTTCGAAAAAAAAACAAATACCATCCAAATAAATGATCTTAGTTGTGCGCTCTTTCAATCTCAGCAATGAATTTATAAGAAAAAATGAAGACCCCAAACTTTATCTGAGCGTTGGGAATGAGTTTGTGCTCGGGGTTCAAGCTCCTGTGGAATTGCATTCTTTCCGTCGCACAGCGCACTTAGTCCAGATACTGAGGTTGTTCATTATACTGGCCAAGGTCCGAACCCCGAACGACTAGTTTACTGCTCAGAATATAAAAGCATCTCCCTGAATGACAACAGATGCTCACCGTTCAACTCCCAGACCTTCAAATAAGCATGTGTTACCTCTTGAATATCGCGACTGAATATAGCTGTGGACATTGCATCGTATTTCGACGCGAACGGGTACATTTTTTCTCACCATTGACATTATTACTCTTCTCTGAGATTTCTTCAGATTGACTGCAATTCGACTACATGCGCGCTGAGTAATTCCCATAAATTGGATTGTGGCAAGTGCACCTCCACTTGTCGCCAGAGGTAAGATTCCAGCGTCATGCTTGCTAAAAGGGATTCTAACTGAGCCGCATAGTTTGATGCATGATCAAACATGGACTTCAGAGAAACAGCGACGTCCTTGCGAAAGTTGCCTTTCGAAGTAATCGGGCGGGTTACGAGTACACATGGTTTGCGGTAGAAGGAGCAGTGGAAGGAGCATTATTTTTGAAGTTTATTTGACTTGGTGCATTCATATAGGGCATCATGCCATTGAGATCGTTAAAAGGAAAGCCTGAAATAAGTTATAAGTCAGCACTGAGCGGCATAAAGTCGGGGGAGTGCAAGTTGTTGAAGAGTCAGTGTATATGTACTTTGGCCTGCATTTGGGAAATGACCAAGCATTAAATAAAACCGCGTGATCAGAGCTGCTTAGAATTTTACAATTTCAATTTGACATACTGCATAATGCATGAGGAAGGGTACTCCTCGAGCGCCTGGCACAGCTCCGAGCCATCCGACCCAATTTCACCCTCTTCATATCGTCGGCCATCGTTGACCTCACATGATGACTCTACTGAATCTACCGGACATGGACACCCATTGCACTCCGGATCTCCTCAGCCACGTATAAGTTCAGATTCTGGAGGAATTTCTTCAGGATCCAGATGGCGAGACACACCAACTGCTTTATCAGACTCACAGGAAATTCCACCTCCAACTCCCGAGCTTGTAGAAACAGCATTTGACGAGAACGTTCTGAGGGCTTTATGTGAGATGGACGTATGTTTTCTATGAGGTTTCAATTGGAACGCGCACTTATCTTGGCACGGAACTTTTAATTCACAGTGCGGAGTACCGTTGCTTCTCGATCGTATCAAGCAAAGTATGGTCTCTTGCAGGGCGAGTAGTTGACTTGTTCTTGAGATGCTCGCGTTACATCTTCAATGTTCTTTCAGGAGGCTTCAGTATTCTTCAAGAAGCGGGCTCTTATTGAAGAAGAATACGGCAAAACTTTACAGAAGTTAGCTCGCACGACTACCGAGTTATATTCGATGAATGACGGAAAGGCCGGGTAAGTACTCCTAGTTGTCATTTGTGAATGTATGACTCAGGGTATGTCCAGGAGTTTTGTCGCCGCTTGGCAGAATTCTATGAAAGTCCACGAAGTACTAAGCGAAAATCGAATCAGATTTTCCCAGCGTTTGAATGAGATGAGCGAAGAACTGGCTAATATAGCAAAAGAGGTCGATAAAAACAGGAAATCAGTTGTGTCTCTATCTCTTTTCACAAGATGTTGAAACGCTGATTACTTCTCATTGGTTAGACCAAAGAGCTTGCCACTCGATACGAACGCGCGCTTCAAGAATCCGAGACAGCTACCGAAAAATGCAAGAACCGCCTAGACGTCACCACTGAAGAGCTTGAACGATTACTTTTACAGAAAGAGGGTGAATCTTTCAAGGACAATACCGTTCAAGCAAGAGCCGGTACTACTGGTGGAAAACGCGTGATAGGCAAAGCCGTTGCCAAAGGCGGCTTACTTCTCAAAGGGAAAAACCCTGGAAATGCAAGTCCCTATTCCTCCCAGATGTTTTGCTATCCCGAGGTCTGAAAGTCACTATAGATTCAAAGACAAGAGGACGACATAAGGTCTCGTATGTCTGCTGCTTCCGATGCATTTCGGAAAGCTGTGATTGATACACAAGCAATGCGGCAAGAATACTTCAATTTCCAGCTACCACGTATCCTGCGGGTAAGATGAGTCGATTGAGCGCGGTAGATTTTTCTCATTATTATAGTAGGCATTGAAAGAATGTTCGGACGAAATTGATCTAGGCACTCAGTATCATCTCACACGATATGCTTTTCTTTTTGAAAGTATTCTCCTGAACGATGGCTCAACACTAGTTCCTCCGAAAGACGAAGGTCAGAAGGTCTACTATAGTGCAGGAGCTGAAGAAAAAACTCACACCTCTATATAAGGGGGCCATTCTGCTGGGCTGAAAACTGCAATAGAAGCCATCGATAATCGTGGCGACTTTAGAACGTATATGCAAAATTATGCCTACGCTCATTCAGTTTCTCCGAACAGAGGGCCACGGCGTGAAGGCCCTTCAGATGAAGGATTCGTAAGAAAACTTCAGTCGGTTTTCGCTTTATACTTATTGAGAATCTTGTAGTTGCCCCCGTTGAGTTCGCACAATTCAGATAAACCGCCGACTTCATCTACTTCGGCCACGCATGTTAATGGTTCCAACAGCCGTGACAAAATTCACCTTACATTCGGTATTGACCTGGGAGAACAGATGGCGAGGGATGACGTAGAAATACCTCTGATTATGAGGAAATGTTGCGAAGCTATCGAAAAATATGGACTGAATGCACAAGGCATCTACCGGCTCAGTGGCGCGACGAGCAAAGTTGCAAAATTGAAACAACTTCTCGATAAAGGTATGCTTACCTAGACCGCTTGAGACCAAAAGACTTACGCAAATTCCACCAGACCTGGAAGCTGTGAATCTAGATAATCATGAATGGTCCTCAGATATCAATAATGTCACCAGCGTGCTGAAAATGTGGCTTCGAGAACTTCCAGAGCCATTGATGACGTTCAGCTTGCAACAAGGATTCATTGAAGCTGCCAGTATGTGCACAGCTGGTTTTCCATGGATTCACTGATTCACGCTATCAGAAATTGAAAATGATCGTCTTCGCCACATCCGGCTTCATGAAAGAGTGAACGATCTACCTGATCCTAATTACGCCACCCTAAAATATCTCCTGGGACACTTGCACCGGTACAGTGCTTTCCATTCCATGTTGCACTTTGATGATAACTTTATCGCCTTACTAGGATCAATCAACACGCTTCCGAGAATTCAATGACGAACCAGAATTTAGCAATAGTCTTCGGGCCAACTCTTTTTGGACAATCAGCTCCCACTGCAGGCCCTTCGAGTAGCATTGCAGATGCTCCATATCAAAATCAGGTAAATCGAACCCGCGCGAAAACTAGCATCCTGTTCATTGTGTTCCATTCTAGGCAATAGAGACGATCCTCAACCACTATACTGATATCTTTGTCGACGATTCTGAATGATTCATTCGAACCCCGAACCCCCTTTGGTACCCATCACGAGTCATTACGCCCTAGTATTTTTGGACTTTATGTTGTTATCTTTAGCAGTTATTGGGCTTCTGTAATATCTATGTTTAGCTGTAGGATCAGCTCTAATACGCACAAGCTGATGAGCCATATAATAGAACTTGTCTCTTGGAGGATCAGTCAATTGCCTCGCCAAGAAATGGATTTATGTGACGGACAGGTGACGCTGGAGCATTAAGTAGATCCTTCGTTCCCAAGTGTCAAAGCAATATGCTAACAAAATTCGTCGATAACTCCCCGGAATAAATAACATGCGTTTTCAAACCTTTCCTGTTATTTTGACTGATTCCGAGCCGTAACTAGCCAGTATTCCAGAAGATTCATGAGCATAATTTTTTACATACTGTAATCCTTTACAATTGTTTTCGACAAGGGGCGGGAGAAGTCAAAGTTATTATCGGGGAATCACAAACACAAGACGGAAGCGTAGCAGTTAGACCATAATAAAACCCTCGAACATTTCCTTTGCTCCTGATGTTCATATGTCAGTAGGTATCCACATCCTGTCAAACCGATGAAACCACTCTCTGTGAGAAGGGAATGTTATCCTCTTTAATGATGGGCATGCGCGATGCCATTCATCGCAAAGGTTTAACTCTTGTTCAACATCCCCACCCGCAACCGAAGTGGGGGACAAGTCTAGATGAACAAGTAAACGGAATGTCCTCAGAACGGACGACAAGCCAGTCAAAAGCCGCTGTTTTATTACGATGTACAACGTCAGAATTTATGATCAAGAACGATGCGGAGCCCACTTACTATGCCAGTGAGAGCGTAATGTAGGGTATGGCGCAATGCAAGCCGCACCTTCAGCACCTCAATGGAGGGAAGGTGCGTAGCTAGGTTCCGGAGAAGAATTGGCCTCACTGACATTCCAGACAGATCTAAAACTCGAAGAGGGACCGTGGTTTTTGCAAACCGCGTTAGAATCTCCTGATTCACATCGTAGTCATCGCCGATGAGCGAAAGATATTGAATGGGCCTACCCGGAAGAAGCGACGCTGATGCAGCGGGTGAACCGCGGAAAGATGATAGAATAGGAAGTGCGACAGAAGGCAGACTCAAAGCCGCATGATGGTCATGCAGCTTCAAGTGCCGTAAAGACTGTAGTGAGCCGAGGAAATTATCCAGGGTGCCAGAGTAAGGTGGTAAACCTTTTGCCCACTCTGCGCCCAGAGAACAACTGGTGAGTTGTCGGAAATGGGAGCCAAGGATCATTCGCTCGATGATATGGGGTATTGAAGGGTGAACACCTCGATTTGCTGGTCCTAGCCAGAGTTCAAGTGATTCGAGTGAGGAAAGGATGCCGCTACGAAGGACCTGCTCGAGTTTTTCGAGCGCTGTTGTAAAATCGAAGTCGCAAGGTGAGGAAGGATCGACATCGATATGCCATCGAATGTGAAATCCACGAATGCTCTTGCCCAAATGTTGGCGCTGAATGATAGATTGGCAACACCTTTCTGTGCGCCATGGGCAGGAAGAAGACGATGAGAGAACGTCCTTAATTGATATAGAAGAATATAGAATGTGTTCTGATACGGCGTTGAAACCACGGGAGACGGACGTAAGAATTACGAGGTTGGGGGTAGAGAGGTTGTTGAATATCTCAAAAAGCACCTCGTTGGGTACCGAAATTTCCAGAGGGACGGTTGTACTATAATGATAATGCGAAAGCATGTCGCGAAGCGTATACGCCGTTGCTCAAGAGGTGGGAGAAGCGAACTTACGGTGTTTAACTTGACCCGAAATTATCTCTGGATATATCAATCGGATAAAGCCCGGATAAACGTAGAAGGCGTTTTGTCGGTATCGAGTGAGATATAACTTTGGGGTGCCTTGGTACTGTATAACTTGAAGCTACCAAACGCCTTCAGCGCATCAAAGTTGATGTGAATATGTGTGTATATTAGCAAAAGATCAATGGTCTTAGGTCGGATTATTTCGGGGGACAAATGTCAATCCTATTGAGAATCAAGGGGACACATATCTGGAAGGACGGAGAGGTGTATGTAGAGCTGGGCAAGGCTGGGCAACAGAACTTCGGGGAAGCATCTAATGTGATGAATGCCCTCAAATGCCGTTTGTTCGTAGTTCCTCTTAGCGAGTTCATTCGGGACCACTAGGGACATTGAGTGGCAGCAATATTTAGCCAAAAAAAACCCAAGGACCAAGGGATGAGTGTGTAAATGAGAATAGAATATAAAGCGGATAAATTACAGTAAAAGTACACCGTGAACGTAAGATACAACAGCTTGAACAAATCCTATGCACCAAAACCATACAGTGTACGCCCTGACCGCTTAAGAGCATAAACCACATCGAGAGCGGTGACCGTCTTCCGTTTCGCGTGTTCGGTATATGTTACGGAGTCTCGAATGACCTAAGAGGATAGCTGGATGAGGAAGACGGAAAACACAAAAATGAACAAGACACACATTTTCGAGGAAGATCTTGAGAACACCACGAGTCTCTTCGTAGATAAGACCAGAGATACGTTTAACACCTCCACGACGCGCAAGACGACGAATAGCGGGCTTTGTTATACCTGCACAACGGCAAATGCAATGAGACAATTGTCATAATGGGACGAGGAAGCAGACATACCCTGAATGTTGTCACGTAGAATTTTACGGTGACGTTTGGCTCCTCCCTTTCCGAGGCCCTGGTAGTTTTCAACGATGAGCGAAGGTTCAAGTCGAGTTTCCCGTAACGCCTCACCTTTCCACCTTTGCCACGACCAGACATTGTGAAGTATTGAGATTTGAAGAAAGAAGGTCGAGTGACAGATCAAGTAACGGCGATTATGGTAGCAGCGGAAGAGGATCCGAAATAACTTATATAGATCCGCCAGGTGGCTGTGCTTACATAAATTTGTTGAACGGTCTCAACGCGCTCTCGATCACGTGCAATACAGCGCGTCGCGTTTGTATAAATAAAGGGAGTTTGAAACTCCGAATTATCTTCAACTTTTTCGACCACAACCGTCACTACCACATCACCACACCACATTAAAGTTATCCCCCCTCAAATCGCCATGGCCCGTACCAAACAGACTGCTCGTAAATCTACTGGAGGTGAGCAACTTAACTCGGTGTCCTTCTCTTATCGCCTTTCTAACTATCGGTTTTCCAGGAAAGGCACCTCGTAAACAATTGGCTGCCAAGTCTTCTGCACGAAAGACTGCTGTCGGTACTATTTGGCTTTTTCTTTTCATTCTTTCTCAACCTGTTCCTCTGTAGACTGCAGCTGGTGGTGTAAAGAAGCCTCATCGATTCAGGCCTGGAACTGTCGCTCTTCGTGAAATTAGACGTTACCAAAAATCCACCGAGCTGCTTATCCGCAAGCTTCCTTTCCAAAGACTTGTTCGTGAAATCGCTCAGGATTTCAAGGTGCGTGAAATGTTTTTCTTTACCTTTTCCCTTTTCTCATTATGCTCCAGACCGATCTTCGTTTCCAATCTTCAGCAGTCATGGCTCTTCAGGAGGCCGCCGAGGCTTACCTTGTCTCGCTGTTCGAAGACACCAATCTTGCTGCTATCCACGCTAAGCGTGTTACCATCCAGCCCAAGGATCTTGCTTTGGCCCGTAGATTGAGGGGCGAGCGCTCATAATGGGTTATCTCGTGTCATGTTTGTTCTATCATTATTCTCATGTATCCTGTACTTTACTATCCTCAACTTCTATCTTTGTACTTGGGTAATACCACTCGATTTGTCGCGTTATTTCTTAAATGTGACCGCGGCCGGAGGTGTCTCTGCGTACAGCTTCTATCTGCTTTCCGATCTGAGTAACAGGTTGCCATCTCCAAGCTGTTCCAAAATGTATGTCTATGACTTTCGTTGAGACCTTTGTAATTGGTGTGCTTTCCGCAGCCACCATCCGGGAATACTAGCCATAGCGGGTCATACCCATTCGGATTACTGCGCTTTGCTGATGCAGCAAGGTACTCAAATTCTCTCTAATCGTCCTGATACATGAAATGAAGCACAATAGAAATTCGAATAAACCCTTAATGACGATGGCTGGCTGCTGCAATAGACAGCGCTTTCGAGAGAAAACAAAAGACAGAATTCGGGATCGAAGAACACTGCACAAGCCGGGACCTAACCGGACAACGCCAAGAATTAGGTAATGCAATCATTTAGTTACTGCGCAGTTGCCGATGGTCTTTATTTTTCCACCCTTCTACATATACCTCATTGTCCTCTCGCTGGACGAGCATAGCCCGCTCATCCCTTTCCTTATTTCCCTATAACACGCCCATTTAACCTTCATCGCTATCCTTCGTCCATTTCTATATTCCCACACAATGGTTCCGTTCTCATCACTATCTCCCCTGGCACTGCTGGTCTCGCTGTCGGCTAATGTTGTTTATGCTGCTCCACGTTCCTCTCCATTGTCGTTATCGATGAACCTCAGAAGAAGAGCTCCAGAAGCTCGGTCTGCTGATGAAATTGGTTCTTGGGCCCAGGCGCACAAGGCTAATGTGGAGACAAAGTATGGAAACCCGTCCTCGAAAGCAAAGCGAAGTTCTGGTCAAAATTTGTTCGTATTCCTCTTACTTTCTTCTTTTACAGCGTTACTCATGACTAATTGTGTAGGATTGTCAACCAAAAAGCAGACTCCAGGTTAGTGGCTCCAAAGCTTATTTCGCCGTAGTTTCTAACACTCATCCTTTAGCTTCTTCGGTTCTGTGGCTGTTGGTACACCGCCAGTGGCGTATGATGTTATCCTGGATACTGGTTCTGCGTGCGTAGTTGTACCCTCGATGATCTTCATACGCCCTATCTTCTAACCTTTCTACTACAGTGACCTGTGGTTAGCAAGTTCGACCTGCACAGAATCAGCATGTGAAGGAATTCCTACGTTCAAGTCCTCCTCTTCCTCTAGTTTCCAGAACAAATCGACGGAATTCTCTATTACCTACGGTAGTGGCGATGCTGCCGGTACTCTCGGTGAAGATATTGTTCAAATGGCTGGGTTTTCTGTGTCAAATCAAGTATTCGGTGTTTGCGACCAAGTCTCGGATGGTCTGTTGAACAGCCCTGTGTCTGGCTTGCTTGGTCTCGCCTTTCAGACCATTGCTTCCTCTGGGGCATCACCTCTCTGGGAGACACTGGCATCAAGCGGTGCATGGGATCAGCCGCTCATGGCATTTCAACTGACAAGGTACCGTCTGTTTTTGATTTTTCTGTTCATATCATGTCTGACTTGATGTCTCTATAACTAGATTTAATAACGACTCCAAGGCGACCGACCTTGAGCCTGGAGGGACATTCACTATGGGTTGGTCATTTTGGATCGTCCACGCGAGCTGTACTGATTAACTAACATTATAGGTGCTACTAATACCAGTCTTTACACTGGCGACATTGATTACAATGACATTCCCGATAATGAAGAATCTTACTGGCTGCAAACTGTCTCTTGTCAGTTGATTATCACGTTCTGTATTTGATTTTCAGATTCTAACTGTCCGTCCGCTGTTAGCCATAACGTCCCAAGGAAGCGCAATCACCATCTCCTCTGGATCATCTGCTCTTGCCGCAATCGACACTGGTACTACTCTTATAGGTGGCCCTGCAGATGCTGTCGCCGAAATCTATAGCAACATTCCCAATGCTGAAGCAGGAACCGGCCAGCTCGAGGGTTACTACATCTATCGTGAATACTGTTTCTCTCCTTTTACGTTTGTCCTGTAAACAAATGAACCTTTTTAGCTTGCTCGACAACCGTCAACGTTACGATGGCATTTGGTGGAAAAAGCTGGGCTATCAGCAATGCAGATTTCCAAGCCGAGCAATTGAATGAAGATACCTGTATGGGGGCCTTTTTTTCTCTGACGACCGGTAACAATGCACCTGCCTGGATTGTTGGTGATACTTTCCTGGTCCGTGATTCCTATCTGTTTTCTTGAACGAACTCACACTGAGATTTGCCATTTTATAATAGAAAAACGTCTACTCTGTTTTCCGATACAACCCAGCCTCTGTTGGATTTGCTACATTATCTGCTGAAGCACTAGCTATGAACGGTGTCAACGCTGCGGTCCCAAGTGCCACGATTGGTTCCGCTGCCGCTACTATATCTGCCACTGCCACTGCTGGAACGCGAGACGCCAACGGTGCATCAATCATTCAATCATTACTCTCAGGTCCTGCTCTATCACTACTTGTTATTGCTATGACGATGGTTTTTCCCTCGATATGCATATAGTCTAACCATGGGAGAGGAGGTCGTAGTTTAGCTGCGATTTAGATGCGCAGTTGATTTCACAGCTATCTGCACCTCTTCGTACGCTGGGCAGTGGGCCCGGTTTTTTGTACCATAGAGTAGTGATTTGGGACTTGCATCATTGGACAATTTTAGCTATCATAGCAATATTTGCATGTGTATTATACTAATAATATACATTCACGGTTCTCTACCGTGATGGTAACTCATAGGGATTGCTCTCTTTGAAGTTCCAACAATTAGACCAGATAGGCCAGAGACAGGCCTCAGTTGCCTCTTGAATAGCTGGAGGGCTGTTCACTGACACCTTTCAGTTTCCAAAGCGTCAACATCCGAAACTACTGGCTCAAGTCTAAAAACGAATGATTTTAGTGCGTCGTCTCAAAAATTCGTTTACCGTTAAATTGTCATGCTCAAAGGTAATTAACTGTCCATCCAGATGAAGCTCGGGTCGCCAGACAATGTGAGTGCTGTACACTCCAATCGGATACACGACTTCTCCTTCTCGCCCGGCCCAATCATAGTCAATGAGCTGACATTGCCATCTATCCTGTTTTCGACGCACAAACACATTCGTGTCACGCAAATCACCATGAACAAAACCCATTTTGTGAAACTTCGACACAGACTCTGTAATCGCATCCTTGCAAGACGGCTCGAGGATGTCAAAATCGTCGCATGGTTGAAAGTCACTTTCCAAGTTCTCCATCACTACCATCCACCAGCCACCAGCAAGATTGGAATGGCTCAGCAGAGCTGGGGCAAAGCCAGATTCAGCTGCTGCCTGGTGCGCCTCAACTCCGTAAGGCCCGTATCCAAATTTGACGATGATATCTTGATCACCCTCAGTACGAGCGGTGAATACGAGGCGGATCTGGCTGACTCGCTCGATGTAGGTGAACTTGACTGTGGTTCCGGAAGACCGGTATGAGCGAGGATAAGGGAAACTTGCTTGATCAGATTCAATAGCGTATTCGTTTGGCTTTTCGTAAACTTTGACAAGAGAGCGGAAGAGATTCCGGAGGGCTGTCATAAATCTGAGAAGATTTTCCATAGAACGGGTATCGTACTCGCTGAAGTAGAGCGGCAGGGAAGGTGAGAGCACTTCGACGTATTGATCAGTTAGATAGACAGCACCTAGAGCCTGAACATTGGGGCCTGTGACATGCTGGAATCAGACAAACCAAAAGCAAAGGTTCGGTTCGTGACATACCGTTATGAATGACGAGGACAGAGGGAATCCTTGTCTTTCGCCAATCACCTTTGTATTTATCGTTTGAAAGGATGTGCCTGACACCTTCCTGATCATAAAGTACGATCTCGAAGACAGCGTCACACGATCCTTGGGTGAATTCTATCTTGACCTCCACAAGCAAGGGCTTAACCAACAGGTCTGGTAAATCTGAATCCTTCGGATCAATGCCTCCGTCGGTTTCGAACGAGTCGATTCGTTTCTTCACCACCTTGTAACCGTCAAGTAAATCAGATAGCAGCTCGTGAAACTTGGACTCTCGCTTATTCTCGTCCTCAAAGAAGCCTGAAAGTTCCTTCGACCACCTGTAAGCGAGGGGTGACAATTCTTGATCAAGAGCGCCGGAAACAATATCTTCTTTGAATTGAGCAAATTCGGCATGGAAGAGGGAAATAGGGACGTGATAGAAGTCGTCCTGCTTGGGCCTCCCAATAGCGATGGGATTGGATTTGTGGTCGTTGATGAAAGTAGAGGCGGTTGCACCCTTGGAAGGAGCCTTCTGAGGACGTTGAAAGATGTTCTTCACCCGCAAATCGGTCAACTTGTCCCGTGCCTCATTCAGCTGTGCGTATTGAGAACGGGGAACGATAAAAACGGATATAGAGACGGGATCTATGGGCGGAACAGGGGCAGGAAGGGGGCCAGACACCCAGACACGCCAATATCCGGTCTTGTATTCGACAGGCGGGCATTCTGCGACACGATCCCAGAGAGTTTCGTCAGGGGCATAAATAATCGGAATTTCAGGGACCTATGCAGAGATATGAATTTATGGAAAGTTGTTTTTGAGCAACGCACTAGAAGAACCCATTTGCGATGGATTTGGGGTCGCTGTTTTCGAATGGGAGTTATGAAGGAAGTGAAATTATCTCCTGGACCTCCATAGTCGAACATCGGATCATCAGGGTCTTCCACTAGTTTATTGTCTTCAATATTTGCAAACATATAATTGAGCTCTTTGCTGGCGGCAGCTGTGGCGGTCATGGTGGTGCGAGGGTGAGAATGGGGCCAGGCAGTCACGCGACTCGGGAAAGGAGAACTTGTTCTTTACATAGGTACAGTGACAAAAGTAAATATTCATATGACCAGGATATTAATATGCTTATGATATCCTCATCCCTCGACAAACTTCTCAGTGGCAGAGATGTCTCTACATTCTCAAATTGTATGCTTCACTTTTTTCTGTTCATGAATGGGGGCAATGATCAACTCTTAATTGTATGTGGTTCCTATTCCCACTTCCCCCCTCCCACCTCCCCCTGCTGCATTTCCTGCAATTTTGAGTTACACTCTTGGAGGTAAAGGAAGACTATTCACAAGCGCCAATGAACAAAGTTCAAAAAGGGACTTGGGAGGTTTGTTAATCCCTCAGAAATAGTCGCAACGAGCAAATGGGCCGAGAAGGAAGCCATGTCGTGACACCTTTGCGATATGGAATGAAAATTAAAGATTGCGAGAAACCTAGCCAAGCAAGGTGACAAAACAGATTGTATGTCACCTTGCTTGCAAGGTCTATTCCACTCGGTATTTGACCACTTGATGTGCAGGCACATATTTGCTATGTTTGATTTCAACGCTGTCAGCCAAATCACTTCAATCATCTTGCTTATAATTGGACACCCTCACCTCGCGGCGCGCCCTACGCGCGCCGCATTTTTGATCTCAAGCAAGGTGTGCAGCCACAACAGTGGGGCCTAGTAGTAACTGCACGAACATACTGGCCATGAAGGTGAGAATGTAAGTATCACCGCCTTAACAACGGTCCTCACCTGCGGATTTACGATCATCAACCTGATAAAGATGAGATTGGACGACGCGAGCATAGTAGTTCAAGTATAATATAGAAATTGCGCTCACCAGTCCGTAACATAGGCGTACTCCAGGCCTTGTAAGCTACGGGCACATCATGAAGCTCCGTGCCACAATGAGGAAGATAATACATCCGCCCGAACGGAAGAATACGCACGAGATTCAGAAACAATGTAGAGCCTGCTGTGTGTATCACCATTACTATCAGAACTAGCTACAAACCAAGAGAACAAGATGGGGAAGAACAGGGGAAGAATGTACATATTCGTCCGAACGGAAAGATACGCACAAGTTTCAGAGAAGGTGTAGAGCTTTTCGCGCGCCATTCTTACAAACTGGGGCCGCGGAAGACTGAAAGACTCTGTGATTTCCAAGCAGGCACTTATAGCATTCTGCTATGGGAAGTTCATGAGAAGGAAAAGAATGAATCGAAGAGACAGGAGCTGGAGACGTTTGGTACAAAGTACAAAGGAAGACGTTGCAAGTTCATACTCCGTTTGGAAAACATACGGAAAGATGGGGAATAAATTTTACTTGGTTCTTTCAGCAATCTGATGACAGCATTAGACTAGGTCAATTACTGGATGAGATAGTTACTACAACAAAATATAATGAGCGGTGATTATCAGGCTACAGAACCATTGCAAAAGACACAAGACACTGACGGACATTTTTCTACTTCCGAGCTTTCACAAGATTGCCCGGGTGTGACTCCACACCGAAGGACCGTAGTAGAAATACAAGGCCCCAAATGCAGCACCACCCAGATGAGCCCAATGATCCAGCATTCGCCATCCGCGATATATACCAATCATGTCCAAGGTCAAGATACCCAAGGCGGCGGTCTGAATACCTATTGGGGTAACGGGCGGGAAAATCAATGAGACTTGTGAGTCTGGATAGGCTAGCGCTACCAGGGTCACGCAAGAATATACAGCCCCGGAAGCTCCTAGACTTCCTGGAATTGTTACCGCAGAAGCTGAGGCAACTGAGGCAGTAGTAGCAGATTTCCCTACTGTTGAAGAAGCGGCAGCGACCGCAGATGCCCAAGTGTCAGTCGCTGGGGTCCTGCTAGCTGGGGAGGAGAGCTGCGCGATTAATTTCGGATATCGGATTCGAGCGTTTGCGACGTGGGATACGAGGCTGGCAAATATACCCGCTGAGAGTACATCAGGAGAGTAGTACATCCGAGCGAAATCGAGACTTGCCAGATACGTAAAACGATAGGAAATGATAAGAACTAGTTGATTCTAGTTGACCTGGGACATTTTTGTCCTGTGCTTGTCTAAGGTAAGTGGTGGCGGCGGATCCTGCAAAACATTATCAGCGGAAACGTTCCTTATGACTGACTGCGAGACCAGACCAAATCCTTCCAAGGCGAGGCAATTGAATGCGAGATGAAGGAGACTAGAATGACTAAGAAATTCATCATTCAGTAGTAGGTTCAACCATGAGAATGCAAAAATCAAAAACCTGAATGTACTCGATAACAGAGTGTAAGTAAGACCAGATAGCGGCTGATGTACAAAGGCGCGATTCATCATCGGCTGAAGTCTCTGGAACTGCCACATAAGCCATATACCTGTGTTCAGCAGGCAGATCTTCCAGCACAGACGGCGACCCTCCGACGCGTCTGCGTAGGGTTGTAGCAGAGCGACGTAGGCCGCATTTAGATAGGGTCGGATGAGCTGTGGAATTTCAGCTGCTTGAGTGTTCAGGTATTTGTAAGTGGAGCGTAGGCCCTGTAATTTGGTCAAAGAAAACATATAAATTGATTGATATCTACTGACCTTGACCAATTCCATTTGCTGAAACCTTCTGAGATCCACATTTGCTATGCTTTGGGCTTGCCATACGCTTGATTGAGACTTCAATTTTTCGAGAACTATAGCTGTTTCAATGTTTGTGGCCCATGCTGAGTATAGGAGGATGGAAGAAGATCCGAAGAGGAAGAACTATTGCAATTATTAGTTCGTATCGAGAAATAAAGTGAACTCACACTTACCAACACCTGGTTTCGGATGGATGGTCGAACAGAATTCGCGAAAGTTTCGGTTGTTTGTTTACCAGGACTTGCATGCAGTTGGCTGAAGTTCTTTGTAGACAGAAGGTGTTTTGAGTACGAGAAATTTCGAGTCAGCGGACGGTAGAGAAAACCATTCCTTCGTAAATTTCTGGTACAAAGTCGAAGCATCAGCTCAAAGGAATTCTGGTCCTAACCCTATTATAACCCTAGTTTCCCGCTCGCTCTTGACCTGCTCTTGACAGTCACATTTCCTCGCTGTATGATATTCTTCATGATGGCCTCATTAGAGCAAATAAAGAAAGGGTTATGCTATTTACCGAAAGATTCTGAACAGGTTGTTGATGCAGACGAAGAGGTACACTCATATACCGAAGGCGCATTGATTATGATTTTAATCTTGCTGCTTAACTGTAATAAGGTCTTCATTCTCTACACCGATCTCCAAGTGCAAGATCACCAGTCTCCTACTAGCGCAATGGCCTCATTCCGTGGCTTGGGCCACGTCGATTCTCATCAAGACATTCTTACGGTTAAATATCTACTGACAAACCCTGTAGCGAATGTTTCTGCTGCTTCCGAGTCAGCCTCGTCTTCGGAACTACCACTGCCAGCAAGATCAAAACGTTCAAGAAGAGCTCGGAAGAAGCGGATTGCTTGTGCGCCGGATTTAATTGAGCTGGAGATGCAGATCATTCAGGACAAAACTGCTTTACACAGCCGCAAAGGAGACACTGGGAGCGTCGTGTGGAAAGCCAGGTATCAATGTTCTATTTTTGCATGCTTTTAGTGAACTGACCTAAATCGTTACATTTTATCCAGTGTGGATCTGGCGTTCAGCATCCTACAACATGAGCGCTTTCCATCGACTCTTCATCCATTCTTGGATCTCACACAATTGAAAAACGCACATCTATTAGAGTTGGGGTATCCATAGCTCATTTATCGTTCACGGTCTTCCGCTCTAACATGCCACCTTCAGGTCCGGCACAGGAATACTTTGTGTTGCACTTTCACCGTTCGTGCGCAACTACACATGCACAGATTTACCTGATCTACTGCCTCTCATCCACAAGAATCTCGTATTAAACTTTCCCGAATGGCCTCAAGACTCTAATATATCTTTGACACCCTTAGATTGGGTGGAACTGCAAAATACTTCTCCGAGCAACCGTTCGCGAGTTTTCAATTTTAATCCTGTCGATCTGATCCTGGTTGTTGACTGTATATACCATCCTTCTCTAATACCTCCTCTTCTGGCGACAATCGACTACATTGCTATCCCAAATGTCACTACGGTGCTAGTCGTAGTTGAGCTCCGAGCTGAGGATGTCATCCGGGACTTCTTGTCTTGTTGGTTGAATGTCCCCGCATGGGAGATTTGGAGGATAGGAAAGGGTGGGGATGCGATAATGAAGAGACCGTATGCTATGTGGGTTGGAATGAAGCATACTGGTCGATGATTGAATAGGTTGACACGCAATACGTTAAAAAGAATTCGAAATTTCAAAAGGCTACATGATGAGATATCGCTACACAGAGACATGGAAAAACATCTTTCAGAAATGTTGAAATGAATGGATATATTAGCCATGAAGTTGAGGCTCAGAGCTTTCGGAATTGGTGACGGTCCACGCTTCAACATCAGGAGATACCTGTTGCCACTCTTCGAGAGCCTAAGCGACCGATGGTAAACGTCTAGGACACCGGACGTAGGTATCATTTCCCACCTTATGCACCTGTTTAAATAGTAACGCAGCACGTTCATCGGCGCGGTCTGCAGTGTCAACATTTGCTCTAATCTCGACTTCAGTTTCAGCATTTGTGGCTTCCAACTAAGCCCAGTGCATGAGTCGAGTTCCGCATAGTGAAAATGTTTTCAAAACTCACTGCAGCTAATGAATCTCGTAACCTCTTCGCCTCTTGTTCCAACACTGGAACCGTTCTCGAGGCTATCGCACTACGTGCATCAAGATCCTCTCTCCAAATATCTTTGCCAGGAGAGACGCCAGCCTTTTTGCGTTCTTTCGCTTCTGTCACAATGGTGTGTAATGTGTCAATATTTTCGCGAAGGTTGTATGTTTCGAATATCTTTTCCAAGTCTCGCTATTAGGTATACGGGACTAGGTGAGCTGAAACGTGAGGGACTAGCAGAGATTATACCAAGGCTTGTGTCTCTATATAGTCAGATATCGTGTTAAACGTCGTAGAGGCCCCGTTCAGGTCTTCTTCGGCATATAGAGGAAAGCATTGCGTGAAATCTTCATATCTGGAAGGATGAGAAACAATTTTGGCGGTTTGAAGCAGCGAGCTTACGACCACTTCCGAGCAGATTTTTGGACTGCAAGTTGTAGCGCTGACTGGAAGTGCTCCCACCGACGACTACCACTTTGATTGAACATTGTTGAAAGTTGAGGTTGAAATAAAGTCACGGTCGCCGGCCCGGGTCTCTGGTCTGCTGTTGCTTTATTCAGATTACTGTCGCTGTTCTTTCAACACTGCTCTTGAGGTTATTCAGTATGGATAATCCTACTCGAGAGGAAGAGTCAGGTCTCTTCGGGAGAACCCCTCAACAACGAGGACCTTTACCGTCAATCCTCTTCGTCATGTTAATGTTGCTATTGTTCACCAGTCATAATGGCGAAGAGTTTCTTGCAAGGCACCAATATCAAGAGGCTCTCCGGAAATTGACCTACCAGAAGTCGAATTTCACAGCGTGGATGGATGGTGATACAGCGAACTTCAGTCTTGTGAGTGTAGATCTAGTATCTATGCCTTCATGTATCATCGTGTTCTGAACATTCAGTCAGCCAGAGCAGAATGTTTCCGTCCTACCGTTGCTTGAAACTTTCCTTCCTTCTAATGGTTCTATGGACCCTATATATTCATCCTATTACCAGAATATCACTGGTTTCATCCATGGTGACCTTCATCTCTACAACATAACACCACCTTACCTAGCGAATTCTACCGAATCATATCCTTCAAAGCATATAATCCAGGACTACATGAAAGATGGCAATGAGAACATGACTGAAATCCTGGAAAAGCTGGGGGTGTGGAATTGGTCGGCACCGCAGAAAGTGGCCTTTAGTGTCGTTGAAAAGATACCTCTGCTGTCTGCTAACTCGAGCGCCAATGTGACTGAAAATATTGCCCTGATACATGTAAGTTTCGGTTTGTCTTTGAATCTGAATTTATCACGAACCACGATACGGTAATAGGGAAGAATTGAGTTCTCAGATGCAAGTATAGGGGAAGATTTACGACTGGAATTTGAGGGTGTTCATTTTTTGAAGAATGGGACAATCTATGGTTTGGCAGAACCTCCCAAGTGAGTACATGCTCTATTTCGTTATAACAAAAATTCATGTTGCTACATCGCAGCCGGGCTGTCGATATCCGTCTTCTTCCATCAATTGTACCCGAAGACACGAAGAGTGAGATTGCTCTATTGATTGAACCGGAACTTTCTTCTCGAATTGATAAACTCAAGAATTTGATCGATGCGGGTATTATCGAGGATTCCTTAGAAGGTCCGGAATTTCATGTTCCTTGCCTTGCCAATTCTCATCCTCGACTGCAGATTTACCTCCGAAGACAGCCTGTCCGTTCAATCTATATGCTCAGATCGATTCTGTGGATGTGCCGGCGTATTTGATAGAAGCACACGAAGAAGAAATACAGCGACCAACTGGTATCCGCACCAATTTGCCTACGAGACTTACCATGAAATCTATCCTCATCAGCAAGGAATGCGGGGTGTTGTATGAAATCTCGAACATGGAAGGGCTACGCTCCAGGACCTTCTTTCGCAAGGTCACAACTTGTAAGACATCTCCATCGAAGCGGTGTACACGCCCTCAGAGGTCATTTTATAGACGCCGGAACCGCAGCGGTAACTTATCTTACAATCCTGATACTCTTATCCCGCCAGATGGCACGGAGTTCCACGCCCTCCGGGATTTCTCGAGTATCTCGATATACATTTCTTGTACAATCAACCATTGATTCGGTTTCCTTCGCTGGACATGTAACTTTTGCAGTCCTTGCTGAAGGTCGGCCCTCGCTTTCTCTTATCGCCCCATCTTTCCTAGCATGTGTTATCTTTCTCTACGAGGCTGTCAGTATCCTCTTCAGTCAAATTCCCTTCTCATTCTTAAGGCTACTTTTTCTTTTTCACCAGCAATTTTCGATGAACATACACCAGATACAATTACCCGAAGACGCACCACCTCCGCGGCCTCCCGTTCCTGTACCTGCAGTTCCCGTCACGGCGCCTTCTTCTGTGCCTGGAACTGCACCTCAAGTCGTTCCTACTCCATCTTTGCTCAATACAGATCTCCCTACCGACCCTCCAAATGCACCACCAGCGCCAATTGATAATGCTCCCGCACCTACCGCTGCTACTCAACCTGCGACACTTACGCCGGCCCCTCCTCAGAATGTCACTTTTTGGACTTTCTTTTGGCAACAGGTCCGTACCGATCCTCAAGCAAGACTATGTGAGAGTTACTGTCCCATCCGAACGAACCATAAGACTCATGCTTTCCAGATGTCATACTCTTCGTCTTCCTCTCGACCATTGTTCGTATAATCCTATCGCCAACACTCACTCTCCTTTTTGTGGCGATCACCTATTCGTGCATCTGGTTGCCTCAAATTTGGAGATCGATGAGACGAGGAAGAAGCAGTGGATTGTCAATGGAATATCTTGTCGGCATCACAATCTGTCGGCTATATTTAATGTTATGTGAGTTGTAGAACTTGGTGGTCGTTTATGATCAATGATGAAATCTGCGTAGATTTCTTGGCCTGTCCAAGAAATGTGCTGGACGTTGAACCCCGATGTGCGTTGCATCTTCCGTTCCCTGGTCACTCTACAGCCCAATAACGTTATGTGACATAGACTGGTCTTATAACCTTGCCGCATTTGTTTGCTTACAAGCTATGGTACTGATGCTTCAAGAATATTTTGGACCTACGTTTTTATTACCAAAAAGGGTACGAATTCCTAGAGATCCTTTGGCCTACAAAGGCTGATATGTTATGTCTAGTTCTCGACAATCAACACTTACAACTACCATCCTCCCCTACCTCTACCCGATGAGGAGTCACCGGAGAAAAGTCTCGGAGACTGTGCAATTTGTATGGATGCGATCATTGTCGATCCCTCACTTCGCCAAACCCATGATACTTCTGCGTCCTCGGGCAACTGGGATGCCAAGGCCTCCGGGGCGGATGGAAGGAGAATAACCTCCAATATTCGCGCGGGCGGAGGAGCCATTGACCCTACTGGGCTTCTAGATGCGTTTCAGAGAGGCGTCGGAAGCGCTGTTACCAGAAAGAGTTACAGTTTGGCTCCGTGTCACCACCTATTCGTGAGTTTCTGTCGGTCGAACTTGGGAGATAGTGGGTGATACATCTATTCGCAGCATACTGAATGTCTTGAACGCGTAAGTCTCTCATTGTTTTCGGACTATACATACTAACTGCTGTGTATCAAACGATTCCAGTGGCTAGCTATTAAGGTCCGTTGTATCTGCGCTTGCGATTGTATCTCAAGTATATTGATTATCCGTACAGAATATCTGTCCTCAATGTCGACGACCTCTCCCACCACTGTGATCACTTTCACAACCCCATCTCATTGTATGCGAAGACTCAGCCCATCTGTACTATGTATATACTTACATTAATCTGCACGCATGTATTATTCGAAAGTTCATTACTCAGTCATGTCCGGACCGATCCTCCGGTTTCCATCTTCTTCACGTCCACCAGAGTGTCGAAATTAGAGTGTCGTGGTTCTGCATGGACTCTTTTCCCTCATCCAGTGCTGGAACTAGCTCATCGCTAGATAATTCTCAAAGATCCTCTGCTTCTTCTGTGCTCTGGGCTCATTTGTTACGGAAAGACGTCCTGTCCAGTCCGACGAAGACCGATCTCCCTCTGCCTCCTCTTGCTCCTGTCGACAAATCTGCAACGTCGACTCGTATTCTCTTGTTGGATACACAAGCACATCTGCAAAAGTTTGGACAAGTCGTGGATGATCTAACTTCGAAAGTGGACAACGCGAAACATGAAATCGTGACGGTAAAGACACTATTCCAACAGGACCGGGAGGTTTTTATGAACGATATCGTCGATAGATGTGCGTATTCCTACTCCTGAAGCTCCTATATGCGTCAAGATTTCTGATTCCAAGGTCGTGGCTCGCAGTGAACAGAAACCAGTCAGAAATCCAAAAGAGCATGGGTAAACCAGCTCAAACCAGTGGGCTGGAAGATGTTCAGAAGATACTCGAACTTCGACTGCAAAATATGGATCAGCGTCTGGATTCACTACAGATGGTAAATTTGGCTCGATTGCGTGTGTTCTTCTAACTCAAGCTCGTATAGCTTCACCAGACGTATTCTCAGACACTACAGATTCAGACTCAGGCTCTCCAATCATTACAAGATCAACAGAGCACTATCATAAGTGCTCTCGTTCCTTTGCTTCCTCTTTTGCAGACTATCCCTCCGCAGATTGAATCCGCACGAGCCAATCTGAGCGAGTCATTATTGAAACTTCCATCTGTTCAGCTCGCTGCACTTACCTGTCACAAAAACATGCCCTCTCCAGCTTCGGAAATCTCGTCGAGAAAACGCTCAAACTCTTCTTCCTTTGTCAAACGCAAGAGACTCCGAGTGGACCAGAACCTCGTCGAACACCCACTGCCGACTGTTGGACGTACAGTTGCAGTCACAGCCTCTCCAATACAAACCAGAAATCTCTCGACCTCGTTCACTCGACCTCATCATATCATTGCTAACATAGGGCGTAAGCAGTCGCAGAAAGCTCAAATCACCTATCGACCGCCACTCGCCGAATTGCCTTTGAAAAACTATAGAGCATCACCATATTCTTCGTCCAACTTACCTGAACAAACCAATATCCTAGAACATGTGCCTCGACCCGAAACTCCTGTAATCATTCCCCAAACTCCTTTCATAAAATCGAGCGATCTTATTTCTCAATTTCGACAAGGTTATGTTCAGCCACCTCTGAAACAAGTCACGGAACGTTCTCCGACTGTTTCCATTGCGGATGCTAGCTCCTCGCACCTTCCGTCTTCCCCTTACGTCTCAACAAATTCTGTTCAAATAGGTCCGAGAGTTCAAGCGCGTCGTACAATCGGATCAAAATCCAAGTTTAAACCTGCTATTAACGTTTTGGCACATGCCTCTCGCCTCCAGAATGCTGTTGCTGTTCATACTCCGTCACGGCCAACGACGTTTTCGAAGACCAATACAGCCCTCGCAGCGGCACCTATACTATTTACTCCTACCCCATTAGCGATAGCGTCCACGACCGACGTAGAACCCATATCAACTAATACGAACCTGGAACTGGACATCACTCCCTTGGCACCTCCAACTCTACGACAGCGACGTTCCCCCTTTGTGAGTGAAGCTTGACACGTGCATATATATGTACTAACTCTTTTCTAGCGAGAAGGCAGACGATTTATACCTTTGGATGATTCTGATACATCTGATGACGAACATCGCCAGACATAATTCTTGTAACTTTCATTTGTATCTACCTGTGTGCTTTTTATTCCTTCGTAATCGAGTTGCTAGCTTATAGGTTTTTGGGTGGATTGCTTGCTATACAACTTTCATGTTTAGTACATCGATGTACAATATCATACTATAGTTATTGGATGCCCTGAATTTGACCCAACCAAATCTCAACAGGAGCGCCTCCTGCTCCTCGCCTGTCTCCAACACGTTCGAAATGAATGCCAACATCCGCCGCCATCGACCACAAAGATCGTTCCGCTACATCGCGCTCCTTGTATCCTAGCAGAATGATAGGCAATTGGTCGATGGGATTGAGTCTGGTTAAACTACATAGGGTTCGGATTAAAGCACCAAAGGATGCAGTGTTGTAAGTAACATCAGCCATTCTATGAATCAGAAACAAAACAGGTAGGCTGTTAAAAGACCGCGGTCCTACAAAAGAACAGAAATTACATTATTGCATCCAGTTGTCCACGCAGGGCTTGTGTATAAAGCGGAAGTTCTTCGTCCCAATCAAGGATTTCTGGTATTGGACGAACAGCAGCCCGCGCGAACATATGGGAGTTCATGGACAAGTTATGCTCCAATAGCGGCATGGCAGAAACTGTAAACAGATAAGATACTTGTAGGGACTTTGGATGAACCAACGAACGACTCACGTAGATCTGTTGTTATTATGCAGCCATCGTCCTCTTTGACCTCACTCGTGGAGAGCACAGATCGAAGAGCTCCTAGTGTCAAAGAGACCACTCCCGTCCCTGCACCTACAAGATGATTATATTAAGGTTTGCTCTGATTAATCTGTTGATCTTACTCACCGAGTTCAATTATTTTCCTAGGACCCGGACTAAATAGGACATTCCTGAGCTGCGACGCAACGGAGGATGGTGAGTCTTGAACAATGTTGTTGACATTGTCGGCAAGAGCAACGAGCCATGAGCTAAGCCCAATGCCGCTGTCCCAGCTTTTCTACGAGTCCTTAAGCACGATCAGCATAAACACACTAAATGAAAAGAGTAAACTCACCTTGTCCAAATCGAAGGAAGTTTGCTCAGTGATTCTCAATGCCAGATCGACCCTTGACGTAGGAAAGTTCTGAGCGTTCGGCACAGTGAAGGAGTAATAGCGTTCAATCTTCTCCTGCTTTGCGCGATTTTGATTTGCATTTCTTGTAAATTTTATAGGCATGGATATGACCGGGAACGGGGTCTTTCCAAGATATGATTCTGCTCCAGACACATCTTCCAAGTGGATAGAATAGCGCTGCGGCATCGAAGATAGAATTAGTCTCCATGACTGTCCATCCCGAAGTCCTGGGGGTGAAGGTACAGTAATCTCTTTGTATGCATTTGTCTGTCTCCAAGTGGTCAATTCTACTGGCTTAGTGGCGTCGAGAAAGGTGCTGTTGGACGCCGGTAACCAAGAATAGAAAATGACCTGCGAGTCTTCAAGCGATTCGGTCCGGAGATCGTTTGCGATTTGGGGGATGATAGTGACTTGGGAAGAAGGCAAAACTTGTAAAGGCGGTGGGCGAAGGAAGGAGATGTAGTAAAACATCGTGAGAGTAAAAGACAAGAAAAAATGACACCTCAACTTCAAGGGACATAACGACAACGCCAATGCGTCAAAACGAATAATGATAAGATCTATTATGTAGGTACGGGTACATTTTGTTCTCATTCTTGACAGTGAACACACTGTCACCTTCATCATCGGACTAAATTATATGCTTAGAGATGCCCAACGTTGCCCAAGTCTTCGCAGGCCTCTTTAACACGTGCAGAGAGTGTCTTCTCTCCCTCACGAACCCAGACACGAGGGTCGTAGTACTAGATTTCAAGTCAGATCGCACAGGATAAAGCGATTGTATCGGCAAACCTTCTTGTTAGGCTTGTCAGCGCCCTCCGGATTGCCTACTTGACTTTGAAGGTATCCAGATTTGTTGGTGACAAAGTCCTAAACAGGAAAGCGTGGATATCAACCTTCGAGGCAAAGTACTTAGATAATGATTCACATACCCGTATACCGACGAGGTAAGCCCATTGGGTGTCAGTGTCAACATTCATCTTCACCACACCGCTCTCGACAGCAGTCTTGATCTCTTCCTTTGTGGAACCTGAGCCTCCGTGGAAAACAAGATACCTAAATAAGACATCAGGTTAAGGAAGTGCTTGCTGCCAATTTGGGTTATACTCACAAGGGCTTCTCCACCTTTCCTCCCAATTGCTGGCTTGCGTACGCCTGATGTTTGCCCAACAAAGTGGGCTGAAGCTTAACGTTACCCGGTTTGTATACACCATGTACGTTTCCAAACCCAGCAGCGATGCTGAAGTGGGGAGCGATTGCACTTAACGCGCTATAAACATCCCAAATATCCTCCGGTTGAGTGTATAGGCGGGAATTATCCACGCTAGTGTTATCGACACCGTCTTCCTCACCACCTGTAATGCCGATTTCCATTTCGAGCCAGATGCCCATCGGTGCCATACGTTTGAAATATTTGACACAAGTGGCAATGTTTTGTTCCTTAGGCTCTTCGGAAAGGTCAAGCATGTGAGATGAAAATAGAGGCTCTCCATGTTCTTTGTAGTAGGCTTCATCGGCCTCAAGCATACCGTCAAACCACGGAAGGAGCTTCTCAGCACAGTGATCAGAGTGGAGCACTACGGGACTATGAAGGATATAGTCAGGCGATCTCCAAAAGAATCAATAGTTTAACCAATACTACGTACACACCATACATAGGAGCAACAGTCCGAATGTGGAGCGCAGCCGCTTTAGCACCGGCGATGGAAGCCTGTTGCTTATCATTGGCAAGGCCTTTGCCTGCAAAGTATGCACTACCGCCTTGAGAGACTTGGAGTATGATGGGAGATTTGATGTCTCTGTGAGGACCTCACTTAATGATTTGCCACTAAAGAGGTCTAATGAAACTAACCGTGCGGCCTCTAAGCATGCGTTGGCTGTGGAAGAGGAAGTAACATTCTAGGGTACGGAACTATTAGTGATATCATCAAGACAAGAGGTATAGAACTCACAATCGCCTTATCAAGTATCGTATCGCGCAGAATCAGCAGCTGTCATTATTGTAATGGAATATAGAGTTAACGCACAGGAATAGCAAACTAGAAGGAAAGTAATGGTAAGAACAAGATGATACACATATCGAGATTTTCTCGCCTTGTGTTCTTTGGCGTAGTTGAATAATTTGACAACGTTTTCGCCAGTCAAAACACCAGCCTGGGATGTAACTCATCGTTCACTCATCAAAACAATCGATGGTACATAGAAGCTTACAGGTACGATGTCGAGGATCCCCATAGCACAGATAAGAATCGATGGATGATAGTGAGGAGAAAAAAGTATCTGGAACGATATTTATAAGACGGAGAAGGACGGAACGGGAAACATTCCATTTTAAGTAAGTGCATCTGGATTGGCCGCGCCTAACAAGCTAGTTCACTGTTCACTACTGTTCACTAGTACAATCTGGTAACATTGACTACAATATAGGACTGCATAATCGAAATCGGTACATCGATTACACGTTACTTACCCAAGACATGAATAAACAATTTCTCTGGCTGTTATATTACAAACTATGTATGACATTTTTGTCTTCTTCGTCGCTTTAGGTCCTCGCGTTTGATATTCAATGATAATCCGATTTGTGTCGAAAGTATCTGCCACAAATAACATGAGACTTATCTGGGTCAACCTTTGTTACACTTGTACACTCACTTGTGTCAAATTTGTGAGCGGCTGCAGGCCAGGAAAATCTTCTGCTGAGAAGACACGAAACACACCACCTGTGCATTGCGCTTGAATAATTGTATCTGGGTCCCCTGGAGTGGCAGATGGCAAGTCAATGAGCTTGTATCGCAGTCTGAACAAGCCCAGACTGAGGACATGTAGGTTCTATCCAGAGCCTAAACATCTGATTAAATCATCAAAGATGCTTCAGGACTCACAGAAAATACAAAAAGTAAATTCTTCCGACCATTAAACTCGATGAGATGAGGTCGTACTGTCATAATCCCAACGAGGGCATTAGAGGCCAGCGGGGCAATTTCTGATTCAGGTACTGGATGTTCTTCGAGTAACGAAGAGTCCTGTACATTGGTAGGCATCATGATGTGGTGATTACTTTCATACTCATACGAGCTACTGTGCGAACTAACCATCAGGAGAGCATGTTGTCCACTGCTGAGATCAGCAACTGGTATTAGCTCCGCGACACAGAGAAGACCAATCGTATCGATGTTTCTAGTATTATCGCAATCATATCAGCGGAGAAAGTACAACGCCAAAATACTTATCCTCCGCTTACTCGTCAGTGAGTATCTCATTTTCTTGGCCCATCATACTGACCTCGAATAGTTGAAGGGCAACTACAGGAGGTGGATCGAGTAGTCCTTTATCTACCTCCGTATGTCTGCGAAAGGAATCAAGGTCAAAAGCAGAAAGGAGGAGTACAGAAACTTACTTTCTTCCCAGCTCAGCATGCTGCAATTCATGTAATTCAGCTCGTATAATCCTTCCCGCCCACTGACCTGTATGAAAGTAGATGGCTTTGCCTTTCAAGCTGTCACCCGTAGCGTAGACACGATTGTCTAATCCCGGTCTAGACACTGTAAGCCCGTCTGTGAATGGCTGGTCTGGAGCTGACATTGGGGCTAGAGTTATTTCGATGACTGGGGAAATGTCTCGGTGCGAAACTCTCATATAACTTGGCAAGAAAAATAAAAATTCTGATTACGCTCAGAACTGCTCAGAATAAGTGAGACCTGGCCTATGACCGGATATCCTACCTCATTCTTCTTCATCTATCTTCCTCAGTTCTATTATCATCTATTTCTTCCCTCTCCTTATCATGACGACATATGAAGCCTTGGTGCAATAAATCTTCATTGTAGGTATATTGCGAGTCCTTAATGAAATAACCGAGGTAGCGCCGGCAAGCGGCAGTGCCCGCTACATCGCCCATATGTAAACCACTGCAATATATGGGTATGGGCACTCCCACCAAACTTTTCGTCCACTGCAATATTATTATACAAACAATGACCACTACACGCGTACTACTATTTAACAATGTCAAAAACCATATTCCACAACATTCACCAATGAGATGCCTGGACATGAAGAAGAAATACCTGATCTTGCCCTTTGTAATTTCTTGATCAATGTTGTTGTAGATCATTCCTCTGCATTAGTAGCATTACTTGAGAATACAATGCTAATTCCTGAGGACCAGACAGTTGTGCAGTGCAACAAAAACAAGACATACAGTGACAATCAACTCATTTTGTCTCGCGTTTTGCACAACAAGACCCATGCTTGCTACGCCTTTCTTTTGGTCAGTCTATTAGTTAAAATAAATTTTTGGACTGCTGTAAACTTGTAGATATGCACTTGTGCTCACATGTAAACTGACTGGTGCTTTTTGAGGTAGGGACAAAGTTTTATTCACCTGTTTGCAAGAAAGAGGGGGTGCTTTGTGGCCAGTCATCATTCTCACCAGGGACGGACATGGAACATTGTACACCAGATTTACAGTTACCAAATAAGCAAGCATTTAGCACAATATTGCAAGTTGGAGTCACTAGATGCACAGAGTGGCATTTGGAAGTAGAGGGTGCAAGAGCATTTTCACAAGTAATCAGATTATTGAACCCACAACAAGGGGAATGCCCATTCGGGCTGGCCAAATTTTTGGTGATTAATCCTTCCGAAACCATCAAACCACCCACATGTGGTTCACCTTGTAATTGTTCGGTGTTATGGACTGGGAAGGAGAGTACCAATGACAAAAGAATAAATAAGCAATGTAAATGCATTGGATAGAGGAAATCTCACTTTGAAAATTTGAGAAAGTTGAGGTGGCAGGTGAAGACAGCCCAAGTGCATTAACAGCAGAACTGATTTGTGGAAAGGAAGTATGAAAAGGCCTTGGATACAACAGCGTTACATCTTGCACTGCAGTTTGTGAATCTGATTAATAGTAGGCAAAACATTATAACAGGCAGCATGAGAAATGGACAATCAGCTGAAAGAACAAACCAGATGTAATTGTGTTGGCTGGGGTATTCATTGGAGGATTACAGGAAGAAGAGGTCAAGTAAGACTGTGAAGTATCAGAAGCTGCTGATTTGAATTCAACAAAACAGATATTGTTAATGCACAGGTGCACTGATTTGTGGATCCAACTATAAAACATGTAAGCAGCAATGATAAAGACTATTACAAATTAACCTACTAGATTGAGTATTCACAGCTACAAAAAGGTGTCAGTTAGAATGGAAAGTTAGAAATTAACTCTATATGCATGATATTGAATAGTGAGAGGGATAAAATCAGAGGCAGTAGATGACCTTCCAGTGATGACTGCACAAGAGGCTAATTGTCAAATATCTGAACACAATCAGAAGATTGACATTGTTGTTGGAATTTGATACCAAATATTACATCATAACCTGCTAGATCATTGAGAATGATAAAATCCAGAGGCAATGTGAAACTGAAATTGCTGAGACCAAAGTTAACAGTGGCAACAACAAAATCACAGTGCCAGTTGCCGAAATTTGCAGCACAAATATGTTGGGAATACTCTGTACATACACAATAACCTTGCTTCGACTTGCCTTTTCCGTAGACCGTGTTATTACCATATACTATACAGTTGCTAGTATATCACACGCAGCGGCAAACTCGTACACCTCAGTTGTTCTACAGTCAACTGAGGTGAGCTTATAGTCTATCTTATGCCAGCAGCCTGAGTACTAATTTAGCTCAGTTTAGTAGACACTAACAGATTATGAGACTCGCTAACGAGCTTGCCTTGTTTTGTGTGAAAGAGAAAGGAAGGAATCAACCAACCAATCTAATACACAATATGCAAGTTCACTGCTATCAAATTTATTTAATAGCAAGGGGTAGCATTGGCAAAGGTTCCGCAAAGCTTTGAGAGCTAAGTAAGAAGCTTCGATCAATCAATTTGAATCGTTCTAAGGATTCGATATATTCCTTTGATCAAGGTAGATTCAGCACGATTTGTGCTTTGATTGTATTGATACGGGTATATCAAGAATTGTGGGTTTGAATCAAAGTAAATTAAAAACCAAAACACACAGACCCCTACAGAGGGCTAGAACTATGTGCTGGCACAACCACACAGCGTGATTTGTCCTTAAGACCAACGACTGATTCTAAGTTCAAAGAATACCCAACAACTGGATATACTTCTCGCAGTCACAAGGAGCAGAACACAACATTCCTATACTCACAAGTGCCGGGCCCGAATGGCTGCTAGCGAAGAGGTTTCAGTCTGGCGGGAGTGTGTCTTTCCTTTTTATGGATTAGCACTGCAACGTCGTCCCAAAATCACTTGTATTCCAGATACATCGGATCGCTATTTATACATACAGAATATAGAGTCACACAGTACAATTAATTTAATACAATAAACGTTTGGAACCGCAAGGAAACTTCTACAATCGGTCAGATACCAGTTTAGTTTGAATCTTCATGTCCTTATTTGGTCCATAATGGTTCCAAGATTCTAGTATACCTCCAAACATAGGTAGGTACTTCGATGTTTATTTAATTTAATTGTTTTGGAGAATGACTCGAATGGTGTTCAGCTGTTGTTGCTGTTCAACACTTAGTTCGATCATTTGTCACCTTGTCTGGAGGCAAATCAGCTCTCCTCGATTCTAATCCTATCAATCTGATTCATCTGGATTAAACTAATTGCTTCTCTCTTTCAATAGACACCCATTGTGCCTATACTCTTTCAAGGGAGTTGCGCATAGTATTCATTTAATTGCATTCTTCAATATTTTCTACATCAGGACTCTTTGACATTCATTTGATATGTCTTCGGAGCCTCGCAGTACTTCGATCGTTCTTCTAGTCATTTTCCTCAACCATGCAACTTGATTGGTCCATTAGACTAAATCGCAGTCTTTTAGATTAATGCATGATCTCGTTCTAGAAGGAGTATTTGATAATCCCTGAGTTCTAGAAAGTCATTTTGAGTCAATCCTCGGCTCATGGTCACTTGAGTAAGTTCTTCCAAACTCCTGCCAGTGTAAGGTCCAATAAGAATACCCTTAGTATGTCATACGTGAATGGTCATCCTTCGGATGTAGTCCAAGTCTGGTATAATCCTGCTTGACAAACAGGTAGACTGCTATCCGAAGGTAGTATTGGGGATGGGTAAACTAACCAACTTGTGGTAGTATGGGTATATGGTCCCTTCAACTTATTAGACTGATTCAGTATTGACTTTGACTGTCAATCTGGGTCTCAATTACAGTCCTCTCGATACAAATCTATACGTGAAAATGTCACAATTCACAGCATAGACATCTAGCCAAAATTTACGCATGTCATCGCACTCTGAAGTAGAGAAGAAAAGCAGCACATTGAGACAAAGAACTTTAGCCCAGAGGTACTACAAAAATAATATATCATTTGGAAATAGCCCAAATATACCGGGACTCCCGGATGAGAAACAGCTCATCGGTGAGGATAACTGCAGGCCGTTTAAGCATGAAATTATGTTCGCAATACAATCAAGAGGACTCAATGGGTACCTAGATGGAACAATACCCAGACCAAGCAGCTACCCTGGACTGATATACCCATCCACTCAGACCACCACACCCCTGTTCAGTGCAACTCCATGCCCGGAAGAGTGGGAACTCCATGACAGGCTAGTAGCTGGGGCCATCATCTCCAACATTACGGACCCCATTGGCTTGGGTGTAGACGAAACGAAACAAGCCTCTGAAATATGGCTAGCTCTAGTGAAGAGGTTTGAAAAGCGCAACAAACAGTGCATACACCTAGCAGATACGAGTCTTCGACAAGAAAAGTACGACCCAGCGTCAACTACGGAGGACTATGAGAAGAGAATGCAGAACCTCCTCAAAAAGGTCCTGTCATGCCCTGGCTACAACCAGACCCGTCCCAGTACCAGCCACCATCTCCTATCGACCTCTACACCTTCCCAAGTACCACCATACACCTCCCCAATCCCCAAATACCACCATGCACCTCCCCAATTATCACCATTCCCCTGACATACCTACCCAAATGCCCTGACATTCACCCCGATACACATACAACACCCTCCTAATAGCCAACCCCTTTAAGTACTAAATCTCAATTAGCTGCCTCATGTTTCCAGATGTTCTCTTGTTCACTTCCTGTACCTACTTAAGTAGCGCCGCAACGTCCAGAAGCCCCAGCTTGGTATATTTTGAACACACACCCTTTTGCATAGGTCCAGTCCCTGTCCCTTTGTACCTGCTAACTATATGGATTTCTGTTTACTCTCTGTTTCCCTATCTCTGTTTCTCTCTACTCTTGTATACTGTCTCTACGATCGTCTATATGGTCAAATATACACTTTTACTTCATGTCTAAGCAATCTGAGTGAGTCTCCGAGCTCCCCAACGCCTAATGCCTTGGTGAGCCAACCTCCCCAATTGCTCTACAAGCTCCGGGACCTCAATCTAGGTAACGTCGAAGCTACCCCCTACATCGAACTACGTGCCGCTTCTCCTTTACCACCTCCAACACTCGAGGACGTCTACCCCTAAGCCCCAGTTCCCGGGACCTCCCCTCCCGGGCATATATCTTCTCAGGAGCTTATACACTCAAAACCTATTCTCTCTACGACCTATTCGATCTTACGTTGACGTTCTAGCGAGTACAACTCCTTCTACACAACACTACTAGGTTCCGTACCCCGACCTCCTCTACCTACGCCTTAGGGACCTCCCTGGACCTTACAGGAATCCCTTCAAGGGTCACATCTCTCTATCCCAGCCACCACTAGGTCATTCCTGTCCTTGGTCGCAGTTTCTGTAGCTCCCTTCAAGCTCCAGCCTGCTCCTAGCACGCTACAACATAAACTCCTCATACCAAAACCTACCCTAAGACCTATTCTGACCCAGGTCTTACAGGTCCATGACCTGGGAGGAACCGCAACCGACGTTCAGTTCTGCTGCATCATCATATCCTCAATGCCCACAGGATGGAAACAGGATGTCTGTAGTGTCCCAGGGACCACAAGCGCGGAAGTGTTCACTTATCTCCACATGCTTTGGTACGAAAAGGAAGAGGAACAAGACACGAAATGCATCAAGGCATTGATGGCAGCTCACTTCCATGTATCCGCATCCACACCAACAAATTCAAACCCACCCTGCGCCAGCAACAAGTTGGCAATCATCTGCCACAACTGTAGCAAACCCGGTCACATCACAAGGAAGTGCTGGGAAAAAGGAGGCGAGATGGAAGGACAGTGGCCCAAGCAAACCAACAAACCAAATACCAGAGCAAACACTAGTGCAGCGGACGTGAACAACGCAAACACATCTCCACCCATGGCTACATACATAATGTTGGCACAGGCAGGGAGCAAGTATGGTACGTCTACATCCACCCAACAGCCCAAGTCAAGTGCTGACCCTGCAACCAGACAGAATAATTCCATTCTAGGGGGTGCGAGTCAGCAGGAGATGAGACAGGAGGATGTAGATAGTGACTTACCTAGCTATATCACTGTAACGAGAGAGGAATGTGTTGTATGCCACAGTACCTCATCACTGTACTTGCTAGCCATACCCATAATAAAGATGTTCATAGACTCAGGAGCATCCGAGCACTGCTGGGTGAGACCATCCGCCTTCATAGATTACACTGAAGTACAAGGGCAAGGTGGAAGTAGCGCAATTGTGGGCGAGGGTGGAAGGTTCCAAATACGGTGACATGCCTAAATTTTGGCTAGACATCTATGCTGTGAATTGTGACATTTTCACGCATAGATTTGTATCGAGAGGACTGTAATTGAGACCCAGATTGACAGTCAAAGTCAATACTGAATCAGTCTAATAGTTGAAGGGACCCTATACCCATACTACCACAAGTTGGTTAGTTTACCCATCCCCGATACTACCTGCTTGTCAAGCAGGATTATACCAGACTCGGACTACATCCGAAGTGTCACGAAGTGGCAGAGGCGGGGTAACTAGCGGAGCAGGAAAGCGGAGTGACTAAGCAAGGTGGTGAGGCGGAGCGACTAAGCAGGTCAGCGAGGTGGAGCAACTAAGTGGAGCGGAGGCAAACTGGTCCCAGATAATGACAGAGAGGTCAAGATAAGGGACCAGGTTGTGAGGGGTTGGCTATATATACATAATTTGGTCTGCAAGAAACAGCAATGTAATACTGTACAGTACAGGGGCAAGAAAGGTGGTGGAAGCCAGTAGAAGGAGAAGGGTAACAGGTGGATCAGTAATCAATGGGATTTGACAGTGATGTAATCATACAAGTAAGGGCGTCGAGATGGTGAGAAAAGGAAAATGATAGGGGCTACGTACTGGAATATCTAGTAAAGTGGAAAGGTTATGACACAGGGCACAACTCCTGGGAGCCCACACCCAACCTCAGTCAGGCACCAAAGATTATTCGAGCCTTTCACAAAAAGCATCCGACAGCAGCAAAGCCTTGACTATTGAGGGCAATAGTCATAAGGAGAGGGGTAATGTCACAAAGTACGCAGCCCCTATCATTTTCCTTTTCTCACCGTCTCAATGCGTTTACTTGTATGATACATCATCCCATCACTATCATGCTCCACCACTGTCAATCCCCCATTGATTACTGATCCACCTGACCTACCTTCTCCTTCTACCGGCTTCAGCCACCTTCCTTGCCCCTGAACTGTACAGTATTACATTGCTGTTTCTTGCAAACCAGATTATGTATATATAGCCAACCCCTCACAACCTGGTCCCTTATCTTGACCTCTTTGTCATTATCTGGGACCAGCTTGCCTCTGCTCTGCTTAGTTGCTCCACCTTACTGCCTTGCTTAGTCACTCTGCCTCGCCGCCTTACTTAGTTACTCTGCTTTCCTGCTCCGTTAGTTACTCTGCATCTACTGCTTCATGACAGTCTGTGCCTTCTGCCACCAACATTGTTGATGCAAAAGTTGCTGTTCCATTACCGGAACCTTCGCCATTCTAACAATTCTGGAAACCCCTCCTGGGGATTCACTTCACTCCTGCTCTCGGTCAAAGCAGCCCAAGCCTCTTTTGTCCAAATTCCCCTTTGAACCCATCTACTCCTATCCTATGCTCTCTCAATTCGCTACTCAACTGGAAACTCCGGAGGTCAACATTGCACTTGTTAGTGCTGCAGTCTTTAATAAGGCTTGCAAGGATGCTGGTATGGAACCTATTCTTCTTTATGCTATCCACTCTGAGGTCACAGCCCGCACCACTGGCCACTCCTCTACCACTCCTACTGTCCCTCCATTACATTCATTTATTCCAGAAGAGTACGCTAAGTTTGCAGACATCTTCAATGAGATTGCTGCAGATTCACTACCTGAATACAGATCTTACAATCTGAAGATTGACTTGGAAGAAGGTGCTTCACCACCTCTCAGTTGTATTTATCCTTTGTCTGAAAAGAAGCTTATTGCCTTTAAAGACTCAATTGACAAACAGCTGGCTACTGGTGCCATCACCCCATCTTCCCCACCTCACAGTGCTCTGATATTTTTTGTTCCTAAGAAGGATGGGAAACTTTGGCTTTGCGTGGACTTCCGTGGTCTCAATCGTATCACCAAGAAAGACCGCTACCTGCTACCATTGATCTCGGACCTCCTCGATGCTCTGAAAAGAGCTAAAATCTACACCAAATTGGACCTCACTCATGCTTATCATCTAGTCAGAATAGCAGAAGGTGATGGATGAAAAACCACCTTTTGGACCCGCTATGGCTCCTACGAATGGAAGGTTATACCATTTAGCCTTACTAACGCTCCTGCTGCTTTTCAATACTTTGTTAACTGTTACAATTATTTCTTTTCATCTTATCTTTTTCCTTATCTTGTCTTATCTTTTATCTCCCTTACCTCATATTTTGTCTTATTTTGTCTTACATTGTCACCTGACCTATTATTCATGCTTACTCATATAACATGCACTTTTCATTTACTTAAATCAAACACAGTAGTCTCACAACACACATGCAGCATGTTGATTGAGTCTTTATTACTTACACATTGCTTTACTTAGGTTTTATCTGTTTCACACATGTTTTACTCATGCTTACCACTGACCCAGAGTATCAGACATTACTAGGGTGGAGGGTTACTTAACTTGTATATAAGCTGTAGTTACTTGCTGTATTTCCTTAGCTTTGATCTCATCTATTCTACCTGGTTTAGTCCAGAACTTTGCTTGCTTCCCTTATCGCTCTGCTATCTAAGGTTTTCTTGAGTGTGACACCTGGTGACACCTGTTACTAGAGCCAGTCACTGACACTGTGCTGGCTCTGATCCTACGTCATTGAATGGTCAGTGCAATGGCAATAGGGAAAGCACACTGGCATCAAGTAACTACTGTTATCATATTTAGAAAGAACACATGAAACCAAAGTGATTCACCTGAGGATTTGAAGTTCCAAAAGGCTCTTGAGAATATGAGATACAAAGCTTGTACAAAAGAGGACATCAGGTGCTTGGATGGTCTTGTTTCTGCTAAAAAGCCTGGGCAACATTTTATTGGAGCTGCACCATAGTGAAATGCTGCAATTATTGTTGGTGAGAACAAGCAAAAGGATGAGATTAACCAACTAGAATCAATGGGATTTGCATCTGATACTTCACAGAAGCTAACACTATTCTACAGCAAGGATAAAATAGTCACTAAAGCAGATAAGGATAGCCAAAAAGCTTCAATACCTGCTAAAAAGTCTAAAGTCAATGCAGTGAGCCATGACTTGCAGAAGATATTATGAGAGCTTCCACCAGTAACTCATGAGCACCATGCTTCTCCAGTGTTGCCTTTGTATTATGGAATGCCAATCATCATATAATACAATATTGCAACTGAACTCAATATCACCAAAGGGCAGCGAGGAACAGTTCACTCATGGCACAGTAAAAAGGAAAGTCAGGACAAAATGTATTGGATGTACTATTTGTCAAACTGAATAATCCTCCATCTCCTGTAAAGTTAGAACATTTACCTCTCAATGTTCTACTTGTAAGAAGGGAGAACAAAGGGTACATGTCACTTCCTGATGACACTAAAATCAATATTGCCAGAAATCAGGTTGATGTTTTACTGAGATTTTCAATGACAGCTCATGCATCATAAGGTCAGAGCCTACCTGTAAATACAGCAGATTTGAATACACTTGAGGGCCACCATGCTTATTATACAGCATTGTCCCATAGCAGGAGCTACCTTAACACTGCTATCTTGCAGGGCTTTGATCCAAAATTTATAACAAGAGGGGCTTCAAGTGCACTTTGTGTTGAACATGGCTATGCTGTTCACATGCCACTAATATGATCATGTGTTATGATAAGTCATATGTAATCATTTACTATATGCAGATTCCTCAGTACTTCCTTATGTAATACTGTCATACAGTTATGTATATAAACAGGCTATATCCTGTACTGGAATCCAACTCGCTTCTCTCTCATCTTTATTGCCTCACTGAGACTCTAAACTCTATTACCCAGGTATGGTGCTGGAGAGTGTCTCCACTATGCACCCCTTGCCTGCTCAACAGGTTATGGGCCCCGGATGAACACTTTGCTGAGCTCTAAGCTCGCAGCGCTCTCTGGTCTACTGTTGTCATTGACACATCTTTTTGATTGCTGTCTCTGACACAGACCTTTACCTGGAACATCGCCCAAGAGTGCTTGACACTGTAGATGACAGCTTGCTAGACATATGTTGCAGCTTGTCACTACTGGCAATAACATTCATGCCATTTTTTTTCTATCTGTTGTCTTAAGCGTTTATGAAACGCATGCTGACATTTTCTGTTGATTTTATCCAGATCACAATGTCTTCTGCACTTTTCACCGCTGTTAACACCACTCTTAAAGGTGATAACTATGACATTTGGGCCCCTGAGATGGAAGCCTTCCTTCAGGCCACAGGGCTTGAATCAGCAATTACTATTGACCAACCCAGTGAACCATCTCCACTTGTTGCGGCAAATGCCGCCAGTGTTGAAGCCTGGAAGAACTATGAGGTTGCTTTCAAAGCCTGGAAGGAGATTGACACCAAGGTTATTGGTAATATTCACCTCCGCCTCTCTCCCCCCATCTGCATCCTTTCCAAGGATAACAGCGACACAGCTAAGAAGCTTTGGAAATATCTAGCCAAGACTTACAATGTCAAGAGTCTGGGCGCAGTCTTTAATGACTTTGCTGCCACCATGGCTATTAAAATTCCATACAAGCAAAATCCGCTGTCCTCTATCATGGAGATTGGCATGCACTTCATGCGTATGGAGGGAGTGTCAAGTCCATGCCTCGGGGCCCCATTCCGCCGCTCAGTATTCCGAAGATCTACCCTTTATTGTAATCTCCTTCTTATTGTTCTTTCTCGCTACACATACCCTTTCATTCTAGTCCCTCCTTATTGTCTTTTACACTACCCTGCAGGTACTACACGTATAGCTCCTAGTAGTTAGTCTAGCACTCTGCACCGATACACCAATCCGTAGATATAAATACGACCTGTACGCTACCGTAGTTCCTCAGTTTAATTATCGACTTAGATTCCCTTTTCAACTTAGTCCATCTCTTAAAGTCTTCAGGCTCATTACCTTGAAGCACTCTACTATAACCTTAGGACTTATAAGTTCTCTGGTTCGCTCCTTGTCACCGGCGATACCGCCACTCCCGACCTGGCTGCTCCTAGTATCTCTCCTCACTACTCTTGATCTCCGGGGACTAGTGGCGTAACGGCGGTGTTGTTAATAACTTCACTACTGTCCCACTCAACCCTCCGCTCTTAGACACCTGGTGGCCTCTGGCACGGTTACACGGTGTACATGATCTTAACAGTATAATTAAACTCAATCCATTAACGTCGTACTGACATATCATTTTTTTATGCCTCCGAGAACTCGAGCTCAATCTAGAGCTAACTCCAAAGAAAATACTTTCTTCACTACAGCTCAATTATTTGCCCCTTTCTCCGAATCTATTTTTGCCATCGGTCAACCACGTTGCCATAATCGCGGTTTCGGTCCGGCCACAGTTCCTACTACGTCAACTCTTCCTGAAGCCATGGAAGAAGATCAACAATTTGAGTACAGTACTTTGTATACCAGTGATGGACAACCTGTCCGAGTCTTAACCCCTCGCCGTGGACAACCCCCCGTGGTCGCTCCGGCTCGGGGCCGGTCTATTACTCGGATTGAATCTCCAATCTGTTAAGATCATGTACACCGTGTAACCGTGCCAAAGCTACAAGGTGTCTAAGTGCGGAAGACGAATGGGACAGTAGTGAAGTTATTAACAACACCGCCGTTACGCCGTTAGTCCCCGGAGAGCGAGAGTAGAGAGAGAGGAGCTAAGTAGCAGCCAGGTCGGAGCGGCGGTATCGCCGATGACGAGGAGCGGACCAGAGAACGTTCAAGTCCTAAGGTCGAGGGGAACGTACTTCAAGGTGTTGAGCCTGAAGACTTAGAGAAGAGTTAAGTTGAGAAGGGAGATCTAAGTTGATAATTAAACTGAGGAACTACAGTAGCGTACAGGCAGTATTTATATCTACAGAACGGCGCAGCGGTGCGGAGCGCCAGACTAACTACTAGGAGCTATACGAGTAGTACCTGCAGGGTAGAGTAAAAGACAATAAGGAGAGACTAGAACGAAAGAGTAAAAGACAATAATGAGAGACTAGAACGAAAGGGTATGTGTAGCGAGAAAGAACAATAAGAGTGAGATTACAATAAAGAGCAGATCTTCGGAGTACCAAGCGGCGGAATGGAGGCCCGCGGCATGGACTTGACAGTATCCTCCAAGCCATAGCTCGTCGTACTGGAAAGCAACCTCAACGTCGTGCTACATCACAATCTCCTCGTGACCCGCCTCCTCACTTCGATCTGGATGCCGGTGATCACAATGATCAAGACCCTCCTGTCGACCCCGACGATCCGGTAACGAGCTTGCCTCGTTTTTTGTGTGAAAGAGAAAGGAAGGAATCTAATGGGCACTCCAACCAACCAATCTAATACACAATATGCGAGTTCACTGCTATCAAATTTATTTAATAGCAAGGGGTAGCGTTGGCAAAGGTTCCGCAAAGCTTTGATCAATCAATTTGAATCGTTCTAAGGATTCGATATATTCCTTTGATCAAGGTAGATTCAGCACGATTTGTGCTTTGGTTTGTATTGATTTGGGTATATCAAGAATTGGGGGTTTGAATCAAAGTAAATTAAAACCGAAACACACAGACCCCTACGGAGGGCTAGAACTATGTGCTGGCACAACCACACAGTGTGATTTGCCCTTAAGACCAACGACTGATCCTAAGTTCGAAGAATATCCAACAACTGGATATACTTCTCGCAGTCACAAGGAGCAGAACACAATGTTCCTATACTCACAAGTGCCGGGCCCAAATGGCTGCTAGCGAAGAGGTTTCAGTCTGGCGGGAGTGTGTCTTTCCTTTTTACGGATTAGCACTGCAACGTCGTCCCAAAATCACTTGTATTCCAGATACATCGGATCGCTATTTATGCATACAGAATATAGAGTCGCATAGTACAATTAATTTAATACAATAAACGTTCGGAACCGCAAGGAAACTTCTACACTCGGTCAGATACCATTTAATTTGAATCTTCATGTCCTTATTTGGCCCATATTGGTTCCAAGATTCTAGTATACCTCCAAACATAGGTAGGTACTTTGATATTCATTTAATTTAATTGTTTTTGGAGGATGACTCGAATGGTGTTCAACTGTCATTGCTGTTCAACACTTACTTCAATTGTTTGTCACCTCGTCCGGAGGCAAATCAGCTCTCCTCGATTCTAATCCTATCAATCTGATTCATCTGGATTAAACTAATTGCTTCTCTCTTTCAATAGACACCTATTGTGCCTATACTCTTTCAAGGGAGTTGCGCATAGTATTCATTTAATTGCATTCTTCAATATTTTCTACATCAGGACTCTTTGACATTCATTTGATATGTCTTCGGAGCCTCGCAGTACTTCGATCGTTCTTCTAGTCATTTTCCTCAACCATGCAACTTGATTGGTCCATTAGACTAAATCGCAGTCTTTTAGATTAATGCATGATCTCGTTCTAGAAGGAGCATTTGATAATTCCTGAGTTCTAGAAAGTCATTTCGAGTCAATCCTCGGTTCATGGTCACTTGAGTAAGTTCTTCCAAACTCCTGCCAGTGTAAGGTCCAATAAGAATACCCTTGGTATGTCATACGTGAATGGTCATCCTTCGGATGTAGTTCGAGTCTGGTATAATCCTGCTTGACAAACAGGTAGACTGTCATCCGAAGGTAGTATCGGGGATGGGTAAACTAACCAACTTGTGGTAGTATGGGTATATGGTCCCTTCAACTTATTAGACTGATTCAGTATTGACTTTGACTGTCAATCTGGGTCTCAATTACAGTCCTCTCAATACAAATCTATACGTGAAAATGTCACAATTCACAGCATAGACGTCTAGCCAAAATTTAGGCATGTCACCGACACCCCTCGAAACTAGAATTTCAAAGCAAGCACCACATGTGAGACATATTTGGAACAGAGGAAGGAGGCTCACATGCGGATGCATGTTATTTATCTTCATGAGTATTTCATAGGTTATGGGAACCAATGTGCCTATGGTGCAATCGGGTATAACACAACCAATCACGAACAGGCGCCATTTGGGGTCAGCGAAAAAATTTTGTGCCTACACTTGTTTATTTTGACCAAGAAACAACAGTTCTGAGAGTCACAAATAGTGCCCAAGCATGCAATCAAAAGCTTTTGACTTGAAAATAATGTGAATGTAATATTTATCAAGGTATGATGAGAGACAATAAAAAAAGTAAAAGGATTATAAGCATAACCCTAACCCTAATAGCTTCCTATTTTGGAAATGCGCCATTTGGTGGGAACTTATTTCCTCAATTTTGAAGGTATCAAAAATCGGTCTTACAGTTTTGTTCCCTCTATCATTATATGCATTTCTGTAATAGGGATAAGAAATTTAAATAAATTCACGTGAGATAATTCAGTTGTTCCAAATTGGTTGTGTTATACCCGATTGCACCATAAAACACCATTTGACAAACTCAGTTTAGTCACAATTTTTTTTGTTCCCAAAACTGGGCCTCTATCACTTGAATTCTCCATACAGATGCAGATTCAGCAGCAATTGTAAGACCTGGGTCAGAATGGGTCTTAGGGTAGGTTTTGGTATAAGGGATTTATGTTGTAGTGTGCTAGGAGCAAGCTGGAGCTCGAAGGGAGCTACGGGAACCACGACTGAGGACGGGAATGACCTATGAGTAGTTCAGATTGAAAGGGTTGACCTTTGAAGAGGTTCCTAGGAGGTCCTGGGAGGTCCCTAGGACATTAAATGGGCTAAAGGCTGCTAGGAGCTAGGGAACATTGGACGGTTACATCGTACGAGTTGTAGTAGATAGGATTGACAGCACAGGATTGTTACAGATCATAGCTGTAGTGAGTTCCGAATGTAAGAGCTCCCGATGGAGTGTGAGCCCGGGAAGTGGAGGTAGAGGCAGACGTCCTCAAGTGTTGGAGGTAGTAACGGAGAAGCGGTATGTAGTTCAACATAGGGGATAGCTTCAATGTTAGCTAGATCAAGGTCCCTGAGCTTGTGGAGCACTTGGGGAGGTTAGCTCACCAAAACGATAGACCTTTGGGGAGCTTTAATATTGGTTGAGGGAGCTCAAAGACTCACTCAGATTGCTTAGACGTGAGGTAAAAGTGTGTATTGGATTGTTTAGACGACCGTAGAGACGAGATAGTAGTAGAAAAACAGAGATAAAGAAACAGAGAGTAAGAGAAATCTGTATAGTTAGCAGGTACAAAGGGACAGGGACTGGACCTATGCAAAAGGGTGTGTGTTCAAAATATACCAAGCTGGGGCTTGGGGACATTGCAGAGCTACTTAAATAGGTATGGAAAGTGAACAAGGGAACATCAGGGGCCATGAGGCAGGTAATCGAGATTAGTACTTAATGGGGTTGGTGGTAGGAGGGTTTCTTATGTGTGTTGGGAGTTACGCGTGTCGGGGAAGTCATCAGGATGTTTGGTTTAATGGGAAGCGGGGGAATGGTAGTACTGTCTTGGGGAGGTCCCGAGATGGATCGGAAGTGTGAAAGCGTGTGGCTGGTACTGGGACTGTCCTGGTTGTAGCCAAGGCATGACAGCAATACCTTGAATGATGTTCTTGCCACCAACACAAAGTAATAATGATATAATTGTTACTAGCACATGACTGTGGGAGATGGCCAAGCTCAACTTCCCCCCTACAAAATGAACAGAAAAACTTTAGTAAGAAGCCTTACCTAAAGGTTCAACAAAAAGATGATCCATTGCCCTGGACCATTATAGGATCAACTAAAACTCAGGTAGGGTGCAAAGCTGCTTCTAGTATAAAAAGAGACACAACTGCAACCACTTTGAGTAAGAATACCAGCAAATCTCCTGCAAATGCTTTATCACTTTCAACTACTGCAATACCTTTGTCACAAATCTGTGTGCAGGCACCAAAGTGCTCTGCCTCTGATGGAGACCTTGTTGACCATGCCCTACCAACAAAGAAAGTGAAGCACTATGCAAACAACAATAGTACAAAGTTTGATGTTGAATACCCATTTGGAGCAACTGATTTACATGCTGCATCCATATCTGATACACTTGAAATTCCATCACCACTAAATGTTGCTAAATTGTAGCCTTTGCCACTGCATACAAAATCATTAAATGCATACTATCGGCAGGTATCCCAAGTCACTACTTTGAAATAGTCAAATAATTCATGTGTGTATGACTCTTTGTTTCTCATACTGAGACAGGTCTAGAAGTAAACTATTTAAGATGTAATATCATACATGAAGTTACCTACAATAATGGATGGCTTTTTACAACATGCCTTAGGTGAAACTTCATTGGAAATGGTCCGCGATGATTTCCGGAGATCAGTACAAACTCAGTGAAATCTGCAATGAGGTACTTATACAAGTACTCAGGATGTACTGGCACAACTGTTACACACTAGTTGCCCATGCTTTGATGCTTCTCTGAACTGTGAAAATGGGCACATACCACAGTGGATACCTCAACGACCACAGGCTACTCAACTGCACCCACCTTTTATTCAACCTCCAACATCTGCATCATCATGGTTCACTGATATTCCTTGTTGCATCACCTGCCATAGTCGAGTGTATAAACAACACATATTGAACAGTGCACCTTGTATTATATCATTCAATATTGATGGGGTGCGCCCTTTCTTGATTGACTCACATATTAGCAGGGATATTAACAATGAAACTCGTTCTTGCCACGCGCGCAGCGCAATGGCCCACTTTCGCACGTGATCAAACCTTGGTGAACGATTAGAAAGAAATCTGGTGAGTTATTCCCTTAAGTCCTTTCGAACGATAGGACTTCATCATGGCTGAATTCAAGAGTGGTCCCAACTCAACGACCTGGATTCAAACAGCTAACGGTATCCAATCGAATTCGGTGAATCATCAGGTGTGCCCTAGGTGTGAGATCGCAGTACCAAGACACTGCTTATCACTGCGCAGCGCTGAGGATATATGCGCATACATTCGAATCGCCTCCCCATTATCATGCTTACTTTTTCTGAAGCTCTCTCTATGCTATGTCCTCCGGATCCTCACATTGATTCACCCTGATTCTCTTTTTGCTATCTCCAAACTTATTTTCATTACTTGGCGGAATACATTTACAACTCGTTACTCACCCGGCCTGTGTCCGACGTTAAAACTCTTACCCAGTACCTAAATCTTTTTCGTCTCTCCCCATCAATTTTTGGTTATGTGCGGTCATGCTTTCTTGTCTTGGGTTTACGTTCTGAGTTCCTAACATTCAAGGGTACTCCTTGTGCCGAAAGTATCTGCAAACAAAATGAGACGAATCACACCGATTTATCGCGTAGACCAGGCGCAGACACACTTTCGTCAACTCTGTTGATACCTGCAAGCCAGGAAAATCTTTTGTGGAGAAGACTTTGAATCTACCCCCAATACACTCGGCTTGGATCGTCGTATCTTTACCTGGCACTGCAGTCGAAACCAAATCGAAGAATCTGTAGCGAAGTCTAAAATAACCCAAATTTCTAACGGCAAGGTCCTGTTGAATGAATCACTTCAGTATCTCCGAATCCGAGTCAGTCGTTCCAACACTCACGGAGAAGACAAACATCAGATTTTTTTGGCCATTGCGCTCTATGAGATGCGGCTGAACCACCTTGGACCCGATGAGAACATTCGTAGTCAGTCGGGCGATTTCTGACTCGGCTACTGGGGCATTTCCGGGAAAGGACAAAGGATGGACGCGCTCCGAGTCCCCACTATGAGATTCATTGTCAGGTATCAGATCCACAGCACATAGGAGTCCCATGGTCCCGATGTTTCTAGTGTCGTCGCAATTCCGAAATCAGTAGCGAACTCAGCAGCTAAAGAATACTAGTCAATCGAGACTTACTCGTAATTGGGGATCTCATACTCTAGAGACCCATATTGACCAGGGGGCGTACGTTCAAACAAACGAAGCAAAACAACTGGAGGTGGATCGATTGATCTTCTGTCTACCTCAGCATATCTGAAATAAATTCAAGGTCAGGAAGGAGAACATATCAGAGAAACTGACTTTCGCCCTGATACAGCGTGTTGCAACTCATGAAGTTCAGCTCGCACTCCCTTTCCCTCCCATCTGCCTTCTTCGAAGTAAATAGCTTTATTCGTGTATTGCTCTTCTATGTGGTAGACTCGATTGTCCAATCCTTGTAAGGGCACTGTAAATCCATCGATGAATGGTTCTAGATTAGGATATAGGTCCAAATGAAACGGATTTGACATCGTGGATTGGAACTAATGCTGATGGAACCTGAGGGAGAATAAACAGCTGTGGGGTATTTATGAGGAGAGCACATGCGAATAGAGCTACTCTAGAACCCCACTGGCACGCAAGTGGAGTCATCAAAGTTCAGCAACGAATAACCTCAACCAGAAAAACTAGGGTGATATAGAGTGCCCTGCCCGATCGATCAGCAAAGGTTCCTCCTCCAATCGACAACGCGATTTTGTGAGGTCCCCGTGCGGCGAGAACGAGGATGTTGGGGGAATTTTCTATGCGGAATTGTGAAAGTATGAAATGGTCACCGCATACACACTGAGTAAGATCTGAAGTTTGAACGAACCTTAGTAAAACAACACACGTGTCAACGATGGGTCCACTCTACATCCCAGAGCTCTGCAGATTCGGTTTTGCTCTCGTAACTGATAGCAACCGACTATTGGTCAATCAATCCACTGACAACAGCACTCGGCACTTTTGAGAACGTTACGCTGAAATTCATGGATTACCCGCGGTCAAAATTCGAAGGGAGCTCAAGAATTGCTGCACTGTGAGCTTGCCTACACTTCAGTAGATTCCTGAAGATAGTATATGTCGGATTGTCGACGGCAAGGTCTCTGTGGAAAATTTAAAGGGTCCCAGAAGGTGCGGACTGAATACATAACTCCGCTTATTTGTGCACAACTTGAAGTGAATGGGCAACAATCTAAAACATAGACTCGTCGAGCATGCAAGCGCCAACAATGTGAAGCTAAAACGACAGAAGAGGGGGTAGAACTGGGGTAGAACAGGAAGGGTGGAAGTTTATTCAGAAACGCGGCATTCATTCGACACGAGCTGCCAATGGGCCAATGGCTGGCATAATGTCGCCATCGCGATTCAGCGTTGGGGCCGCTTGCAGTGGATATGACTTTCCGATATCGAGCTAAAATTTTGCCAATGAACGGTAAATAAGGGCGAATATATACTCGCCCGGGCCTAAACCTTGTAAAGAAGCGACACCTTTGAGCTAGCCTTTGAGCCTGAAAGCGGAACGTAGTTGAGGGGATCTTATTAGCATGTAGAACTTGAAAGCTTAGTACTTAATTGACCAATTAGCCTATGGAGTAATCAAGGCATCCACTCTGCGCACCTGGAGAATGAGAGCAATCGCATTGAGGCGGCAGCTTACGGGCATCAAAAGTTCTCACGTTGAGCAGCATTTCTGAAAGCGATCTTCGATGTCTTTAGATCAAAATCTCTTTACTCTCATCGTAACTCCAAGCATAATCGACCCCAATGTCATAGACTTGGTAGATTCAACTGGTCAAGTGCATTACCGCAAGCAGCGTGTTCCCGCGTCAATATACAAAGTAGAAGTGTATGGTGTGTCTCAGGATATGCTTTTTAATCGCAATTGGTGATACATACTTCCTTGTAGATTTTGCTTCTGAATCTTTGCTCGTAACTGCCAGCGCACCAAGCACAACCAGTAAAGTCAAAACCTTGGAGCTTTGTAATCCAACCATCGCCGTAGAACTCAAATACACAGGGACACTATCCTTCAAATGGTCTTTTCAATGGGAAAAGTGCGAATCGTCAATGGATATACTGAACTGTATCCGATTTTTTACATATCGACAGCCACGAATTCGAATGGAAGCGAGAAGAATGCTACATGATTCGAAAGCCAGATCCGCCAGTTCTAGTTGCTATTACAAAGGAGCCTGCAGGTCGGTTGAAGAGCAGTTCAGTTCAAGTGCTTGATTATAATTTGAACCGGTGAGTTTTTACCAGCGGAGTCGATCGGACCGTATGCACTGACGTTCCTCGAGATTCGATATCAACGACCGTAAAGGCCTGGAAATTGTCATTTTGACCGCTTTGTTAACATTCCACGACTCAAACGATACTTATCACTCCCCGAAGGTTAATTCTTCACCTTCACCTACAACTACGCCTTCTTCAAGTGCTCCCATTCTTTTGGAGCCTCCAACGCCACCTCCTAGACCTGAACCCAAGGCCGGTGTCGATCGTATTGCAGAATTGCACGCCATCCGAGGAGAATTCAACGAAGTCACGGTAGAAGCTGAGGGTAGCGTAAATGATTATGCGCAGTATTGCTGGAACCTTCTTCAGGTGCCATGTATCCTTCTTCCGGTAGTCCTCACTCAACAAGCTTTTCATTAGGACGATGCAGTACTGTTTGTCATGATAAAATCTCATACTAGTCTCGAGGTACAAAAAGTTGTCCAAGTTGCCGAAGAAACCAAACGGATACGGCACAAAGCTGGTATGCTTTCTTTCTTTTCATGTAAGGTCTTCCACAGCTTTTGCAGGTTTAGAAGACGATCTACATCAATATGTGATTTACGATGCTGAAGCCAAGAAAGGCCCAAAGAGGATTAACTTGGATGATGCTGATAAAGGGAAAAAGCCTGCGGCTTATGTCCCACCGAGTAGTCTATGTATTCATATTAGCAAGATTCTTATGCCAGAGCTTCAACCCCTCAAACCTGGAGGTACATCGAATGACAAAGAGCATTCTCCCAAAAAGAATGATGGTCTGTCCTTGTATTGTTCTCAGTCATAATTCAACATTTCTAATTGCCCTTATTTATCTTAGCCTTGTCTTCTCCCTTTTCCGCAAGACCAAAATCCAAACTATTTCGTCCTTCCCGATCTCCCCCTGCTTCTCATGTACGATCTCACCAAGTACACCCTTATCAGCCTTCACCCTCTCCATCACAGCTTAATAATCCCATGATTTACGTTGCACCTCCTCCGCCTCCCAACTACTCCAGTACGCACTCTGCTGCTTCGCCGCCTAGTCTCTCAGCTCCCCCGGATTACGCTCAGGGCCCTCCATCACAGCATGCTGCGGCGCCGTCTAATCCCATTGCGGGACTGTTGGAGCGATTCCATTTACATTAAGCGTTCTCATGGGGCTCGTCTGTCCTTAGGGATCATCTATCGCCCATCTTTGCTTTATATTCAAGATTAAATATTGTTACGCCCCACCGCATTTACCTGGACTGCATTCTAAGTATCGAAATCATCATTTAAGGACGCTTCTCACCTCAAGTATGTATATAAGAATAAGAATCAATATGTACCGTGATTTTATAGACTGCCTAACTGGGTAAAGCCAAAGTTAGCTGGGTGGCACGTGATGTCAATTTCACAGTCTTCACTCCTCTTTTCCTTCTGCAATGCAGAGCTCTGGACAAGTGACAGGCGCCACTCAAGCCAAAGAGCGACTCTACACTCAACTTGCAGGCAGTTTCGGAAGAATGAACCGGGCGCTAGTGCAGACGTCCAACCTCTGCGAGCTCCTTCAGCAGGATCTGCACGCAATGCGCACTTTTGTGGGATTAGATGCGGCAATGTGCGTAATGAACACCGAGTTGCGCGAAGATCACGATTTACCTTGACTTGCAGGCTCATGACTGTCGCAGCTTCACTCAATGTGGACCATGGTGAAGAAGAATTTACAGAGCATGCATCAGACGAGCAATTTACAGATCCAAAGAAGTCATAAACAGATGATCGTACGTTGAATTTTTGTCATAGTGAGTCTTGAATATACATTTTCAGACTGTGTGCACTAATTTTTTACCATTTTCCCTTAGTTATCGTGTACCTGTCAACACTGTATCATAAACCATCGGACAGCCATTTCAATTTACTTCACTTTTGCGCGATTGATACCTTGCTTCCGGGGGATTAAAGACTCGACGTTTTTGCAGCGCAGGCAATCACTTGTAATTGTGACTGAAAAGAAACAGAGCGGTGTGAATTCGGAAAAGCGCGAAAGACTTGTTCTCTGTTACGCTGTTGTTATATTTAGGTGAGATCGTCGAACGAATCCAATATACTACGATATTTATACCACTTGATATGTCAATTCTCAGGTTAAAATCTTTGTAGAGGTAAATGTTGACCAAAATTCGCCGCCTATCGACGAGGCCCTGATACTAGCTGGAACATCCTCTTCCGTCTTGGTATGCGTCTCGCAACGATATGTACAAGCGTGGCCCCTCATCGATACCGTTCATTCACATCGCCTCTTAATGTGCAAGGAACTGGGCCTAGTGTCCATATAACCTTTTACCACGCGACGTGAGGAAAAGGTCTCATTCTGCCATAGAGAGCGCAAATGGATCGACAACGAATCCGCTCAGCTGCAGGACGTTAACGTTTTTCGACCTTCTCAACCCTTCTCGACCTTAATCCACGATCACATACGCCACCTAAAAGCTAAGTCTAACAACAGAATTACCGAAAAGGACACTACGACCCAATCAGGATGCAGTCGCCTTCACGATGACGATATACACAACGTCAAAACCGAAATGCGATGCCTCATTAATCACAGTAAACAATCAGCGATGTGTAAAGCGGCAGGAATCGGACGAAAGTGCATAATATGCCCTGCAGGGTGCTCGAAGTGAGAACGCGACAGAGGCAGTACTGTATGTAGATGTGGGTACGGGTTTGATTGCGAGCGAAGCGAAGCAATCCTGGCCATAGGTGAAAAATTTCGTCAATTCTATATTCGCAAATCCCACGAGGTCACAGCCACCGCCGTTTTTGGTAATCCCCTGTAAATCCTCGTCATCGAATTCAGTCGCGAGTCGCGAGTGTCTATCTTCCATTACCTTGTACATTCTTACTTACTCAGTATATCTTACAGTGTCTTGATAATTGTTTTACGAAGGTGCGCCAGCACCGACACCCCTCGAAACTAGAATTTCGAAGCGAGCACCACATGTGAGATGTACCTGGAACGGAGGGGGCCTTCGGCCCCCTCCGAGCCGGACGAAGGAGGCTCACATGCGAATGCATGTTAAAACAGAAGGTCCGCGGTGCACTTTATGATAATGCCTGGGTCCTGACTTGGTGGAACTTTTTGTCAAAGCCGGCTGGGGGCTGCCAGACGGTGGTCACTCGGTGGACTCTGAATAAGGCGATCTCACGGGATGTCGATTGAAAGTACCATCGTGTACACTTCGATTACGTCCCTTCTTAGCTCAACGTTTGGCATGCCTTCTTAGCTCAGGTGGTAGAGCGTTCCACTCGTATTGCTATATGGAGAGGTCACTAGTTCGAATCTGGTAGGAGGCAAACGTTTTTGCACTTTCAAAATTCTTCCCTGCTTTTTGGTAATGATAATTGGACACACTTCGGACAACGTCAATGGTGTGTCCTATTCGAATTGTCAAATACTGAGCGTATGTATTATATTGGCCTTCGAATCTATACTTCTCGAGCCCCTATGCGACGAGGAATGAACCGAACAGTTACTAGTCACCTGTTCTCCATTCAAAATCTTTCATAAAAGGAAGTCCTATAAAAGGCTTGATCACAGTAAGTACTTGTGTGCTCTCGCTCAAACGAAGATTTCATAAGAACAATCGAAAAACAGATGGGTGATGGTTGGCAGAGAAGAACAGATGATGCATGCCACCGTCGACATCCTGGCGATTTGTACGGGCTTCGACTCTTTTCCTTGGCAGTTCACGTTCTCTCAAGCAGTTGAGGAGATTCTCCAAACTCTGAAGGTGATGAGGGTTTCGAGTAATAACGGTGGCATTCTGGACAAAGTGGTTCCATCGACGTCAATTGTGGGTTCGAATTTCTTTGAGGAAATTACCACTCACAGCTGCTATAGGTCCGGCACCGTGCTAATGGATGTTATCCTTATTGACAAATTGAGTGACAACCAAGCAACAATCCTGTATAATCTGATTTTCGAAGCAGGAAAGGGCGCGAAATAAGCGGAAGAATGCGTACTGGCCGTATTCACATCAGTTATGTCCAAAGGTCCGCAGGCACATGAGAGCGCACGGTGTAACAAATTTTGCCTCGAGGAGGACTTCGGTTGACGCGGAGTTTACCATATCAAGTCAGACCCGACGTCGTGTCGACGAGCGCGAGGGCAATAAGCCCTGACCCAAGCTTCTAGAGATTCAAGCTGGATGATTGCATCCCCCAGACCCCGCTGCCAGCGGAAATACTCTAATACTTCCCTTTCCTTCCAAAAGACCTAAGAGTCGCAAGGTGAGCAGGAGGCGAATAGATTTTCAAGGAATGCATGTGGTCAGCCAGTGGTCAGTCACGCCTTTTAGGAAGAGAGCGAAAAATACGGGTTGTTCTTTGCGAATAGATCTTCATTTGGTGATGGACACTGGACGGCTGTCAGAAGTTGTGGAGAGAAAGGTCACAGACACTCCGCAGAAACTCCGTTCTTTTGGCAACTGCCTACGTTGGCAGACTTGTCGCGGCTCCGACAGAAGAGTTTTAATCTCCACAAACACCTATAACCTACCCCTACGTATAGTTAGGCATTACCTTTAAATAATTCGAACTTTCGAGAGGCAGTCACTGGAGCAGTTGAGAATGTCGCAACACCCCGTCGACGACTCACTTGTTGGGATATCCCCGACAACGCCGTGTGGATTGCGGCCACAGGCAAGAGCATAACTTGATGGCAGACTATGGTTTTGGTCGAGAACAAGATAGATGATCTATCAACTTGGAAGAGATGATAAAGCAAATTTTTCCACTCTCGGCTGAATTTAGTTCGCGATATTCAGATCATTTCCATCCCATCCTATCATATCCTATCAGATCCTAGTTTCTTCCCTTGAGCTTATCATACGGAACTCCTACAACCGCATACAACCACACACAACCACACGGTCCGGGGTTTTCAGGTCGGCATATATGTGCTCTCAGATTGACAGTAAGTATTTGGGCGTTGATCATGTCATTTATCGCTAGAATCTTCCTGAATGTTTCCTGTAATGGCACCTTATGACGATTATTCTGTGGCTTTCTGTGGCAACTCAAATGACCTCAGGCCGTAGCTTAGTGCGAAGTCTATAAGCATGCCGAGCTGCAGAGAATAAGTTAACAGATTCAATGCCAGTGGCGGAACCATGACAAGCACCAATGTACATACCTGTGCCGTACATTTCAACCTTCAAAACAATTTGGAGTTGTGTCTCGGGTGCGATGATTTCTGGATTTTGCAGCTGATATATAGATCTTCGTACTTCTGTATTTACGACTTTGTACAATCCCGTGCAGTCTGCAGTATAAAATTTCGAAGAGATATAGACTCGAATAGGTCTCGAAGCACACCTACTAGCACCGGAGCCAGCACGGGGTCAATATCACTGATCAGTGGTCCACTGTGTGGCGGCTGCGCGCTGATGCATTTCACGGTTATCACGGAGAAAAGGCCATGATAATCCACGATAAATCTACAGTCAGCACAGTAAAACCTACAACACGTACACACATGTTCAGCGTAAGTAACGCAGCCTAGATGTTGCAAACTGATTGGAATCCTGTCTGTGGCGCTACTAGCAAGGAAGACGATTGGTCCCGTAGTGTCGTGTTCAGGCTCCGCAGATCCACTACAGGAGGTCAAAGCAGGTGGTACTTTGCTGCATCGGGAAACATCGAACCAAAACATATCTTTTCGACGACCCTGAACTCCTCCCCGCTCTGCAAAAGCATCCGGATATGTATGTGATTAGCTGTGATTAGATGCACAAATTCGCGTCACAAATGTCAATGAGGGAGGATCCGGGATGACTTGGAATGTATACATTGAATACATACGTTCATAGACGTTCATAGGCTCGGGTTATTGGCCATAATTGGTCGAAATATCGGGATCCGGGACGATAAAATACGACGATGAGTCAAGTGAGAAGGTAAGCGAACCTGAGAGACTCCAGTGCTGCTTCTGAAGTCGAATCATCCCGACGTGTGATAACAATTTTAGGAGGCGTAGGCGTGGAATTTGCTGGTATATGTACATGCGTGCGTAGGGCACAGGCGGCAAAAAGAGCTATGAATCATGAGTCAGTGAAGTTCGGGTGAAATTTTGTGATATGGACTCAATGCCTACGGAGGGTGGAAGAAAGTGATGTTACAACGATGAAGATATTTCCCTTTGTTCTTACAATGAGAACAATGGGCTCTTTTTTGCGGGAAGATGATCAGTTCCGAAGATCATGTCAATATCCTCATGTCAATTTAAAGCAGGAAGTTAGTAATTTGCCTTGGTTTGCCTATAGTGCTACAGTCGCAGCTTTGATTCTCGAGATTTTCACTCTCGTAGACTAAGACTGTTGCCTTGACGAACGGTCGAAGGGCGAGCGCGTCGGGTACGGGACTCCAGGACAGAAGGTTAATCGGCAAAGTCGGAAACGCGTCCGTATAACTGTGACAGGCACATCCCCGAAAAGGTTTGTGACTTAGTCGCCTAGCCAATATTCCCACGCTAATATTAAAAACCCCGATTAAATCTTGTTCACTTCACTGACATTGAGTGACTTTTTTCTTGTGGCTTTGGCCTCGTGTGTGCATATAGATTCTTTGTGGCGCGACTAATTGGTTGGATACTTATAGCTCGTACCTCCACTGCCAGTTCAACCTGGACCCCCCCAGTTCTCCAACTCTTCTGCAGAAATGTTTCGCACTGGTTCTCCGTATTCACAGTTCTTCATGTCGGGCTTGGTGCCTCCCTACCCTTCGTCTACACCCAACGCCACCGACGAGGCCCAGGAAGGATTTTTCTATGAGGTCGACTTTCGTCGCCGAGGTAGTCTCCCAGATACTTCGTCTCCTACTGCCAGTGTGGAACAATTTCACAAAGAGCGATCATTTTTATCTTTAGATTTAGCTGGCGCGGGTTCTTTACGGTACGTCCAAATAATCCTGTACTCATAATGTCGTCTTCCTAAAACGGCCGCAGTGCACCATCTCTGCATACACTTCGTTCCCGTCCATCTTTGCAAAACTTTCCGTCTCAGAAGCCGATCCCTAAATACGCCGACGCATTACCTGCGCTACCGGCTCCGAACACTAGTAGAGCTTCCTCCACTCTTCTTCCTCCATCTCACTCCAATGCAATCGCTGGCCCGTCCAAATCGGTAACCATAACCAACCTTACTCGCAACACATCTACTAGAACCGCTTCCTCCACCGTCTCGACCAACTATCGCCGAACCAAACGATCTGATGCTCTTGCCCGACTCGAAGGTCGGTCCCAAACCGCCTTGGCTTCGTTCAAATTTGGTGGTATTAAAGAGGAGACGACGAGCAACTTTATGTCCTTGTCCGACGACGAGGATTCTTCCGAGGACGAATGGGATATGGATTCTAACGAAGATGCGGACTTCGTCGATCTCGACATCGATTTTAGCTCAACACACCGTCATTCGTATTCTGCTCCTTCCCAGCACGACGACGAGGAAGATATCCTTCCACTGAGTCCATCCCGATCTCACGCGTATTCCCGCTCATTCTCCTATTCGACATCTTCTTATTCGGCTCCGAGTCGAATGCAACGCCGCAGGTCCAATACTCGCTCCAACTCGAGCTACGGCTTCGGATCTTCCGTCAAATCCGAGCCGCGAGTGCGTAGCAAGACGATGTCGATGTTTCCTTCGAACGCTCCTCCTAAGAAATATACCAGTTTCATGGACCTTGAACATTCTTCGCACCGCGAGGTTTCGTCTTCTTCGTTCAAACAATCACCCCGGTCATCGTCGGCGGATATCGTTTTTCCACTGCACAGTCCAAATCGGAAGAAAACGGAGGAATGGCTCCAATGGAGTAGCTTCATTGAAATTTCTGCTGTTGTGTAAACCCTCCTCATCTGAACTATCTGCTTTTTTTTTTAGCTATACGGTATACTATGTCATTCGTTTTCATTGCATAATTCTCCTGCTAATTCCATACATTCTTTTCGCACTTAATCCCTTTTTCTGCTAGCTGCAACCCGCGTTTCATCTGTTGCAATGTACAATTAGTTCCATATCAGTTCGGTTGCTAACAATCCTGCTCCAATCATTGTCTTGTTCATCTGTTCATCTTATCCCTTGCCATGCCTCCATATCAACCATTTTTTGTGTATTTTTTGTATCATTAAATCAGCTCTTCCGCTGCATCTCCTCACTCCTCATATTTAACCCTCTTGATCTCTCGATCATTTCGAGGTTTCCTACCATATCTGTCCTCTACCTTCACTTCTGATTTCGCATAACTGCCTTTTGCATTTCTTTTTGCAACCGTATAGGCATATTTATATGTTCTTGTACCATCAAAAATTCCCCAATCCTGTCTTTGTGTCTTGTCCTTTTCCCCGCTCTCACTATCTCGGCTCCGTATATCCCCAATGTTGTTTTTGTACAACCAACACATTCTTTTAACTCCATCGGACTGCTCTGTCACTGCATGAACTCGAACTGTCTCATTTCCCTTTCCTTACTGTCTACTCTATCGTCGTGTTGTTGTCCCTTCCCATCATGTTGTCTCGACTCGTACATCGACATTACCAATCCTTCTGAAGATGCGTATTCTTCTACCCTACACTTTGACGTACAACCATAGTGTACACATTCGTTTACTGTTCAGTAAATAGAATTAATTCTCGAATAACATTCGTTCTCAACCTAACAGTGGCGCGATTTGACCTACCCTAAACATGACTCATGCGGTTTTCGAAATCACAAACGCTTCCCGATAATCACATTGTAGTTGCTTTCTTGTTGACGGACTCATTTAATTGCCGACACTGACGAACGAACGGAGGCGCTGAGTTGCTATGGCCGAATTTCATGCTCTGCTGAAAGAGGTTTAAAGAATGACTGTAGGCTCATCCAGGCTTATTTATATGTAAGTAAATTCTTACCGATGTTTTGATTTTTTTCTTCGGATGGGTTTGCGGAAGTCTGCGGATTGTAATGAACAATGTATGTAAGTTGTGCGCTTTTTACTCGGCCGATGTTTCAGAATCGTTCAACGGTGCAACGACGATTCCACGTTATGTATTTCACTGGCAAAGGGCATTCAGGTTTTTGCGGCAACCCAGTGGCTACTGGCGACGACCCACAACTCCGAAGTCAAATAATAACTCTCCCGAAGACCCTATCCTCACATCTTATTGGTAAACCCTGCGATATATGTACGTACCTCGGTACATTCATTGGTTGTACATATCCTTTCGAACTGTCCGTCATGTAATACGCCAGCATCTGCCAGCATGTCTACGGTCTTGAAGACTACGGTCGGTCTACTTTTGTCACTGTAAGTTTTATGATATATTTGAAACGCTGCTAATGATACCGTTTTAGAATACTTTTGAGCCTTGGCATAGACTTGAATTGGTCGGAAGTTGCCTGGATTTGAGCCTGCAAGTCTGAATATTCACAAGGATCTACATCTATATAGCCACTAGTAGCCACTAGTCCTATGATATACATCCTGTATACACCTTCGTCATCTATCTCATCTATCTCTCGACATACTCAGTACTCTGGTCGGCTTCGGGAGAGAACCGGTCCTTTTACTCGTTGAGTGAGTACTGTTGTCACCTGATAATCCCACCTGTCAGTAGATATAGAACGTTTTGATCGGATCATCATTGGCATGTATACGTAGCATTAAGGACTACTTCTCATCCTTCTATAAAGTAGATAAACCTCCATTAAATATAATGACCATTATACTGAGGCCACGTCTGCATACTGTGCTGAGCGCCTTTCCGCCCCGAATCTTTCTCAGTCTTATGTCAGCCTATGTCTCGGCTTCCCGCTCATTGTCCCGGCTTCCCGCTTTCCCGCTCACTGTCCCGACTTCCCGCTTTCCCGCTCACTGTCCCGACTTCCCGCTTTCCCGCTTACTGTCCTGACTTCCTGCTTATAGGAAATAAACTTTCTGCTCACTGCCACAACTGATTTTATACAAATGAATAATATAGCATTATAGACTGTCGAAAACTAGAAACATTGACTACTACAAGCAAACAAATGAAGGACTTAGAGGCACTCAGTCATTTAGCTCATCGACATCGACATCCTCATCCTCATTCTCATTCTCATTCCCAGACCGCCCAATATCACTATTCTCGTCATCCTCATCACTCCCATGCTGCTCCCTAATGTGCATCGATTTTGTTGATGAGCTTGTCCGTCTTCGCTTTGCTGGTGGCTCCTCAGTGTTATTTTCCCCTGGACGTTTAGCTGTGGCTTTTCGATGTCTCCCTCCAATGTCACTTCGACCTTTTCGGGGGATTTCAACCTCTAAACCTGCCGCTTTGTCCTGGTCCAACTGTTGCATAAACTTCTTATATTCCCGCTTATCCATAGTGCTCCAATACGCTGAACCAGATCTCCAGGCGTCATACAGGGTGTTAAGCTTTTCGGGATCAGTGATATCCCGCGGAGACACTAGGGGTACATCTGTTGGCCAACCAATAATCTTGACTTTGTACTTGGCAGAGACTTTGGTTCGAAAGTTGGGATAGTTCATCCTGATCTTGTCAACCCCAGAAATGCGAGCTATGAGAACCAATTATCAGCCACCAAACAGAAAATCAGTGTAGAGGGATTACACACCAAGCGATTCGGAGATTGTCTTACTAGTCACTTTTGCCTTTTCACTATGAAGAAGCTTTCAACTTCCAACTATACGTGTTGATTTTTTCAGTATAACTCATATTCAAAGCAAGAGAACACACCCTTATTATATGTCGTGACAAACGCTTCGAATAAACAGGCCATCTCCCATGGATCCTTGTTGAAGTACTTCTGAAAAAACTCGAGCACAGGACCCCCACCCACAATGGTAGGCTTAATTGAACTCTCGAAACTTCCCCGTACAAAGAAACCAAAGCCTGCAATATCGGTAGTCCCTCGGAGCTCCTGGAACTATTTATACTAATTAGTATATATTCAGCAGTAGAAAAAACTTGAAAAGCTCACGTCGGAATTAAACCCCTGCAACAGCCTAGTAACCTTCATTGCACCAGCTTTGTTTGAGGTCCGGGCTACGTCTTTCTTAGCCTGTTGATGTTCTTCTAGCCCATCCATCAATATCTTCAACTTGTCAGGGTCTGTCTTCGCAAGTTGAAGGTCGTCATCAAGTTCTGCTGCACGTCGAATTTCACCGATCTTGGCTTTATATCGCCTACCTATAATAGGCATTAGTAAATACCTATAACGTTACTAAAGTAATCATACCTTCATTCAGCTCCTTACTTTTCGCATGTAAGATAGCGTCCTGGGCACTGTTCACCCGCCTCTTCCGATGGTGTTTGGAGGTTCCAGCAAGTTTCTTGACTCTACTAACTGTTACACCATGTGTATCGGCTAAATCCATCACCTTTTCTTCCTGCTCAATCTGGTGCTGAGAAATCGCCTGGTTCAGAAGCTTAGCCTTCAAGGCAGATGTAGCCTTAGCGAGAGATTTTTCCGAAACCCCTAGGTTTACTATTGGATGGTGCGCCTGCTCTGCCTGGCCAATGGAGGCTGGGGTAGAATTAACACCGCTGAGTCCACCAGTGACCGGAGATGGTAGAGACCCATTGGTGGTTGGTGATGGATCACAAATCGTGGTGTGATTGCTTGATTGAGAACCAGTTGTATCGGCAAGGGCTGGTGGTGTATCATGGACGGGAGAGTGGCTACTCGAACCAGGACCTGATGAGGAAGGAGGGGTTGATGTCGGACCATGGGTAGAAGGATGGCTACTCAAATCAGGACTCAACGGAGAGGTAGGGATCAATGATGCTTCATGGAGCAAAAATTTGCCACTGAAATTAGGATCTGCTGAAGGAGCTAGGGTTGGCGATGGCTCACAAGAAGAAAATGGGTTTGGTGGGGGTCGTGAGATGGAAAATGTTGCGGATGGATGTACGTCACTATTGAGGATGGATACCACACGGTGGTCATGAACAGGACCGTAGTTCCGTCCAGAATTTTGGGTAGGAACAGGAGAAGAAGGACGGGACGAAAGAGTAGGGGTTGGAGCATGGAGCTTTGATGCATCCACATTGCTGCAAACCACCGTTTCCTGCCACTGGAGAGCTCCATGTTGACTAGAATCTGAACGCCCCTGTCGACCAGTTGCTACAGGAGAATCTGGATGGCAAGGCACATTGAGGCCTGGAGGAAAGCTCCTGGCGGTATAATGACCATTATCAACCGGCTGAAATCTCTGACTGAGACCCGGCGGCGGTTGATGGTCATCGTTCCGAAGTGGAGTACTGTGTCTTCGGAAGGATCCTACCTGAGAGCTTGGAAAGCCCATATGCAATGTTGGCCGCGTGTAAGGCTCATAAGAATCTGAAAAGCCAGCATGCGGGGTTGGTCGGTTGTAAGTCTCAGGATTACGCGTGAAGGGTTGGGTTGGAATTTGGTGTGGTTCAGTTCTAGACTGGGGAGCAGAATATGGTAGGGCAGTGGTTATGCGTGGAAAGGAAGTATTTTGCATCGAATGGTGCAGGCTGGGTGAGTTATAATGTCCTGTATTTTGAAGTGGAGGGCGGCTGGAATGTTGTGAAGATAAAGAAGGAGGAAGACCTGGTGAAGAGAGAAGATGTTGAAAGCGGAGGTTGGCCATTTCTGAGCAAGATTTTTTTGTAATTGTTGAAAGCCTATGAACACGTCAAGGGACATGTACTGAAACCAGTCAACAAAGAAAATGTTAAGGGCAGGCAGTTAGGCACATGTGCACAACGTGAGATAAGCTAATCAATCGTGGTTTATTTTCTTTCCCCACATCGATCTATCTTAGCTTTACTTGCTTGGGTTACTTGGGTCACAGACAAGGGGTTTGATTGCGAGCGATTCTATCTTCTCATGTCTGGTATGTCCTTTATCAGCCCATCACCCTCTCCGTTTTGTTGAATATTAGACCCAGCGCCAACAACACCATCTACCTCTTCTGCAAGGCGTACCCGTACCCTACACTCAATCCACCAAGATCGTAACATTTTGGTTGCATTACTGGAAAAGGATGTCGAAGGTAGGTTCTAATGTCAATGGATATCCTCTATAGCGCTTGACTTCGAATCAATGTAGGTGTCAGTGCGGTCAATAAGGAGATGCAGAAGGCCGAAGTTGGGGTAGATGCTGCTAATATACGGCTGGAAGAGAAGCTCAACCAAGTGGAGCTAGATATTAGTATGTGTCACGCCCTATCTATAAAGGCAAATGCTTAGCGAATCTTGCCTCTATAGAGGAGATTCGGAAACTTACCAGCCCTCCCTCAACACCAACCTGCTCCCGGAAAGTCAAGCATATTCCTTCATCGAAAAATCCTCATGCGACTCCACGTTCTCCCCTTCCTGCTATGAGCAACACCCAGTCTGCTCAAAGAGTCATCGCTAGTCCCTCCAAACAGAACATTAGCCTAGTATGGATTTCCTCGGAGGATGAGGCCGATTGCCCAGATGATTCTGAGGACTCCGACACTGATAATTCTGGCGATGGATGGATTCCCCAAAGTGCAGCTGATGTCAGTAGCGATGAGGATGAACCTTCGCCTGGATCGGGAGGTGCCACTGCAGCTGAAGCCAGAGCCCGGAAAGCATCAAAGTCTGGTGGATTTGTAGAGAAGACGTACCTGGTATACTATGGCAGAAACAACTCCGACGGGCTTTATTTCGAATGGCAGGGAACTAATGGAGCCACCGGTGCTCTCGAACTGACAGATGAGTTCCCTGATGCAATCCACAAGTCGTTCAGCAACCGCAAGCTTGCAGCGAAGGCCTATAAAGAATGTAAGCGTACTGGTGTTCTGGACATTTTGAAGACACCGGTGCACGCAAAAGAAAATCTCATTGTTATCAAAGGTGAAAATCCTGGGGTATACAATCGACGGTATGCTTCATTCTTGTCTTCTTTTTCTTAATGTTTAAAGAAATTTCCAGTACGCTGATGAAACAAGGACTCTGCTGGCATGGAGGCGAAGTCATTATTCATATCGGTACCCGCTACGATGCTCAGCAAGCCTTCCTTGTATTGAAGAATAATCACAAGACTTACGAGCTTCCAAAGGATAAGCATTGGGGTCTTATTTAAGTTTAAATCTACCTATATTGCTTGTCACTGTCTTGTACTGGTCCGTCTAATGAATGTCGCTTTCCCTAATTTTAACTGGCCGAGGACTATCAGAAATCAAACAACCATAAGTTTCATACATATAGCTAAATCTAAAGATAAATGCGAGGATTGGTAGAAACACCGGCCTGTTCACCAACACGATAGGTATTACGGCGGTAGGGGTACCACAAATCAGCATCGGGGTGTCCAACTTTTTCGATAAATGTTGCAATCCGTTTGTCCTGTGCTTTCCGAAGGACAGTCTTTCGATTCCTATGAAGGCTTTGCTGAGAGAATGATTCCAGAGTATACAGATTTAGTTACCTGAGATATGATGCAGCAGCTGCTGCCTTTCGCCTCTCATTTGTCGCAGCTTTTTCCCCATCTGTCATCTGAGCTCTTTTTTTTGCCATCCTCAACCGGTTTGTAGTCTTCCCTGCTTCACCTTGCCTACAATGTATGGTAAAGTGAGGATGTACAAACAGAGTGAACAAGATTCTACCTGCGTCGATATCGGCTAGACGCCATAGACCTTCCAATCTTCCGGCATTCCTTCTTTATTGCCCTCTGTTTCTCAGTCTGCTCTGATATAGGGATCCGTAGCCGTATCGGGGGTGATTCAGCGCGACAGAGTTTGCTTTTAGCGGAGACCATTGCAGTAGTCAGTAGAGAAACCAACCGTGAGAATTTTTCATTGAAGGCTTTAACCAAGTACGACAAGTATAATTTCAGCATAAATTAGTCCATTGTACATTATCTCTTGTATCGATGACCTTGCTAATAAAAGAGATAGTTTCCTAGATATAGTTAGGTCATTCTAAGACAATTTCGTATTTCCTTAAATTTTGCATACACAAAAAGTATCGAAGAACGGTGTAGGTATGTATAGGGATTTCTGAACGGGTAGTCATATCTCAACTTCAGTCAAAAATGATTTTGTCCAGCAATTATTTGTTATGTACTGGCCTCAAAAATTGAGATACATATTTTAGAGTACTCAAGATAGTTGATTACAATTTTAATATAATTATTTACTGAAGCTTACACTTGTAAAATCTCTTCGAACTTGAAATCTGAATTTTATGTGTGCATCACCACCTGCCAGAAATTTACAATTCGGTCAATTCTGGCTATATATGTTATGTACTATAGCTAATCATCTCGCAATATATCAAGTCCAAACCTCCATAGATCTGCCCGATACTTTTCCCAGTTCTCCCTCTGCACCTTGGAAGCCTGGGCTAAAAATTCATTGTCGTTCATGAATCCATTACAGTACCAACGAAGAATACCTGCAGCGGTGAAGAATGTCACCGAATGTCTGTGTTCCTCTGGCCCAATTGGGACGTTGGCATGGGTTACTGAAGCAGAGGGTACCAATATCCCAGCACCCGGCGGAAACTCGACAACAATACCAAGACTCCACATAATGAACTGACCACCGCGCTTATAGTCAAATCGGCCACCATTCCATACACCGCAGCATAAAAAGAATGCGTTCATGAAGTCGAGATGAGGATCTGTTGCTGCTCGGGAGAAATTTAATTGAGATGCAGCATAGCAACAGTCCTTGAAAACACGATTCAGGCAAAGTCCCTCTATACCCAATAGTATCTCCGTCAGGTTTGTAAGTAGGCGATGTACTTTTGGGAAATACAGCTCAAGGTTACCTATAAAAACCAACCGTAAGGGCCGACACAAAGCATGACAACAGAGTTATACACCCACGGTCCATGAACCGTGCCACACGGATAATTTCTGGTGACTCGAGCAAACCCTGTAATATTGGACGATTGTGTTTTGAGACTGCAAAGTTCATAGGGTGAAGCTGACCCTGGCCATGGCTATACCCAACTGAGAGCGAGTCATACTCACCCCGCCGTGGAGGTTGGCTATGCTTCGGAAATCGAAGTTTCTGATGAGCTTGGAGGAGTAGTTGATCAAGGTCCCCCATATTCTTGAGCCACGATACACAATCCCCACCATAACCTAGTAACGCAGCCCAATGCAACCCATCCTTGGACTTATAGAGCCTTGAATAACTTTAATAAAAAAACTCAGCAAGTAGGAAGGGGTAGTCGAGGGACAACACACCTAGCATCCCACTCGACGTATTGCAGCCCAGACAGAGCAAGGACATCCAATACCGAATGGATTTTAGGATACGGTACCGGTGCACGGCTCCCTGTCCATGCTGTTGCACATGGCCCAACGAAACTGCATATTGAAGCCTCGGACTTGGTCTGAGCACCCTTCCGAATTGCCACTGCCTTCAGATCGGTTCAAAGCTGTTGCTGAATAGCGCCGCGCTTTTTCGCCCGGAGGTTGCGTGAACGATGGTGGTCCTTAATCTTCTTTCGCTCAGCAGCAGTCAGCTCCATGTTTGGAACATATTCAAGCCGAGGACGCTTGGCTCGAGGTTGCAGATCAACCGGCCTCAGCAGCTCCTCTAGTGGCTTAAATATAGCTGTTACTGGAATAGAGAACGGCACCGCAGTATCAAGCTGCACCGTGGTATCCAATAGCTCGGTATCCTCCTCAATACCCTCCTCCCAGGCAGCGTCGGATATTCGACACCCCTCACGGAGAAGTTGCTCACTTTTAATCCCAATAATTGTGAGAATCTCAGGCTTAATAACATGCGGATTGAACTCGCGGTTGCTCCGTGTGACTCGAAGGCCTGTAAGGGTAATAATATGTCAGAAAATATACCATACGTGCTCAGCGCCCCAATACCGAATTCACCCAGCAGTATATGGGTGGTTTGAGGTTACCATGCACGTTCTCAGCGTCCCCAAGGTCGGGGTCGCCTGACATTGTGCACGGTGAGCCTGAGTACCCTCGGCGTCCCCAAGGTCGGGGTCACCTAACGGCAAAAGGAAGTGAACGAAAAAAAATTAACCTACCTTCCCCCACAGCCAAAGACAGATCCAGTTCAGCCAACATGCGTTTCTTCCGCATTGTAACGTTTATTAAAAGAGAACGAAGGAAGGGAAAAGTCGGGCCACGGCGACTTATAATTCCACACACGCAAATCACGTGTGCGCATAAACCTTCGATAAACCCTTCATTAAAACCTGCGATAAACCCTTCATGAAACCTTCCAAACGCATGAAAACTACATCCTCCAGCCGAAATGTCATCATGTCGATCGCGAATATCAGTGGGAACGGCAGGACTCGTGCACAACTGAAGGTGCATCGACCGAGCGACTTACGCAGAATGAAAGAGCAAAGAGCAACCGAGGAGGTGCGGATTCTCAATGTGCAGCCTATCGACAGCGACGAAGATGAAGGGTACGGCGGGTATGAAGCTACAAGCCCAACACACCTACCAAGCATCTTGAGCCATGCTGGTGGTGAGGCCGAAGTCGGTGCTGGGGATTTAGACGAGGGTGATTGGGAGGAGTGTGCCGACGTTTATCAGGAGCTGTTGGATGGCTGCAGACGGATGTAAGTGCCAGCCTTTCCTGTTATAACCCTCGCTCACCTATCCATGGATTTCATAGCTACCGTGTGGACGGTCGCAAGCGTCGAGACCGGATGGAACGCGCCTACCACCACTGGTCACCCCAGTTTGATGGTATGGTCAACGCGTTCATGGTATGGTCTCTTAACGAAGAACAGGGCCGCCGTACTCTGGAAGAAATAGAGAGTGCTCTCTCAATATCCGTGACTGTGGTCGATGTTTTCGGTGAGTCCGTTGTACCTACCGCGTTGCCACAAGACACTGACGAATTTCTCTAGATACTACAAAACGCCTCATTCCGCTCATCGACGGTGGATACCAGTCAGCAAGCATGGTCCGCGCCGGTGTCTTTCCATCCTCCCCCCTCCGACACAACCACGCCTTCTCAACCCGTACCCTCCACCTCTTCCACGACCTATTCTGTCGGTGCCCCCGACTTTCCATCCAACCCTTCATCAAGTCCCTCTGCGATGTTCAGGGCCTTCCGTTCAAACCTTATCTTATGCAACAATTCTCCTCCGCCTATGATGCATACCTGGAGGTGAGGTCTCGAATCCGAAAGCTTGTTGCTCAGGCGCTTGGTCGAGATTCACCGACTTGGCGAATCCTGCACGCCTGCCCGTGCTGTCAGAATGAGTTGGAGGAGGATGATCCTTTGGAGATCAGAATGATGGTGGCGATGGACGGGAATGATTCCTTGAAACGAGTTGAGCGTCACAAGGATGCCGCCGACGACTCCCTCGCGGAGGTAGCAGGTTCCGGGGTGGTTGAACGAACGGACCCCCGGCAGGCAGGCGGTGACTACTTCATCTCTCGTGTATCAGTCGACGAGTGGGCGGAGGAAAACTGGAAGAACGCACCGGTATTGGTCCCTCAGGATAGCTTTCGGGACTGGGTTTGGAAGACTGGGAGATGTGAAGAGAAGTGGCATAATGCATCGGATAAGAATACCGGAAAGTCCTGGGCAAAGTTCGATGAGAACGGAATCTTTCTGCTCATTTGTCGGCACGGGCTGGTTCTCTCATTGTCAGACATGGTCAAGTCGGGTGAAAAGTGCGTTTTCGTCAACATCTGCCTTTGAAAGCTACTAACCACTGTCATTTAGAGCGAAGTACTCCCTAGCTGCCATATATCACTTCCTCGAGGCAGAGAGGCAGCACCGCGTCAGCAATGGAGAAGAAGCGCCCCCAAAAGGCAAGCTCTGTTTTTCATACGACGTTGGCTGTACCAATAGCAAGACAGTACACCGTAGTCCGTTAGCGTCGCTGGCTAAGTATATGGGGTACCTCCCTGCTGTTGGGACGATGCATGGGTATGCACACGAACGAGCCTGCCAGCTTAATTTCCTTCTTCTGTACCAGAGCGGTGCTGGTTTGGAAGATGGTGAAACCTCCGAGCAGTGCTTCTCAAAGTCAAATTCTTTGGCCTCCGCTACCCGCCATGCAAGCATCTTTCACCGTCGACAGATGATTACTGAATACGCCTACCATACTGACAACTTCGAGACGTACGGTAACCTCAGCAAATTCCTCAGGAACCACTATATCCAAGCCCTCGAAATCCTACGAACTGCTCCTTCCCTCAGAATCCGTATGCATGAGGCCGGTATCAAGGATGCCCGTGTCATTTTCCAATGGATGAAGGAAGAGGCAGCTTATCTCCAGAATCTATCGAGGGAGCCCCCTAGTGAAACACTCCAGATGGAATACTATGGGAAACTTGTTGCTCTCAAGGAATGTCAGGCTGTTTTGAAAGATGCGCGGCATGCCTGGCTATCATATCGACCGGGTGAACATGATCAAACCTTAGCCCTCGAACGTGCCCAACGCCATGCCCAGGAGAATGAACGAAAGATTCTTGCTGACGTTCATGCCTTGGAAATGAAGCTTGACGTACGCGTTCGGTGGACGGAGGGCTCCAAACAGTGGGAGGAGGCTGGATCACTGGTAACGGGTGCCAAGTACCGGAGAGCTCTTGATAAACTTGAGGGACTATTAGTCTCTAGAATATTCGAGCTCTCCAGGTTGAATATCTCAGGTACAGGTAGGTTTTGCTCTATCTACCTATTACCATCCTTTGGCTGATGTTTTTGCAGGCTACAAAATGCGAAAACACCTTGCAAGTGCACTGAAGAAACGGTCAAAGAGCATTCAGAGTGCCATTGTTGAGTACAACACCGTTGCTGGTAAGATGAAGCCAAAGAGACGGCAGGTTGACTGGGAGGAGGTTGTTGAGTATGCCTTTTTATCTGAGTTTGATATCCTCCGTGACACGCGTGAAGATATCCGTGAACGTCCTTGGGCAGTCCCTGCTAATCGTGTTATAATCACTCAATTCTTCAAGGTTATTGGAGCTGAGGACGAGCTCTCCCGTGTACATCAGGAAATTCGCCGGCTCATAACCTACATGCAACGGGAGAGAGATGAGCTCATTGCACGGGAACAAGAACTCATACCAACAAACCCAACGCTTGCACTACAGGTCAGGGATTTTCGTCGGGAGCGGGGACGGTTCCATGAAGTCCACAAAAAGCGCCTCCTCTCCATAACCAAGCTATCAGGCTTCGACTGGTCTACAAATGGCAAGTATTTCTTTCCTGGAACACCATTGGAACGGTCCAATTTTACAAATCTTGCAGTGGGAGCTTCGACGGCTGATAGAGGGGTTGAAGAGGACAACAACACCGATGATGATGAGGAGGAGGAGGAGGATGAAGAACTTGTTCTTAGAATAGATGCTTTCCTTTCAGTAGCCACAGATGTCTTAGAGAAGTAGTTATGTTTTGTATGTCATCACTAATGGACTACATTTTATCTACAATGAGCATGAAGGCGGGACAGTGAGCAGGAAGTCGGGACAGTGAGCGGGAAAGCGGGAAGCCGGGACAATGAGCGGGAAGCCGAGACATAGGCTGACATAAGACTGAGAAAGATTCGGGGCGGAAAGGCGCTCAGCACAGTATGCAGACGTGGCCTCAGTATAATGGTCATTATATTTAATGGAGGTTTATCTACTTTATAGAAGGATGAGAAGTAGTCCTTAATGCTACGTATACATGCCAATGATGATCCGATCAAAACGTTCTATATCTACTGACAGGTGGGATTATCAGGTGACTGTTGTAGACTGTTGTCCGTTCTGATACCCCTTCCGGAAGGACCGACGCACACGGAACTGTAAGGAGAGAGATTGTGATACCACCGAGATACCGCTAAGGAGCAAGCACCCTGCTATTCTGCCCGGGGACTGACAACGTACACGTTTTTCCGGGTACACGTAGTCTTGTTGACAAGCTCCGCTCCCTCACGGGTCACGGTCGTATTTCCTTGCAGATGAGCACTGGATGAGCAGCTCGCTGAGCTACCTTCACAGGCACTAATTCACATGCTATATATAGGAATATTCCGGTCCCTATGGGTTTATCTCTACCAGACGTCAAGTCCTCACCTGATTAGCAGCAGTGTCAATGATAGCTTCTGGAACGCTCCTTTTCGATCCTGAGCTCGCTCCTTGTTTCTTTCACTCACTTTCACTCACTCAAAACCTTGATATAAAGCTAAAACAGCGAATTTTCAATGCCAAGAATGCCTCGTTACGATTTCATTTGACATTTATTGTCAAACAGATCATGTTATAAACCGCCTTGTAGACACAGTAGACCTCACTCTTGACAATCGACCTTTATGTCACCACGTTTCTTCGATAATATTCACGGTCGTATTCACGCTTTCGAGAATGGTTGCAATACTCATATTCACGCCATGATCTGGACACGCGAAAGCCATACAATTCTCGGTCGTCGGTATCGGTGCTAGTGTCAGTGTTGATTGTGTGCAAACGGTTCCATTTTGGTTCTCAATATTGATACGCTTATCAACACGATGTGACCTCTGGCTTCGAGGTCGAGAGGACTAAAGCTACATGTTCAGCCATGTACATTGACCTGCTTCTTTGTAATATGGTGTACTTAGTAGTTCAATAGCATACAAATTAATTTTTTTCCTGGGCCTGCGATGACCAGTCTCGCCAGTCCGCGCATCTGTTCTCCAGTTCATCTGAATGCAACCACTGATCAAGGGAATAACGTGCGAAGGTGGGCCATCGCGCTTTCAAGCGCGTGGCAGGAACGGGACCTAAAGACTGAGGTGTTTAAACATCTGCTGTATATACAGCAATATTAGGATGCCATTGAAAATTTTATCTTGGAAAATAGCATCGAGTTTGAGCGCGATCGAGTGGCAGAAGGACGGCGCCTTAGGCAGGCGCCGATTGCGGAAATCAGGAAGCGGGTGACAGTCCAAAAATGGAAACACGTCGCTCAATTAGGAAGTATAAAGGGAAGATTCTCACGCTCGAGCCCATTATAGTCCGGCCCGAAGGCTTGAAGAGTCCCAGTTCGTCCTTCAAAGCTTCACGGCCCACCACGAATTCAAGATTTATTACATCGTGGTACACAGAAAGGAGACATACCTTTGCTCTCATAGCCTTTCGGTCTCGCTCGGGAAATCAGGGAATTATCAATCACAAGGGATTAGCAATACATTGATCAATAAAAGTCAGTTCACGATGAACTTGACCTTCTTCTTCTCTCCTATACAATGTTGCGAACGACCGTTATCAAGAGCGCGTATCGAGCTCGACAGCTTTCGTCGCCCTTTAGTAATGCAATATCGATTTACAACAGACGCTCTCCGAGCGCTCAATCCCCGCGTTTCTCCACCACCACAGCTAGCAAACCTTCTATACTAACTCTCTCCGGACAAACGATCATCTTGCTCTCTGCTGCCTCTTTAATCAGTGGTTTCGCGGGATATTCTCTCGCTAATCGGCATGACACTGAGGCTGTCCCGCGGAAGCCTCAGTACGGTTCGCGAGAGGACTGTACTAGGGCTGTCGAGGAGTTGAAGAAAACATTTGCAGATGATGAAGATGCCGTGTCAACGAACGCAGATGATCTCTACAGCCACGGATTTTCAGTCAATGACCATCATCCAGGCTAGTACAAAGATATCTTCGTTTAGAGCATGACCAAAACTAATATTCTAGGGACTTCTCATACCGTCGTCATGTACCCAACATGCACTGACAATGTCGTGAAAATTGTCAAGATAGCTACCAAATACCGCATCCCTATAATACCTTATTCTGGAGGAACCAGCTTGGAAGGCCAATTTCGCGGAGTGTGTAACTACGTGTGTTTTTTCAAACATTATTGACTTGACTCGACCGACAGTACTCTTCCGGTGGTATATGCCTCGACATGTCACGTATGAATAAAATCATCGAGATACATGGTATGGCCTATTCGAATTCTACAAGTGTAACATGTCGTGAAGTTTTCTGGTACTAGAGGCGGACTCAGACCTCGTATGTCAACCTGGTGTTTGCTGGAGTGACATTAACGATACTCTGCACGATCAAGGCTAGCCAAAATTCAGTGCACTTTTACGTGTCCCATGTTCAAACACCTTTCATTTCTAGGGATTCCGTTGTTCTTCCCGGTAAATTTAGATGACTCTTTGCCTCTGTTCTCTACTTAGCATCATGATAGCTGGACCCTGCGCCGACGGCGACAATAGGCGGAATGTTGAGCACTGGCTGCTCTGGAAGTGAGTTTTCATTTCGGGATTGTATGCTCAAGCCACTGCTGAGAATTTGTGCAGCGAATGCTGTCAGATACGGTACTGGAAAGGCAGAATGGTTTTTGAATGCCGTTAGCAGTAACGCCAATACTTATAGATCTGTCAAGATTGACTTTTAGCCAGACCGTCGTACTGCCCTCCGGAGAGGTTATTAAGACGCGCCGCAGGTCTCGAAAGTCGTCTGCTGGTTTCGATACGACAAAACTGTTCATTGGAGCCGAAGGCACTCTAGGAATCGTGACGGAAGGTATGTTGTTATTCCCTTGCACATTTGACTGCACTCTCATAATATACAGTCACGATACGATTGACACCCGTACTTCCAACAACAGTCGCTGTGGTGCATTTCCCAGATGTTCGAAAAGCAACAGAGGCAGTCCGCGAAGTTATGCTTTCGGGCGTTGGTATTCGTGCGTGCCATCCTAAATTATGGGGTGATAATAACACTCAATATGACATATAGAATGCGTCGAACTTATGGATGACCTCTGCATGCACGCTCTGAACAAATACGGGCAATCCGAAAATAGTTGGCCAGAGAAAGATACACTTTTGTTCAAGTTCCAAGGACATGATCAAGCATCTTTGTCAGAATCTGGCCGAGTCGTTGAGGAGATTGTAGCAAGACATGGAGGATTCGGGTTCAAATTTGCGAAAGACGATCAACAAGCCGCCGATCTTTGGTCTACGCGCAAGAATGCATTATACGCCTGCCTTGCACTGGTCAATGGCAGTCGAGCTTGGAGTACAGATGTTTGGTTTGTGCTATGTTTTTATCATGTGTGTCTGTCCGGGTAACCGATTTGGGTACTTTATAGTGTCCCCGTGTCTAAATTATCTGAACTCGTGTACGAGACGAAGAAAGACCTCGCATCAACTGGTATAGTCGCGCCTATAGCTGGACATGCTGGAGACGGAAATTTTCACGCGTCACTTCTAATCCGTAACGAGGAAGAACTCAGAATCGCGAAGGACGTTGTTTCTAGGATGGTCCATAGAGCCATTGCACTAGATGGGACATGTAAGTTAAAATAGTTTATGTGATGCCTTCTAGCTGATACCCTTGATAGGCACAGGTAAAGATTATGACATACCTAATCATTGGAACGTTGTCGATTCTTTTTCTAGGAGAACACGGTGTCGGCATTGGGAAGAAAGAGTACCTGGTTGAGGAGCTTGGTGCTGGCACGGTAGAGCTCATGAAAACAGTCAAAAGGGCGATAGACCCTCTTGGTCTCTTCAATCCCGGGAAGGTAATTGGGTCTCGGGTTCAACAGGTTCAACACCCTTTCTGATCTTCGCTTCCTCTTGACAGCTATATCCTGATGATTCTGCGGATGGCAAGAAGGACTGACCTTGTAAGCGAGTTTCTCCCTCGCGTTTCCGCTATGAGAGCCTATCCTACATTGTTCTGATCCCGAATTATGAACTTCAAGATGAAGGTCTCGAAGGATATCCACCATGGCTACGCCTTCAACTCGGATCATGAAGTTTTGAAGGAGAGAAGTGAGCGCCGCAGAACGCAAGGAGCTAGGGATGCTTTATTCAAAGATAGCATAGAACTCTACAGAAATTTGTAAGGTCTCCTGGCTTTCGTTGGGCCTTACACCAGTCTTTAGCGTTCGATCTGGTAGCGGGCATTCAGGCTGTGTGATCGCGTTATTTTGAACTGTTATTCACCGCCACAAAGTTGATAATTCTCCCAGTCGATGCAAAATATTTACTAGCAACGTTCAAAGCGTGAAGAATTCGGTCTTCGGTGATGCAAGACAAAGGTGATCAGTAGGTGTGAGTAGGTTCTGACGTTTGACTCTAACCAGGCTATGTGGAAGAGGATCAACCGAGTTCCGCTTCCAACAGGTGACGATATCCCCCATAAGCAATGGACAGACTCCACTTGTAATCAACCTGGGGTAGCATTATCAGGATCAAAGTGTAGTATACAACAGTATACAACACCCAAGTTTGGGGTATATAATTTACTCTGAGTCGTGAGGCATCATCTTCGTTCAGGACCCCGGTAGCAGGATATTTTTGGGAGAATACTTGATTCAGGCCAAGATTTGGCCCAAATTTTCCCCATTACTTCCAAGTCTTTCAGAGCTAGAAGCATCGATGAACCACTCCAGTCAAAAAAATTAGTTGTCACTGATCGAAGAGCGGAATAGACTGGGGATTCAAATAGGTGCTCGTTTTCAGGTCGAATGATTAGGCCGACCATGCTCGGAAGATCTATCATCGATAAACTGGGGTCCTCCATCCGTTCTTAAATTTTCCCATCGAAGCTTGAACTACAGTACCGGAAAGAAATGCTCATATAAAAGCCATCTTTAACCTGGGGTTTGCATTTCTTCTTTTCGAAAAAGCACAAGCCCCCATCACAATCATGCCAGTACCCGTCAGAGAGCTTCCAGAATGGCCCTCCAACGTCGAGGCCCACCCGTTGCTTGTAATCGATTACCAGTTGTTAAAGGCTGGCGACGAGACTGAAATTAACCGGCTCTGGGAAGCTGGAACAAACCTGGGTTTCTGGTAGTAAGTTATACATACCTCTGCCCTTTGTTTTGCAGAGATTGAACAAGAATTTACAGCTTGAAGAATCATGGGGCCGAACAAGATTTTGTTGCTATGTGGGGTATGGGCGAGGAGGTCTTCAAGCTGCCTTTGGAGGAGAAGATGAAGTATGAGCAGGGAGACGAGGGGCTTTCCTTCGGGTATGCTCAAACACTGCACACCGTGTGCAAAGTATTCATATATATCCAATCGTCAGCTATAAAGCCGTTGGCCACTACATCGTCGACGCTGCCGGTAATCCCGACCCTGTCGAAGGTGTCAACGTTGCCAAGGATGACGCCCTTTCCTACCCTAAAGTATCCCGTAGAGAATACCCAACAGTTATCAACGATCTTATGGATCCCATTGTCACGCCCTTCGTCGAAAAGTGCGTGGACATCAGCAACACTATGATTGGAATCTTCAACGACAAACTCGGGTTGCCGGAGGGAGCATTAGCCAAATTACATGGGCGCAACGATTTCAGCGCGAGTGAAACGCGAACGATAAAGGCTCCTGCCAACCTCACACCAGGTAAACTTGCCATCGGAGGTCACACAGACTTCGGAACCTTGAGTCTGTTGGTTAACAACCTCGGCGGGCTGCAGGTTCTCCCGCCTGGAAATACCGAATGGTCATACGTCAGGGTAATGATAATTTCACAAAGAATTTGCTCACATTTTTAATACTTTCGTTTCAGCCATTGCCAGGACATATGATTTGCAACGTCGGTGACACACTGACTATGTTCAGCGGGGGTTTGCTCAATTCCAATATTCACCGTGTCGTGTACGCACCCAGTTTCTTTCCTCTTCGGGAATCTTAATTTCACGCATTCGATTCCAGCCCTCCCCCTGGATCGCAATCGAAACATGATCGGTGGTCGCAGGTTTACTTCACCAGGCCTGCAGACAATGCTCCTCTGTTGCCGTTGCTAGAAAGTCCGATTATTTCTGAAGCTTTTAACAAGCTTAGTCCGGAAAGGCAGGCCAGTCTCAGTCCCGGCGTTACTTCCTGGGATTGGTTCACCAGGAGACAGAAGAATTACCGAACTAAGAACCACAAGGTGAGTACTGGAATTAATAAAGGGATGATATCACTCACCGTCAATACAGGGTGCAGATACATGGGCCGCCAACAGAGGAACCGAGCACGGGCGAGCATAATCATATAGCAATGACCAGAAATAGAGTTCAATTGTTTGTACCTACACTTTTATGTACAGCCAATGTACAATATCAGAAATCACTGAAGAATACATAGAAGAGAATCAGTAGGAAGAAACGATGAAGAGTCAAATTGAGCCAAGGCGATCCGCACGTTTAAGATGAAGTCGCCTTTTAAGTAACGAAGATACAATCATCGAAAACTATGGCTTTTGATACGAGTTAGAAATGGCGCACACAATAATGAATGTCAACAGACTGTATACAAATTGCTACAAGAACTTTGACTCTTTCCAACTCGAAACCCATTTCAGCACCAGTTCCTTCGTGATTGGCGGTGCGAATCGTATACTGTCCGTTATGGTCTGGGTTTTATCGGTAACAAATACCATGGGCTTGTGATGACCACCGCTGTATCGCATACGGAAGAAAGGCTACCAGGAAGACAACAGTTCAATCATATCATATTATCAACATGAAGGACACACACCAGAAGTTTGATGGTAGGATTCTTCTCCCCATCCTGATCTGAATGCGCCAGCCGCTCAACCCACTGCAAGGGTTCCAGTCGGTCGAACTTCATTCCAGCGTATTCCAGTCCGTCCAATATATCTTCCCAACTAGCACTCGTATTTGGGTTTACGATATGATATACTACGGATTGCGGACGGTCTGCGACCAACACGATTTCGGCAACAGCTCGTCCTGCATAGTCAACAGGAAGCCAAGAAGGGTTCTGTGAAGACATTGAATATCAAATGAATTAGACATCTAGGGTACTGCTCACTTCCACAACTGTAGGCAGCGCGCCAATAGTGTTGGCACTCTTGAACATCAACGGCCACGCTTCATAACTGTCGTCAGAAAAGAGAATGCTGGCTAAGACAGACATACCTTCAGTTTCATTCCAGACACCACTAGGAGCAGAAGAAGATGAAAGAACTGAAGTGAAAAAGCCAGGTGTAGGGGGCTCACTTCACGGAGTCACCGACCATCTGGCCGATTCGTAGTACACCGACAGGCAATCCGGTAGTTTCAGCAGCCTTCTGACACAGCTTCTCTACAACCCATTTGCTTTGAGCATAGCCGGTACCTGCAGCAGTAGAAGGGGAGGGGGAGTAGTCTTCGATGCAGATCGCGTCTGGAGACCCTTGGCGGCAACTGATGGAAGAACTAAAGTAAAAGGCGGCGGGCTCGGCATAGGGCGATTGAAGGCACAAATTCATGAGGTTGATTGAGCCCCCGACATGTTGGTCGAAAGACTCAATGCTGAGAGCAAAATTCACTGGCCAAGCGTTCTAACGCTGGGTTAAAAACCCTCTTACTGATATGGAACAGGAAAAGACTTACATGAATTACATCCGTCACCTGCACTCGGATTGAAGTATATTCGTCATCCGTCAAGCCCAACTGTGGGACGTTGGGGTTTGCCGCGTATGAGTCGAATTTGTGGTCATCTGGTGTGGGAAGTTTCCTAGACTTCAGGGATCCTTTAACACGCTCACGAGACTCTTCGTGGGACTTTCCACGCGATAAACAGATAATTTTGTGTACAGATGGTTCTTGGAGTAGTTGATGCAAGATATGAGCACCCAAGGAACCGGTAGCGCCTGTAAGAATCTAGGCCGATATCAGGTTAGACACTCAGCTTGGGAGGGGACCAATGCACACACCACTACACGAGCATTTCTGGGCTTTGGCTTCGCACTGGCATCCGGCTTGTGGAATTCAAGTTTGGCAGCCCATCTGTCGACCATAGCGAGCATTTTGGATTCATGGTCAGAAAAGCGTGACTGTGCTTCTCCCTGAAACGACAAGATATAGTCCGCCAACCTATCAAGAAATGAGAACAGTTACATTCAAGTTATCTGGGTCTGACACATACCGCTCGACCGAAGGATATTCGTAAACGACTAATTGTGACCGGATGAGGATTAACATGAATGCGAGACTAAGCTCGAGACATACCGTTCTGGCCCAGAACATGATCACCAAGGTCCAATTCTTTCTGACAAATGTTTCGGACTCGTGTAGCTTGCAGAGAATCGACGCCGAAGGCAAACAAATCAGCTTTTTTATCAAGCTTGGAAGCCTTGGTAGAACCAAGAGTTCTCGTGATGATCTGAAGAACATAGTCTTCAAGTTCAGGCTTGGACAGGAGAAGCTTCTCGTCTTCTGAGTGACCGGCTTCAAAGCGAGAATATAGACCGTCTGCAACAGATCAGTCTCGAGGTAAATTATGCAAATAGACACAGCGTACCAATAATGTCCTTAAACTTGGTATAGCAAGCCGGACGAAGAATGCTCATCTTCGTTGCGATTGGAACATGGGTTCCATATCTGACGAGCATGTGAGGACCAGGATATTGCAAGAAGATGACTAGGCTCACGGAAGGAAGCCAATCATTTCGGGTAGCAGACGGGAGTGGGTAGGAGCCTCGGCGTTCGCTTCTTCGATGACAGGCCAAACCTTTTCCATGAGCTCAGAGCCGGAAAGATCCTTCGCCAACTCTGAAGGTAAGATAAGACACCCTGTCGTCGGTTGCCCAGCACCGAACACAATGGCTGGGAGGCTAGATTAGCATAACATTAAGACAATTTACGAGAAAGCTACCTTCAGCTACATATGGACTGTTCCCACGTATGCAAAGTTCCATAGGTACTGGAAGAAAGGAATTTTTTCCACGAGAATCTCCAGTTGAGAAAAGAGGACTGAATACCTGGATTGGTCTTTTCCCCTAATATGTGTACGAGAGTGTCATCGAGGCGGCCTATGTACTTGTATCGGTCCTTTTCTTCAGGATGTCGTTGGAACAGATCCTTCGTGGCGAACGAACCGTCCGGCCGGTTCGACACTACCTGTAAAGCATTGTTGTATCTCGGAACGAATTCCAAGGAAAAGTGAAGCATGTACCTTTGCTGGATAGCCGTCTTTGATGACACATTCGAATGTATCTTTTCCTTGAGGCTCCATCACCATGAAGTCTTTGCTTAACGTCGTCGGTCGAACCCAGTTCCACCCCTTATCCGTCAAAAACTCGCGCTCAGAGTTCATGATGGTTCCAGTCTTCAAAACAGTTTGAATTCAGTACGAAAGCGAGGATGTGTGGAAGATACCTCAGATGTTCCGTATATACTAATGATATTGACCCCTGCCTCGGTCAGACGTGTTCCAAGATCATCCTAGATAGAAAATGAGAATTTCACTGTGCGGTGAGTAAAAACATGTCCTACCGGAAGCGGCGCACCAGCATAGCTCACTACATCGAAGGTTGCAAGCATTTTGACGCCTTCCTCAGTTTCGCCAAGCAACTAGTACTCCGAACGTTAACAAAAACAAAAAGCAAGAGGACATTGCTGGAGGAAGAAAAGGATACCTTGATGACATAGGGAACAGCAAAACACTGTCGAGTATCGGGGGATAGTGCATGGACAGCACAGATGTTGGCGGAAGTGAGTGGTAAATGAGGAGGAAATAATGTAAAGGGTCGTCCTGGGTACATGCAACGGAAGCTTATAGATGGATCAGATGAATGGGCAACGATTAAAATATGAATTAACTCACAGTGCAAAGTGTCCATATCCATGAAAGACGGGTAGAGTACTGAACCCGGTCTTGTTCTGATTGAGCGCTATGTTTGCTATCAGACCGTAATGGCTAACGGAAACAGGCTTAGGGAAGCCAGTCTGCATCAAAGAATCAGTGTTTACATGAATACAAAAATACAATAACCTACTGAACCGGACGAATGAAGGTAAATTGCAGGTCTAGAAACTTCCTGATCGGGAGTAAGCACAGGAAGAAATGGCTTGATCGCAGCTTTAGCAGCTCCTTGCGAGCCCCAGAGAGGAAAACGCATATCCTCAATGATTCCAATCTCAACTCCTTGCCCCTTCAACAAGGCTTGAGCTTCTTTGGCCTCCTCAGCGAACTTGGGACTATAGATCAGATGGGTTGCATTCGTGATTTTACTCAAATGTGCGACGGCAGCAACAGAGTTGTTCACAGAAAGAAGCAAAGCGGTGAGTCCCATTTTTGCGAGCGCAAGCTCAAGAAGGGTTTCATCGACCGAGGAGGTCACGAAAACAGCGATGGTACGCGTAGGCGGGATTTCTCCTGCGGCTACCTTGGGCGCGATTCCAAGTGAAGAATAATACCAAGCGATTCGGTCAACAGCCCTCAATACATCAGTGTAGCTAAATGCAGAAGTTAAACTTTGAAAGACACACTATAAGGACTTTGAAGGAGAAACGTACGTAAGTGAGCGCAGCTTAAGAGAGCCATCTGGCTCTGAAATGCCAGTGTAAATGGCAGGATCATTGGGCTGTTCACGGGCACGAATATCGAGTAGTTCGGTGGTGGACTTGGCTTTGAATACAACGGTAGGCATGATATCAGAGCTTCTTGCATGTTTTCTCAAAGCTATTGGCTTTATATGCAGATGAGATTGGGAGGAGTTACGGCGGCCCGATTACGACGAGGATTTTCAACGGGGCGGTCCGGTTGAACTAGGAAACTTTCTTTTGTTCATCCAACTCTTTGCAATGCTGACTGCTTGCTGCTCCCGACGCGTCTTTTCTCGCGTCATGCGGTCTAATGACTCCAATCTAAGCTCCAAACTCTGGACTCTACTTAAACCAACCGACATCCTAGTCAACATCCGGGCCGCCCCAAGTATATGGAAGCTCAAGGGAATCACAGGTTCTCCGAGTCGCGGAGATAATGATATATAGCTGGGAGCAACTCAGCTTCACTCCAGTCTTGAACCATGCCCACCTCTACCTTTCAAGTGAGCCAGGAAGCACCAGACTCCCCAGCCTTGGACGTAGAGAAGACAGAAGTCGAACAAGTGGAGAATGTCCTCCCCCGGTCCCCATATCAGTCTAAGGAACCTGGTCCTGCTAGCATACTCAATTGGTTACAGAAGAAGAATCCATCTCCCCAGTTTCTCGCTGATGTCGCGAAAATGAATGAAACGGAGCTCGATCCTGGTAAAGTCAAGCACGTAGAACGAAAGATCGACCTCTTGATAATGCCCGCACTCGCGATATGTTACATGGTCCGTCTATTTTCCTTGTCTTTCGCATGTCCGTCCCACGCGCTCAAAAAAATCAATATTTTAGTTCTACTACGTGTGAGTGGTGACCAACGTACAAGGCGCTTCATATGAATCGACCGCTCTCAGTGACAAGACTACTCTTTCTTACGCTGCAATCTTCAATAGTATGGCATCCCGTGTGATCATCTTTGACTCGCGCTTATCATTATCCAGTTAAGGAAGATTTGCATCTTGGTAGCTCTGACTATGTGCGTGCATCTCGAATTCTGATGGTATGACAGACCCTCATATCTACTTTCTCAGAGTTGGCTTTCAAGTTTGTTTTACTGTTCGTGTCATATTGTGTGGATGCATGCGGACTTTACTAAGATACGGAAAAGTCGGATGGTTGGGTTGGGCCTTACCCACTAACCTCTTGATGCAAAAATTCCCTTTAAATAAATATCTTGCCTTCAACGTAAGCCCAGATATATCCCGTGCTACATACATACGATTGATCGGCTCCCGCGGCTCTCCAGATTTTTTTGTGGGGCATTCTACTCATGGCTCAAGCGGCCAGTAGAAACTTCACTGAGCTGGCCGTCCTTCGTGTGCTATCTGGTGCCGCAGAGGCTACTGCGGATCCAGCGTTTGTTCTCATCACTGGAACTTGGTACACACGGACACAACAACCGTCAAGGATCGGTTATTGGTATCTGTAAGTAGGCCTGATTCTTAGATTTGTTTAATCTTGAACATGATTGATAGTGCTAATGGATTCGGTATTGCTCTCGGTGGTCTTTTTGGCTATGGGATTGGCCATGTAAGCTCTTCCATTCAATGACCGTGATTTATTCTCTCAATCTGTGAACGATACTTAGATCAAAGGTATCTAGAACAACGTGCAAATGGTACATTTCGGATCACAACTGATGCCATATATAGGTAGTCTCCCATCTTGGAAGTACGAGTTCTTGATCATTGGGGCCCTTTGCTCGGTTTGGGCCATTTTTATGGCTATATTTATTCCCGACTCGCCCTACTTCAGCCACTGGTTCACGCCTGAGGAAAGACTCATTATCGTGAGCCGAAAACGGGGTGATTATAATTCAACCGATACTCGAGAGTAAGAATGACTGGTTATTCTATCGCTCTTTTATGAATCGAAACTGTTATCAGATGGAAACCTGCACAAGTCCTTGAAGCTTTCATTGACCCAAAAACCTACCTTTTTTTCCTCTTCGGCTTCACCGCTAATGTCCCTAATGTACGCATTTATCTACCCTATAATCAGATCTATATTTTATGTTCCCTATCAGGGCGCTACTTCTAACTTGTGAACTTTCTTCATTCGGTCACTTTATTAAAAGCCTGACCTTCCTTTACTTATAGCGGCACACTGATTGTACAAGGGTAAGTCTCCCACCTCGTCATCTTGTGTATAGAAAAGCCCATCTAGTCGCACGATAGGTTCGGATTTGATACATTCCAGACCACGCTCATGCAAATTCCCTACGGAATGGTTATTGTTGCGTTCATCTTAGCCGCGATCTTCATTAATTCGAAGCTTCCCTCGGGTTACCGTACGTTGCTCATGGCCCTAACTAACGTACCGACTGTAGTTGGTTTTGCTATGGTCGCCTGGTGCAAAGGTACAGCACCAAGACTTGCCGGGTTTTGTATGCGATCTAGTAGTTCTACAATATGTGGGCCGCACTCATCATCGGGTTTTAACTTAGGGATGACTGGCGCTTCCAATGCGACATTCGTACTTGGCCTCTCTCTCCTTTCTGGTAACGTCGGTGGTCAGTCAAAGAAGGCTATAGCTAGTGCCGCTATTTTCCTAGGTGTTGCTATCGGGTCAGTCAAGATAGTCGCAAAATCAGGAGTCCTCTTATCTTTTGAAATATCATAGAAACATTGTTGGTCCATTTCTATTCAAGACATCCGAAGCTCCAACCTATTACACTGGTGTAGTTGGATGCTTGGTCTCTCGGGCTCTTGAGGTAGGCGAATTTCCAACCCTCCGCTACCAGAATGTCAGATTCCATCACTAGATTGTCGTCATACTCGTCCTCCGAGTCATGTTCATCATGTCCAACCGTCGTAGAGATCGAGCTGTAGCTGAAGGACGTATCCGTTCCAATGATCAGTTTACTGAACTGGAAGATATCACCGACTGGAAGAACCCGGCTTTCCGCTATGTCACGGTAAATCTCATCACTTGCTCTTGCGTTACTGTATGCATTCTGACCTACCCGGATAGTAGTAATTCGCCGATTGACGTGGTTGAAATGGCTTTGTTGAAACTGCTTTGCTGATGACAACTATGATTGTAGTAACATACTTCTGTATAATATTTAGCGCACAGTCATTCCCTGGACCTTTGTACAGCGAAATTTTCTTACGCCTCGGAATGGCCTTGCATACTCCAATCAAATCGGCAGTTTTGTCCTAACTAGTAGACATCTTGGGCCATACCAGGACCTGACCTATGAAGCCTTTGTTTGGAGTACATGCACAATGTACAGCGTTTTTGCCGTAGTCCTAACATTATATACAATGATGATGATGGATAGATGTGTGGAGTGGTACTGAAATGCTACATTGCTAGAAGGGCTGCAGCATCATTGCACTGCCACACAATCATCTTCTTTGCATGATTCTTTCTTAGTCCCATCTTCAAGTTCTCATTCTTGTACAGGATGAGACTGTTCGTACTTATCAATTCATCGCCTTGGCTCTGCTTCGTTTCCGCCTGCAGCAAAGCACATCAGTGAAATTTTCAACAGAGTTAGCTGCTACTCGGCATCATCCCTCATGACTCTTCCTTCAAGATATCTAAACCATGAAACCAGTGATATCCGCGTAATTCGCGGTTGATGATGAGGAAGATCCCATGAGGCGAGTTCAGGTTGCTGCAGGTGTAGGTAATACTCCACGCGGAAAATCAAACCTCATTACCTTCCATTCATGGACCGGACGATAGCGATGTATATAAGGTCCTAGTACTATCTGGATGTAGATGGTGTCATATCCGTGTCGAACGGAGCATCTGGGACGACGGATACTCATAGTCAATCCTGGTCAATCGCTTTCAAAACTCGCATCGTGTCTTTGACTTCATCCGAGTAACCTTGCCGAAATAACTCCTACTCGAGTTATAGCTTTCAGATCATCATGGAAGGCACTACCGTGTGAGGCGCTTTTTCCCCTTTCTCTCTCCGATTGTACTGATAACTCAATTTTAGACCTTTGAATTTACACCAGGAGTATCGGACTGAGAAGTATCAAACCTAAAGTTTTCGCCCTTCTTGCCGTAATTACGAGACGATATCATGGCTCTGTATGAAAACTGTACCGGCAAAGTGTAATCTGGCTGGGAATTCTGGATCCTTAAAAGCACAGAAGTGATGAATCTCGCCTTTTGCAGTTCGCTCAAAAAACCCCATGGCTAGCAAAGCCGTTACACAGTAGGTCTTAATGCTCTTCTAAATATCTCTCACCCTGACCTCTATGTCATTACCTTTAGCTATCTTCAGTTCGATATCCAATGGGCCAGCATCGGTAAGAGCACAACACTCAGCCCATCCTCGATATCAGCCACTGAAAAAAATTGTCCGTCTTTTTACACGCAGCCTTGATTTGGTATGGTATGCAATCCTGCCATATGCTGACTGTCGCACACTTAAGCCGATTAAAACTATATGACCAGACTACGCTTTGACGTTCCCTATGGAAATACAGTACCTCTGGACCTCCAAATTCCGATTCTCTACCTTTCTCTACATTCTCTGTCGCTACGCTCTCTTAGCCAACGTACTCTATCTATTGGATATTGCCGGGAAGTTGACCGAAAAGTACGTATACGTCTCGCTCTACCTTCTCAACGGCAAGCTAATGATTTACCCGATTACAAGTTGCAACACCTGGTACCAGTTCATCGGGGCTTTGAGTGTCTTAGGGAGAGCCGCTGTAATTGGTACGTACTTTCTGTATAGCGTGCATGTGTCCAATATATTCCCGTATCTGATTCGCCATGTTTCCACAGTGGTGTTTGCTGGACGAACGTGGGCGGTGTGGGGTCAAAATCGGTTCGTTCTAGCCTATATGTCCATCTTGGGTGCTGCTTGCGTGGCATTGGATATTGTACGCATTCTTAAACTTTCTGTTATCATGATTGACTACCCCCATCCTTCTAGACTCATGTCCCGGGACTTAGATGCACTGGTGGTTCGAGTATCCCAATGTAAGGCCCTGTCCATCTGCATTACCCTAAGTGCACTGATTTGTCGATATTCTCCTAGTGGTCTGTCCTTACGATTCTTTGCGACGATAATCTGTAAAACTGACTCGGGTCATCCAGCGAGTGACCTACTCTCCATCTTGATGGTTGTCTTTGAATACTCCTCCGCAATCCTAAACAGTATTCGATGCATCCAAGCATTCAGAGCTCACGGGAAAAGCTTTGAAGAGCAAAAAGAAGGTTTCCAATTTTTGCTCTTTGAACAAGGTTCGTCAACGAATGTTCTTCCCTACTGATTGATATATGAATGATGTCGCTCTCACTAGGTATTTTTTATTTCAGGTAATGCAACCCTCCACACACATACAATTGTTGAAACCTCGGATCTAACCCATCAGGAAACGATAGCATAGTATCGCTGTTCACAACCGCAGCAGTTATTCTCAATTTTGTGAGTTTTGCGCTTCTTGTATCAGTCTTCGTCAGTTGACCGAAACGTCAAAAAAATAGCAAGCACCTGTGCGTTCAAGCTGAAAATCAGTTGCAATCTATTCTTACATGTAGTTACTATTTGCGCGCATGCCTCCAGTCTGGATTTTTCCAGCGCCTTCTGAATGCGTTAACCCTTCCGTGAGTTGCCGCATTCTATGATCATTGTTACTGATCTGTGCGTTGATTGATGTATTCTTCTGCCAGTCTCTCTGGACTTCTGACCGCTCGCTTTCTATTACACATGCGTGAGTGGGAGTACAAGAATTCACCAGGAGCAATGTCCATCCACGGCATCCAAAATGGTGGACCTGAGGGTCATTTAAGCGCGACTATCTCTTTTAGAGCGGCCTCCGTTGCTTTATCCACAATCATAACTTCGGATTTTGGCTCAGATCCTGTCGCCCGGGGTCCAAATCCAAAGAATTCTCGGAATAGGTCGACAGGGGCTTCCCAGTCTGAGGGTAACGATTCCATACCCTCTACACCGTCTACGACCTCCCATTCTCGAGTTGACGTCGAATCTCAGCCTCACCCTGAGCCTACTATGAAGTCTGAATCCAGTACTGAGTCCGTGAAGGAGGGGAAGAAACGAGTACAGTACGCGTAACTGGAGAAACCAGTGCCAACAAAAAAAAAAGATGAACTAGTTTGTATTATCTTGATTGGAATGTATATTCTATTATTTATGACGATATAGTATATTTATGCTCGAGATCAGCTCTGACATTGAGCCAGCTAGGGGAGCTCTGGTGGGCGGGTGAGCAAAAAAAGGCACGATAGGGGCATGTCATATTTATAGCTAACAATGATTTCACCGGTGATGATGGCGTTGCGTTCTGTCAAATCTCTGCTCCAATACAATTTGTACAAACCACCACCATTTCCCCACCAACTGTTAGTTCGAAATCTACATTCACTTCTGGCCTAACAACCATGCATCTCTTACACCATCAAGTCCAAGACAAGCCTGTTGAGAAAATTCAACCCGGAGTCAACAATCTCTCTGAAGCCCAGGATGAGCACATAGCTCAAGGTCTTGAGAGCATGGTTGCTCATTCAGAAACGAACCACGACGTCAGCCATGGCATCCATATGCATGGAAAGAATGTCTTTGAGGTCCCTTGGATCCATAAGATGATTCCCGGTATCGAAAAGCTCGCTTCAAATTATCATATCGGGAATTTTGTCGTTGTGAGGGAGTCGGGGGAGAGAATCTTCGAGAGTATGCCGATTTATGCGAGGTGCGTACTATTCAAACTTTCTATCGCAGCGATGCAAATGATTATATATAGGATCGGAATGCATCTGGTACTGTTCAAATTGCTTTTGGGGTTTTCATCTGATCTCCGTCCTTGAAGTTGTTCTATGGTTCCGCACGCGAGACCGTCCTTCACTATAAATCTGTCGCGCATCTACTCCAGGCGCAGTCAATCAAGGTCTGGATCTGCTTCAACCAGGCGTCTTCCGACTCTCCACTCATTCAATCCCACCATAGCAAGGATCCATCTACAACAGCCCCGATTCTGCCAAGTCTATTGCATCTTTCGTGCAGGTTTACTCGTTAGATTTAGATGAACTTTTAGAGCCAGATATCACAAAATATGGTTGTTTCAACGAATTCTTTTTCCGGTGAGAGTCTCTATGACGTCTGATGTGGCGCCTCCTTGAAACTCCAATCCTCCTAAAAATCACATCCAGAAAACTTAAACCTGACGCCCGACCGGTTGAGAATGCCGCGAATCCCAGCGGAATATGTAGTGCTGCCGATTGCAGATTGACTGTATATCCTACAGTTGATCTCGCGCGTAAATTCTGGTATATTTCTTCAAACCAATCATATCTTCTTTGTTTGTTGATCTGCCTGTTATCTTCCAGGATCAAAGGCGACGAGTTCAGTATTCCGAACCTCCTTCAAGTCCCTGTTGATTCCTCTACTGCGATTGAATTCGACGGAGCTTCGATGGCCATCTTCCGTTTGGCGCCTGCTGACTATCATCGTTTCCATTGTCCAATTGATGGCGTTGTGGGCGATACCACGAATGTTCCCGGGCAATATTATACCGGTTAGTATGCTTTCTCCTCCCTATTACTATCATCTCTCATCCTTTATTTTCCCGTGGGCACCAGTTAATCCTCAAGCCGTGAACGAGCCCAAATTCGATGTCTTCACCGCCAATGTACGATCAATCCTTTATCTCACACATACTGCAACCGGTAAACGCGTTGCGTTTGTCGCAATCGGTGCTCTGCTCGTCGGAAGTATCGTTTGGACCAAAGGTGCAGAAAACGGCGCCGAGGTCAAGCGAGGGGAAGAGTTAGGTTACTTCGCGTACGGTGGAAGCACGGTCATCGCTCTATTCCCGAAGGGTGTTGTGGAATTCGATCAGGACCTGGTGAAAAACTCGGAGGAGCCTATTGAAACTTTGGTCAAGGTTGGTGCTTAGTTTACTGCTCGCTGAGTCATTCTGAATGTTTCTTGTTTCCCTGAGTTAGGTCGGATCGTCACTCGGCACCACACCAACTGCTTAAAGCTTGAGGGATGATCATATTATTAATGTTGTACAGTGCTCTTTGGATTACGCATGTTCAACTGAATTGTCAGAGGATAGTGTGAGTTGGGATGATTAATGTTCCGGTCACAATACCGCACGCTGAACATAATTAAGAGCGAGGGTATATTTCCTCGCTATGTTATACATATGTACTTTACTTTACTTCTATAAATGTTAGTAAGAGTTTACTTACTTTTTAACCTGTTCCAATTTCCTCCTGTATTCAGCGAGCATTTCTATGCTGATCATTTTGACACCCCATTTATCCGCAAACTCGCGACACTGATCGCGTCTCATCATTCCTCCATTGATATCTTCATCAAGGTCATTGACAAGCTCACAGAGAGCGCCTGCTTCAGGGAGACCTGTGAGTTTGCAAAGGTCGACTCCAGCCTCGGTATGTCCTCGACGGGTCAATACACCTCCTGAACGAGTGCGGAGAGGCATAACATGACCTGGCCGAGTGAAATCAGAGGATACGGAAGAGGAAGAGGAGAGAGCGAATGCGGTGAGTGCTCGGTCATGCGCGGAGATACCAGTAGTGGTTCCTAAATGAAAGATATAGAATTAGTAGTGGACTAGCTTGATATTCATTGCACATACCGTGCTTATAGTCTGTGGAGATAGTGTATGCCGTTCTATGTGGGTCTTGATTCTCTTCAGATACCATCATAGGAAGGTCCAGCTCAGCGAGACGCTCTCCGGGAAGGGATACACAGATGAATCCACTAGAATGTTTATTGGGTGTTAGGTCATTCTCAATACAACAACGGGTTCAGAGCTCACCTCGTATGTCTGATCATCCAAGCCATTTTTTCCGTTGTACAGTGACATCCAGCAATAATCAAGTCTCCTTCATTCTCTCGATTTTCATCGTCCATGACTACGAGAAACTCTCCTTCCTTGTAGGCCTGTAAAGCATCCTCTATCGAGTCGAACGAGAATTGTTCGCGGATCACAGGATTCGGATTGAGTTGCGGGCGACCAGCGGTCTTGCGCTGAAGCTGAAAGTCAATTAAGGCTTTAGACTGTGCAGATTGTGTAGACTGTTTGAGTTCCTTTATTCCGTTGATATGAGTAGAGGTTGTAGAGTCCGACGACATAAGAGCTGTGGGAGCCATTGTGGGAAGTGAGAAGGGTAAAATGGAGTTGGAAGTTCAACGTTACTGAGGTCTTGATCCTTGGTTAAATAAATGGTTTTTTTAGGCCTGGAGCTTTCTAATCATCGGTGGAACCAGTCGACGGCCCCTGCGACGGCGGATGATGACAGTGTCACACTGACATTCTGCATCACGGGTAGGAATAATATGTCAGCAAAATTCTCTCCACCTTTTTCGGAACTGGAGATTGAACTTTTCACTTAAACTTTTTGCAAGCACTGGCCCTTGGCCATGGAAACACTGTCATTCTCTCGCCATCTCCGTGTACTACGATCCCTTCAGAGGGCGAGAATGTCAAGAACATACTCCGAAACTGCTTCCCGAGTCTCGAGATGAAATACTTGGCTAGACTCACCTCTTCGAATCTGGCACCTCTTCTAAATATTCAACTACAATTCCGCCGCGCAATCTTTACGCTCACCCATCAAGGACAGTTTCAAATCGAAAACAGGACGGGTTGTATGCTTTCTTCCGAACACTACGAATGTTAGAGGTGCCCTTGCGTCTTACGGTGCTCTCTTGATCTTTCATCTTGGATATGATTATCTGATAGTTGGTACAACTCACAGACTAACTGCACGGCTTCCTCCCAATAGAGGCCCTGCCCACCGCAAACTTCCTTTCCGCCTGGTCTTACAACGGAGATAACAGCTCAGGTTCTGATTCTATCGCCGAAAATCAACTCGGAAATATCAACATCGCTGGCTACGATAGTTCCATCAGGTTGCTGTATAGCGATCGTGCTCAAGCTGATATTCTACGAGACACCGAATCGTATATGGACGCCATCGGCTGATCTTCCTTTCGGCATATTTGCTGTATCAATTGACCCACGGTCAATAAGAAAGAAATAATGGCAGGACATTGGGGCGAGCGACCTGTTCTGAATTGCGCGTTCTCAAAAAGTTTGCTTGAGAGGATAGTCGCTGACCAACAACTTCATTCGTACAGTGCGCGCTATCATTCGTGATGATATCTGGCAGTGAACGTGGAGCCTGTTGAAATTGCACACTACAAGACAACGCTCTGTGCAACCAGCGAAAAGAGCACTATCGACTATCAAGACAAACCCCTAAGGGGCACAGCATATCCCATATCGCCGCCAGCAGGACTACTGGTTATATGAATCAAATCGAATATGCTTGTTGGAAGTTTGTTTGTACATCCTTTACATTTGGTGTTGACTCTTTAGGGGTGTGGTTTGAGAACTAAGTGTGTACACCCTGTTTCGATTTGACGCTGAAATGTTAGATCTGTCGATTGTTGATTCACATCATTTGGGCTGTAAATCAATCGTGCGAAGCTCTGGAAAGAAGAAGCAGAATCAGCACGGCAATAAAACCCTAGTAGAAATTCAAATACTCTCGCTGTCTTAATTTTGCATCGATTCGTGCATATCGACTGCTTTTAACTAGCGCATAGTCGGATGCGGCTCATGGACGGCAATAAGTGTCGGTACCATCGTTTTCGAGAATCAACTTTATTGTGCAATGTCGTTTCTCCTTTTTGCGAAATCGAAATTTCTTGTTCTTGATCCATTTGAACATTGGTTGCTGATCATCATTGCGGAATGCATCAGCTGTGTAAGATTTACCAGTAGGGTATGTGAAGGCCATCTTCAACATCTTGTTCATCATATCTCCAGCATTGCTGATCGATTAATATATAGGTTAGTTACTACAACGTTGTTTGCCTTGAATAATGGGTTTAAATAATGACCAATGATTGTTTCCAGAAAATTTTGCAGCAGGACTTCCTTTCGTGTTCCCCCCTATGGACAGCGCTAAGTTCGCAGCCAGCTCGCAGTGAGTGCTTCGTTCGAAAGTCCAATTTGCATTTCATGTCAATTGCCATCGAAAAGCTATTTGCAGTATGATATTAGTTGGGCCAGCATTAGTAACCATATAACTGCTAGTCCCGGTACAGGAACTGATTATCCAAATAGCTTTGCTGTACTATGACTGGTTGTTAACTTTGCCAGAGGAAGTCAGCTGTATTCTCCTTCGGATGGTTATAATATATGCTCACCACAGTACAGATAAAATACGTGTGGAAAGCAAAACTGTCACGAATGACCATATACTATATATTTTGTCGATATGCACTCCTGGCGAATGTGTTGTACCTTCTAGCCGTTTCGAATTTACTTGGATCCAGGGTGAGCTGTTCAGGCTTTGCACCACTTTGTGTCATTGTTCTAATATTTCTCTCAGTTCGTTGACTTTTAGGTACTAACTACGGAAGCAAACTCAATATTTCACTGGCAGTCTTTCGGTGACTTGTGACAACTGGATGAAATTCGTTGCTGCGCTCAGTGTCTTTGGTAGAGCTGCTATAATTGGTGACAATCGATTATCTAACCATTGCTCAATAATGATTTGACTGACATTGCTTCAAGTAACGCTCATTTCCCGAACGTACGTTGTCTGCTCGCAAAATCGATGGATCGCGATATACCTCATCGCTCTCGGTCTAGTTTGTGTTGTGGCTGATGCGGTATGATGATTTGAAGTTCCATGACTTCTTCTTCGGGTGTTTAATCAAAGCTTAGTTCCATGTTCCTGCGGAAAAATGTGTTGATTCGGCGGACCCCCCGATGTATGTATGTTTGATTTTCCCTTCATAGCAATGATACTGATATCCGTCACTCCCAGAGGTTCGAGATGAAACCATACAGTAATGACTCAATCAATGATCGAGGCTCTGTATAGCAAGCGCACTTCGCTCATTCTTCATGATCGCCTTCGAAACATCCGTAGTCCTCTTTACCACTATAAGAACCTTCCAAGCTCTGAGAGCTGGCGGTCCTTGGAGACGTCAAAGACATCATTTGACATTTCTCATCTTTGAAGAAGGTATTTTCTTGCTTTTCGTTCCGAGAATTAGGTCGATAGATAACTAATTATGTTGACAACTTCTCTTCAGGAATTTTATATTTTTGGTATGCCTTTTCTTCTTCCCTCTGATTCTTAGATACTGCTTTGATATGTTTGACCCTTCAAAGTGTCGTTGCTGTCCTTAATACCACGTCTGTCATTCTAGATATTGTAAGTCCATCGATGTTTTCAGTTCAGAATCCTACCTTTTCAATTTTCTGATCTATAGCGTGCTCCAGTATGAGTTCCTACTTCGAAGGCTAGACTTGAATTAGCTGATCAAAAATAAGACTGGGTTTCTTCAACGTCTTCTGGATGGCTTCACCCTACCGTGAGTGATAATTTGGTTGGGCTTCAATCCCATGATTCACGTTGCTCAGTCTATCGGGTGCATTCACTGCTCGATTCATTCTACATCTGCGTGCATGGCAAGACAAACATGCTGGCGTATACATCATATCCACGGTGGAACCCCGACAACAAGTTCGGGTGCTACATGATGGCATTCCTTTGTCTAGCAGCGATGCTATGAATGTCGATATAGAGGCTATCTTCAGACCCACTCCATCGATGGACGAGTTCGGAGAAGACCCCGTAAACCGAGTGCTTCGCCTATCATCGCGATCAGAAAGCGGGACCATCGTCGTTGAGGTTGATTGTCAGGTTCACGCTGGTGAAGATGATCATGTGCCCCTTCCGCCCGATGTAACGGGCTGATTCCAGAGTTAGAGTTTGGCTCAAAGAGACTATACATCATACGCATTAACCTTTTGATGTACGCCCAGCGAGTAACACAGCTGCAGCGAGAAAGTTGCATTATTTATTCGACATGTCTCGTTGAAATGTCGTACCGTACTCTTTTGAATGCGTACATATTCAGGATCAAACATTATGGAATTTTTTCGGACGGTTGCTATGTAACATGCTCTGCTGTGTTATGCTTTTGCGTCGACGGACCCCCAGAACTCCGTGAGTTCTTCCATTCAAACTCTAGCACGAATGCTTCAGTACGCAGTATACTTGAATCTTCGACCAGCCTCAACAGGCCTCAACACTCCTTGACCTCGGAGGTAACTGATGCGACCACTTTGTCAAGTGCACAATGAAACTGATTCCGAGTCCCTGGCTATACAGAAACCATATGCTCAAGGAGATGATCTTGTCTCAGTTTGTATGGGGCGTGTAGTCCGCTGATATATATTCGAATCATACACGGTAAGAGACTCGAATTAACGCAGATAAATGCTAGGTAGGATGCTGATAATTATCTTTTTCTCGCCCGTCTTATCCTTTGTTGGTCCAGGATGGACACCGCGAGCGAGTGAGCTTCGTGATTTACTTCCCCATTGCCTCATCGATTGAGCGGCCTATTTCTAGTCGTATAGCGGAGGACTTCACTTGGGCTAGCCTAGGTAAGAACTGCCATCATAAGGAAATGTCAAATGTCCCATTCTCGATCAGCTTTTCTCTATTATGATTACGGTTTAACTCTTGACGAGGAAGTTGAACATATATGGGGGATGAATTTTAGCTCATCCACGTTGCTATATATTCTCTGTCGTTATGCCATGCTTGCAAACCTGCTTTATCTTCTGGCCCATTTGAACAAACTCGGACTGAGGGTGAGTGCGTCGAAGGTACAAGTGTCGTTTTCACTTACTTACATGTAACTATTATAGTATGTTTAGGAGGCACCGAATACTATGACTATAACCAAGCTGGGTGCTATTAGTTGCGATACTTGGTACAAAATTATTGCCTCGCTTGCTGTTTTGGGCCGAGCCGCTGTGATTGGTTCGAGTGCCCATCTACTATCTCTTAATTTGCTAATTAACCTATTCTTACAGTGACGTTTACACTACGAACATATGTCGTGTGGGCACAGAGCCGCATTGTGTTGATATCGCTGGTCATGCTTGGTCTGGCCACGGTGTTAACTGACGCGGTCGGTGCCAATTCATCTCAGTGTTCTGCTCTCAAGCTAATCTCAAAGAATCCAATAGATGTATGTGCCACGTCAAACCTGCGAAAATACCAGAGGAGACACGGCAACGTGCGTGTTCAGTGTTTGAAGAGATACTTATTCGCATCTGAAACTCACATTTTCCTCTTCTTTCCAACCGTAGAAGTAAGTTCGCAATCATTATTTACTTGCCGTGACTAAAGCGTTCACAGTTGACTTGGTCCGCTCATTTCTGACTATCAGTTTTGAAACACTTTCTGCGACTCTCATCCTCATTCGAAGTCTTCAAGCATTTCGGAGAGGCTCATACTTCAATCAGTATAAATTGATACATTTCTTGATGCAAGAAGGTATGCCTTGATTGCTAAAATACTTTTCGTTGGAGGTGCTAAATAGTATATGTATAGGCGCTGTATACTTTTGGTATGATTTAACCAAGAACGTCCCATACAACTGACTCAATTCAAGCCAAAATCAGTATTGTATCATTATTCACAATTGCTACATTTGTTTTGAAGTTGGTAAGCGCGACCTTTTATTCATACTTGCTCTATAATTCAGATTTGGGTTTTCATTTTACCAGTCAACCGAGGTGATCAGCCTTGATATCAGATACCGCAAGCGCACTAACCATGATGAAAAACAGTCCAAATACCTCCATGATCTTCTCAACGCTTTCACTCTGCCGTATGTATGCCTTTATTGCATCAGCAATAGACGAATAGTGTTGATACGTTAAACAGGCTATCAGGTCTCCTGACTGCTCGTTTCCTTCTTCACCTTCGTGCTTGGAATAAAGCACGGAGTTCTGCTACCACTGCGATAGATATCGACCCGGGCCAGAACGAACCAGATCCCGACTGGCCTGCTTCTTCGATATCCAGCTTCGGCATCCAATCGGTGTCGGTCACTGCAAGCCTCAATTCCGAACTTACATCTGCTTGGATAACCACCGCAGAATATGGGGAGGACCCAATGTTGAAAGTGCCTGTCCCAACATGACTCTGTTGTCAAGTACAGTATCTATACCTCGATTTTATGTATGTATAGCATTATGAACGATTTGTGTCTCGTTAAATTACCTATGAAATCGGTTGAGTTCCTTAAAGAGGCTTGAAACCCCTAGTTTTGGCCGACCCTTATTTCCTGTGGGCATCACGTACGTCTGTCTGCACTCGTCGTCCAACCATCCTTTCGTCGATTGGCAACAAGTAATCACATATCGCCAGCATAATGTGTATCGTTAAACAATCAAAAATTGAGTAGAAGTATAATACAGGTAAGCAAGCATATTGTAGAGGGAAAATACATACTGAGAATGTGAGAGTGTAGATACAGGAAATAAATTAACATTCAAAGAGTAGGTGAGGAGAAGGTGAGAACCTGGTAAGAATACCAGAGGGTACTCTAATCCTTCTTCATTCTAGAGTATTCCCGGATAACCTTCCGTAGATCTTCATCTTCTTTTTCCCAACCAGTGAGATCCGAGACAACTGCTTCGATACCTTCTCGACGTATCCTATCCTGAAGCTCGTTAGCCTCCTCATCTTCATGGACACCGGTAGGGTGGAATAAAAGAGCTGCTGATATTCCAAGCAGGAGGGTATCGTGTTCTAAATTCCTTTCACGACACATTTCCACAGGACCAAGTAGTCGATCGCCTCTCCTCAGCTTGCGCAGAGGTTCCCTTCCGACACGAGATACTTCGTCTTTCAAGTTGTGATTGGAGAAACGCTTCAAGATCTTTTTGATGTAATCTTCGTGTTGTTCTTTGGAGAAGAACGAATGATGCTTTGCTATCAGCGCGGCACCGGATTCATGAAGCGCTTTTGAGACAACATTGTGGATAGAGTCATCAGAGATAGCGTCGAGGATCGTGTCCTTCTTATCGAGGAATCCAAGGTAGGCAGTGATGGCATGGCCGGTGCTGTGCAGCAGTTATTTTTATGACCATTTAATAAACGGATGGAGTACGTACTTTAAAGTGAACAGCTTACGCTGGACGTAAGCATCTAAATTATTTGTGGCTAGAGGGTAACTCAGTAGACAGCTCCACGCCGTTCGAGCCATAAGGGCTCACCATGCATTCCGTCTATGACGACATCTGGATCGGTCTTCTTCAAGCTGTTTGAATCAACAGTCCACTCGAAAAAAGGCTCGACCCCAACGTCGAGAATGTTTTCCGATGAGAAAGGAGGGACGATTCGGTCCACCGAGCAAATGGCGAAACCTATATTGTCTTGCAAATATAGCCGTTCTTGCTCATCGCTCAGTTCAGATTCGATAGCCTCGCGAAGTTTATCCGTGGCATTCTGCAAGTTCTCGCATGCAACAATGTTTATTGGACCCCTAGACATGTAGATGAAGAGACGATTGATATCGAATAGAAGTATGACTTACATGCCCTCCTCCTTTCTTGTTCGGATTATTTGCGCGATAGGCTTCGCAAGTCGAGGTAATATATCTAGTAAATCATAGGTTGAAAGGTGCAACATGTCAAAATCAAGAACCACGTACTAGGGCCAACGGCGGTGGTTATGATAGACAAAGGTTCTCTAGCGATCTTTTCGATAGCTTTGAGGTCTGTTGATATGACAGCAGACACAGGTTGAATTCTTTCTATCTGGGTATCGCCATTGAGTATATGAACATCGTAGTGGCCTTTCTCATTGAGCGCGTTTACTATCTTTACTTGTACGTCGGCAAACACTACGTGAAAGCCGGCCTGGGATAGTACGGCGCCAATGAATCCGCGTCCGATGTTGCCAGCACCAAACTGAATAGCAACAGGTTTGTTAGGTAAAGATATTGCTTCGAAAGGCATTATAAGTGGAGAGAAAGTTGTGAAATTGCAAAGAGCGGTGTGGTTCTGCGTTTTATAAAGAGGTTTGTTGTGGGTTGCTGATGTCAGTGGCCGGTGGCAAATGTCACTTAGATAGTAACTCCACAAAAAGTATATCCAAATTGGGTAATTGCCGAACGTTTGCCGGGCTGGCTTTTTGAGTTTGCCACATCGGCGCTACCCATATAGGGAAGAACACCGCCAAAAACTACACAGATTTGCCAAAAACGGTGAAATGAGGCTGTGCCACGTTCGTCCGACTCCGAATTCCAGGTTCTGCAGAGCCTGATTCCTCGACAAGGCCGGGATTGTAATAGTACCCCAAATGATTAATAGCAGGACATCGCAGATGAAACTGGCGAGAACTGTCAAGAAACGTTCGCGAACCTTCGTTGTTTAGCCCACGAGTCACAACGTCATGGGGAAAATCTCGAAAATATCCTATCGTTATCGGACAGGAACAGAAATAAAGAAACAAAAAACTGCAACACCACGGAGAAACCCACTGTCAAACCAACGGCGTGCACGGAAGATGATTACAAACCCCAAGGGAAGGAGGTAAGTAGATAGGTTCGGAAAAAGTAACGGCCCACCGATTTCCTCAGTAGGACCGCGTTGAACATCTCAAGCATATGCATAATCAATCCGTTATCGATTAGCTATGGTGATGGTCGGACCGACTGTAGAGAACAAAGGATACTGACGAGTGGTGGTGAAGGTGGGTAAGAATATTACCTGAATGTACTCAGGCAATATCAGATGAAATTGCGATAATATATCACGCTACACTTGGAACAACGCAGAAGAGCGGAAGAGAAGGTAATCCGTGCCCCAGTAAAAAATCAGCTGGACGCGACCGTGTGTCTGAAATATTTGAACGACTTCAACTGATTTTCATCGGCATAGATAGCTCCAAGGCGCTAGCACGGGCATATAAAGACATAGTTGGAACAAAGGAAGAAAAGGAAGAAGAAGGGAGATCATCTAGGTGGGAGCGATCTGGGAAGTGCATTCATCATACAGCATTAGCTCGACCTTACCAAAACCCGTAAATAACTTACTTTCCCCTAGATATGAAGATAGACAACTTCGCCGCCTTAGGATAACTGTATAATATTCGAGCAGTGCATAGCGGATTTGGGAGCCACCTGAGGGTAAGGGCGAGAAAGGAGGATAGAGGGAGAATCAACAACACAACTTAGACAAGAGTATAAATGACAGTCTTGAATCACATTCCTCAATACCTGACGGCGCATCGATAAGGTCATGAACTTGTCGACCATTCCTTTTCCCAAAGCTGTGAATAGATTATTGTATGATGCATCGATAAGATGGATGAAGATATCACTGGGTTGCAGATGAGAGAGAGAAAGTCGAAGTCCGGGGTTTCCAGTCTTTAAAACCAATCTCGTGGTGTCTGGACGCTGCGTCCTTGGTCTGCGACGGAGTTCCGTTAAGTACCATGACAGATTTCTTTAGGTAGTCATTAGAAAACAGTTTTGAATGTATAAAAGGCTAGCCTTACCTTTTCTGTGCCTACTCAAGGTCCCGATTCCCAGCGCAGAGGAGTTCCAATCAGCTCATCTGAGGCATAGTGGTCTGTCGAGTAGCTGGTAGTTGTGATGAATGGAAAAACAAGGCTCAAGAATCTTCTCGAGAAATACTTGAAAATGATTGAATCTCAAAGAGTTATCGAAGAGCGCTTGAAAATAGATGCGGGAGGTTAATTACAAGATGCTCGGCGCTCGTCGTTCAAATAGATACTATTGAAGAGCGCGGCAAAGGTCGCGTACGAAGCTGTACGAAGTTCGTTTGTCAACTTTTGTCAATAATAATAATGGATGGGATACTGCGTTCGCTGGAGCAGAATCCCGTACATTCTTCACAACGGTCGTTCTTGCGAATCCATTGATTAAAGCAACGAGTCCATTTAGGTCCAGGTCAAAGCGGAAAATCTAAACAAATTTTGCCGGCGGCAAAAATAAACCTGCTTCCAACGATACTCCAGCCATACTCTTCGGATTCCTTTCACCATTTCTTCGGACCTTCCGAACACTTATTTATGCCAAGATGGCTGGCAACCCTGCAGTAAACTCAGCACCCGCAAAGCGGAAGCTAGCTGGGTACGAATTCTATCGAGAGGTCCTAGGAAGTCCGAAATATGTTGTTGCCCCGATGGTAGATCAAAGCGAATTGGTGAACTCTATGTTTGTTGTTGCTCGACTATGGCGTAGACTCTGATGCTTTATGTGAGGCGTAGGCTTGGAGGAGGCTTTCTAGACGATATGGCGCTCAAGTAAGTCTATGACTCGAAGATCGCAAGGATTTGATACCAAAATCATACACAGCTCATCTACACACCTATGATCAATGCTAAGGCATGTCGGCTTTGTAACTCAGAATCGAACTTATCTATAAATATGTTGCTTAGATATGGGCCGACTCCACAAATAAAGTCATCCGTTCCTCATTTTTCGACTTGGACGCTGGTGAAGAAGGTGATCCGACTACCGACCGGCCTTTGATAGTTCAATTCTGCGGTAACGATCCAGATAAACTTCTCAAGTCTGCGAAAGCCCTCGAAGGTCGCTGTGATGCTGTTGATATCAATTTGGGATGCCCGCAAGAGATTGCGAAGAAGGGCAAGTACGGGGCCTTCTTGCAAGATGATTGGGATTTGATTTACAAACTTAGTGCGTTTTGTGATCCTTTGCAACCGACGTACCATACTCAAAAAAGGGATCCTTAGTCAACATCTTGCACGTTAACTTGTCCATACCGGTAACAGCCAAATTTCGGGTGTTCTCAACGGTTGAAAAGACGGTCGAGTACGCCAAAATGCTCGAGAGGGCAGGTGCACAAATACTTACCTGCCATGGTCGACTACGAGAACAGAGAGGGCAAAATGCTGTAAATTTGTTTTCATTGTCTATTCAAATGGTTCTTTTTTTGATAACCATGGTCTCATACAGGGTTTAGCAGATTGGGAAAAAATTCGTGCAGTGAAAGAATCTGTTTCGGTACCCGTCTTCGCGAACGGAAATATACTTTTTCAGTCTGACATTGAGAAGTGTCTTCGAGAGACGGGCTGCGATGGTGTTATGAGCGCGGAAGGACAGCTCTATAATGCCGCGCTGTTTTCCGGTCTCGCGGAAGACTTCGCCTCGAAACTTGTGGCTTCCACGTCCTCATCTCCTCCATCAGCTGACGCCTCACGTTCACTTTCATCTCTTGCCCTCCCCCAACACCCTCGCCATTCCGATCTCGCATTAGAGTATCTCGACATCGTCAAATCGCTCAAGACACGGACATCCGTGAGCGCCATCAAGGGTCATCTTTTCAAAATCATGCGGCCTGCCTTAAGCAGGGAGACCGACCTTCGAGAACGATTGGGAAAAGTAGTCATCAAGAAGACTGGTAGTTACGCTGACGGTGCGTTACAGCCGTATGTAGATATCTGCCTGGAAATGAAGGAGAGGATGGATGTGAGCTGATTGTGATTTTGATTTACGTATGGCCGACTTCTTACCTCTTCCCTTTGCCAGCGTGATGCTAAACAAGCCGAGGGGAAAAGTTTAGACGAGCTTGTAACAATTGATGAAGTGACTGGGTTGAGAGTGTTACCACATTGGCTTGCGCAGCCTTACTGGCGTCCTCCAAGACCTGCGGCTTCCGTTGGTGAGTGATCCTTGAATTCATCATCAATTTCTTACATCTTTCTCGTTTTGCTTGAATCATCCAATTTCTCGTTTCATCTGACCACTGACCTCTGTTCCTGTTTGATCTGTGCTAGTTCCTGCGAAGCGTACAAATGTAACGGAAGAGGACCGAGGTCGTGATGAGGGAAAGAAGGCGAAATTAGATTTGTTGGCATCTTCAGCTGTTGCCTCTCCGACTCATCAGGTCGCGGCCCCGGTGATAGCCCCTGTAGAAACACCCGTGGTTACTGTTTGATTACGCCTTGGAATCGCAATGCTTGCGAATTCAGAAACACTGAATAATGTGCTTTCCCGGAACCATCTTTGAACCACTCGAACTCCTTCAGGTTTTATTTCGAAGTTGAATTGAAGAAAATTCAGTTCTTCTATGCAAAATTCCCCCTGTATAGTTATACGTATGCCGTCAAGAAATGGGCCGAGACTACATAGACGTTCTTGAAAAAGGTGCATAATCATATGTTCTGTTTATTTTTGGTCAAACCACATATTGCCTTCCGTCGTCTCCGTGTGTAAAGCACCACTACATACTTAGGACTTTCTCATGGGATTTAGACATGCTAACCTCATCCCCTTCGGAACAAAAGAACGACTTGTTCAACGCAGTACAGCCGATGACGACCATGGGCTATGGCATTTGTTTGACAACACATGCCAATTCCCGTTCAGAATCCGAGTCTAAAGACTGCAGTACTGCAGTGCTCATCGCTGTTTTGATTTCTCGATCTTGTTGCTTGATGAAAAAGATCCATCATCTTCAAAGCAAAGACTCGAATTATTTTTACTTTTGTTCCAATCTTCACCAGTCACTGCCGATGGAACTAGAGAGTTCTGGGACAGCTATGTAAATGCAAGCTGGACGTCGACCTATGCCCTGATCACACGGCATTTGCATCATGGAACCGAGATAGATTCGTAAACCTCGAGCTCAATGGGGTATAGAGAGATAGAGGGGGATGGTAGTACATATTATATTATAGCACCCTTGTCTCGTTGTTCACTACTGTTGCATTCATCGTCATAGCATCCAATTTGAAGTCAGAAGATTCCCTGAAGACTGAGCCGCATGGTTAGCATCCCAAATGAGCAAGAAGACTGGTCTACCTTTGAAGCAATGACTGAGGATATCTACTCTACAAAGACCAGATTCACAGCAATAAACCGCCTTTTGTTCATCAAACAGGACACAACAAAGGCCCAATAAACTCTATTGACTCCAATTGTGGTTCCAACTGCCTCTCCACATCGGAGCGAATCTCATTGTTCCTATCCGAGATGGTTGATTCCCAGATTTAGCAAGTCAAATTTCATGCTCTATAAAAACCCGGCCTCCGTTCTCCCTACCTTCTTTACTTTCCTCGATCCTTTTTCCATTTCCTTGCCCTCTTTCTTAAGCTGCTTGTTTTCCTGTCTCGATCTATTGAGCTAGGCTCGTTACTCTCTTTCTCAGTCCACAGCTCGACGCCAAACCACCAATAAACTCTCGAACCGCTCCAGACGGCTCTGTACAACATTACTGACAGTCTTTCAAGTTGAACTTGCTACGAATAATCCATAATGGTCCAATTCACCGATGCCCTCGTTTTGGCTCTCTTGGCCGCCACTACTCGCGCCGCACCTTTGTCTTTGAACAAGCGTATTGCTCAGACGACTATCGATTCTGTTACGCCCTGGGAGGATGCTTGTGTACGTTTCGTACTAATTGATGTATCATAGATTGTCTAATTTTCTCTTTGTATCTTACAGAACTCTGCGGGAGGAGGCTCACAATGTAATCCGATTGCGGTCACCGCTGCTTCTACTTTGCTTGCTGCGGCTGGAAACTGTGATCAGCAGAACTCAGCAGATGCCATGATCACCCTCGCGAAAACGCTCAACAACAATGCAGACATGATTTCGCTTGCTCAAATTTTTGCCCAGCAACCCCGGAACTCGGTGTGTACTTCCCTCCATTGTTTTTGACGTGTAGAATGGTTGTTCTAATCGGCAGTGTTTCTTCTTAGCCTAACTCCCTGGCTGTCCCTTACTGTGAGACGGCGCCGCAGAACAGCGAACTGAATGGATTCTTCCAATGTCAGTTCCAAGGCTCAGATCAAACATCTTTTGTCGGAGGTCTTTCAGTCGGTGACGCCGGAACTATTCCTTTCGGTTTGAGTGCAGCTGTCAATCCAGCTGGGTCGTGTCCAGCCAACCCTAGCGGGCCTGTAGCAGATGGACAACAGCTCAACACGATTACTCAGAATCCTGGCACACCGTCGTCGTGAGTATCCGAGAATGCATATCTACTGAAGACTAATGACTGACACGATTTTTCCAGATCGGGTTCGACTGCCTCAGGTTCAACTGGTAGTACTGCCTCTTCAGCCTCTGTTGCACCCGCTGCTGCATCGTCGGCGGCATCTAGCTCTGCATCTACATCAGACAATGACGGTTCCGGTGCTGCAGTTGGTGCCAGTGCATCTTCCACTTCCACGGCAGGCACTACAACATCTTCCAGCACTTCCACTTCTTCTGGCTTCGCTCTCTCTAACGGACAAGCCGCTCAGGCCTTGAACGCCCAATTCGCCACTCTGACTGCAAGTTCAACTTGCACTGATGGTCAGAATGCCTGTGTTAACGGCGCGTTTGCACAATGTGTTGGCGGGAAATTCGAGACGACCCAGTGCGCAGGTGGAACGACTTGTGCCGCGTTGCCCTTGGTTAACTCTGCTGGTACCAGTATTACCTGTACCACCACCGCTGACGCTGAAGCTCGCATCGCCGCAACCGGGGCGACCGGAGGAATTACTGGCGATGGATCGACCGCCGCTGCTTCCAGCGCAGGTTCTGACACCTCCGCCACCGACTCTGCCGCTGTCTCTACGTCCACTGCCGCCGCCTCCACTAACCAAGCAGCCACTTCCTCATCTTCCACCTCCTCATTTGCTTTGTCCAACGGACAAGCTGCACAGAAGCTGAATGCGCAATTTGCCACCCTTACCGCCTCCTCGAGCTGTACCGAAGGCCAAAATGCATGTGTCAACGGTGCGTTCGCTCAGTGCGTCAACGGATCGTTCGAGACCACCCAATGCGCTGGTGGGACGACCTGTGCTGCATTGCCGTTGGTGAACTCTGCTGGGACTAGTATCACTTGCGCTACTACTGCTGATGCTGAGGCCCGTATCGCGGCTACTGGGGCGACCGGAGGGCTCACTGGCTCTTCTTGAATACCTCAATGAATAACGACCAACGTATGAAATTCTCCTACCTCTCTTCACGTTCATTTTTTTGGCATTTATCATTATCGACGACCGGGATGTCGTCTTGCTTTCTGCTCCGAAATCGTTATCTTCACTCGCAAAACAAGCAGCGATTTCATTCGCATCTGCGTTTTTCTGTATACTTCTTCCGTATATGTACCATGTAGCCTTGGCATTACAATTGAAATGGGTTCGAAGCAGAGGGGAAGATCGCAGTAATATTCACCCAGCATATTAAATTGTGCCCTTTGGACAAGCTTTTCTTAAAGCATCCCAGTTAGCATTTGGTCTGTCCATCGTTTTATGAGCTGGCGCAAAATATTGATAAGTCGCAATCAAAAGAGTTCCTCAGCACTCACCATCACTAAGACGGTAACATTCCAAAGTTGGAGGCCTTTGATCCACCAAAACCTTTGGAATAGCCATTTGCCACAACCCCCCACTGCTTACGAAAGGAAGCTCCTTCTTCTGGTCGCTCTTCAGTTTGTCCTTGACCAATTCAAGGAGGTTTTTTGTATCAAATACCTTACACTGTAAAATGAATATCAAGTCACAGATGGTTTGGAGATAGCAGAAAATGAAAGCTAACCTCCCACCTACTGTGGAATAGCTAACAATGAGAGACTGGACATCAAAATTCAAAATGAGCTCAACTTGGGTGTGAAGTATTGAGGAGGGTTTTCACTTATTGGGGATGTTACGGGGCTAGAGGTGGAAGAAACAATTCGCTTTAACTCTTGAAATTTTGGTCCGTCCGACTAGTGCGTTCAATGTCAGAGTGAGAACAGGAGAACGTGGGGTGATAACACATACCTCTCGGGGGTGCATATATCCCAACAACTGAGCCTCCCGGCGTCCCACAATGGGAGAAGCGCTGACAATGACTGTGCCTAGACTGAGCACAAAGACAAGGTCATTGAATGAGGGCAGATGCATGATATCTATAGCGAAGATTTGTGAAGCAAGAAGAGTATGAGAGAAGATAAGAGACCAGCTCCGTTAAGTTGAAGAAGAAAAGTGAAGGAGACGAGGACGCTTCGGTTTAGCTTGGTGACCAAGCCCTCTAAGAGGAATGATCAAAGATCAAATTTTGCGTGGCAAAACCTCGCTAGAGGGCTTGGAAAAATTCGTTTGACATTTGAATTGCACGAGATTCCGTAAATAATCATGACATATATAGTCTCTTATGGTAATAGCTCAAATGAGAATGCACGTGAATGATGTGCCGCTGTCAAAACCCGCCGGCATGGTCTGATATAGCATCCATCGATTTTGATGCCGATGTTTCTCATTCATCCATACTCTCCTCCGAAACTTATTATGAGTGGGAAAAGGCAAGACAGAGGGCCCACCAGAGCATCACCAGGTATGGGTAGCTTCAGACTGTCACAAGAGGAAAGCTGACGTGAGAGTGTAAATGAGGGAGTTGGTCAAGGAGGTAATGAAGGCTTTTGAAGAGAATGGCAAGATTCAGCCAGTGTCTGACTTATGGAACAGATGCAAAAACCATGAAACCAGTTCTTGGACAGTGGGAATAAGAGCTTATAAGAGAGGGTGGATCAGTTGATGTCATAGCATAGGGAAGGAATGAGGACTCAAAATGCATCAGTCGTAGTTGTACTCGAAAAAACTCGAAAGTGCAAAGCAAGTCAACAAAAATCGGCACTATGCCGTCTCGTGGTTAACCCCGAATGAGATAGCCCCGAAAATCGCATTGCCTAATTAGACTATTTACAACCGGACCGTTCCATCAAAACTGGTGGTATTCAAATGTCAAACGAATTTTACCGGTCCCTCTATCGAGGTTTTCCCTCATAGAGGGACGGTTACCGGTCTAGCTTCGGTTGTCATACTTATCTATACTGTTTCCACTTGACCTTAGAAAAAAAAAAGACATCAAATTTGCTCAGATGAGACATTACACAGTCACCTTCATATAACAGGGTATAATCAGGGTCCTCATATAACCCATGCTCAAATGTTTGAGCATGACAGGAAGAATTCTGATGAGGACTCGTACATGCCAAGTGCGAAGCGCAATGGCCCACTTCCGCACGTCTTGATGCCATGGCTCAATGCCCAAAAATAAGCAACGGCGCATTCTTGTAAGTTGCTGCCATCTCTTGCTTCAATTTATCTCTGTTCATCCAGTTTATAATTATTTGTTGTTCTTCGCAGATAAAGACGAGGAGTGATCAACTACTGACTTGGAAGAAGTTCTGTTAAGACTCGACGATTAAGATCACGTGTGATAACTACGCTAAGTGCTCTGGCGTGACTGCGGTGGAAACACCACTTTGCACTGTTAAACTCAGACTGTACCTCTTTCTTCGCACACTCTTGTGGCCGTTGCTTCTTGTTTTGAAGATGGAGAGGATGTTTGAAGATATGTCGCACAAGGGTACTACATTTGATACAGACCAAACTTTGCGTACGAAGAAACTGCGGGGCAATGGACAACTTGCTCAGGATTTGGGCTCATCAGGATTCGCGTCGAAGCACGTTAAACAATCTCATAAACCCTCTATCGGAAGCCGGAGCTCTAAAGAGCGCGTCGAACGCGGTTCTCCTTCCGGTTCGAAACACAAGAAACCTGTTGAAGATTACAACGAAGAACCCGACGAGTTGGACTTTCTATCCGGAATGGACTCGGAAAACGAGCTCGACACAAAGTCTTCAATGCCATTGGTATCTTCTCAGCTATCAACTCATGACCCGGAGCACCAATTGGCTAGAAGCAACACCTTGAAAGGTCTGAAATTCAATAAAAACAAATCAGAAAACGATAATGCTAGTATTCCTTCGAAACCGCGCGGGCCAAGCTCGTCTATCCTTGAGCCGAAAAGTCCGAACCTTTCCAGCGCATCTCGTCTCTCTCCTCCCACGAAACCTGCGGCAAAATCATCATCACAGTCGCGTAAAGTTTCTCAGTCTTCGCATGTCGCTTCTAGAAAACCTAGTGTGGAGAAGGCTAGCAGTAGGAGCGTCCTGAGGGTGGTTGGGAGCTCCAGCTCTTCAGATAAGGATGACGCCAGGTCTATTCGCAGGACTAAGGGAGAGCGGAAGGGAGAGCGGAAGGGATTAGAAAGAAACACCCCTGCTGAGCCCTTGCCATCGAAGAAGGCAAGGCCCAGACCGAAGCCACTACCTGCGAAATCATCATCGTCCTCTGTCTCCTCTGCCCTTCTCAAACCTCCAGTCGGTAAATTGCAGCCTGCGCCCCCCGCCGATCTTCCTGTCTCCTTATCACCAGAGAACACGCCTAGGATGAATCCAAAGTCCCTCTTATCAAAACCTGAGAGGTTTCCTCTTGCTGCATCGCCCGAGCGCGAGAACACACCCAAGAACCATAAATCTCTTCTCAATGCACGACCTGCCGCCTTCCCGCTGTCGCCCAGCCTTTCTGGACGGAGGAAGGACGTTCAGAAAAAATCAGCGTCTAAACAGTATGAGCTGATGAGGGAAGACTCCGACGACGATGAAGCTTTATCAAAAACGAAGACCAACGCTGTCTCAAAAGCAGCGCCTTTCCCTTTGAATAGCCCGTACCCCAAAAGCATGATAAGCATCCCAAATAAGAGCGTCGGAAAACGCTCGTCGAATGTTTCTCCGCAAGAAGACGATAGTCCGCTCAAGAGACAACGTCGGGATGATGATATGTATGTTGTGCTAATATCGATGGCCGTTCTCTCTCATGGTTCTGTTCAACGGCTAGGGTAATCTCTTCGCCTCCCCAAAACCTTCATTACAGCGATGATAGTGATGACGACGATTACTGTACGTATGTCACTTATTTTGCCTTTTGATTATCCCAACAGTCAATATCACAACAGTTTACAATCCATCGGTTGACGCCAACACCCTGTGTCCATACTGCGACGAGCCTCTTCCTGCTTCGCCCACGCCCCATCTCAAACACCTCCTTGCTACTACTGCCAAGAAATCCATTCGTGCGCCAAGACCGACGAATCCTATGGGTCGCAAAACCGCTGTGAGCGTCTTCATCAATGTCTGCCAGCGTCATCAGTTTGAGAGCAAGATCCTGCCCGAGGCAGAAGCAAAAGGCTGGCCCAAGTCGATCGGATGGGATTTAATTCATGAACGAGTGATGAGGATGAAGAACCATTTGGAGGCGCTCATGGAGAATTCTATGCTTGAAAATGAGAGGGGCGATGTTGATTATGATGAAGAGGGTGATGCCGGTGAAGGGAGTGGGCAATGTAGACGGGCTAGAGATAAATGTGTTTTTTGGGAAGACGTGATAAAAGAGGTAAAGCAGAAGGGAACCCGTGCAGCTGCCAATGTCAAGAGTCAGTTTGCAAACTTTCAGAATACTCAACCTGGATAGTGAGTTTCTTCGAAGATCTTCGAAGTTATCTCCGTCTGATCACCTCTCAGCTATGGTGAACTGGGCTCTGTTCTAATCCATCAATCCCTCTACGAACTCTTCCCTCCAGAAAGCACGCCTCTTGAATTGGTCTCTCCGCTGAGTCCCAAGGAATTCATTAACCGCGTCTTACTCCCAGAGGTAGCCCTAAGGCTCATCATGGAAGACAAGTCTCTTTCTGGGTCCTCTGGGGCGAGGAAAGCGCTTGAGATCCTTCGAGACAGCACCACGTATGGCGTCGCAATGTTCCCTGAGGACGCTGGTGAACGAGTAGAGGGTGCCAGCGCCAAATTGTATACTAAAGGGAAGAGAAAGGGTAAAGGAAAAGAAAAGGCAAAAGAAACAGAGAGATATCATTCAGAAGATACGGAAATCGAAACTACGGAGATGAGCGTTGCAGATAAAATGGTCAGGGAGAAGGCTCGCAGACGCAGGTTGGAGCTGGAGAAGGAAACTGAACAGGAGGAGATGATTCACCAGGAACAGACGAAGCGCCATCGCAAGGGCAAAAGTAAAAGAAAAAATCCCGTCGTTCAAACGCCATCACCTCAGAACCCCAAACCCAAACCGAGACCGAAGCCGAAAGCGATTCAGAAAAACGCAAGCTCTGCCTCCCTTGCTGGCATGGATGTTGGATCCGAGCCTGAAGCCGGATGGAGGTCAACTTTTTCGGATGGGCCCGCAGAATACTCCGACAACAACGGCATGGATATGGAAGCTTCCGATGTTGATGCTAGTAATGAGCTCGTGAACTGGGCTTTGGATGACCCGGCAAACATGGATGCTTTCTTTCTGACGACAGAGAATAATCGGTCTCCGCCTAACTCTATTTCCGGTCTTTCCTTCTCTTCCAAACTCCGTGACGTCGGATTTCCACCGTCGTCGTCGTCTTCGAAACCTGATAGTGCTGGGAGTACCTCTCATACGATGATCATATCCTCTTCAGAAGACTCAGATTCAAACATTCGGAAATCCCGCAAACAAACTAGGAAGATGTCCACCAGAACTAGATCACCTAGTATCAAAATATCTTCACCTGACACAAAACCCATTTCAGTACTCACACGACCACCCCCGTCTTCTTTTGATATGGATGATACACCCAAGGCTAATAGATTCCAGCTGTCGATGTTTCCGGAAGTCCCTTCTACGTCATTTTCCCGTCGCAACGGCGGAGGGGCTGTCGACAGAAATTCAGGAGAAACACACAATACTGATTCAGATGTGGTGCTCAAACGTTGGCACAACGATCCCGATAGTGCGCCTCTTGCTTTTCTACGGCAATCACGGTCAAGACCGAACGTTCAGAAAGCGCCATCGTGAGCTCTAACCTCGTGTTATTTCTATTCAATGAGCTGACATCTACATCCATCCATGCTTTATTTGAACCCCCGCTATCATTGACCTTTACTCCATGTTAGAAAACCTGAGAGCCATAAAGAGAAGTCGACGAATAATATTAAATCAACTGTCAAACGAACAGAGTCGATGAAGTCTGAAACGGATTCTGGCTGGTTATTATCCGATAGAAGCGAATGAGCGAGATACTGATAAATAAAGTAAGGATACATATCTTTTAGTAACCTTGTGTAATTCTGCGCAGTAAGTAGTATCAGTCAATAATATAGTATAACTTCGCCTAAGTACCAGGTTAGGAAATGCCAAAGCGTGAATTTGGCTGCCATATTTGGAAACTCGCCACCCAACACTTGGAGTTCAACTTGTTGAACTCTCGACTGTTTCTAACGAAGTGAAAAGACCATCATTAATGTAAAATTTTCGCTCTCTCAAAATTCTCATTGGTTTAGGAACGAGAACTTCCAAGAGCTCAGGAACATGTCCAACTCCTGAGCCTTCTTTCATTCATGTGCGTCTTGGAACAGGCCATATCGTACGTTATCCTGCCCCCCTTGCTCAAGCTCTTCTCATTGATTCCGTTTCGCTATCAGATAACACTTATTCTGAGCTGTCCATTTTTGTCATAGCGTTAGCCTCTGAGTCCTGGGCCCTCCTCTTGTCGGGAAAGTACATCCGAAAGGCACTCTAAAGGCAATCTATCTTGACTTTTCTGCTTCGGCTTGCATCATCTAGCTAGTATTCTTAATGGTATATTTGCTCTATGCCATTGAATCAGTGGGAATATTCGTCAAAAGATGGATATTTCAGGCGCCAGGTGACTATGACCCCCGGTATGACGAAGAAGATAAGGACCTTATCTCCGCACAGAGCGCAATATTCCGGGACCGAAGCGTTCTCCATGTGCAGACTCAGTGGTCGGCTTCATGCGTTATCTCGACTAGAGATCCCAAGGTCAGAATTTCAATCAATATCTGCCAGTGTTTGTTGCTCTTAGGGACATTTTTCGGAAGGTTTCATATACTCACTGCACACCGCTGGCACAATAGAAACGTTATCTCTATCAATTGGCTGCTCGTCACCGGCCTAGCTTCTTGAGTACCAGTGAGCATATCGATCTCCGTTCGCGGGCTGGTTTGTTTTTCCTGTTCGTGACTGAAACAGTAATTTATCTTTGCTTGTGCGCTCTCGGAAATTCGGCTTCGATGCTATATCAGTATATGCAGCGGATTTTTGCCGATAATATACATAAAAGACTCATTCCGATGCTTTCCCTCAGCTCTGCTTGGACTGTCAGAGTTCAGATCGTTGATAATAGTTATGTGTTATCTATTTTCATCATCGAACGTACAAATTTATCTTCAGACTTGCGATATCTAGATAGAACGCTCCTGAACGGATGGTACGTACGGTCGGATATATGTCCGAATCATACTACCAGGTTCACAAAATTGTGTTGTCTACTGAGCTCAAGGTACACCATTAAGCTATGGTACTCAAATACCATTCATTCGACATACTTCAGTGACACCGCGAGCTCGGAAATATCTTTCTTAGCTGTCAAATTTCGTTCGAGATTTCCTCAGATTCGTGCGTCGCAAGGCACGCCTTTGCCACTTGTCGCAATAGGAAACGTTCAGTGGATTCGCCTGTAATGAATTACTGAAGAGATATAAAAAAGAATGTACAACCGTTCAGATGGTCTACGAGCAAGTTACAGTCTCGATACCTCCCTTGGTCGGACCTCGCTATGAAGTTCTCTACTATTCTTTCCTGCAGCGCCCTGATATTCTCCAGTGCAGCGCGAGCTCTCCCTCGAGGATTCTCCGACCATGTCTCGAGACGCTCAAATCCTTCCTCTCGCATTGAAGGACCCCAGCCTCAGACCGCCGGTACCTCATCTAATGCAACTATCCAATACAGCGGAAACTGGTCTGGCGCTGTTCTTGTTTCGCCTCCGACTGGTGAAACATTCAACAGCGCTGTAGGAACTTTTACAGTCCCGTCAATGCCTTCCGTTAATGGGAATGGTGCTGCCGCTGCATGGGTTGGCATTGATGGTGATACATTTGCGACTGCAATATTACAAGCTGGTGTATTCTTCAGTGTCACCGACGAGACCGTCGAGTATGGAGCATGGTATGGCCCTTTTCTTTTCCAAAAACACACATGGTTCTGACTGCGCGCAAGGTATGAGTGGTGGCCTAGTAAGCTAGAGTATTTGATTTCTTTGACTTGACCTTTATCTAAATCGTTTTTTCGACAAGACTATGCTACTGACATCGACACAGACGACTTCCCGGTCTCTGCTGGGGACGTAATCACTGTCAACATCGATGCTTCAAGCAACAGTGAGGGCATTGTCACCTTGACCAATGAGTCGGCCGGAAAGAGCTTTGTTATCAACCTCACTTCACCGACTAAATTGGTATGTCCTCCAGTGTAAGACTTTCCTTGGCACAAAATCTCAAACGATGTTTCTCGAATAGTCCTACCTGGGAGGTCAGAACGCTGAATGGATTATCGAAGATTATACGCAAAATGGTGGGCTCGTCCCGCTTGCCAATTGGGGCACTGTCACATTCGTCAATGCCTCCGCCTCGACTTCAGCGAACAATACACTCGGCCTTGAGGATGCTACCATCTTTGACATCGAACAATACAACGACATCATGACCTTCGTCACAATCGAAAGCGATTCTTCTGTGTCAATCTCCTATGCATGACAGATAGACAAATCTTTACTTAGAAGTTCGGTGTACATACCAGTTTGGTGGAGGAATACAAAAAGACATGAAGCTGCTGTGATGAATCGACAATTCAGGAGACGAGTTGCCTCAGTTTCTTCACCGTTTCATTGTCTGCAATTGGACAATCGCAAAATGATGACTAGGTTGTCCGATGAGGCAATCACAGAGTAGTAATTGTGCAGAAATTTATTGGCGCCGTTAGGTTCCTAACCCCTAAGAGAAGAAAGATTCGAATAAATTGCTGACTTCAATTCACTTTGGACACGATACGGGCATTTCCTGGAGTGGCTTCGCTATAGGTCCAGTCCTTTGACATATTGGGAGAAAAATTGGGAGATGATAAAACAAATATTGGGACACCACATCTAAATTCGACTACCATACACATCTTTGGGTGCAACACCAGCTTGACCTTTGGCAATATTGGCTTGCGCCCACCTGGATAGTGAAGAGTTAATCACATACCCTGCTGTTATATGAAAAAAAAACTCACTTTTTAATTCGAATGGATTCAATAGCAATGAATCCTGTTGTGTCAGAAGGCTCGAATCCACCAAGCTCATCCATTGAAGCTTGTTGCTCATCATAAAGTCCCTGTAAAAAACAGATGAGGACGGGCCCAATCAGAAATTTGCAAAGGACGATACACACCTCAGAACTTTCACGACCCTCGATAATAACATTACCCTTGTACAGCTTGAGCTTCACGACACCGTTGACTGTCCGTTGACTAGCTGGAATGGCAGCAGTGATGAACTCCCTTTCGGGAGTGAAAAAGTGACCATTGTACAGGATCTTGCTGAACTCAATAGTGACGAATTGATCACGGAGAGCACGAACATTCCTGTCAAGAGTGAGTCCCTCCAAATCAATATGGGCTGCGCGCAAGATAGTAGCGCCGGGAGATTCGTAACATCCTCGCGATTTCACGCCGATGAAACGGTTCTCAACTATATCAATACGACCAATGCCATGTTTCCGGCCTAATGTGTTCAGGGCAAGGAAGATGTCTACTGGGTCGGTGTGGGTTCTACTTGAGTCTGGAACAATGACCTTGACAGGAAGACCAGCCTTGAACTCGATGGTGATTTGTTCGGGTGTTTGTGGGGCATTTTCTGGGGAGGTGGTAAGTTTCCACATGTCAACGGGAGGAGTAGTGTTGGGATCCTCGAGGATACCGGCTTCATATGAAATATGGAACAGGTTTTCATCGGTCGACCAGGGTTTTGCGGTTGTTTGGGTGACTGGAATAGATTTTTCTGCAGCATAGGCAAGCAGATCCTTTCGGCCTGCAAACCGATGGTAGAACTCTAAATGGTATGGAATGCTTGAGTATTGTGGAGTTCAAATACGTGTTGGCTTGCGCACCAGGAATTCGCCATGGGGCGATGACTTTGATGTCGGGTTTCAATCCGTAGAAGGCAAGCTCAAAGCGGACCTGGTCATTTCCCTTTCCGGTACATCCGTGCGACACGAAGCTAAGAAGTAAGAGGATAAGAAGAGATTAAGTGGAAAGATAGCCGGATACTCACTCGCATCCCTCCCGATCTGCAACAGCAATCATGCCACGAGCAATCACTGGCCGAGCCAAGGATGTACCGAGAAGATAGACATTCTGATGAAGTTTGGATCTAAATTCATCGTTCGATAAAAGTTAAAGAGGATCGACGTACCTCATATATACAATTGGCTTGTACTGCGGGATAGATGAGTTCATTGACGAATTCGCGCTTCATGTCCTGTCATGAATGACGGTTAAATGAAATATTTACGACTCCGCAAGTCATTATTTACCTCCAAAAAGAATTTCTTGGCTCCGACTTTGAGTGCCTTCTTCTCTGCAGCGGCAAAGTCCTGACATTATCTATTGAGACGATTCAACTGGGACAAAGCATAAAGCTGACCTCTTCTTGGCCGACATCTGCCATGAAGGCGTAAACTTCGTATCCTTGCTCGATTAACCAGGCCAGGATACATGAAGTATCTGTACGTATACGGTGCATGGATTAGGCGGGAGCCCTATAACATATTCCACAGCTTACCCAGTCCACCAGAGTATGCAAGAAGTACTCGTCCGGAATTTGCGGGCATCTCGTCGACAGAAAGTAGAGAAGAACGATAATTCGAGTCAGAATCAGGCGCAGCGCCAAAGTTTTTTGTTGCACGTGCTTATCTTCGCGTTTTGACTTAATCTGATGTGATCAACGATTTTGTCACACGCAGTTGTAACGGCATACTTCCTCTTTGTTCTGTCACTGTGCATCTTCCATCATGGACTCTGCTCGTCGAAATCCATCTTCCTCCAATCACAGTACCAGCAGGCGATCTAGGAATCCACATGCACCCCGTAGAGGCCCCGAGGAATTACTCCCCAATAGCATGAATGCCTTTATAACTTCTCAAAGAAGCAAATCTCGTTCGCCATCTCGTGCTGTTAGAAATGATCCCTTCGCGGCTCTAAATGCCTCCATGACCACCGTGAAGGGCTATTCCAGCGGGAATCGCTCTTCGAAGAGCAGCGGCTCCGCTAGTGTTAGACAGAGCACTTCATCCTATGATAGCGACATGATCACCGATTCTGGCCAACGCTTGAGGTCCAATGTCACCATAGCCGCGTTTCAAAGACCAAATGGTAGCAGACCAACGACTCCTGCAGCCCCCAATCTGCAGAAGAAGGACAAAGGGAAGGAACGTCAATCGAAATCACATGGATCTACAGATGCGTCTTTCTCAGGGCCTATAGCAGTTGCAGAGTTTGAACGGATGAGGATTGAGATTGAGACATTGAAAAGCACATTGAACGACCATAAGAAGAATGCTAGGAAACAAGCTAAGGTGGCGTTCATCTTTATCTATTGTACATACCCTTGTTAAAATTCCCACTCTAGAAAATTGATGAACTCAAAGCCGAAATTGTCACAGGTAAAGCGGTAAGGTCTCCGCTTCTGTGATGTTTGATACGTTGAGCGAGCCCAGTCGTAGACAAGAGACGAACAGGAAGCACAACTTCAATTATTGAAATCCAAGCATTCTCGTAATGAAGAACTGCTGAATACGTTCGAAACAACTCTCACATGTAATATTTGCATGGAACTTTTGAACAAACCCTTCTCGTATGTGGTCCTTTTTACGTATCCTCTGGTCCTGGCCCACATATGATTTCATAGATTATCCCCCTGCGGTCATACGTTCTGCCTGCAGGACCTTCAAGAGTGGTTTAGGAAAGCTCCTCCAGCGGACGAAGATATGGATCTTGACATAGATGATCCCGACTATGTCATGTATCGCCAGAAATCATGCCCTGCCTGTCGTGCTGTTGTTCTAGGTCGACCTCTGCCAGTCTACCCTGTTCGGGATCTTATAAGTGCTTTGCAAAAGGCTAAGGTTTCCGGAAATGCTGCTGCTACTGTCTCTACCCGTCGTAGCAGTAGCCCATACGTTTCAGAAGATCCCTGGGAAGGACTCTTCCCCGATAACGACGAGGACGAGGAAGACGAAGAAGAGGATGGACTAGAGGTAGGAGCCATGCCGTTTGGCTTCTTGTACAGCGAATCCGATTCAGAGATGGAAATGCACGACGATGACAGTGAATACGATAGTAATGGCGAGCCTGAGGAAGAGGAAGATAACAGCGCCATAGATGAAGAGGAAGAGGGTGAGAGTGGTGAAGACGTAGAAGGAGAAGGTTATAGTGAGGGGGACGAGGACTACTATGTCTCGCCTCAATGGGAGCCGCCCTGCTACCCGTACCCAGGAAATGTCGCTCCTGGCCCTCAATCCCAATTAGTCCGGCGCGGCTGTCCACCTTGGTTATCCTCTACTTACCGAATACGATACTCTCATAACAATGGCCTGGTCGGGCATCTTAATTCTTTGGACCCAGACGACGTGGGAGCTCCTCCACGTGGACCTACTAGCCGCATGCACCGACTGTTCCTCGGGTGGAATATACGCAACATAGACGACCAGTCATCGGAACTCAGCCAAAGATTTTTCATGGCTCAGATACTAGAAGATTTTAGGAACGAGCCTTACAAGTTTTCCATTCATCAACGGGCCAATGGTTGCTTGGATGTTCGTGTCCTAGTACCAGCTGATGAAGTAACCCAATATTACAGTACGGAGTCGGAGGGTTGGGATTAATAGCAGAGTACACCGTCGCTCGTATATCGTTCAGGAATAATTGAATATACCGTCTTTCGACGTTTGGAAGGCAACTAGGTGGCAATCGGTTGAACAAAATCAGACATTTGTATTACAGATAGATGTATGCTACTTCCTATTTCTTACAGGTCTTCGTCTTAAGTTCGCATATACTCTCTCGAAGTGTGAAGAACGGGGAACCAAACGCCAAGGTCGGTTTCTTACCTGGCTTTCGCCACTCCAAACCTTCTCCAGGCTCTTCATCGATGACACGTTGACATACATTCGCATGAGAACATGCTCAGGTACGGAAATGCTCGCTGCCAGATCTGTTAGGCCAGCACTGGCGCACCTTCATTTTTCGTAAGAAACGGACAGTCAAAACATCGTATAGGCAAGGAGATGGTGATGCGAGACATGTCTAATACGGCAGTGACTGTGACCTCGATAGATCAGTACGAAGAACTTGATCTTCATGTGAAGTAATCCATCTGATTCCTCCAAAGTTCCGCTGCAATGAGGCTCGGCGCAATCACGTTGACATTGACCAGGATTCATGGTGGCTCAAAAGACGAGTCACGTAAGGCAAAACATGGCAGCAAAAAGCTACCGTGCTGAATTAAAACTCTCGAGGAGTATTGAACCAAAGCACTCACAACATGGTGGCCCCACTGCGACTAGTTCGATACAGAACAGCTCCGGAACAGCTGACATTTTTTTACCGTAATAATGGCGAGGTGAAGTCCTGTGATCCTTCGAACTTGAGTATACTAAGGGTCAGACTGAAGCATATCAAGTTCTAGTCAGCTCCCGCTTTTTTCATTGCTTCCACGTTCCAATCCCAAACCCTTTTACCAAATTCATCATCGTAGCATTGAGTATGAGGAAGCTTGTCCTCGAATTTACTGGAAGAACACGGTTATGAAACAACGTTTATCCACTTGCAGGTTGGATAATACTCACGCAAGTGGGACTAAGAAAGAGCCGTTGTGGGAAGAGTCTATCGTAGCTGCGGTCCCTGCATACAACTAGGTAAGCGCTCCATATTGGACTGGTTTGAAGACGACATGCTAGAATGGAGTGAGCAAAGACATTGAGTACATGCTGGACCTTCCTAACGTTGAGTATCCACATAATTGGACGGGGGATTCCCAGCTCCCTCGTTAGGCTCGATTGAACGGGACCAGGATGAGGTGCCAAGCTTAAGATATTCGGGTATCGCTGAGCGAGCTGGCGAGCGATCAGTATAGTGCCTAACTTGCTGTTGCCGTAGCATTCAAATCGAGTAGCATTAAATCCAACAGTCGGATCGTCCAGTGGGATTCCACGCTTTGGGGCTTGTTTGGCACCATCTGATGCAATGTTAATTATACGCGCAGTACCACAGGGCGCATTTTCAGCAGTACGTTCCAAAACTGAGAGAAGGTGCCAGTACGTGAAAACGAAAGGTCCGAACACATTAACGGCCCATTGCTATCGATGGCAAAGATGAGTAGAATATGTTAGACATATGTATATATCACTTACATATTCGTATCCATCACTAGAAATTTTGCCTTTGGGAGTACCCATAACCCCGGCATTGTTGTACAAAACATGTAGAACACTCTCCTTCCTTAGATCAGCTCCTTTCAGTACTGAGGCATTTTTCGCGTTCAATTCTTGGCTTACGATTTAAAGTCTTCAGCAGCTGCTTTAGCACCGTTGGCAGTAGAAAGGTCTAAATGTAAGAAGAGTATTTCGCCATTGACCGTGGCAGGATGAGAAGTATAAATCTCGTTCATAGCTTGCTCATATTTTTCCTTCGTGCGTGCGGCGAGATATACTCTGGCACCCTTCGATGCTAGGACAGTTACAGTCTCTTTGCCGATACCACTGTTGCCGCCTAAGCTCGCGCAAATCAGCAGGGTGGAGTATGTCGGTTGGCCATGCATAGCCCTCACCGGTAACGATCACTACTTTGCCATGAGGGTCTGGAATATCAGATATAGAGAAGGACATGATAGTGGTCGAGACTGAAAGTTTGGTACCACTAACCAGCGAAGGTATTAAAGATTCAATGGATTCGGATTCGAATGACAACGAAGGTGTCTACGTAGCCATTCGGCCAAAACACGAGCACGTGATTCTTACATGGTGACGCGAGTATATTTCGTCCCGTGTATCACCGTATGTTGTCACAGACCTAGTGTAGTCTGGATTTCCTATAGCAGGTATCTAGATCAGGTTGGGTTCTTTGAATCCCGATTTGACTCGCACTTTGGCCTGAATGCTGACTAGGAAGAAGTAGGAAGAAGTGCCAGAGTATTTGATTGCAAGTATGGATACTATGTCGGGTGGTCAAAATGTTGTAGAGGGAACCCTTTAAGCAGCTCGAGCACTGAATGAAGTGGTTTCCATCAGAAAATATTGCACTTAGAACAGGGGAATGGATTGGCACAAGGCGGATATCGTGTAGCATAGTTCAGGCTCGGGCCTGCTGTGAAATATAACTGTCAGTGTAAGTGATTCACTTGATCTAGGATGTAGCTACCATAGTCTACACTAGATACAGGTTAAAGCTTAATATCTGCTCATTGTCTGCGCGGGTTCATTGTCCTCCATTTGAGGTATAATTTTCGCACCTTGGTCTGTATGGTAGGTTGAAGTTTTGGACAAGTACTACTATTGCTACTATTTCGATGCTCTTCAATTCTTTGCAGGATTAGTTCTTGAAAATAGGTCAGTAAACGATTACAGGGAATTTTCGTGGTATATACGAATGCGCGTCTGACTCATTTGGTTCACCATGACTCATTTTCCACCATCTACACGCGTTCATCGTGCACTTACAGCGTTGGCCCTGAGGTAATTCAGGGTAATTCTCTATCGCCATTGTGCCGCAAGAACACAATGATTTCCGCGGGCACATTGAATATTGCGACTCAGCTTAATTCATCATGCACATTGCTTCTGGGCATTAGGGTGATTATATCTACCGCTCTTCTTCGTATACATCTCCCCTCATCTCCCACGATGAACTTTACGGAAACTCAAGGTTCCACCATTGTCTGCCGGTTCTGGTCGAAATCAAGATTCTACACCGTGTTCAGGAAGGGCAATCATTCCCACTGATCAAACGTCGTAGTAGATATCTGTGGCATCTATCAGAGGTCCATATGTCTAGTCCATGACCATGTACACTGAATATCAGTCTCCGGGGACTCGCCTCCCATTCTAAACCTTCGCTCATTCTATCACCTCTTACATCTAACGACACATATAAAGGGATCGTCGTAGGTCCTCATAGGACCCACAGACGAAGTTAAAAACTGACGCGCCGAACATACATCGATCTATCTCGATGGGATCGGGCGGGACCAATCTGAGCAGAAACTCTCATAAACTTTCACCTAGCTTGCTAGGTCCTTTGCCACCCTGAAATTGCCAAGCGCTCGTGCACTTTTTTTCACACGATTGGCGCCTACGTACTGGTACAAGTAGGACAGTCCAACACACTCCGCTACTTTTCGTCAACGTTGAACGTTACGCTGTACACTCGTCACTGACTACTTTTTGTCTTACAAGTCGTTCGTTCCTTCCCAATCTCAGCTTCTGTTTAATTTGGCACCAAACATGACCTATGAGCATTGACCGTTATTCCGTACACTGATCACTGACTACTTTTTCTTTTTCAAATCGTTCGTTGATTCCCAATCTGAATTTGGCACCCAAACATGACTGGGTGCCGACAGCCGCCTTTCGTGCAAAATATTGCTTGTTATATCTTCAGATCACTGTTGGTCCTTAACTGTGCGATGTATTCAATGACTAGCGTCTTCGACTCACTGTCCAACCTCTCCACTGATCATTCCAACAACTATGATGTTCCTTCCCGACGTAACACTGGTGTACAAAGCTACTCTTCTAATGTGCATAAACCTCCCAAACCTCTTACGGTTAAACGTTGTTCTTTTCGTTATGGATGCTGCCTTAGCGCGACAAGCCTGTAAGGAAGCCATGGATCATCTCCTCACCTGCAATGAAGTGTCATTGAATTCTACGTTGGCGATTTCCTTCACTATCCATAATAATGTTGTGTATCACCTGGTCGTATAATGTTCCGCTCTCGGTCGTCATTTGATTCCGACAATTGCTCTTGCCAAGCGTCCGTCGTATCGCAAGTCAAAAGCCATGATATTGTTCTTATCTACGGGGAGGTACCTTCGTCATTTGATTCCGACAATTGCTCTTGCCAAGCGTCCGTCGTATCGCAAGTCAAAAGCCATCATATTGTTCCTTATCTACGGGGAGGTACCTCATCAACACCCTAACCGGCTCACGGTGTGCGCGGGAGTTCCTGATCGTCTGAAAGTGGACCTACGTGGCCGCCATGTCTCTGATTTTGTGGTCGTCTGTGGCTCTAATTGCGGATGCTGGGAATCATATGTTTTCCTCATCACAGAACGTCAATTCAAGCATCGTCATTGAACCGCCCTGCTGTCAACATCCGCTCATGCCCACTACTTCACTTCTTTACAGCGTTGCTCGCGTTCTTCCGTATGAGGTGTGGATTCGAATAGCACAGTTCGCCTCCGAGGAATTGTATGCACTAGCCCTGACTTCCTCGGAAGTTACTTGGCCTGCCTACGATTTGCTATACAGAAACGTAGTGGTTGACCCTGATCGTTTGTTTGCCGCTGCGGTCCATTGGATAAACGGTGAAGATAGAGTTTTGCGCCGTATTCGTTCACTCAAAATCCATTCCACAAACGATCAAGATTGCCAGCTCACCAATGCCCACTTTGACCATCGTTTCACAATTGTTCCTCGTTGGCCTAAGATGATTCAACTTTTTTCCCTGACGCCAGTTCTTACCCGCCTGACGCTTTCCGGTCTGATCTTGGGACCAGGTTTGCCTGGCATCCTTTTACGATTACAAAACCTTACGTACATTGCCCTACGACGTCTTTGTATCCCATCGGATACCGATATTGTCTGGCGCCTGCTATCTCTACCTTCCATCCTACAACTGGAATTAACAATTGTTTGCTGGCACGACGACAACCGCGATTTCCAGTTCGTCAATGCATGTGGAAACATCACCGATCTCACACTCAGTTGGCATTCTGACAGTTATCTCGCCTGCCATGACTGTGTTATTTCACCGCATCATGCTTGCCTGACAATCACGATTTCAACTAACTATGGGTCATGGCCCTCCGACCACTCAATCTCCGGTCATCGTCGCACATTCGTGTCATTCCTGCGCTCATTTCGTTCACTATCTCACCTCAGGATCAAGGGCTGCATCCCGACATTTTCTGCCGTTGATTTAGACCACACCCCGTTGAGCAATACCTTGCAGTCATACCAAGCCCTTGATCGGTGGATATTGTCTACTTCGGGGCGGGCTCTTCATTGCATATGCAGCTTGTCGACGACTGGAAGGACAGAATCTCCAACACAGGCTCTATTTTGGGGAGGATACCATTATTTCTGGGGATGCCTTGTTCTATTGCAATAGATTCTACGCCGATTTGGGGCGTAGTGCACGATATCGTATTAGACCCACGAGAAGTTCAACCTTCTTTGCGTCCAAGTGTGGTCGAACTCCGCTTCCCCCCGGCACTTATTACTGTCTGTCTGGCACCCGAGGTTCTGCGCTGGAATCCTAACTTGAACAAAGTAGTCCACGTGAAACCAGTGATTAGGCGATTTGATTTGCGTCCTTCCTTTCCAGCCAGCGGATTAGGTGAGATTACAAGAACCCAGACACCAGTCGCCCCACTTTTCGCCTCAATGGAACACGAAGTGACTGGGAGATACTTCGAGTCTGTCCTAATAGACATGACCGATGGTTTGAAATCTTTCCTCAGTCTGTATGGTGTGCTTTCCAGAGCGGGTTTGGATGGTAAGTGTTGGATTACTGAGAAGGTCGCCTTTGAACCTTACGACGTCTACTCACCATTGGTAAAAGCAACGTTACAACGTATGTCGTGTAGTTAGTGTATACAGGGAGTGTCGTTATCAATAAAATAAAAAACTATGCAAGCGAGGTGTTAGGTAACCCCGCAGGGGTGCGCTAGTGTAGAAATGGGTGTTACATATTTTCGTTCAAATCTTAGGTGAGAGAAATCTATTTCCGTTCCTCTGATTTCGAACAATTCACTGTCCATTGACTCAGCAGGCAGTGAAGGGTGATGCCAAATGTCTTACTTCGCAAAACTTTTGAGAACCAGATACCCAAGACAAAGCAGGCGGGAAATTATCGAAATCCTTGTATCATATTCTCTTCCCTCTCTGTACGCATTTTCGTTTGGACCATGATTCGATAATCTAACCACTCGACGACACCGCCACGGACGAAATCCTTTTTCCCTATAAGGAAGGTACAAGTCATTATGATGGGATCTCAGATTTTAGTGACAAGACCCCACGAATACCGAAGCCTCTGTCCTCCTCTGACTCGTACACAGGGAAGATCTAATACTTACTTCCTTCTAGGTCGTACGCTATTTACTTATCTCAGGGTGAACTTTGAAGGACTTTGACCGTCTTGAGACAATAATACATCTAGAATTTTACCTTGCCGATTTCGGTGCGCCCGTTCCTCGAAGTTCCTATTGTGGAAGACAATGAGTACAATGTATATGAAGCTACGACCACGCGGGACAATGAGTCCGGAACTATTCAGCGGACCCGCGCGAGAGCGAATACTATAAAGACTTGGGCTTCGTATTGTCTTTTCGATTCCAGCTCCCACCTACCTAATTGTTTTTGCAAAGGAAAAGGTGGTCAAGCTTTGAGAACGACGTTATTGTTGTTCTCTTTACTTGCCAACGCGTCGAGGAGGAGGTTGCTATAGCTAACAACGTCCTCACTACCGCGTACAGATTGTTTTATGCCCCTCATCTGAAAAAAATCATCCCCTTCCACTTCTTTTCGTTCTTTCATCAATAATCGTCTGAAATCGCCCACTCCGCATATTGACTCATGCCTGCTTTACGCACTCACGATACGGCGAGCGACTGTGAGTCCTTGATTTTTCCCAGCACCTCATGTATGTCCTAATTAGCGGTGAAACGTCATTGCAGCACTGGAAGTGAGGACTGGGATGGACCTACCAAATTCTTCATTACCGACGCTAGCCATAATCGCACCAACACCCCGAGCATTTACATTTCCTACTTCTCATAATCTCGACATTAGCCCCTACTCTACACCATCTAATTCACCTTTTGAACCCGATCTTAATAATCCTTTTGGAATCCCGTCTCCAACCTCATCGTATTTATCTACACCGTCACCATTAAATCGAACATTATCTCCCGACTCATCTGTATCAGTATGTTCACCTCGATCGGACAGCCTTGACGCCGAGCGTCGGCCACGAAAAGGCGACAAAGACTATATCAAGCGACCGGAGAACGCGTTTATGCTCTTCCGGCGCAAATGTTGCGAGGATGGGCAACAGGTCGAAGAAGAATCCAACGGGGCCACGACTCGAAAAAAGCAACGCCAGGCGGACCTTTCGAAAGCCATCAGCCGAAAGTGGAAGAGTTTGTCGAAGAATGATCGACAATACTGGGAGGACTTGGCGAAGGAAAAGAAGAAGGTACATCAGGAGAAGTACCCCGGTTATGTTTTTCGACCGCAGCGAGTCAGGGACAAGGATGGGAGGGCGAGGAACAAGAAGTATACCAAGCGCAATAGAGCAGCAAAGAGGAAGCAAGGCGAGGCAGAAATAGAGAGGGAAACAGCATATCTGGTTCCATTCCCTGGTCGATCCACCTCAGCTTCTGGCACGATTCCCGCAATGTCCTATCATACCGTCCACATACCAGTAATTTCCACGATACCCCCTCACCCGTCCTCTGCATCGTCTTCCTCTCTCCCAATGCCGCAGATCAGCCAGACATTTTCTGGGACTGTAGGGAATATCACGTCAAACTTTGAGTATCTCCCTTCTCCAAATTCGATGTTACATTCAGAAAGAGGCCTTCAGGTAATGTCGCAATCTACATCCTGGACCGCTGGAGCTCAAGCTGATGCGCTACACCGACAGTCCTCAGAGTTGATGCGGAACCTCTTCAATCTTCCGGCGCATGAAACCCCGGAGTCAACGACAAGGTCTGTCGCACGACTTCAAGTGCCTAGTAGTCCCCTTTCATCTGCAGCATCATCGCCCATCTCTGGTCCCTTCACACCCTCCTCCGACCCACTTGACCAATCCTCCTACAACAATGCTCAGCTGTACCCATCCACATTCAACCCCGCCGAGACATGCGGAAGTGATCACACTCCGTGGGTCCCCATGCCTGCTGCTATTCAGGCAGGACTCATCCCACAACCAGATGCTGTCCACAACTATTCTCCTTGGGAATCACATAATGCTATTTGGCAAACAGAGTCGAGCATGCTTGCAGGGGATGACTTTGACCTCCAGATCATTCCACCTATCGAGCTCAGCCAAAGCAGTCAGAGCATGATGATGATGCCCGAGTATGGAGACGGTGCTGCCTTTGGTATCGCTCCATCCGCTACCCTGAATAACTTCGCATTGTATGACTTCCCGCAGGAATATTTCCTTCCCGTCGATCGATTCGCCATGAACGAAGACTCTTCGCCGCACTTTGCGATCGAGGATGAGTGCATGCCAGTATCTTGAAGATTCATAGTAGGATATACTCGGATATATCATTATGCTTTCCATATGTACAGCCAGCTGTAGTTGCATGTTGTATAACGCCTATCATATATATTTGAGTATTTGGCAAACCAATCTTGCGAAATGTGCAAACCTGAATTCTCGGACGAGCAAAACCCTCCAGATGCTAACAGCAGATTGCGTTGCCCAAACGGATTCTGTATGACTGACCGTCACTTGGTCATATCATGATATTGGGAGAAGGAGAATTGACTGGAATAACAAGATAGCAGCATTATATACAAAACTCGATACTATCATAACTTAATCGTCTTGCGAGTAGGTGTCATTTTCAGATGAACACCGGAAACAAGCATACGGTGATGAGTAGCACTCCATATCTGCGTTCGTTGGAGGCCAATTTGTGAATACGAGTCCAGCGCATGACTATGTAACGTGGCACACACCTCCGTTTTGGCTGATACAACTCTTGTCCCTATTGACATACTCGTATTGATAATTCGCAGATTTTCTCCACTGGAAAGAATTGACGAATATCCAGTATGGGAGATCGAATTACGCACAGTCCAGCTGGAGCATGAAACGAGAGGTTCATGGCCTGAGAGACTGTGACAGTGGGCTTTCCGGTGATATGCATCTGTAGCGCCACCATAGCCAATGTTGAACAGCTGGATCACGAAAGTTGAGCTTCGACCAGGGCGCAAAAATCAAGCACAACGACGAACAGGTCAACAAGCAGTGCAGAACATCCTCCATGGAGGTTTCCCATCCCGTTAATCATATCTAGGACAACATCAGTTGTAGAACAAATGGGACGACCAGATAAGAATACCTTCTGCAACTTGCATGGTGCAGACCACCCTGCTCTCCTGCATCAACGGTTCTATCACATTCTGAACCAACGAGACCTCGGAAATGTAGATTTTCTCCACTATACATTGTGCAAAAGTTGTTGTGAAATTTCCTTCGACAAGAGTATTGAAGGAGAGTTGGGGATCAACCAAAAACGTCTTTATATTATCGGAAGCATTGCCAGAGATGGTTGCTGGGTTTTGGGTAGTCATGGGTAAAGACCTGTACCGGTTTTGGGGAATAGTCGGGAAGCATTAACCGGTTTAGCACATGCAATCAAGAACATATTTTAATTGAGTTTATGGTTGAGACGGAAGAAAAGCAGATGGTTGCGGCCAGTCTGAGGTTCGGTAAAACTGAATTTCACACGCCCTCGCTTCAACAACGATTTGAACAAAAAGCCATGAGTCCATCACGGTTAGTCGATGAACTTGGCGTTTTGCTTCAGGCTTTGCAGCTTCCCCTTACTCTTAAATCGCCTACAGATCTTACACCGTCTCTTTTATTAGCTATCTTAGAATCCATATTGTCCTCTCGTCTTCCATTATCCCACAATCTTCGAAATGGCCTGTTATCCAAGTCTTCCTCATCCAAGGAAGCCAAGGACGCCAAAATACAGTGCATGAAAATCTTTCTCGGAGTCATCGAAACTGATGTTCTGAAGAAGGATGTCGGGCTGAACAGGATTGACCCGAGAAAACTGGCTAACGGAGATTGGGCTGAGGTTGTGTTTGTAGGGGAAATATTGTGCTGGATTGGAAGAGAATCCGGTATCACAAATGCCCATGATGATCGCGAAGAGCCTGCGTGGCGCTTGACTCCCTCTACCGCTCCTGATATCTCTGATAATTCGACATCTCATCGCTCAACGTCGTCAGTACCCACTGCAGATACCAGTCACAGTTTACACGACTTGGACCATCTGCGTTCTTTCCGGTCGCTCTCCGTCCCATCTTCCCCTCGGTTGTCGCCTCTCGTTCTTCCCCGGCCAATACGACCGCATTGTATCCACGAAGTTCCGTCTTTTTATGCGTTAGACGATGTGGCCACTACTACTAGTGGCTCTGAGCCATCTTCATCGTCCGTGCGATATACAGGTCATATTCAACCTGTTGACGAAGAGCTGGAGCTCAGCTACTTCGAAAATAGTCGACATAGTAGGACGTTAGGCGATCCAGAGGATACAGAACTTGATGTCTCGCATCAGGTATGCGGTCATAGGCCTTTGCTCTCTGTGTATACTTATCTCTTCTCGCTAGCCGCAGGACCTATCTGCATTTGCCGACCTCCTCGACCCGGATCCCCTAGCAAAGACTATATCTCTGTTGCAACAGCGCGCCTTCTTGTTGCGTGAGTTGGCGAAATATCATCACAAAGATTGAAAGTCCACAATGCTCGCTTATGCCTACTCGACCGCCTGCATATCTAAGATTTATTGGGAAATTGTGAAACTTGAGGAGTTTCAATCACATATTTGGACAATGATGTCGTCGTGTTTCCAGCGACTCTCGTCATCTCCTGCCTCCCAGTAAGCTCTTTTCCTTATTGAATCCGGTCACTTCACTTATCCCACTTATCCCAGGTGTTCAATATTTCTTGGAGCACGCCATCTGCACGAATAGATTAAGCAGAAGGAAGCTCGCAAATTCTATGAGCGTGCTTGCTGGTTGTTCGGCAGTCGATTGAACACGCTGACGCTCCGCCACTCCTTCTTCATAGTCGGTGGCTCTTGAATCCTTGCCTGGCAGGAAAGCGGGAAGCGGAAAACTTCAAGGAGCTTTTTCATCGACCCAACAGACTGTGATTTTGGCATGTACCCGTAACACACCTTTATTCCTAAGTTAACCGACCGCCGCTAGAGTTTTCCTTGGGCATTTGGTCAAAATAAGGTATATTCTGTGCAATTTGGGCTTCGAAGGTATTTAATTCTAATCATATTGTACAATCTACACTCCCTTGTGGTGGATCTGGTATAATTCAAACCACGTTTTCAGTCATTCCTAAATCTGCCCTCAGTAGAGCATCCACCTCAACCGGATCCCATCCAAAATGTGGCTCAATAACTGAGGACAATATGTCACCGGCTACCATAGAATTCACCGTGTCAACTGCAACACGCTCGAGATCCGAAAGATCGTGCTCGCATTTTCGAAGGTGGAGTATGAAGCGTGATGTTAAGAGGCCAGAAAGACTTTGATATAAGAGACGGGCAGTTAAACTGTAGGCGGCAAGAAGAAGAGGTCGGTAGCAGGGAAACTCACGGTAGTGTAAGAGCGTTCAAGAGGCGTTGATAAAACCCAGCCTATATGATGCAGCCGGTAAGCCTATGAGCGTCGGATCCATGGATGGTGCCGCGACCAAATCTTACCGGAGCGCGCTGTAACGAGTTTAGAGGTGATGTAGTACGTTATATCGATTGTCAAGTATACTTACAAAATTCAGGATAACAGAAGTTGTCGTGAAAACAGACATGAAGCTCAAGATCTTCATCAGCCTTGAACAACGGACTATTACCGTTAATAAGAAGTACCTGAAATAAAAAATTCCTGATGGTATGTATAACTGAGTAAGATTCTTAGACGGACTACATCGAAACTCAAACCTTGCTGAAATGTTAGGAGCCAGAATCCTTTTATTGATTCGTTATTGGAGGATCGACGACGGTCTTGAAATGTTTGAATACAACCGCACAGATATTAAGACCGCAGAGGAGAACTCGAACACCACCGTCAAGATAGATAGTAGGTCAGTCGCTAGAAGGAGAGAGCATCACGATCAGTGTCTAGAGCCACCATGGCCTCGAACCATACCTCTAAAGTGATAGATGCGGTGAGATCAGTAAGAATGCCATAATCAGCTTGCACCCGCTCACATCGGTATACTGGATGGACCTTCGCATTGCAAGCCAGGGACATGTGCCTAAGAATAACGTTGAATAACAGTTACACAACACACAAGAAAAGCTGATATTGATAGGAAAAGACGCTTACTATGTCCAATCCAACACATATGATTCCAACGCTTGCCAGGTAGACAAATACCATGCGTTTTCGTCCCCAGACGGCATATGCTCGAGCTGTGAATGAAACTGTACAAGCTCCCGCGTAAACGTGTGGAATGGAACTGAGGAAGGAGAATCACCGGACATATGATAGCAGCTCGGCCCAGAACACTCAACGCGCCGATGATTTTATACCAAGTGTTGCAGCTATGTGTGTAGTTGTTTAGAACAATCCAACAATGCGATGGGTGGATGCCCCAACTGCCAAATCATGATTAACGACACAGGTCATGAATATCTCGTGGGACTTGCCCTTTGATTCAACATTTGAGAGATCGCGAGAAGATACAAGACGTTGGCGAGGAGTGCATAGTGGCAGAGGATGTAAACGATGGTGGATATTCGAATCTTTGATCCCCAGATATATTTGACCTAAGTAAAAATCAAACCAAGTCAGCAAAGATCACTGGTGGATAAAGAACGACTTTGCCTCCATGGGGAACATCAAAACCCAGTCATACCAGATGAGGGCTACAACCCAGTTACTTGAATGATAGGGGAGACGTCCGAAACCTGGCGTACCGATACTAGCGTATTGCATCTCGAATTCCAGATAGCTGCCCAAAGCAACCGTTGCAACAGTAAATTCTGTTAGAGAAGAATCCGTACGCTCCGTCCTCATCCAGCCTTTCTGACTTATTTATCTACGCGCACCACTTATTTATCTATGCGTACTTTTCTTTCTACTCGTTGCTGCTTACATACTCTACGATCGAGTACTTATACAGACACTCCTATTTCGCAGCTTTCCCTCAGTTGTTCTCTACTACAACTGAGGGTAAGTCATACTCATATTTAAGTTGATTCTCCATACTGATCCTGTAGTAGAACTCGTTATCCTACAGGTACATTTATTGAATATATAAGTTGTTCTCTACTACAACTGAGGAACTCGTTATCCTACAGATTATGAGACTGGGCTCCCAACGAGCTAAATAGATAAAACCAGAGTCGTACTATGTCTTCATCAACCGGAAACCAAACAGCAACCCTTCCTACATTCCCGGAATCGTCTCAGCTGTCCGGACAGGATACTTGGAAGGCGTTCAAAGATAGGGTCGAGCTGAATGTTGAGTTTAGGGGCCTCAAAGGTTATCTCCATGGCACCATCCCTAAACCAAGTCCAGCAACCTATGTCTATACGTCCATCACTCCCTCATTCCCTAGCAGTCTACATCCATCCCCAGAAGAATGGAACCAGCGCGAGCGCTTGGTAGCCGCAATGATTTATCTCAATTGCACTGATCCCATCGGGGTCGGTATCGACCGAGACAACCTTGCGCATGTCACCTATGCATTCCTAATCAACAAATACGAGAGTCGTGATGAAGAGCTGATTCTTCTCGCCGACACTGCCCTCCGCGAACATAAGTATGACCCCATGACGACTACCATGGAAGACCACGAAAAGAAGATGAACAATCTTCTCAAGAGGCTCCGTAACTTGGGTGGTGCTGTGGATGACTTCCAGTATCGCCTCATTGTCATTAAATCCATGCCGAAAGAATGGAAGGAAAACGTATTGAACGTTCCTGGCCGCACAAGCTCTGAGGCCTTCACCTATCTTAAGCACCTCTACATCAACAAGGTGGAACCAGTTGACGATGAGGACCAACGCATCCAGAAGAAAGTAGCGGCGCTGGTTGCTCAGCACATCGCAGCACACCCTGTCATCGCGAGCGCTGTACAGCGTCGAAATCGACCAGTCTGCACCAACCCTTCCTGTCCTAGGAAGCTTGGTCACTCCATCGAGAACTGTTGGGCGAAAGGTGGAGGTGGAGAAGGTAATGCCCCAAAGAGCTGGAAGGACAAGTACGAAAATCGCACCGCCGCATCCAGCTCAACCACTACTGCCTCTAGCGCGGCGATCCTTACCGATCCAGATCCTGTTGACCTCTATATTCACACCAACCATGTCGATGTTTCCGCTAAGCCGGGTACGTCCATCCATCCGACCTTCACAACACTATCCCCTAATGACTCCAATAGACCCGAAAGAACTACCGTTCTAAATTGCGAGAGTCAGAAAAGGGAGAGTGTTAGTGCTAGCGATAATGTACCTATTTATTCCCTTGTATCGAATCCTATCGAGTGCACCGTTTGCAACGGTAATATGCCACTCTACTCTCCACCTGAACCAACCGAACCTGAGACGTTTCTCGATTCGGCGGCGTCAGAGCATTGCTGGGTAAAAAGGTCGGATTTCATCCATTACGAGACTGTCAGTGGACAAAGTGGAAACAGCGCGATAGCGGGTGATTCTGGCAAGTTCCAGATACCAGGGATTGGTGATGTGAATATCCCAACCCTAGTAGACGGCCTGGAGTGCAGTGTGAAACTCAAAGGAGTGAAACACACCCCGGAATTTGCACACAACCTAATCTCAGTATCAACACTCGATAGAGAGGGGTATAATGGTGAATGGGGGGAACGGAAACTCACTGTAAGGACTCCCTCTGGTAAAGTGGTCATGGTTGGGACACAAGTCGGAAACTCAAAAATGTACCGAGTTGACCGGAAAATCTATGCAAGCTCAGCCAGGTCCCACGAAAAACCAACCGATTTACATACTTGGCACCGTCGCTTCGGTCATGTCGGAGTCGCAAGAATCCTGAGAATGGCACATCGTAAGTTAGTGGATGGATTGCAAGTAACGTCGAAAGAGACACGAGGAATGTGCGAACCTTGTCTATATGGCAAAGCGACGAGACGCCCATTTGACGAGAAACTCACGCATGAGACCAAAGTACTCGAACGGGTGCATATTGACTTATGGGGACCTTCCAGAACTCAGAGTCGAGGCGGGGCTAACTATATGATGCTCTGCTCTGACGGCGCATCCTCCATCCGAGTCCCATATTTCATCTCCAACAAACGGGCAGAGACTACACTCAAGCACTTCCATGAGTTTCGCATTATGGCAGAGAACCAGACTGGGGAACGCCTTCGAACCATTCGGATAGATGGTGGGGGTGAATTTGACAACGATGTAATGCAATCCTACTGCAAAGAACACGGTATCATCATCGAGAAGATTCCCCCCTACTCTTCGGCAGCTAATGGTATGGCGGAACGCGCAAACAGGACGGTGATCGAGGGTACGAGAACTCTACTTGAAGATTCTGGATTATCACCGTCATTCTGGGCAGAAGCAGCAAGTACCTTCATATATGTCGACAGCTTCGTTCCTACTGCTCGTTCACCTGATGTTGTCCCTATGGAACGTTGGACCAAGAAACGCCAGGATGTATCCCATTTACGGCCTTTCGGATGTGAAGCCTGGGCAACATTACCAGAAACCAGAAAAGATGGCAAACTTGCGCGTCAGGCGATTAAAGGTCGTTTGCTTGGATATATGGGCCGCCGGGGCTACAGAATTTGGGTGCCAGAGTGGAAGACTATTATTGAGTCAAGAGATGTCAAATTCGAGGAAGGAATGGCTAAAAGAACTCGGTCTGATGACGAGATCTCTTTCGGTTCCAACGGTGATGCCGGGGACATTAAACCATCAAACGGTGATGCCGAGGTCATTAAATCCGGGGCGCCACTCAAATTAGATTTAGCGCCCTCACCATCAACTCCTCCCTCTCTCTCTCCGCCGTTATCTCCCCTTACACCTATACCTTCTGAACCGGACTCTCTTCCTCAATCTCCTCCTCCTGACTCCACACCCACTACTAAACCTCCAGCTCCCGCATCAACACGTATCTTACGCGAGCGAACTGGCGGCTCAATGAATGTAGATCAACTTGTCCGGAAGGAAATGGGATGGAATCAACCCGATACCGCCTTTGCGCTCGTCGCCCACGAACCATGGGCTTTCGCATCGACCCATGACGAGAGATGGACACCAAGGAACTTCAAAGAGGCAAAGCTCCGCTGGGATCTCTGGGGTCCACCAGCTCAAGCCGAATACGACGCCTTAATGGAGAAAGAGGTGTGGGAGCTGGTGCCACTACCTCGGGGGGCAAACCTCATGGATGCTATGTGGATATTCACGTCCAAGTGGGGAGCACAAGGCGAACTGTTGAAGAGAAAGGCGAGATATGTGGCGAAAGGATATACACAGGTTTATGGTATGGACTACGACGAGACATTCGGCGCCGTGGCGCGAATGGAATCCTTCCGAATCGTCCTAGCCATCATCGTGGTTCTCGGCCTCTCGCTTTTCCAAGTGGACTTCAAGTCTGCTTTCCTCAATAGCCCAATAAAGCACGATGTATACATGAAACAACCAGAGGGATTCATCAAACCTGGCACCGAACACCTCGTCTGCAAACTCAAGAAGTCGATATACGGCACGATGCAGGGAAGCCATGATTGGCAAGACACGCTAGCGGCGGGATATAAGGAAGACGGTTACACCTCGTCCCAAGCAGACCCGTGCGTGCGCTGGAGACGCCAGAACGGGAAGTATACCATTACGAGCACGTATGGAGATGATGTTCTAGGAGGTGCAGAAGGGGATATCGAGAAGAAGAACGCCGTGGAGGACCTTGGGAAGCGCTGGGAGAGTAGCGAGGTGAAATCCGAAATACTTCTGGGGATGAAAATCACGCAGGACAAGAAGACAGGAGCCATTACTTTATCACAGAAAGCCTACTTCACCCGCATGCTCGAACATTTCGGTCTCCAAAATGTCAAACACCGCCGGACTCCACTTCCTCCTGACAACAAACTCGAAGCCGCTCCGAATCCCCTACCAGACGATGAACGAATTTTCATGCACGACAAGCCTTACCGACCGGTTGTTGGATCTATGATGTGGGGTCAAGTTTGTACCAGACCAGATATCTCCTTTGCGGCTAATAAACTCGCCCGCTATCAACTCAATCCCGGGCGTCAGCATTGGGAGGCAGTAGAATGGCTAGCAGGATATATTCTAGAAACCCTTGACTATACGATCACTTACAGGAAGCCGCCGCCCGATTCCGAGCTAACCAAGGGAGAAGGCCTGAAACCCTGCGGGTACCTCGACGCCGACCACGCGGGATGTATAGACACTCGGAGGTCAACATCTGGAAATGTATTCTTCATGGCTGGGGCACCGGTCACATGGAGTTCGAAACGACAGCCAACAGTAGCACTATCGACGACCGAAGCCGAATACATCTCAGGGGCAAGGGCCAGTCAACAGGCAAGTTGGTTAATGTCATTCCTTGCAGAAGTGGACCTGAAACAGGATGGTCCACTAACGCTTCACTGCGATAACTTCGCGGCGGTTAGCCTCACACAAAACTCCAAGAAGAATATGTTGGTCAAACACATTGAAATGCGCTATCACTTTATTCGGGAAAAAGTAACAAATGGCGAAATCACAATGAAGCCGATTAGAACTGGGGAAAATGTAGCAGACATCTTTACGAAGGCCTTGAACGGTACAATCCACTCGAAGTGGGTCAAATTCTTAGGTCTGGATCGCACGGATTAGGGGGTGTGTTAGAGAAGAATCCGTACGCTCCGTCCTCATCCAGCCTTTCTGACTTATTTATCTACGCGCACCACTTATTTATCTATGCGTACTTTTCTTTCTACTCGTTGCTGCTTACATACTCTACGATCGAGTACTTATACAGACACTCCTATTTCGCAGCTTTCCCTCAGTTGTTCTCTACTACAACTGAGGGTAAGTCATACTCATATTTAAGTTGATTCTCCATACTGATCCTGTAGTAGAACTCGTTATCCTACAGGTACATTTATTGAATATATAAGTTGTTCTCTACTACAACTGAGGAACTCGTTATCCTACAAATTCTCACTGCAAAAAGTAGAGTTTTAGAAGCACGTACTTGGTCCCCGCCATGTTCATGCTCAAAACACTCAAGGGAGGGGGAATTGCATTCCTATCACCAGTATTTAAGTCGAGATCAAACGCGGCGACAAGTGCCACAACTGACCTGATTTATAGGTAGAGAACAGTCGAATATATGTAGTATGTGTCAACGCGTCACTCGGCTTGAAATATATCAGAGAAGGTGATTTTCATGTATCAGAGCTAACCGCTGGCTAGCATTCCTTTGTATCATTCATCGATCATAGACTGAGAAAGTTCCTTGACGGTCTGGAGCCCTCAGTTGCCCTCAGTTGATTGCAGGCAGCGTGCGACAATTCAGTTTTCCCAGTTCCTGCTAATATGTATCAGCTAATGCTTCCCAAGTTCTCCGTATCCCAATAATCCACTCCAGGGCTAGATCGAAGGAGAAGCTCCCTCATTGCGTATGCTTGGAGCAACCTTCAAGAAACGACGATATTTGAATCTCCAGAATTTCTATATACGGTGGACAACACGGACACTCTTTAAAATGGGTCCCGAAACATGAACATTATTTAAATAAAATTGCTTTAAACAACGACACAAAATGACTCCCAAGGCATCGTCTATCCCGAATCTTCGCTCAAAGGAGTAGATTGGAAGCGCATGTTATGACTAGATATACTCAGGTCATTGCACCATGGGGCGAAGAGTATCTTCAAACCAATTCAACCTCTTCAAGCTCTGTTCCATGTCAGCATTGTCAATGACATCGTAACTTGGCCAGAAAATGAACATGACTAGACCGATTTGCATAGCAGAAAGAAGGGCCTCAAGAACATCCTTCCGACCCTTAAGGTGCAAAGGAAGATTATCCACAAGACCGGTCCAGAAACCTCGAGTCATTGGTAGTGTATCATCTGTCTCGTAGTCAATTCGATTGCGATTGACTGTAGCAAGAAAGCGAATGCACCAGGCATTGGAACCAAGCGGAAGAAGAGAGGCAGCTTCCCAGTCAATAAGTGCAGCGATACCATTCGACTCATCGTCAAGAATGATGTTCATTGAGTTGACGTCTTCGTGAATAACAGCAAGCGGGAGAACATGCGTAGAAGGGGCCTGGTTTGCCAGGTCCTCGATTCGTGCCCGAAGCTGTGGATGGGTTCCATCTACGAAGGAATGGTCGAGTATATAACGAAGCCTCGGTATGACATACGAGTCAATCATGGCAGAGCTGTCCTCATTGATTGCGCATCGAGCAAGCATACCGCCAAGCTGAGTAGCGATCGAGACGCGCTCAGCTCCAGAGAGCTCTTTGTCTTTTTTGCACCAAACTTTTCCATGTACGAACGGTGCAATAAATGCAAAATGAGCTTTGAGTGGAGAGGCCCGATGGACGAAAGGAACGACATCTCCAAGTTTGGACCGTGCAAGTGCTACTTTTGTCGTGTCTATCTCGTTATCGCGTAACTGAACGACCCATTCCGACTCGTCCTCGAGTTTGATGATAACCGTTTTCGAAAACATCCCTTGAAATTCAGTCATCCTTGTCGAGACCGCCTTGCTCCGATGATATTTCTCGGCGATAGCTGTTGCCTCTGCTAGTGTCTGCTTTAAGCTCAGTTTGGATATCAGCGTTGGCATCGTGAAGTAGTTGAGCAAAACCTACATAACAAAACGTGACTTTTTTCATTCGCTTTCCGCGCGCGCCCACAATCGAAAACAAACAACGGCATCGCTAGGCCTGGAATATTCCATTTGAGTATCGAGCGTGTTGAACCATTGAACGTTGAACGTTTGAACCTTCAGAAGATTTGAGTGCAAGTAAATTTTGGAAATTCAGCTTCGGCACGTCATGCCGCGACAAAAAATTCCCACACCCTCACAACGTTATACTTCTCGAATCTCTCTTGTTTATAAACTCTGGATCTGAGCTTTCATGGCCGACTGATCTATGCTCCTCCTTATCCCTTGTATCTTCACCATCCATTTCCTACAACATTGAAATAATGTCCAATTCTTCACAAAGCAACGGCCGTCAATCTTCATCATCTTCGCGCAGTACCCGGAGCGGAAATGTAAGCTATCTAGCATTGAGGTATGCGGATTATTGATATCGGTTGAACTATAGCCTGCAGTGGAATCAGCTGTTACTCGTCTTTTGGTGTCAATAAAGCAGCTTCTCGAGGCGCTCACACAATGGAGTACCCTGAGCGTCGATGAGTCTCAAGTGAGCGACGTGTATGTCCGTCTAGGGAACGATTTCAATGCTGCCGTGGCCGCTTTCGGTGCGTTCAGCATTGATATGAGGTGCACATGCATTCTATCTATATGCCTGGGAGCTACAAATCTGATTATTTACCTAGTGAATTGATGTCAGTACCAGACGAATTGCGCAATGTACTGGAGCAGTGTTTGGCTGAAGACGCCACTCCAGAAAACCTCGAGGTCTACCTTCCGAATGTACGACTAATCATCACCGGCTTACTGCAAGGTTTGCGTAACAAACAGTCCCTCTATCGGCATCTCGTTTCCGACCACAAACACCGTTCTGACCAGTCTGGCGGTGATAGAGTACAGAGTCGCTCTACACGTTCATCCAAATCTCATCGGAAACAACCTTCCAAGGGACCTGCTGAAAATGAGCGGGATAGCATCTCTCGTCGCAGTGCTGCAAGTTCTTCAAGTCGGAGGCGGGACACCTCTTCGAGTCAAGCTGCTGACTCTGAAGCATCCTTTGTTGGAGGTTTTTCTCCCATGATTTCTGAAGCTCCTTCAATTCCAGACCCCAACGATCTGCCTAATCCGTATGATAGTCGACAGCTCTCTTCCTCCGATTATCCTACTACTCGGTCCCCACCTCCACAAACTGTATCGCCTCCGCCCCCTGCATCCACTGTACCTGCCAACGTAAAGCGATATTCATTGGTGGATAAACCCATACCATCACCCCCCAGTGTCGTAGTTGTTGAACCAGCTAGTCCGGATCCTGAACGGAATGGCATTCAGCAACCTCAGCCTCAAACCAATGGATTTCCTCCTCCACCTCCTCCACCGCCAGATTCACCTCCACTGGATGCCTCACAGGTACCTGCCATGGCCAGCTCACTTGCCGCATTACAAAAGAGTGATGCCCTGGAGCGAAGAGCTTCTAAACGGTTTTCCACATATAACATAACAAAAATGACTGGTGCTGTTGGTCGAGACCGCTCATTGCGGAACCAATCCAACAGGCGCTCACTGGCAGTTTCCTCCGCCTTGACTCCGGGCGAATTGGCTGTGTTGACTGAAGTAGACGATGAGGAGGAGTCTTCGCCAGTTGCTTCGCTAAAGAGGGAAGGAAGTTTCAGGTCGCGCGCAGCTACTCCCGAAACCCGAATTAGTACTCCGCCGGTACCTCCACTACCTTCAACGCCTTCGAGGACACCGGAAGCATCACCTTCTCCTGGGTCTACTTCTGCTCATCGAAGTGATTCAAACATAAAACGAGGTTCTGATTCCAAAATGACTGTATTTCTCCAGCTCGGAAGGGAGGTCAAAAAGGCTTCGCTGGAACCAGGCATTTCATCCTCATCTCTAAGGATGCTGTTCGTGGACAAGTTTTCCTATAACCCCGGACAAGAAAATTTCCCCGCTATATACATCCGCGATCCTTCAAGCGGTGTTCAATATGAATTAGAAGATACCGATGAAGTGAAAGAGAAGTGTCTACTGTCTCTGAACATCGAACGTGTGTCTCTTCTACCATCACTTGGTACATCCTTTGCTCATTGCTTTCTATCACAGCACTGGATCAAATTAAACAACATATCGATGTCCAGATTTCCAATCTCTCTCAGGACATCAAGGAGCTGAGATCTGCGGTAGCAAGCAACCAACGACATTCCCAAATCCCCAATATCGTCTCTTCACCTATAGCAGAGAGCACACCCGCTCCAAGCCGACCTACCGATAGGCAATTCCAGACGGTTGCTCGACGGTTGTCCCGGTTCGTTAGCAGCGCCAATGAAATTTCAGCTTCCTCGGCCAGACCCGCTTCCCCCAATCCTATCTTGCCGCAAATGACCGGTTCCACTCTCCAAGCTCAAATGACAGGAGGTTCAATTATTTCAGAATACTCCACTCGTGTCGTTAGCGACCTCAAGACCCAGTTTGATGAAGTCCAGAATCTACGACGAGATCTGGGCATCATGCGTCAGCTATATATAGAGTTCATGAAACAGACAAAGGAATCATTAGGGACTTTGCGTACACAGACTCAATCTGTCAAACAGCTTGCTACTGCCAACGTCGGCGGTTCCAGGGCCTTCATCGACTCTGGCAAGCAGAAACTCGACGTGCGCACGCAGAACGTTCTTACGGAAGTCGAACGGCTACAGGACACGGTGGAAGCTTTGAAAGACGACGTTCTGAAACGACATATTACACCTAAAGCGCTTCAGCTCAAAGCCGTGAAGAAAGACATGGACACTGTCGCCGTAGAATTGGAGAGTTTAAAGGAGCATATCAAGACCGTAAAACCAATGTGGAAGAAGACTTGGGCGGAGGAGCTACAGAATATCGTTGAAGAGCAGCAATTCCTTACGCATCAGGAGGAGTTCCTTGGTGACCTCTTGGAGGATCACAAAGGAGTTTTAGAAATTTACGGTCATGTAGAACAGGTTATCAATTTGCGCAGTGCAGGCTCGGGACGACGACTCAACGGCCGTGGGTTCAAGCCGCCAGCACCAGAAGAAAGTACTCAAAGTCTGAGTAATGTCATGATGGAGATTAGGACCGCGTCTGTCGACCCGGAAAAACGGATGAAGGCTATTGAGGCGAGTCACAAGAACAGACAGAAAGAGCTGGCGAATCGAGGAGACGAGATGCTGGGGGAGCTGACAGATTTCGTAGCGGGGAAGAAATTGAAGATGACAGGGGGTGCGGAGGAAGCGGAGAGAGTTCGCCAGAAGAGGAATGATATGACTTTGAAGGCAATGTTCACAGGTAGTAGTGCAGCGGATATTTCGCCTATGGGTGGAGATGTGATCTAAGTCAGAACCAGTCGTCTGTGTGCATTCCATGAAATGTGTGTACTCATTAAATTTTCTTTCATTTTTCACTTTCACTTGCGGTCGGGATGCGGGTTTCTCTTATATCCTCTGCAACTGCGTATTCTATTGCATATCACTTGGTTTTTTTTCGTATGATAGTGCTGTTATTGTAAAAAGGCTGTTTAATGCATATGTATTCTAAAGAAAGGGCCTGTATCATATGCTGCATCTTTCACAGGTACTAATTCCTGTCTAGAATGAGTGTTTACAGTATTCTTCACAGAAATATTACTTACCGATTGCATAATTAATGACATAGAGCAATCCCGACTTCCTCCACATTTTCCGTATTTTCTATTTGAACACCGACTGTTGGGTCTTCATTGTCTACAGTGGCATGTAGATCGCCTTGTCGACGCCTCTGCAGGGATCTGGCCTTGGCCACGAAAAGGCACTCTGCGCACAAAAGATCGTTATTGAGATTTATATTTTACAAAGGCTCGGATTCGAAATTTTCCAGAACAAATATTGAAAAACGCACGAGCTAGCTTTCTCCCTTCGCGATAAATCCTGAATCCTCTCGCCAGGAATTTTCACGCGTACGGGCGTCAAGACAATATAGGATAGCTCCTTGAGCATGGTTGTGTTAACTGGTAGCTCGATATGGAACAGTGAAGGAGCTAAGGTGAACTGGGAGTTGCAGAAAGAGTTACAGACGTCCAAGCCTAAATCTTAAAAGCTAAAAGGACCTCTAGAAGCCCACCAGTTTATGTATTAGAAGAGAACAAATTAGAAGCTGTTGCGCACGATACCACGAGGCAAAGTTTCCGCAGAGAGCTTAACCGATTCCAACAAGTAAGTTAGACTGGTTACCGTCCCTCTATGAGGGACCGGACACGGCGGAAGGTTTTGCTACGCAAAATTTGACCACTCATCATTCCTCCTAGTAGACCAAGCCACGACCAGAATTTCATTGTCAAACATGTAGCAGATGATTTTGGTATTCGAAGAGGTGAACGCAACAAGAATCCTTCAATTCACAACTAGGAAAGGAAAGAAAAGTTTATTACACGGTTCGGTTCAAGAGTTGAACGATGAACGCCGGCTTCAGGGGGTGCGGCACTTGCACCATCATCGACATCACTGGGACCGTTGAACGAGCTCGCAACTGAACGTAGGTTAAGCAGATCTGGTTTCGCCATTCCATTGGTCGTCAACTTGATTCTCCTTCATCCAAGATATTCCGAATTTCAAAGTAGGTGTCGACACGAGAGACGTCAAACACTGCTGACGCTGAGAGCAAACGAGGGACGGCGTGTAATTCGAGACACGAGGACAGGGCGTTGAGTTTCCAGGTGCGAGAGGCCAGTGCAGGATCATAACAAGTCGTTTCATGAGGAATATAAAGTCAAATGAGTGATTTTTTTCCCGGATTCGCGGTTCCAGATCACGGTGTAATCGTGTATTGATTTCATGAGTAATAGGGGATCTGTAGGAGGAGCATGTACAAGAGACGGCCGAGGACGGAAGCCGTCATGGAAGTCGTAGACCAGCTGAGCGCGGGAAGTTTTTGCTAGGCTCATTTGTCCTGGTCCATAAAAACCATTTTCCAAGATACAGTGTGTATAAATTTTCACTGCAATGAACGCAGATTCCTTTTGAGTCAATGCGCTAATAGATTGTATGTGTTTTCGAAGAGCTGCTATGATCTTGTGTGGACTGCTTTTCCTGATAAGGAACCTCGGTATAATGTAGTGTTCCGCCACTGTAAAAGCTTGGTAAGTTTGACTAGAATGAACGGATAGAGTATAGTCCTGTATGGTCAACACTGACAACAAAGGTCGTGTCAAAATTCTGGCGATGAACGGTCTCCTTCCATATATAGGGTTAGCCTTCCCTAGACATCCCAGGGATTTCTGTCGCCAACAGAACATCCGAATAACCCTTACGAGATTCTATAGTGTCACTACAAGTAAATTGTAGGGCTCCTGTAAGTAGGTCAAAGTCTCTCTCTTATCCACGACCGCCGCTGATATCATTGCTCATTTCTGAACGGCCAAGACCGGATCTACCAATCCATTGAGTACGATTATTTATATAAATTATAACTTGAAAGAGGACTGAATCCCCTCCTTTTCTTCCAATCCATCATGCCCACTGCTGTAACTGCAAAAGAAAGCAAGGTTGACGTTCTAGTGATAGGTGCCGGGCCAGCTGGGCTAATGTCTGCCTTTGCCCTGGCTCGAGCCGGCATCAATGTCCAGATTGTTGATAAACGGTACGTTAAACGACTTCTCCTGAAGTTCGACGATAAGTTTATTTCCCTAATTAAAGTTCAAAGAAGGTTGCAGCTGGACAAGCTGACGGCATACAACCAAGAACCACTGAAGTTTTCAAGGTGCTTATTCATGGTACTTGTGTATTCGTTATCGATTCTGATCGATCCCGAAATGACAAGAGTTATGGGCTCTCTGATAGACTGTTGAAAGAAGGAACACAGTTACATGTGGCGGTAGGACACCAACGCATGTACACAACACGACGCGCTGACGTCGACAATTTATTATGTTTAGGCCTTCTACAATCCCTCAAAAAGTGGAGGCATCGAGGTAATGCGTTATCAATAGATTCTCTTGAGAGCTATGCTGACTATGCAGTCCAGTTAACGGATCGTGTCCCAGATGTTACTGCGACAGACACCAACTTCCCCTTTGAGGCACGTATGTTTTGACGCTTCCCATGTGTTGGTCTTGTTGAAAATCATTTTTATCCAGGTGACGTTGCATCAAGGTGCAATCGAAGACATCTTTCTCGACAATATGCGTGATATGGGTGTGGAAGTCAGCAGACCCGTCATTCCAACTTCTCTTGAGGTAACCGAAGCTCTGGTAGACGATTTCGATGCGTACCCGGTTCGCGTAAGTCCTTCGGCTACAAAATTCTTCAAAGTATGGTTTTGAGCTCGAATATTATTAGGTTGTATTGGAGAATGAAGACACCGAGACCGAAGACGAAAGGCGCACGGAAATAGTATATGCTAAATACGTCTTAGGTGCGGATGGTGAGTTCAATACCACGGCTCTTAATAGTTTGAATGGCTTTAGAGACCGAAACAGGTGCCCACTCATGGGTCAGAAAGTACATGGGTATTGCAATGCAAGGAGAGCAGACGGAATATGTTTGGGGAGTAGTTGACCTCGTTCCGGACACCGATTTTCCCGATGTACGCAACAAATGCGCCATACATTCTAACAATGGATCTTGCATGATCATCCCTCGAGAGGACGATAAAATTCGTCTTTATATTCAATTGGACGGAAAGGATGTCATGGATGCCAATGGGAGAGTAGACAAGAGCAAAGCTGGGCCAGAAATGATTTTAGATGTATGTATACTTTCTCAATTCCCATGAACAATCATCGAATATTTGTTTCGCAGGTCGCTCGCAAAACACTCCATCCCTTTACTATCAATACGCCAGAGTCTTATGACTGGTGGACGATATACGTCAGTAAGTTACAAAAACCTCTCCTCGTTCGGATGCTTCTGAGACGCACCGCGTTGTTAGTCGGACAACGAGTAGCTGAGCGCTATACAGTACATAACCGCGTTTTCATTGCTGGGGATGCCTGCCATACTCATTCGCCAAAGGTTTGCAGAGCCCTATAGATGGAAGGATCAATTGAGGGACTCACTAAAAGTCAGGCAGGTCAGGGCATGAATGCGAGCATGCAAGATTCGTATAACTTGGGTATGATTCGGTGTGCTGAATCGGAAGACACAACGCTGTATCTGACAAATTCTGCGTGCAGCTTGGAAATTGGCTCATGTATTAAAGGGAACTGCACATCCAACTCTTCTACAAACGGCAAGTAGATGGGATTTTCTCGAACATTGATTGTAAAAGTTAATACTTTCTATGTATAGTACGAACTTGAACGACGACGATACGCTCAAGACTTGATTGATTTTGACAAGAAGTTTTCCACACTCTTTTCTGGCAAGCCCTACTCTGAATTAAACCTGGATGGCGTGTCACACGTAGAATTCTTACAGTAAGTCGGATATAGACCTGGAGGGACTCGAATCGATACGTTGATATAATTTTAGGGCTTTCCAAACGTTTGGCGGATTTACAAGTGGGCTAGGTGTTCAATATCCAAATTCTATGATTATCGATTCGAAACATCAAAATCTAGCGCAAAACATATTCATCGGACGACGTCTCCCACCCCGGCCGCTGTTACGAGCAGCAGACTGCCGTCCTATTGATTTACACGACCTGCTAGTCTCTGATGCTCGCTTCAAGCTGTTAGTCTTTACAGGGGACACCCATGATCCAGCTCAAATGGCGAGAGTTCAAGAGTTTGCGAAGCAGTTCAGCGCTTCTGGATCATTTTTTGCCGAGTTTTCGTCACCGGATTCTATGAGCAAGGTGTTAGACATCGTTACAATAAGCAGCGAGAAGAAAGAAACGATCATGTACAATGCTCTACCTCGTATCCTTTGGTCGCATTGGTCCAAGTAAGCTGATTAGCTCAGACCATGAATACAGATTCTGACGCTATTTTTTCAGAGTTCTAGTGGATGATATTGACATGAGGGGTGTCACAGGGAGTGGAAAGGTGTACGAATCACTTGGGATCAACGCCGCTGGTGCAGTGATTGTAGTACGACCAGACGGATACGTCGCAGCTATCGCGCCATTAGATGGCGTTTCCCATATTACCTCCTACTTCACCACTTTTATGAAGGCGTGTTAAAAGACAGATGCAAATTACATATCATGAGCAATGGGTATCTAAGTACATAGTGAGAGAGGAATGATAAATGAGAAAATGTATCATGTTTTTCGTCTGCGCCCAATCGGAGGCGCTTCCGCGCTGTCGATAGGAACTCTTCTCGGTCCACTGACTCCCCGACCAAAGTCCACCTTCCTCAAATTCGCATCTGATACAATGCTCTTCATACTACTCCTTTCGGCGATCCCTTTGTCATTGTTAAGGTTTGACCCAGTGGATCCAGATGCATGACTCGAATTCTCTTTTTCGTAACCACCTATCCCGACAGAAGTTAATCGATCGCTCATTCGTGTTGTATTCTTCGTGACAGGTAGAGTCCCCATAGATCTAGCCTTTACTTTCATTCCGGGGCCTTTCTCAACCGTAGAGGAAGTACGAGGTTTGGATACCCCGAAAGTTGGCTTGGAAGAAGGTATTTTAGCTTTGTTAGTTATGGTTTTGGATGAATGAGATCGCCGAACAACGATGCTTTGTACTTTTTTCTCCCGTAGCAGAGACTCTGGCCTTGCATATACCGGACTCTCGGGAGGAGACTCTGATACACCTAACTGTTGTGCCAATGTCAACCCTCCTTCGTCGTCAGACGAGGCTCTTGACTGAGGTGTAGGTGGGAACAGCTCTGTTTTCAGTAAGCCATCTCCCGGAAAGTCGTTCTCCAGCTCGTCCGTCTCCATGAGGACCTCTAAGCCTCGGGAGCTGGAATTAGGGTCTAAAGCGACATTCGAAGGAGACCCTGGAGAGTTCCCTAACATAAGAATGCGGCTTAGTGGACTGGGTCTCACAGGTGAATACGCGTGGATCATATGCGTGGCAAGAGGCTTGGCAACCGGGTAAGGGAATGCTCGATGAGCTCCGGCCAAGGGTGTCTGTGGAACGGAATCGACTGGATCTGCTGGGGTTGCAGATGGTGGCACATGGGATTGTAATGAAGGTCGAGAGAGAAATCTGTTATTTTCACACGGTTCTTGTTCTTGCGATGTTTGGAATGTCGGCATAAGCAGCGGTAGAGTGGAAGCACCGGATAGTAGAAGAGCGGGTTTTGGAGGCGGCAAGGATGCACAAGGAGATGGTGGAGGTAGCACGAATGCGGTCGGGAGCAGGGATTCTGTGCTCGAGCTGGTGGACATCAAAGGAGGTATAGACGCGCCGATGGAAAGTGGGGGTGGTAGACGGGGGATGACCTCTGTTTCGAAAGCTGGTTCTGCATCCTTGCTGCCTTGAGATGGAGAAAGTGAAAATGAGGATGACGAGGATCGTCTCCTCGTAGAAACAACCCGTGTGGTTCTTCTGGTAGCTTTGCCGATGTTGATTTGGAACCTTTTGGACGGTGAATGAGGTTTTCGTGGGGAAGACCTTTGGTTGGATGCACTCATTTTCTCCGAACGTGAATCTGAATCATCTCGAGTGAGAGGAAGTTCTGCGAACATGTTTCGGACTTTCTCAGAAGGTTTCTCCTCTTTGGGACGCGTGCTAATCTTAAATGTGAAAATAGTCGGACTCCGGAGACGAAGGTGACAGGAGCACATACCTCAATACTAAGCCTTTCTTTCCCAATTCCAGGTTGAGTTGGTACTTGAGGAAGCTTCTTTTGCTCCTCTGCTTCGGAGACAGCTGAATGTTGGCGTTTGTTGTCCCGAGCAAGTATTGTCATGGTGCTTGAAGGTTGATCTGCCGCAGATCGATTTTCCGCAGCTTGTAGAGCTACTTGCTCTTTTGAATCATCTGGATATGGAACGAATCAGTCCAAAGGATCGAAATACTTGTTTTAAGGATAATCACGGAGTTCCTTCTTCAGCTGCTCAATGACTTGATGCAGCTGTTCAAGTTCAGACGGAGAAGGCATAGGCTGCGGTGCGGGGGAGACGGAAGGTGAAGTTGATATCGAAGATGTGGAAGAAGACAGCACTCCCAGAATGTCTCGGAGTCGCGCAAGCGAGGATGATAGCGTCATGGTGGTAAAGTCCGGAGGCGACAGAGGGAATAGATCGGGGAGTGTCATAGGTACAGGCTGCCAATGAGAGAAGTCAGGCCGGTATGGAGAACGAGGTGTCGCAAGAACGCACAATTTCTATCTCATAGGTGGGTTCTCGCAAACTTGGCGTCAATTCAAACGCGATATTTCTGATTTCGTTGACAGCCTTGAGGAGCATCTTCTTCAAACCGAGAATATCCTTGCCTAACTGCTCGCGTGCCTTCTCAGCCTCCTCTAACGCAATTTCCAGGTAGCTCTTTCCTCTCCCGACAATCGGAACTACTGGTTCAACGACAGTATTAACACTTCCGATAAAGCGCATTCCACTAGCGGTAGCGCCAAGTTTTGCCTGAGCGTCAGAGATCCTGTGCCACCTCTCCATAGCGCGTTCAATCTCCTTTTCCTTCTTCTTCGTTTCGGCTTGGTGGGTAGCTCGAATGGTCTGCAGGGCAGAGCGTGTCCGCTGCAATTCTGCGTTAGTATGTTTGTGTGCAGCTTCAGTCGCCTGCAACGTCTTTGTCGTAGTCCTATTCGGAAAATAGGCTGTCAAAGATACAATAAGATGAACGAGAATGGAACGCACGCAAGACGAGATTTCTGTAAATTCACTTCACTCTCGAAATTTGCCGCAGACTCCGTGGCTGTGCGGTGCATTGATACCATTCGTTCGTGGTCATAGTGAAGAGTTCGTAGTTCAGCTGACAAGTGCTCTGTCCTCGACATATCTTTCTAACAAAGCCTTCAAAGATTGCACGAGAAATCCAGATCAAATCAACACTCACCACCCTTTGAGCCAGCAAGTCCAGAAAACATTTCACAGCCCTGTCCATTTCTCCTTTAGACAGGCCATCGAGAGAGAGTCCCGAAGATGTGGTGAATCCGTGAGCTACCAGCTGAGAATTGACATATTGAAGACTCGACGTTGAAACGAAGGAGTCTTCACAGGATAGTGAAGGAGAGCCAATGTCAGGACTCTGAGAGTTCCAGTGAACAGTCTTGTGCATAGGCGTTGCCGTTGCCGTTGCCAGTGTGGTCATCGTCAAATTCGTTCTGCCTGTTACATAACGTCAGAAGCTCATGCGCCGCGCGCATTATCATGTGATCGAGATCAAGCGCCAATTCAGCGCTAGGGAGTATTTTAAAATTTCTTGATTTTCATTGACATTAGATTTCATTTCGTCAGCTTGCTGTATCTTGACCCGGGCTCGAATTGGACGGAATAATCCCGAAGGACTGTGCATGCCTACAATGATCATTGACGGACTTGAAGATACAGTATAACAAAGTTGTTCAAAGGATGAACAGCTTCATCATGGTATCACTTTACGCCTTCACCATCAACAAACACGACTATGCTGTGGCTACACCGGGGCCTGAATGGGATTTGTACCAAAGCTGAAAGTTCGTATATTTCTCTTCTACGCAATTTCTGCCACTTTTTACTCAAATGCGAAGCTATTTACAATAGTCTCAAAAGTAACCTGAGATGGTAGCACAAACCAAATCTGACAAGGGAATTGTAAGATCCTCTAGTTATCCTTAGTGACCGTGCTCAAATCCCGACTCATGATGTCCTGCAATGGACCACTAGCCCTGCCCATCGATCCAAATCGTATGGTGTGTATCCACGCTGCTTAGAGAAAGAACGGGTGTCGAAACACAGTGATATTACATTCTTGATTGATTTACAACAATTTTCCATATAGACTAGAACAATCCTCAACGACACCCGAATTGTGGATTCAAATGCTGTCTAATTCTCCACGGCTCCACCTACTTGATGGACTCACCGGTGTCATCACAACCAGCCAGCTCTCTCCTTCTGCCAGTCTTGCATTTAAACCCTGTGACTCTACCCTCCCATTCTCTTCTCTCCAGACATCCTGAACGCGATATGCACCGTTTCTGATACCCAGGTCACTCCATGACACTGACACGCTCTGTACACCAACCAGGCTGGTATCGAAGCCACCTTGACCTTGGTCCGGCCCGTAATTCGCAAGTAAGACCATGACTTGTCCTGTAGTATCAGGACCACCTATCCATGCCTGCAGTTGCTTTGCATAGGCGAAGCCAGTTCCAGGATTCCGAGGACGCATGGGATAGTTGGACGAAAAATCGGCGACAGAGAGAGCAAATGAGTTCGTTAAGATCTGAAGACCTATCGCTGTTCATAGCGTAAAGGGAAGGAGATCGAGATGAGAGCCGCACGAGGAAACTCACCGTCTAGTTTTGTCAAGTCATTTCCAAGCATAAGATTAGATGCAGCACCCATCCAGTGATTCATGATCGTGAACCGCTGAGCTTTACTCAGACCATCGTAATCCTCTCCAAGCGAATTCCCTATATACAGGTTATCCATATCCGGGAACAGGTTTAGCGTCTGATCCTTTCCTGTGTGCATCACAATGTATTGTCTGTAATTATCAATAGCTCTTTGAACCGTAGCCCAGGCAGCCAAAGTCAAATTTGAGCCGCGCTCATTGATGTCTTGGTCTGTACGGAAAGAATCAGCGTTCTTGGACCAGATATGAAAGTGCTTTTCATCCCGGGCTAATTTCCAGCTGATGTCTAGACGCATTGGTCGTGAGGCATTCTTGATGGCTTTGTGGTATGCAATGACATCGTCGCTGGTGTTGAGCGGAAGGTGTACACCGTTATCGGGCGATCCTGGTGTGATAAAGTCCAGTTTGATGAAATCTACGCCCCTAGTAAACATCAGCTCGGTAAGCGTGTGAATCATCATCGAATGGAGCTCACCATTCAGCGAATTGGTTGACGACTGAGTTATGCCATTGCTGAACGCTATCCATCGTGTGATTCCAATTACACCGAGCCAGTCCGTTGTCACCGGAACATACATCTCCAATCCGGACTTGCGTGTCGAGAATAGTCTTACGTCGATCGGCTCGAAAGCCGCCTGGCACAACGTAGATACCCAGATATAGACCTTGATGTCTATGGTCAAGATATCCTAACCCCATCCTTGAGTATCCGAAGCTTACCTTGAGCATGCAAGTGATCCGCAAGCTCTGTCATGTTAAACAGCTTCGTGTCGGGAACAATACGTCCGTGTTCATCTCCGTAATACGGGAGAGACCATCCACTATCGAGGGAGCAGTAGTTGAAGCCAAGACCTCCAAGCGTTGATGCTAGATGATCACACTGCTGAATGATACCTACGAAGACCGAATGCGCGCAGAACTTGAGTTTAAGTTTGAACTAGTGATCAAGAAGACTCTGACCTGTTTGGTTGAAAGCAAACTGTGGACTCAAAGCTGGATTAGCCTGAAGCCCGAACGAGTTCCAACCTCTAGCGGGGGCATCAAATCCATTAGCCGTAGTGCTGATCGTGAGCGAATGCAGGGGAGGGGGAATTCCTGGAGAGAAAGGGACTTGCACTGGGACAGCGGTTGGGAGGAAGGGCATTCTACAGCAGACAGCGGGAGGAAAGGAAAGGAACGCTTGTCTTGTTCCGACAGGTGGAGGGAAAGGAACAAAAGTAGCGACCTGTCAGCCATTGCAATGTTAACTCCGAAACGAGATGGGATTCAAGACAAGGCAAAGAACACGTGGACAACCTGAGCGTCAACTTTCTAAGTTTCTTTAAAGGCGGGATGTTCCCGCCAGTGGGACCGTCGCCATAAATATTGGCTTTTCAGACCTCAAGCACCGGGCTATGAACTTGATATGTATGTACATACATCATTATCTAATTCGTAGTCGAACTTCTTTCCCTCCTTACTTCTAGTACAGTTTTCCTCAATCGCTTCATTGCTTCCACCACTTGTTCATCTCCTAAAAGACTGAACGACGCCCGCACATAGGGCGTCTTAGAACCATTGGGTAAGAATACTGTACCGGGCAACGCGAGGACACCATTGGCGAATGCGTGCGTTTCGATGAGTGTTCGGGAGTCTTGTTCTTCAGAAGCCGGCAAGGATGGTTGGGCACTAGCAGGTTCAACGAGTAATTTGAACCTATCAGTGTAGAGAGGGATTGGAAAAAATCAGAAGGGGACAGCAAAGCAGAAGACTTGCCAGAAGAACATCCCTGCCTCTGGAGAAACCCACTCTGCTAATCGTCCTTCATCACTTTCACCTTCTTCCAAAGCACCACCGCCTAGCCATTTCTGCAACTCTCCCTCGAAAACATCCCGTTTTTTCTTGTAGAATTCCGATACATTTCTCGTGTGGAGGAAGAACTTATCGTAACCCCAGGAATCGAGCAGACGCAAAGTGATGAGCTGGGTAAGGGACGATACTTGTAGATTCGCGTTGGCTGTCTATGTGTTCAAGATGGATTAGACAAATAGATCAAAGATACAAGATCGAAAATTGTTCGGGACTAACCAACATATCCACTCTTCTCAGAATTGTCTCCGGGCCAGTAGCGAACCCGATTCTCAAACCGGCTGAGAGAATCTTCGAGAGCGAGTCGAACCTCAATACTCTTCCCACTTCGGCGCATGCCTCTCCTGCTTCCTCTCCGTAGGGTTCTGTTGCCTCAAGAGCAAAGTACGACGCTGGCCGGGCAGCTTTGCCGTAGTAAAGGTAGTAATAGGGGTCGTCTACTCGAAATTCGAATACTGTGAGTGGAAGATTGCGGAAAATGAATGAACGTACCTTCTAAAATGATGAGGTTGTATTGTCTGGCGAACTTAAGGACCTCTTTCCTACGCTCAAGCGAAGCAGTCATTCCAGTGGGGTTGCAGCCATACTGGTGAAGACTTGAATGAGCGATACAGGACTAGGAAAGGAATACAGAGGAATGACTCGGAGATCTCGAGTCACAATACGAACAGGGACAGTGTACAACAATTGTGGCCTCTTCTCGCTCTCAGGCCAGTTTTCTAGGATATCTTTCAAAGACGAAGAACGAATACCAAGTGCATCCGTGGGGACTTCTGCAGGTTCAAAGGAAGATAATGAGAAAATGATGAAAGCAAACGATGAAGTAGTTATAGACCGATCTGTTTGCAATCCAAGTTTTTGAATATCGGGATGACTCCCGCGTAGACAGGCGATTCAACGAGAATAGAATCGCCTGGGTTGATCATCGCCGCGGCAGACTATAAGGATGGATAGATCCCGTCAGCCACGGATCGCTAGTCAACCAAAGCGAGATCCACCTTGAAGATTAAATCTTGAGACCCGGTACCCATACTGACTCTCCACCCTTCCTGTCCCTCTCCAGATACATTTGCCCCGTGTTTTCTCCCGTGAGCGATCTCCTGCAAGCCCGTGATCCATTTCAGCAGATCCGGAATACCCGCTGTGTCACTGTATTGCAATCCTGGAGCCAATTGATCTTGAGGAATTGTGATAGTCGTTTCCGAAGCTTCGTTCGCAGGATCTTTAGCAGTAAAAGACAGAGATGTGAATGGGAAGGTGGATGGTTCTGGTTTTCCAGCCAGTAGAGAGATGACGCCAGGCTGTTTTTCGAGTGGAAAGAGACCACGAACTATCGGCGAACACGATCAGTTATTTTTTCATTGATTGAGATCAGAACGTACTAGGACTGAGTTTCAATTGTTTTCCCAGATTGGAGAAGAACTGGTCGTAGAATTCTGCTGGGAGAGCTTTGATTTTGAGGTTTCCATTCATCGTTGGTGTTCCAGAACTGACAGTGGGGTCAAGAATGATCGATATGCCATCGCTGTGCGTTGTCTGTGTGGCCATCGTTGCTGTTGAACCTAGTTATGGAGGAAGCTGAAGTCGAGGATGAGTCAAATTTCAAATCGCTTGAGGGTGAGAAATTGTGACTCGAATCCGTTGTCATATCCGGTGATACAATGTAATCGCTATGATTTAGGAAGACACGGTGTATAGTTTCTGATCTTCCATGTACTGAAATTAGGATGAGGAACTCGAAGACATGGTGGTGGTTGAAGATTGCTCATGTTTAGTGGGGCGCTTATGCCTAGTTATGCCTTGATATAGTAAATTTATGTCATAGTACCTGTATAAACGGCTACAGAGACGAGGGAGCTTTGCAGAGCTATCATTCAGACCAAATAGTTCTAAAGCAGTTTAATCTCTTCGATGCGTATCCGCATCATTAGCAGACATTAGCTCACGCCCCCGTCATTCTAGCAATCTGCCAGGACGATTCCAGGCAGAATCTCCGTGACTCGAACAGAGGCGCTGTTGGATAATGATTTTTGCATAGGTAAATGCATTGTGTGCGTTTGCAGAGAAACATCGTGCAGTGAAAGGATATGGTGGTTGAAATTGAAATCCATAACACCCCAAATATATACATTAGCCGCCGGTTGTTTGGCGCTTCCGCCTTGAACTAGATTTCTCACTCTTCACCATAGCCAGCCATGTCAATTTACGACCTCTATCCCCTCTTTCTCTCTTTTCTCTTCTTCGCTATTATTTCTCCTGGTTTCTGCTCGCCATATGCCCATCCCACTGAAACTTCGCTCGCGACAAATGCCTCAAGTACCTCAATCCCAAAACACCCTAGCTTCCTTCCACGCCAAAGACTCGAGAACAAATTATCTCCTCGCCATTGCCAGCCGTATTATACGACATTCTCTGATCCGTCCACGGTTGCCGAAAGAAATTCTGATCCCTCAAATGCACCCTTCGTCGCGCTTTCTCCTCCAGAAACATATGCTTTCACTTCAAACGGATTGGAGATGTATCTTCGGAAGCCAAAAGGCGAGGTTCACAGCAAGAATGGGATCAATGATAAGCTGGGCGAAGCTGCTACGATCAATTCCACATTTTGGATGTAAGCTCGCTACTTTTACATCTCGTTTGGCCGTGAACCAGAGCGCCCTCTTCATGTTTTCTCGACCAACTAACCAGTCTCATTTTGACAGGGACAGCGGGAAGGTTACATATGAAGTTTCCTGCGATTATGTGCCGGGAGTGGTCTGCGCCTTCATTTTGATCGACTCCCTCCAAGGTATGTCCTTTTCTCGCTTCGCTCCCTTCCCCGTTCAAACCAAGATCGTTCATTGCACTCACTTCAGCCTCCGACGGTGAAACACATCTTGACGAAATCGACGTTGAACTCGTCGGGTCAGGATCAGCTCGCTGGCAGACAAACATATTCAAGCCTTCCAAAGCTGACCCCGATCCCCATTACGGGCATTTTGATACCAAAGAACAATACACGCAAAATCCTTCTTACACATCGGTGCACAAATATTCAATATCATGGGACTCGGAGAAGATTGTGTGGGGCGTGGACGGGCAGGACGCGAGAACGTTGCGGAAAGGTCAGTTGCTTGCTATTACGCGTTTCCAGATTGCGAAAAGAGACTGACTGTTTCCTTTCTATTATGTCCAGAGGACACATATATCGATGGTGTTCCTCACTTTCCCGGCGAATCCGATCCGCTTCGTCTACAGCTTGGTATTTGGGACGGGAGTGGCGCGGAGGGCACATCAAGTTGGGCTGGTGGTCCGGTCAACTGGGATACTGCCCCTCAAAACATCATAGCAATTGTGCGCAGTGTGTCTGTCGAGTGTTGACGGATATTGTTATTTTTAGAATGCTTCAATTCGGGTTCGATTTGTACTGAAATAAATGAGAATGTAATATTACTCTGGATATATGCGTAGAAATGTTAACATTTGATGACTCACATACCATCTATGGAACATCGTTCTCTTGTTACAAACCACTATCTCACTATCGTGTTATCAGTCTCACCGCCGTGTTATCAATCCCACCATCGTGTACTATTACTATAGGACTACCAGTAGGATACATCGTATTGTACTTCCTTTCTCTCTCGCTATGTTAAGCTGTAACATGACATCGTCTACCTTGGACTTGTATATAAACCTGTAGTATTCGTCTTGTCGAATAAGTAGTCCTCTCTACTCCTTCATTGTCTGATCTGTGTGATCAACTACAGTGCTGTGTGCACTCTATCTCTTACTGCCATTGCTGCTGAATATAACGTGATTATATTCTAACAGGTTATGGGCCCCGCCCTAACCTAAATAAACAAGAAATACGGTGCATACATTGATTTATGTCATTAAGGACTAACCCTCCTCGCAAAGCCGATAACCGTCCAACCAAGCCAACTGCAGCTTGTGCTCATAAGGAGCATATCTTCGATAAAGACGACGTCAAGGATCGGTATCACGATCCCGACGGCAGCAAATACAGAGTTTGCAAAGATCAACCTTGTCCGAATAGATACGACAAAATAACAACTGGTTATATCCCCAGCTTTGCTAGACTTATCGACAAAGAACAAGAAGACCTTATACTTGGACGAGGAGCACCCCCAGAGCAGATCGCATCATCATCATCCCAGAAACCAGAGGGTACGCCAGAAGCAGCATCAGCCCCAGAACCAGAATATCCTGTATTCCCACCACCACCTAGCCCAGTACTAGACCGACCCTCATCACCAATATCTTCACTACCAAGATCTTCGCCACCTCCACCAGATCCGGAAGACCCAGATCCAGGAGCAGAAGTATCAGATCCAGAAAGTGACGACGACGACGACAATATGTCTAAAGTATTCAAAGCCTTTGACAAGGTATCTACGCTTAAAAGTGATGGATCTAACTGGGACACGTGGAAGAATCGAGTGGAGCTAGCCACCCGATCAATTGGATTTTCAGAGCACCTCACATCTAATCCAAAAGATGACGAAGCATGGGAAGCCAAGAAAGACGATGATGGAAATTTATTAAATGCCATTGTGGGCCGCCTATCAGACCAGATCTATAGGCGATACAAGAATTACGAAAACGTGTTTGATCTATGGAAAAATCTGCTGAGTGATTTTGATTCGAAAAGTGCTCTCACTGAAGCGCACTTACAACAACAGCTTCATTCCATGCGCTGCCATGAACCGTCAAAGGTTAACGAGCATTTGGATAAATTGTTGGAAATCAGGGACAGTTTGGAGGCGCGGAAAATCACCATTCCCGAGGAAATGTTCAATAACACGATCATTGCTTCCATCCCAAACATATTCAAACCAACGATTAACGCATTGGTAGTGGTTGCAGCAAGGACTTCAGTCCCGCTGACCACAAGGGAGCTAGTTTCGACGATACGTGCTGAAGCATCTGGTCATACCCGAGGACAGTCTGGAAAGAAGGAATCTGCAAATTATGCCGGCGGAAATTCCAACCGCGGCAAGGGTGGATTTAATCGAAATCGTGGAAACTTCAGAGGCCAGTCCAGGGGCAGAGGAAATGGCAGAGGAGGAGGTCAAAGTCGACCAAACTCCAACAATTCCACATGCTACAATTGCGGTGGAAAAGGGCATTTTGCTAATAAATGCAGCTCGCCGAAGAGACAACAGGCCAACGAGGCCCAAGAGAGTTCTCAGAAGAAGGAGAAAACCCAACCGTCTGGGAGCGGTAGTAATAATTGGAGATCAAAGAATAAAGAAGTGGGATCCTCAGCCACCATTGAGGAAGTACCCGAGTCATCGTGGGCAGCCGTGGAAGTTACCACAACTACGTCACAGGAGATATTTAATTTCTCTGAAATCGCTGGTAATTACGAGACAGCCTTCGTAGCATCTCACAGCAGCGGAGCAATTCTGTTTGACTCAGGATGCTCATCCCACATGACTCCACTTCAGGACAAACTTCGCAACACGCGGAATGTCCCTACCCGAATTATCCAGGCAGCTAACGCCGAGACTTTCACATCCAACATTGCCGGAAATCTCCAGATCGATCTTCCTATCAACACTGATGGAATCTCGAAATCACTTACGCTCCAAAACACTCTCCTATGCCCCAACACGCCAAATACACTTGTATCGTTGGGTAAACTTGATGATGCAGGATATGTGATGGTAATCAAAGATGGAACTCTTAAGATCATCAATAGACAGGGGGAGACAATTGGAATCGTTCCCAAGACAAATGGTCTCTACCAGATTCCGAGCGCAGAATATGCCTATGCCGGGAAGGCAACCAGGATGGTTTCGCTTTATGAAGCACACTGCATCGCTGGCCACCAGAACTATGCTTATGTCAAACATATGTTCAAATCAAACCAGGTTCATGGGATCAAGTTAGATCCTAAGCAGATGGAAGAACCCGAATGCCGAACTTGCATGCTTGCTAAAGCTGCCAGATCCCCGATCTCCAAAGTTCGAACATCCCCGAGAGCGGAAAAATTCGGTGATGTATTCCACATGGATGTATGGGGACCAGCTTCTGTCCAGACGTTAAATCATTATGTCTACGCATTGACAGTCATTGACGAAGCAACCAGTTGGTTGGAGGAACCGTTAATGAAGGGCAAAGATGAGGCTTTCGCTCAATACGTAATACTCCAAACCGGTCTCCAAACTCAATATGGCGTAACGGTCAAGAAACTCCACTCTGATCGAGGGGGAGAATTTCTCAGTGGTGAATTCACAGCATACCTGGAACGATTAGGCACTAAGCGTAGCCTTACGGTACATGACACTCCGGAACACAACGGCATAGCGGAACGCAGCCACAGGACGCTACTTAATGGAGTACGCAGCCTCATGATATCATCTGGATTACCGAAATGGCTTTGGGGATTCATGATGGGCTACACGGTGTATGTATGGAACAGGACACCAAAGAAGGCAAATGGTATGATTTCTCCATGGGAGAAACGATTTGGCACAATTCCCGACATCTCCAACTTCCACATCTTTGGGAGCACGGTCTATGTTAAACGTGAAAAGGAACCTGGGAAGCTTGACCCTCAAGCACAGGAAGGTCGATGGGTAGGCATCGAGCCAGAATCTAATGGTTACTTCATCTATTGGCCAGATCGCCACACAGTCTCAACCGAACGTAATGTGCAATTCTCTGATAGGCAGATCCAACCCGTTGAGGGGGAGGATCAGGATTTGGGAAATCTGGAAACATCGATCACCGAGTCGGAACAGCCTATCATACCAGTACCAGAGGAAATCGCCGAACCCATCAACCCAGATATAATCACAGGAAAACGCGTCAGGAAGCCGACCAAGAAAATCCAGGACATCATCAATGGACTTGGAGAGCCGAACCGAGAGCTTAGGCATCTTACAGCATCACTTGGTCAAGTAACAGGTGAAATCATCGCTGACCCCACATCAGTTGCAGAAGCAATGCGACGTCCCGATTGGTCTCAATGGCGGGAAGCCATGAATGAGGAAATCCGAAGATTACAACAGCGCGGGACATATGATATTGTCATTCCGCCTGATGATGCCAACATCCTCACATCGAAATGGGTATTCAGGACCAAGCGAGACGAACAAGGAAAAGTCACAGGCCACAGAGCCAGACTAGTGGTACGAGGTTTTAACCAGATACCAGACGTTGACTACTTCCCAGATGAAACGTTCGCATCAGTCACAAAGCTAGCAGCAGCTCGAGCCATCCTCAGCACAGGAGCTGAACAGAACATGTTCATCCACCAGATGGACGTCAAATCGGCATATCTATATGGTAAACTGGATGACAATGAACAAATCTACATGAAGGCACCACCAGGTGTCGACATTGAAGTTAAAGCAGGACAAGTGCTTAAACTCAAGCTCGCCCTCTATGGACTTAAACAAGCCGGTCGCCGTTGGTATATGAGATTCAGGGAGATCATGACATCAGTCGGTCTCACCAGGTCAAATTCCGATCATGCCGTATTCTATCGAACTGACCCCTTTTGTATCATATTCATCCACGTCGATGATATGACTATGCTTACCAAGACCATGGCTGTAATGGACACTCTAAAGAAGAAGATCAGGGACCAGATCGAAGTTGTCGATTCTGGAGAGATTCACTGGTTATTAGGGATTGAGATCCGCCGATCTCTACATACACGATCCATTCATTTATCCCAAAGGGCATATATTGACGCAATCCTATCTCGATATGGATTTGCAGATGTCAAACCCCTTTCCATTCCATTCGATCCACACATACATCTTACCAAGGACCAGATGCCAACTACCGTCGAGGATATCACATATATGCGCGACAAGCCCTACAGAGAAGCTGTTGGCGCCCTACAATACTTATCAGTAGCAACTCGACCCGACATTACTTACGCAGTCGGCATACTGGCAAAGTTTTTGCAGAACCCCGGAATTACTCACTGGAATGCTGTAAAGCGTGTTTATGCATATCTCAAATACACCCGAGACCTATGGCTCACATTCGGAGGAACACAAGCAGAAATAGAAGGATACACGGACGCTGACGGAATGTCCCAGGAGGATAGACATGCTATCTCAGGATACGTTTTCATGCTCAACGGAGGAGCAGTGTCATGGTCATCCAAGCGACAAGATACTATCTCATTATCAACCACGGAAGCTGAGTACATTGCTTTGACTCACGCTGCCAAGGAAGCAATTTGGTTTAGGAACCTCTTATCGGAATTATTCGGCCCTATCACAAAACCGATCATTCTCAATGCTGACAACCAATCTGCTATCGCTCTTGCTAAAGATGATCGCTTCCATGCCCGAACCAAACACATTGATATTCGATACCACTTCATCCGATATGTCGTTGAAGAAGGAAAGATTCGCCTTGTCTACTGCCCTACAGAAGACATGACTGCAGACATCTTTACAAAGGCGCTTCCATCTCTTAAGGCCAAACACTTCGCTGCGTCCATGGGACTAACAAAGGTTTGAGGGGGAGTGTTAACATTTGATGACTCACATACCATCTATGGAACATCGTTCTCTTGTTACAAACCACTATCTCACTATCGTGTTATCAGTCTCACCGCCGTGTTATCAATCCCACCATCGTGTACTATTACTATAGGACTACCAGTAGGATACATCGTATTGTACTTCCTTTCTCTCTCGCTATGTTAAGCTGTAACATGACATCGTCTACCTTGGACTTGTATATAAACCTGTAGTATTCGTCTTGTCGAATAAGTAGTCCTCTCTACTCCTTCATTGTCTGATCTGTGTGATCAACTACAGTGCTGTGTGCACTCTATCTCTTACTGCCATTGCTGCTGAATATAACGTGATTATATTCTAACAAGAAAAACATGGTTGCGTGAGGTTATGTTATCGACATGAATGCTATCGAAAAAAACTTTCAGAGGCCGAATGTATCCAAGGAATTTTGACTGGGTTCCTCTGCCAACCTCGACTTCTGTCTCTTCTCTGCCTCGTCTTTGATCTCCTTCATTTTCTTCACATAGACCTCTGACATCTCCATCTGCAGCATCTCCCCAACCCGCTGGTTCCACTTTTGAATATCGGAATCTTGAATGATCTTTATCTGCCAGAGGTGTTGCATAATTGCATCGGGATAACGAAATCGCCCTTCAACCGGGATTCTATTTTCAAAGTGCTCAAACAACTCTGTTTTGTTCAATGGGTTCCATGTCTTCAAAGGGACCTCCGCCAGCTTCTCCCAGACTTCGGTCGGATCATTTTTGCATTTTCGTAGTTCAGAAAATCGATGAGATCTCCAGGGCCAATTTGATGAAGTAAATGGGACTTCGGCAGAGTCTCGTACTGCCCCAAAACCAACTCTTTTGCCAGGTAAGATTTTCCACTCATCTGCGAAGTCATCCTTCTCGGTATTTAGCACCATTCGATTTTGTCTAATGGCGCCTGTGACCCCACTTTCGATTTGCCGCGTACGCGTGAGGGTGATCTGGACTACCCGATTACTATCTGAATAATGATATGTCGAATAGTGGCAGTCTACAAACAAAAAGCTGTCACACACCCAACTTCAGTTTTCGGTTTGGTTTAGACTTCTCCGAGGCGCGGGGAAGCAGAGGGCTGCCCATGACGTGGACATGGAAGACAACAAGGAGGAGGAGAAGGAAAATCGAACGCAATGACAATAACGGAGTACCAGTGGCCATGATATCTCCGATGGTTATGCACTTGATTGACGACGAGGCAACGACACCGAATAAGTTGAATGTCAGTGATCGTAAGGTTCACAATTAGATGGATACAGTCCGATTGATGGCAAAAATTTCCACAACGAGCGCGAAAGGAGCAGAGATGATATGAACGAGGAAAGAGATTGACGATGTGAAGTCTAAAAAGATGAAGGACTCGGACGCCATTCGCGAGTGATTGAACATAATGATGAGAGCGCACCTGTAAGCAGATTCGGCCAGCGAATCTGATGCTTGAGTCTTCGTTGATTAAGTGTGTAGTGGACGCGGATCAGGGATCTGGTTGTAGACGATACGAGTTTTAATTTGAAGAAATTGGAGAGGATTCAACTCAAAACTCGATATAAGCAGATACGAGGATACACGCACGAAAGGGATCGGCCAGCGAATTCACCTTTTATGCTTTGAACGAGGCTGATATGGCTGGGTGAAGGGTTAAAAAAGGCTGTCCTGGTTTCAAGTTGTGAGGTCGAAGCCCGACGGTTCTCTTCACACCGTCGTTTTTTCGCTTGCCCTATGTACACAATCAGACCTTCACTTAATTGCATAGCCCGTGTTGTTTGTAGAGAGAAATTTATAGGAAAACCCTTATCTCTGAAAACGATGCAATGTACTTCCCTGATATTTCCTGAAATCTGTCTTAGACGTACGCTCCTTCAATACTTGACTACACAAATTATATTATAAATCGAGTATGATAGTAAACGCTACAACATCGACACCATGCAAAAGTGCAGATATATAGATGATCTTTGTTAAAGAATGGGTGGAAGTATGTTTGCAAATAAGTCCAATAGTCCAAGAGACAAGAAGCTTTTAAGAACCCCCGCGAACGCGTCCACTCATACATATGATACCTTTCGGGCAAGAGGAACTTGCAGTCGCAATCGCAACACTGCTAGTGCCACTAGCACTTGCACTCTCGGTAGGCGTGGGAGACACCAGGAACTGGTCAGCTACGGATCGTATGAAGCTGAAGGTAAGAAAAAGAGATGAAATTCGCAATCAGTCATGATATGTTCGACCATGGAATGGGTAAGAAGCTCACTCGATCTGTTCTTTTCGGAAATTGTCCACAACCAGTTTCGTCTCGTTGGAAGACATGTACAGGGAGGTCTTTAATGAGCCATATTGCGACCATAAGGGTGCACCAACGAGGGCAGCGGCGAGGTTAGGAGTCAGGTGGGTAGCGAAGGAGAGCCTGAAAATTTTATGGGTTGTTATTGGCTTCGGATTTGTGTACGATCAGATCTGCTTACCAGTAAGCGACAGTCTGTTCAGCCAGCGCAAAATCGGGACTTGTCGAAGGGAGTTCGAGGAAGACGAAGAAGACATCGCTGGCATGGAAAACTAGACGTCAAGAGAGATAAATCAACACATCATCGTCATAGAAATAGTAATCAGCGACATACCTCCAGTCCACTCTGGGACGGACGGAAGGGTTTGAGCAAACTCGTAGCACCAAGAGGTCATCCCCTTAGATGCTGCGACTTCAAGCCAATTTCTTCTGGGTGCATGAAAATGGATATCTACGAGGCAATGAATATGGATCAGCCTTGTAAGATTGTATACTGAGTGTAATTCTCACCTCCATATGTCGAAGCACCCCTCTTGAACTGTTCTCCGAAGAAACTTACATTGCCCGTTCCATAAGGTGAACCAAGCGCTTCTACGTCAGGATACAGTCTCTCGAGCGTTGCCAATGTTGTTTCGTTACTGAGGAACGGAGCGTTGCGACCAACGTAATCAAGGCCAAGCCAGGTAATGTAGTCATCCGTTGTGTTTAAAGCTTGAGGTTGAACGAAAACTGTTCCTTCATCTTGGACGTCACCGACGATGAAGGGTTTATTAGCACTAGAAACGGATATAAACATCACTCAAGCAGAAGAAAATCACTTGTTGATTACTTACATTTTCCCTTGAGCTGTAAGAACAGCGGGACTATCAGGGATGATTTCACCATCGATTGCAGCTGCCCAAGGCTATGGTAGATATCGTTTGAATATGCGCATTAACTACAAAGCCATCAACTCACTCTAGCGCTGTAGGAATTCGGAGCACTCGCAATCGAATTTGCTGCATCCGCAAGCACAGATTCGTCGGCGGTTTGGAGGCAAGAAAAGGTGTCTGATGAGTTATTGCATCCAGCAAGGTTAACGAGGGCGTCGTATACCGGTTGGTTGACAGATGCGTTGAGAACGGGGACGGAAGTCGAAACCCCAGATTCAAGAATCTACGTAAGAACGAGGATGAGCATGAGAGAGAAACAAAGGGGGGTAGAAATGGTAGAATCTGACGTACAGCAGCACGGAAGAGATTGGTGTCTTCAGTCAAGAAATGATATGCGATCGACATTCTGTAAACGTATGTTTAACGACACGGACAGGAGGACTGCGTAGTCTTTGAGACTCACGACCCAGATGATTGTCCGAACAAGGTGACCTTATCCTTGTCTCCACCGAAATAAGAAATATAGTTCTGCACCCAGGTCATCGCATCCCTCTGGTCGTATAATCCCAGATTCAGGGCACCATTATCCTCTGCTTCCTGGCCACCACTGAATGAGATAGATTTAAATTTAGGGAAACCCGAATAACTATGGAAGGAACGCTACTCACAGGAATCCCCATAGCGCAAGACGATAGTTGATGATGACCTACGGACAAGACAAAATGTTTCAGAAATGACCCTGGAAGCCTGTGTTACACAGCCTATGGAAACGTACAGTGATAACCGGAAGTTCCTGGAAAAAAATTGGAGAAAATCAGTGTTTGCAAGGTTTACAATGTGGTGCAAAGGCAGAAAAACGGGAAAATTGAAAAATCTCGTTACATACCATTTTGGAAGAAACAGCAACGATACCACTACCCGGATATGAAAATGAAGCTCCTTGGGTGAGTCCTCCTCCGTAGATCCATACCATGACCGGTAGCTTTGAGGTTCTAGTGGTGTTGTGAGGGCGATAAATGTCGAGTAAGGTGCAATCTTCTCCGAAACCGTATTCTGTAGGATGGTGTAAGCAAAAACAAAGGCTTGCTACGTTAAGACGAACCTCCGTAGTTCGTCGTAGTAAGTGTACTCTAAGAAGTCAGGGAAAATCAATCGATGGACCATCGATTCAGATTTCTTAGGAGACCTACCGAGCTAACCGTAACTTGTGGACATGCAACCCCAGGTGCAGTGGCATTCACCACTGTAACGTTCCCATTATACAAAGGAGCTGTAGTCCTCTTGAATCTCTCCGCCGTCCCATAGCTGATGCCACGGAAGGTGTCTACACCCAAGGTGGAATTGTACACTCCTACAAAGGAGGTTTTGTCGATTGTGACGTTTACGAGACTAATTTGAGCATAGGAGGAGCCTAAGACCGACAAAGCGGTCAGGAGTGGGAGGAACATAAGGTCTATGCGGGAAGGGTGTTGGAACAGACTGAAGGCGGCTCGGAAGGAAAAGAGATGAATGAGTCTTGCTCAAGCTTGGCTTATAAAGGTGTCCCAGAAAAAGCTTCCGTTTTTCTGTCATGTCCGACGGATCCATCGGGTAGCAAGCGTTTCGTGGACGAAAGTTCGATTATATTTCTATTTATACACACTATCCGTTTTTTGCACTGGCAGTGACCGAAAAAGCTGATTCACAGAATCACAAGTCTGCGAAGCTGGCTATGTAATTTAAGAAAGAACTCGTACCTTTACACTACTTAGGAGGGCTTGAACGACAACAAGTTACAAGTGATTGGTACGCGAAAATCTAGGAAACCTTTTGGTTTGATTATCCGACCTATTCAAAATTTCCGGAAAGGGAGAATTCAGAGCACATGGATGATGATGGAAGTTTGGACAACTTTTCCGGAATTTGTGTAGGTGTTTGCTAGTTTCAGGAGGTTACAAGCCTCAGGATATGAGGCCAATTATTGCGAAGTCCCTGTTTGTGAGGACCTTCAGCGAGGCAGCGTCGCCACCGTCCGATGGAGAGATGAAATAGAGTTCGGGCCGGCACGAGGGAGGCTGTCCCGGTTCGCCACTGCCACCGGCATATTATTATTTTTCACTCATCCTCCGCGTCGATGTTCAGACACGTCCACCGGATATGTTCTAGTTTACACTCCGCCCCTTACTCTACTCGACATGCGCCCAGTGCATTAGCTGCTCGTACAGCCTCGGTTCCCCTTGCTGTCCGTGAGCGACGCGAAAAACAACTTGGACTAACCCCTGGCCCAGGAGAAACAGACGCTACACCTGACGGCCTTTCGCCTTCTGACTTGGCTAGGTACAAGAGACATAAAGCTCTTGGTACCCTTCCTAAGTCTGAAGATGGGAAAGTACAGTCACCAAAAGAATGGATTCAACGTAGGGACGCCAGGAGATCACGGATTCGTGGGTTCCGGACTATTAGACGAACTGTGCCAACCAAAGAGGATCCAGATGTGACAAAAACGGTGCAGGAAGTCGACGTTGCCGGTCAACCAGTGTACCTCCCTAATATCATCTTCCGTCTTGTCAGAAATCACACTCCCGAAGGGCAAGATTACAATCCCTTCGAAGCTACCTTCCGTGTTCCCCCATCTGTCACAAAAACCGATATTCGCTCGTACCTCTTCGCTGTGTATGGTGTCAAAACCACCTACATTCGTACGGACTTGTACTACGGCCGTAGCAAACCACGTGGACTGAGTAACCGCAAAATGCGAAGTACCTACAAACGTGCCGTCGTGGGTCTCGTTCATCCATTTTACTACCCACACCGTATGGAGGATATGCCTCAGGAAGAGAGAGATAAAAGGGAAGATTTCATCGAGCAACAGTATTTCGTCAAAGAAGCACATAAGATGTTTGCTCAGAATCGATTCCGAAGCGCGGCTACCTCTGCGAGAGGTGACGAATCGAAACAGTGGAAGTTCGACGAAGGAAGTGTGAAGGGACGAGGGAAAATCTTGAAAGAGGTTGCGAGGAGGAGGCAGTTGAAGGAGCAAATGGTGGCTGACTTGGTTGGGCAGTGGCAGAAGACGAGGATGGAAGGGAAGACAATGAATGTCGAGTTTCCGAGGAATAGGAAACCGAAGAAGGAAGTGGAGGCGAATGCATAATGAACAAACGATGGGTAATCGGTATCTAATTCAATTTAAATCTTTTATTACAGCTCTCATCTGGTATAGCAAAGATCATAAACGATTGAACATCTTTGCAACCTCCGTACACGGTTTTACGGGTATCACAACGTTGTTGTTGAAAATGATGACTATGGCTTTCTCCTCAGGCCTTAATCCGAATTACTGTTCGCACACTTCCCAGCGAATTCTTGTGAATAAGCTAAAGCTACTCATAACATTGGAAGTCATAGAGTGGGCCGTCCAATTTCTGGCAGGATACCACTATGTAGGGGCGAAAACTTCTAATCCCTATTTAGGTTTGCATCAGATTCCTTTATCGGCTTTTGCTTGCGCTACCACTTGCGCAACATCCGGGTTGCGCGCAGAAATGTTGCAACAGAAAGGAACCGGTCGACTACAAAGTAATGCAACAAATCAATCATAGTTGAGTGTGGACGTGTATATTTCGGCGACTCACACACTGAGACCTTCCTTGCACTGAAGGGAATCGGGAAGATTGCGATTTCCATCTGCATCTATCTCAGCACTAATATTCAGTGCCCAGAGTAAAAATGCGATATGGATGAACAAGCTGTTGTTTGCCACATGCCGTGCAACACAGATTCTTCCGGTGCTCGTCAGTGCTCGGGACCGAGTCTATTTGTTTATATATCAAACTCACCTCTTTCCAAAACCGTAAGTGACATGTCCCTCGTCCCTAGTATCTGCGATCGAAGATTTAAGCTTTCCGTTGTTATCCAGAAACCTCCCAGGATTGAAATGTTCAGCATCGTCGCCGTAAACGTTCTTGTCGAGATGTATCGACCTTTGAACGGGGATGAAATTGAGCCTCAATTGTTCCAAAGAACGTAGCCTCAAACTCACCAAACGTTCGCGTAACAGATCGTGTCCTTAGGCAAGAAATATCCTTCATAATAATCATCTTGAGTGAGCCGATGAGGTATTCCTGCGGAGGACGTGAATGCATGCTAGCGTATTTGCCGTTGTTACCTTACCCAGTGGGCCTACCCCTCTCCAGCGCATTATTTCTTTAACCATAGCTTGTATAAACGGCAAATGATCAAAGTCATCAAAGGTGGGGAGACGGTATGGTCCAACAACACGATCTAAAGCATAAACTCAGTGTTGTATATCAGCCTGGAACTAAATTTTCTCACCGAGTTCTTCCTGTGCTAGCCGCTGGGTTTCCGGATACAAAATCATCGCCTGCATGAACCAAGCTAGCTGACCAGAGGTCTGGGTGGCGAGCAAATCGATACTATGTGACAAATTACCAACATGCAAGATACTCACAGTTTCTGCTCCGCCTAAACTGTCATCAAGCTGAGCAAACCAAAAACCAATCAGTAAAAGTGCCAACGCACTAAACAGAGGCAGAAGTCCAAGCTGCTTCGAAAAAATCCTCCTTCTGAACGTTTCGGAGAAGTTTTCCACAGACGCTTGTTGGATCATCGCCCCTATCCTGAAAACATATAGTTAGTCCTCGTTCAAACTGTTCAATTCTTCAATCACTATTCGCTTTTGTACATCCACAGACAGCCCTTCTAGTGTGACTGTGACACGCTTGAAGGTCTCTTCTGCATCCCGTCTCCATGCACACATCCATCTTGGGAGATATCTCATCCACTCGAAGTAATTAAACTCAACCCAGAATGACCCTGGAACAGCGGCTACAAAAAATTTTCGATTAAACTGGTCAATTTTCCAAATGATTGGGTGATCAGAGTTCAGAAGCGGTGACCATCCATAAACTATAGAGAGAGTTAGAGATGTCGATGCGCGTTGAAAATGGTCAAGGAAGTTCTCTGGGTCGGTCAGCATTTGATCAAGCATAATGACAGACTCTGCCTCTTGGTATCCGAAGTATTCTTTTGCTGTCTGAGCTCTCAACGCCCTGAAACCAGCCGTGAATTCGACACTTCACTCCTTGAAGTATGAACGCTTACTCGTGAACTCTCCGGCGTTGTCTTTTCCACAAGTCATTGAGTCGGGCAAATCCCCAGTGCATGCCACTCGTAAGCATATTCAGAACAATGTAGTCCGGTCGATCTGAATAAATATTGGCACGTCGATCTAGAAGATCTGCTGCTGCTTTGTGCGTTCCCAACACGATTGTGTCCTGGCCGGCGATATTGAGATAGAAGATGGGACCTAGTGCAGCCGTCAACGACGAGACAATGAGCAGCTGAGGACACTAAATTTCTTACCATATTGTTTCGTCCACTGGTCGAAAACCAGCCACGGCTGACTTGTCGGAATCTGAAAAAGATTCCCCACAATTGGAAAACCTGAAGGCCCAGGTGGTAGTTTCGGACCCAGCTGCAACGCCTTGATCACTCGAAGGGTTACTACGAGGAATCCAATAGAAAACAAAAGAGTGTCCCACATCTCAGTTGGACGTGTACGTACGTAGTTTCAGTTTTTAAACCTTACCGTCAACGCTCTAAAGCCTCGTACTCAAGGATGTGCTTACTAGCTCGAATGATTTTTCACAAGCTCTTTGTTATTCGGATCGTTAAATCTTGGTCCGTACCGAATGACGAACTTGAACTAGAGTAACTTCGCCTCGTTATCTGTCAATACCTGTTAGGCCATCCCTTGAGGGAGGGGTTATGTTCGGTTTCGTGAGGATGACACTCAACTAGCTGAGTAGATCGATTCCTTCCTGCTTGCCAAATTATTGAGGGACCTCAGACTTCAAGAGCATAATGTACAACTAATTTAACTAATGGTCAGGTTACGGTGTAGCACCGGGTCCAACCAGAACCATATCATCAACAACATGGCCTTCAGGCTCAGCTTCGACCCCCTCCAAGCGTTTCCATGTACGAATCTTTTCCCCGTATTCGGAGATCTCATACACCCGGAATCGACGGTCAAATCCGACTTTGCCATATCCAGAATATGATCTGAATTTTCGCGTTATTTGAAAATTCGAAAAATAACGGACAACTTTCACGTACCCTCCACCACCAAAGCACATCCAAACTCCCTTCACGCGTCGACAATTTTCCGTAACTAGAACGAGGATCGTGAGCATAAAAGTATATAAGCCTGAAGCGAAACATACTGTGACTATGGCCATTAGCTACCACCTTCACTTCCTGCTTCGGACGCGTCTCAGACCCTGCCTGTGCATTAACGTGAATGCTCTCTGTAGCGTTCAACAACGCCTTCTCGAAAAACCCATCGGAAGAATCCGCGTTTCCGTTTGGCTCGAGTCCGCTCAAACCCACGTCTAACGGCCGTTGGGTGCTGGGATTCTTGTCTGGAGTGGAATAGGCTTCAGGTCTGAGAATAAGGGACAGGGAGTAAGAATGAGCTTGTTAATGCATTGACAACATATAACATCCGTAACGTACAAAGGCATGTGGAAGAACATCATCGCATTGGGTTTGGCAAGTCTGTGTGTTTGTGGTGTTAACTGGTCGGTCTGTCGGGCCCAATTTATTGATGATAAGTCTTTAGCGCCATCTGGGGTGAATGGTCTCTCTATCATGTTTATTGAAGCTGGAAAAAGTGCTTGAGGATATGTGAGAGGGGTTAATATAAGGGCAAAGACTGACCACTCTCCCTTAAGAACCAATCAATTTGATCCTGTCTCAGCCAATCATACGCAGTGGGTGTGAACATTCCCCAGAAGTTAAAGAACCCTTTCGAATAGGAGCCGGAGTCCAGAAAGTAGAGGGTGAGCAGGTGGGTCATTGAACTAATGGGGTAAATAAAGACAGGTATATAGATAGTGAGCATGAAAGAAAACCAGCAGGGAGGGCTTGTAAGTAGCACTCACGGATCTGCACTAAGAACTTTGAGAACATAATTTCCGACTCCGTGCAAGTCTCGTGGTCCTCTCTGAGCTAAGCTATAGGGCATGGCCTCCATCAGTTTCATCTGAAAATGTCCCTTCGGTAAGAATGTCTGAACATACGAGAAAAACGTCGCTGCTTACTTGATCCTCTCTGTCCATACCATTCTCAGAATCATGATTTCCAAAAACCGCTGCCCAAGGAATCCCTCTTCCCCATACTTCCTTCGCAAACTTTGCGAGAACACTCCTAGGGTCCCACGACGAGCCTTGTCCATTGAGCTGATCACCTGTAAAAACTACAAGATCCGGCTTCTCCGCATCCAGCATACGCGCCAGGAGTGTATTGGTAAGGTTGTCCGATCCAGGCCCATCCGGGGATGTACATAGTTTATCCAACGTTTCGCCCGTACGCATATCCCGACAGCTGCCAACAGACACCGAATAGTGCAAATCCGCAATCTGCATAATTTTGAATTTGCCATCTCTTGAAAAATGCAGTGGGGGTGCTTTCGGTACAGGATGGACACCTTTCCGGATAGTAATGTAGGTTCCCTCAACTATGTCGTCTTTTCTGTACATCGTAGGAGGCTCAAGTTTTTCGAATCCCCACCACGGTACGTCTTCTCCGAACAAGACGTCTATTTCTGTGATAATTTGGGCTTTGTCGTCTGAAGTCATCTCACCCGCGGTTTTGCCAACATGATACCAAAGGAAAAGCGGGTTAGCGTGATAGACACCTGTGCGAAGGGATTTATCGACTTTGGTCCAGCCATCAAGAGGGGATGGTTCTTCCTGAGAAGGGAGGAGGCGTATTGAGTCGATGAGATTGATGTCAAGGCGACGAGTACGACGGTACCATATGCTCTGAGTGGAGGGCATCAGGATAAGTAATTGATATACAGCAGAAGAGACGAACAAGAAAGCCACTCATATAACCGGATTCATCATTCAGATTCCGGTCCACACGAACCCAAGGCCCACGGATAGCGTCCTTTTCTGTCGTAGTCGAAGGCGCGCACAAGTCTCCAGCAATTATTGGGTCCATGTAGCAATGGGTTACGGATACTTCTGATACTATAAAACATGTGTAATATGAGAACCAAAACCGCCCAGATGATAATTCCGATAACTTACGACCAGTATCGTGAGGCAATAACGGAGCCCAAACATCCAAAGGAAAACTAGTTGTATCGACCTTATCCTGACCTGATCCTGGGATACCACTGACATTCCACCAGTCGACCCCTTCCGGCAGTTCGATACTGGAATTTCCACCTTGATCCTGACTAGTACTTCCATTTGATGTTGAAGATGCTGCAGCTAGATCCTCGCTACTCATGGAAATCGAGTCCCAGCTTTGCCAGCCCAGTCTTTGTTTTATGCCGGGTCCAGGTGTTGGTTGATATAAGATAAAAATGAACGTGAGGAGACAAGAGAAGCAAATGACCGCTGTTATGGGTGCACACATCGAGCGCAGAAAGCGCAAGGAACGGTATAGAAATGACATGTCGATGGGGAGCAGCCTTGAGGCTGAGCTTCTAGTTAGTTGAGGTGCGATAGGGCGAAGGAGGAGTGGGAAACGATAAATCTTGTGTGAAGAGAACGTGGAAAGCTGGTGAAATTAATACTTCAAGCGCTCAAAAGTGATTGCACGTTCTAAGCTCCACGTGGCACAGTTACGGACCTACGGTCTCGAAATATCCAGCTTTGGCCTAGTTCCGGAAGGATAAGATAAGATCTGATAAGATGTGGCAGACTACTTTACGCTCTCATCGCCGAGATTTCAACAAGCACTTATTCAATAACGGTAGGGTCTGGTAGGGACGGTAAACGAATTACTCGTGTTTTAGACAGTAACATTCCAACCCCCAGTGGAAAATTTGGACATTGGGCTCTTCTCTGGCTCAACCGAGCGAACACTCGTCCAGACTCGTCTTATCTCCCGATCGATGGTATAATTTTGAAAAGATTGTTGATTGGTGTCAGGTGGTTTTTAACACTGTTCGATAATCTCTTAAAACAGCTTGAGACAGATAATGTAATTGCAAGATAACTTGTAGTGGTTTAGAAAGGGATTCGCTTTGTGATGCTAAAGATGGAAGATAGCAATAACGCTGAGAGCGCCTATATATGTTATATCTTGTCATATAAGTAGTCTTGGTCCTTGAAAAATATATACAGTAAGTCCTCCGTGCTCCTCCAACTTGAATAAATACTGAAAAGGTCCAAAAAGAAGTTTGACCTTCGGCTCAGAGACTGACCTAACTAAGTAGCATACGCAGGAGGCAGATCATCATGGGCGACAGGTTCTAAAAAACCATCCATAGCCCAATCAGCTTCCTGCTCATCTGCAGCGAGTCTTTCTATTTCCTCGTTGCTGAGGAATGGATCGTTTGCCCAAGTGGATTGGAAAGACATTCTTTTCAATTGAGGAGGCTCAGAGCTCGAAGCTAGAGCCAGTGGTGAGTTGAAAGAGTTGTAGGATGGAAGAGGAGATCTTGGATGAGTGGAGCTGGTTGCTTTAGGAAGTGTAACTTGATAGTCCGCCTTACTGCTTGTATTCGAAGAAGATCCAGTCTCAGTGGAAGCATTACCATGTCGCCCATTACTTCGAGAGACTTGATGGTAATGGGAGTCAGAGCTGTTACCCGAGGGACTCTGCGTGCGGTCATGACGACGATGACTCAAAGGTCCGTGCAGTCTGTTTATCTGATACTCAACGTCAGATGAAGAAGGCTGTAACATCGCGGAGCGCATTTGAGCTGTCATTGTAGTGGCGACAGACATCACACTGGAGCTCCGGAGCAACAATCTTTCCTCCTGCGTCCTGGTAAAAACATTCTGAATGTCTTCGTCGGAGAAGCGCCGAGCTTCATTCATTCTTCTACTGCCACTCTCAACCATATCAGGATCAAGACGGTACCTTGACGTGATGAACGGTTCGATTACTCCATTACTCGAGCGCCATTTCCGAAGTTGGGCCTTCAAGTTCCACCCACGCCGAGACTGACGATCAGCCTCCATCGTTTGGGAGACCGAAGCAGATTCTAGATCAGGTAGCATGTCCGTCATGGAACGATCCCTGGAGTGAGGCAGAGACCCGGGAGGGCTTACCGCTTGATACTTGAAAAATGGATTGAGTGATTTCCGAGCATCGCGATCAAAAAAGCGGCGTTTCCTTCTATGTTTTATTAAGCACAGTGCAATGAGCAAACTCAGTGCAATGGCCAAGATTACTGCACCAATAGTGACTCCAGCGATAGCACCTGGTTGACTCATCGTCTGTTGAATGCTTTGATCATGACCATTAGAGTTAGAGGAATCCCCAGATGTTGCAGGCAAGGGAATAGAGTGCGGTGTCGGATCAACGATTGGTGTAGGTGATAAGGTGATTCCGCTTGTGGTCAAGAAGATCCATGTCGAAGAAGAGGTTGCCTCGGTGTCACTCCCAATGGAGGTCTCCGCAACAGTGGCGAGCGCCGCGTGGGTAATAGTATGCGAAGGGTCCTGGGACTTCAAAATGATTTCAGATGTAGTGGCTGAACTGGCAACATCTGTCGAAGGACTTAAGCCGCCAATAAGAGTCTCGAAATTTGAGCCTGAGAAAGAAGGTAGTGAAACAGAAACAGCTGTAACATGAGTGATTGTAATGCTGGGAACCGGCGTGCTTGATATCAGAAAATTGCTATGAGGCCAGCTCCCACTATGTTAAATAGCAGATGATGAGAACACATAACAGAAATCAGAAGTTTAATCAAACCTCATTGTTAAAGACGAAAAAAGGCTCTTCGCCGCATCGTTGGAGCTATCCGAAGAAACTGTCGATGCTAAGGTGTTTACCGGACTAGAAGTTACTAGTGACGATCCAACGGGGATAGACTTCACCGGGCCATCAACCCTCGGCGGAGAGGTGTTGGTCGAGGCAGTGTGATTTGATGAAGAGGGCAACATGCTCGTAGGCTCCGATGATGGGATTGGAGTTGAAAGATGAGTAGAAAGATGAGAAGACAAAGACGTCCAAGGGTGTGAGATATTCAGCGGAGGAAATTTCGAAAATGATATAGGCAATGTAGGTGCAGGGAGCGAGGGGACTCTTCCTTTGGAAGTAACAGTAGACGTTGCGTTGAACGCTGTGCTCGAGCTGCTACCAGGATTGCTGCTTGAAACGGTGGTAGAAGACAGAATGGAGGAGCTCAAATCGATGGCGCTGGTGGTGAGGTCCGATGCAGACCTTTCCACAGGGGTGCTCGTTTTCGTTGGGCAATCTCTAACAGTCGAGCAAGTTAAAAGGGTATAATTTCATTTCAGCTTCAGCAAACTCACAGAAGAGTGATTGTCGTATTCCAGATTGAGGTTCTTTAGTTCGCCACAATGAAGACGAAAAATCAACGGAGGAGATATTGGGAAAAGCAGATACTCACCCATTGTCGTCTTCACAATCGATTCGGAAATCGCTATGAATGTGATAAAAATTGAGATTGGAGTAGGAACATAGAGGAAGAGCACGTACCCAGGATGGTTGAACACCGATATCGGAATATTCCCCTCTTCCATTGATGGCCCAATTGCTTGTATGAGCCTTCGCAGGCCGTCTGGCGCAAGGTCATCTAAAAACAACTGCATATTTTGTGGGTCGCCTAGTCCCCGAGCCCAAGGCAAATCCAGAAGCAAGCAAGGGATGACGTTGGGGAATTCGAAGGAGAATGCCTCCGCCACCTGGCAGAGAAAGAGTGAGACAGCATAAAGTCGTCTAGGTGTGAGTGGCATGAGTTCTCTACATGAAGTAGCACATTACGAGAAACACTTACAACAACCGGAGAAAGAATGTCATAGAAAGGAACGACGAAGTAATGGGAGAAGAGAAAGAACTTTAGGTATTAGGTGCCCATCACTAAGAGCCAGTTTTGAGATTTTACCATCTGCCATTGATGTCGGCCATGACAGACAGACTGCCGTGCCAGTTCAAAGTGAGCAGCTTTGAGTTTGCTGAGATTCAGAAGAATCAAAACAGCGATAATCTTGATGACGATCATTGGAATGTTAAATGATAATAGCTGTTGATAGCCAAAATGGAACACATCTTGATCATCCTGACGTAGAATAGACTCAGAATGAGAGTAGGTAGTCCTTTTGCTAGAATAGATCGAAGTTTAAGAATCTTGCAAGGCATCCTCTTTGGTACTTGGTAAGTAATTCCGACTGTACAGCCGCGCGTTGTTGTTGTTTGATCCTTGATTTCGGGTACAGCAATAGAAGTCTGAACTTGAAGAATGAAGGCAATGTAGGGCACTGTGTGCAATGGAAGGAAGAAAAGTGGTCGTGAGAAATATCCTATCACTTAGCTCTTTCATTGTCAAACCGCCTCTGAAGTGCCTCATAAGCAAAGGCGATGATGGTGCATCCAACATCCAGATCCACTGCATCGGAATTTTCATCTTTACCACTTTATAAACATGCTCATAACCAAATCTATCCATCCTCGGTCCAATCTTCAATGAATTTCAGACAAAGCAGCAAGCCAGCCGCTTTGTTTGATCCCGAAACTGGAGCTGAACTGCACCGTCATCCTGACCTTTGGTTCGACGACGGTAGCGTTATCTGTAGAGCAGAAGACATCCTTTTCCGTATTCATATCTCACAAATGTGTCGACACTCGCCATTCTTCAGAGATATGTTCTCCATAGGCAACCCCTCTAATTCTGTCCTCGGATCTTCCATCTACTCCAAAGGCGGGCCCAATGACTTTGAAAACTGTCCACTTATCGAACTTCATGACAAGGCAGACGACGTGGGTAATCTGTTCGTAGCTCTCTATGATGGACCGTACGTGTTTTCGTTCCATATGTCGTGTATCATTTATCCTCTCTTGTTCCATCAGACACTTCGGAAACAACGATCAAGACGACTTTCGTGTTGTATCCGGGGTCCTACGGTTATCGACCAAATATCTTGTCGATTCATTACGTGAAAAGGCTATTGCTCATCTTAGTATAGCCTGGCCATCCACGTTGAAAGGTTGGGATGCCCGAGAAGATGTGGCTAGAGCTTATGAGATGGAAACGGGCACTAGTGGAGCTCGTTTGTATCCGTCACCACTAGTGAGCTTCCATCCCACCCATCGACCATGCCAACTTACCTGTTGATTATCACAGGCTGTCATTAACCTTGCCCGTGAAGTAGACGCGCCTACTCTTCTTCCATCCGCTTTTTTCGATCTTTCCCGGTATACTTACCCTCAGATTTTTGATCCGTGTGCTCAGGATCCCCTTTATTATCCTTCTTCTAACTCTCCGTCTCCACCCCCATCGTTATCATCAACCCCACCTCCACCTCCCATCTGTCTTTCTCTCGGTGACACCCAACGACTTTGTTTAGGGAAGGAAGCTTCCCAACACGCAATCACCTCACTCATACAATCTATGAGTAACAGCCAAAGTATTCGCAACAGCGGACTGCAGTTGCAGTCTGCATTTTCCCTTACTCATCCTCTGACTCATGGCTATACTTCATCTTTAAGTGGATCAATGCATCAAAATGGTCATTACCACCATCATCGTTCATCTTCCGCCGCTATTTGCATATCTGCAGCAGCTTGCCGCAAAGATTTTTCAGAGCTCGTCGATCTGGCGACGAAGCATTACTTATTTGATCGCGAGAGAGGGTACAGTGATCCGCTGTATATGGCGGACGAGATTGGTGGGTTGAAGAGCGAAGCGTCAGAATGCAAAGCATGCGCAAAGAGCTTGGAGACATGGGCCATGAGAGAACGAGAAAGGATATGGCGCCTGATACCCACATGGTTCCGTCTAGGCTCTGATACCGGATCCGCAAGTCCTGAAAGAACTTCCTCTCCGCCAGTGGTTGATATATAGAGGTGTAATACAAACTGCTGGTATTTCTTCTACTTCTCCAGGTCACTGCTCTTGTGATATGTACTCGTACCCATTACGAGTTTAGAGTGTGTAGATGGATTAGCCGTCGAGGCCGCCACCATACGGAACGTCGCTATACAGGTCTACGATCATATACATTTCATTTCCCTTTGTTTCTTGCGATCACTTTCACTTCTTTTTGGTATATTGAGATGTACGGGACAGGATCCCATTTACGATTACAGATGAATACTACAACTTCCCGACTTACGACGAACACTACCACTACACAAACTCACTACACAAACTCACTACTTTTTCCAAGCTCCGACAGTAGCTTATTTACATGCTTGCCATGCTTCATATCACTACCAGGCTTTTTCATGTTTTATTTGATACACCTCCACAATTGTCCATTCCCTTCAAAGTTCATACTTCTTGCACAACACAAATGTTCAAGAGTCCCCCAAGTAAACACGGATAGGCAACTGAGTGCCTTTGTCAAGCTCTCCCTCGATTGCGGGCACCATAGTCAGTGCGGATTCGCGTCGTATCCTGGTCAATTCGGGGGTATCCCTGATTGCAAAATTTCTGAGGAGGACTACAATGAATGTTTGCAGCTCTGCCACACTAGGACATAATGTTCAGCAAAGGAAAATATAGGTTTTAGAGTTGTACATAGACCTACGCAAACCTCCATCCGATACAAGAACGGACTCCGGCAGCAAACGTCGCTCTACATAATAGACGAGGCAAGTTCATCAGCTCGAGGGATCAGCGGAAGCGGTCCGAGTGGAATTAAACTCACAAACTTGCGTATGGGAATCCTAGGTTATCTTCGGTCTTGACGCGCCCCGGTTCGAGCCAACGGTTAGGATTGAATTCATGGGCGTCTACACTAGAATCAGTTGAATGTCAACTAGAATGTCAATTTTATCTATACCCTCGCCGAAGATCGTTAGGTTTCTGCTTCATAGGTTAGTTGTCAATGTTTCAAGGTGTTTTTATTTACGAACCTATTGTACGCCGAGCAAGAACCCACTATCCGTGTACCTTTTGGGACAGGTATCTCAGTGATGAGTTGTCCTGTCTTTCCGACTATTGGCTTTGAAAGCGGAATCACATCATCTTCGTTAGCGGTTCGGAAAAGATGCAATACAATAGGATGAAAACGAAGAGTTTCCTAGGAGTAGCTCGTATGTGAATAGTCTACTTTGAATAAGAAAGTAGCGGGTGCACCTTGCAAATGGCATTCAAGAGAGGCATCTCTTCGTAGTCATTTAGAGTGAACTCGAATTCTCCGCGGTCTGCAATCTTTCTCTCGGTGGATTTGATTTCTGTGCGAAGTTGATCCTGGAGTTCTGGATTGCGGGCAAGTTCTGTATAGGTCGACTAATTAAGAATCACAAGTGAATGCATATAGACGTACCTACCATAAGCCGCCCAGCAGATACTGTTTGTAGTTGTCTCATGTCCTCCGAAAAGTAGAGTTCTGCAGTTGTAAGCGAAGGACAAGAAGACAAAAAGGCCTACACACCTCATCTGCGCCACAAGCTCTTCGTCAGAAAGTCGTGATTTAAATGATTCTGATAAATTGGATTGTACTGCAGCGGATAAATCATGTTCTGCTATCCATATTCAGACTTCATACGCACCTAAAGATGTGTATATATCCGTATCGGGAGTGCCTTGTTCAATTTGATCTACTTTCTGAGCGATGAGTTGTTTTGCAACGCCTTTTCCAACATGAGCTACATGATGTAGGGTCTCCAATCTGGGGTTGTGATCATTCATGAACTCCATGACTGTAGATGGAATAAGCCTGAAAAGGTCCAGCATAAGCAAGCCCATATTGGATGGAGCTCTGAATGCCTTGGCTCTGTGTTTGTAAACGTTGATGTGAGCATTAGACCTCATTGGACGCGATATTCAGAGAAGTGACTGACGTTAAACCCTCATACGCTTTTGCCAGCTCGTTTTCGTGGTTGCTGATAGATCCAAAGTCATAGTCGAATGCAGCTAATCGAAGAGGTTTGGCGAAGCAAGGTGACTAAAAGGAACGGACACACACCTAGCCCAATAGCATCGAGGGTGGCATGCGACAGATGGTCAGTCAAGTCAAAAACACAGGACTGGTCACCAGATTTGGATATAATTTTCTTCCATTCTGAACTCATCTATGCGAGCAAGGACATCAGGGTGACATCATGCAGGGAGAGATCAGTCAACATACTGCTTCGGCGCAAGCAACAAAGATGGGGAGGAACTTCTGAGTCTCTGTCGCTCGAAACCCCGGCGTCATAAGCCTGCGATGCCTCACATGAGTTTCTCCTGAACGGTCGGTCAGCATTGTAAAAGACCAGAGAGGAGAAGGAGAGCATACCGTCCGCCCACGCAAGTCCTTTTCCCGATGTAAGTCTTCCCATTTCTCGACGGACTGGACTCCTACGCCATTTGTAGCCCGAACAAAGGATATGTTGGAGGGCTTTTGGGTCTGACACTACCAGTTGTTCAGACTGCCAATATCTGAATCAGTGTGCGTGTGCATAGTACATGAAAACGGTGCGAACGAACCCCAAACGACGTCCTGATGCGCACGACGTCCCCGTAGATACGCTGCCATTCGAATTCAGCCTATACATAAATATACTCAGATCGCCTCATGTGAAACTTAAAAGTCGTCACTGGTTCTCACAAGACCTGCTGGCCGCTGCAATAGCTCACGCAGATGTCCTATAAAACAACAATAGCTGAGGTGCTGTTCAACCACTACCAGTCATTAGTAAGTATACCCAGGATGAAAGAACTATGTTTTGGGCCTTGGATGTTCCATAATGGCGAAGATGCATTGTTTTTGAAGAGAAAGAGAGCAGCGACGAGCAGGCATAGGATAAGCAGAGTCGCAGTTTCCATTTGGATTCTGGTGTTTGAGTTAAAAGAGAACTTATAGTATGCGACGTATTCAGGATTATCTGTATTCTGTGACGAACTGCTGATCAGAGCAGGTGGTACAGCTCCCCAGGCTACTTAAATCCACGCAACTAGATTCAGTGCATATCCATACAACGGCGGTTGACAAGTACCTGATAGCTAGATCTAGAGTAAATGTCGAGGTTCATTCTTCGCGGAAAGCTGTCATTCTATGGCGCAAAACAACGAGTTAAGGAAGAACATATACTTACACAGTTAAAAAGCCGCTACTATGGTACGATCGTTCACTGAGTCCATCTTGCGCCCAAGTTCATCCAGTAGCTTGTTGAGATGTTGTGCCTCTTCAATCAACTGATTCACCGTACCCTGACCGTCTCTGGCCTCGGGGAGCTTTTCTCTCAAGCTATATTCGTCCACGGATTTCTTCACAATCTCCGCCCAGGTCGTGCCCTCTTTCTGCAGAGTCTCCACGATCTGATCCTTTATTCTTCTGCATGTGCCCACGCCATCATAACCAAAACTAGTATAGACCTGTACCATCGTAGCACCAGCACGAGCATATTCAAGGGCATCTTCCCCATTAGATATTCCTCCACAACCAATGATCGGTATATGAGGAGGAAGATTGGCTCGCAATGTCCTCAAAGCGGTTAAAGTGTATGGTTTGATGGGAGGCCCAGAAAGTCCCCCATTTTCAGTGCGGGAAGCTGGAGCAGACTGTCAACCAAAAAACACTACGTCTGTCTAGAATGGCGCCTCACCACTTAGCAGATGTGATGGTCGTTGAATAGTCGTGTTACTAACAATGACACCGTCAATCCCAGTATTCTTGATGACATTTGCAATATCTTCTATTTGAGACTGATCTAAGTCTGGGGCGATCTTGAGAACCAAGCGAGGCCTTTGAGAGGTGAGATAAGATGGAGGCAGGGAGTCTCTGGCCTGGGTGACACCCGTCAGCAACGCTTCTAGTGACGCTTTGCTCTGTAGCCCCCTGGAGATGCCCAACGTTAACTCTGTTCCAAAACTTATATCCATTTGCATACCTTAGACCAGGTGTATTAGGGCTCGAAACGTTCACCACTAGCACATCTGAAAAGGGCCCAAATGTTCTAACCCCCGCAACGAAATCATCGATTGAGTCAGCCGGAGATTCTTTGTTTTTGCCCAAATTAACGGCTAGCAAAGACCCGTCCCGAAGAGAGGCTTTGGTTTCTTCTCCGGTGAGGAATTTGGGAAGACGCGCTCGGACACGAGAAAATACGGTCGCATGACCTTGGGAAGGGAAACCGTAGCGATTGATGATGGCGTTGTCTTCTGGGAGACGGAACACGCGTGGCTTGGGATTGCCTGGCTGGAAGTCAGTGGAAGACGTTAAAACGACAGGAATTATGATATAAAATGTCGGCGCACCTGAGGCTTAGGCGTGATACTGCCAATTTCCACCCAGCTAAAACCGAGATCAAAAAGCCCTGGAGTTCGAAGTCAGTTCAAGGTGGAAACACAGGCAGGAATACTGTGCCATCTATTGCTTCCCCGTCTTTGTCGAAACCGGCTGCTAGTCCAATGGGATTCGAGATTTGGTGTCCCCATAACTACTCAATTTTTCATTCAAGAAGAACAATACGGCTTCCATGACGAACTCACTTCAAACATGAGGTGTTCATCGTCAGTGACAGGATCCTTGGGCCCAAGACCGCTCCGCAAGACCTTTACAGCGATTTTATGACTGGTCTCGGCGTCCAAAGTTTGCCTCAACACAGGCATGATTACATATCTGTGGAGTGCTGAGCGTGCATCGAAATAATACACGGCAAAAAGACCTGTGGAGAGTACCAGTGCAGTTGCATAAATTCCAGCTGTTATAGGTGATCGACGAATAGGCGATGCTTTTGTGAATAAGTTTCTCGACACATTATGAGTCTTCAGTGGTGTGAAGAGCGAGCGACAGGCAGCTTGTCGTAGAGCTGCCATACGTGACGCTGAGCGAGATGATGAAAGGAAATGAAGAAATCAATTACGGCTGTTATAAACGTATGCATAACTTTGTACTGCAGGTAACATATGGTGTCCGCAAGCCTACAAAATCTGCATCTTGTACATCTAGTTTCTGCCGATGTTCTTCACGTGTTATACTCAACGACAGTATGTAGTAGTCTGATAGTAGTAAATATGTAGACTGGCAGTGGCTGGCAGTGGGAAATCCACATTTGTACATTTGTGACACTTTTTTGCTACTTGAATACTACCATATGTTGGCAAAGCACCTATATTCAAAGGTAATAATGCAGGAAACTCTGGTGGGTGGTGGCATTGGTCCTCGTAGTCATCGGCGTCGTTGGGCAACGATGCCCAACGAGCGCCCAACCTTCGTTCCGAGCGCCTCTTCAAGCTTCAGACATCCTTGAACTATAACCTTCACGGTTCACGCCCTCCTAGTTACTACTATTCTAACAATCTTTCACATCACACTCGTTTTTTATCCTAATATCTCAATTTTGCTCTATATGCCTCACCCGAACCTCATTCTCTATGTCGCCCTAGCAACGTTTGCGCTGTTTGGTTCGCTGTTCTTGGTCTGCCATTTCGCACCTGTTGTGAACCGATGGAAGTACCAAAAACAAGTTAAGCAGGATCTTGATGTCGAGAAGTCAAATGTACGATCATCATCTTCCTTCCTACGTCCTCAATTCAATCATTGCCACCGGATGTAGTTCGAATACTCGCGGAAACTCTTCCAAGAAGGAAACTTGAACAGCGAGGAATCTTTACCTTCTGGGTCACTCGCTAAAATGATTTCGGGACTCTCCTTCGAGTGTGGTGCGCCTTTTGTACCTTTGATAAATGCGGTGACTTCTTCCTCTATGCCCCTCCCATCGTCCCTTCTATATTCCTTACACCGTAAGGTCGTGCCTCTTCCTGTCAAACAACATCATCTTTCCATTCCGGCGTTCTGCGAAGATTTCGTTCACCCCTCAAGCCCTCTTCTGAATTGCATCTCTTCTACTTGGTCACTCAACGATACCTGTTCTCAAACTGTCTCCCAGTCGCATCCAAATTTCCATCAAAGCCAATCCTCAGGGAGTCAAATCTCTTACAGAAAATGTCCCTCCCCATACATCCATCGAAACTCACAGCGCTATTTCACAAAGGTTAACAGGGCTGCCATATGTATACCAACCCCTGCAAGGCAGATGAATGTTGACGTTTTTCAGGCTATTCATGCGAAGAAGTTTGCTATGCGAGAAATATCTGGACTGGGTTACTATGGGGGATATAAGACAGGCGTTCAGCGATCGGCGTATATGAGGGCTTATTTCGGAACAATATCATCCATGGAGCGACCGCACTAGATTGTCAAACCGTACAAAATAAATTTCAGATCACTACAAGTATCCTAATTATCCCTATCATACACATGAAAGATTCCCTGATAAATTGCATTGTGCGAGATCTCACGAATATTGTTCCTACCCACCGTCGAATGTAATCTGGTTTGCTGAATCGGGAGGTGAGGCTACAAATGCGCTGTAAGTGCCTAATTGACATGTTGTTATATGTGAGGTGTATAACCCTGTTTCTGAAATCTGATGCAGGTTGAGCATCAGCCTGGACATTATCGTAACGGACATGCTGAGAAATGACAGAATTGTTTTCTCAGCATATCTGTACCGGCTACATAAGCTAGGGCCCGGAGAGACATACCTACTGGCAAACGTGCACAAAGCGCCTCGGAGGAAGGGCTGTGCGTACTTAGCTTCGGCGAGATATCTTTGCAATTCGAGAATATATGCAAGACCTACATCAGGATACTATGCAGTGAACGTCAGAAAATTCTGAAGAAAGAGAGATAATTTGGTCTCGTACATAGAACGTGGATATGTTGATGAGATTGGCAAGAGCCATGACACTTGTGAAAGACATTCAACGACTTTTCCCAGAGAGCCATGGCAGCCCGACATACCCAAAATAAATCGATCCTAGTAGCGTAAAAAAAGACGTTACTGATTTTGGCAATGACGATCAAAAAGGACCTCAAAATATTACCTACCGTCGCGGAGAATGATGACAACAAGGGGTATTCGCAGCCGCTCTTGTCGTAGTTCGTAGCGAGTTTTGTAGGCTTTGTGAAGGGTCATGACGAACAACATTGAATCGTACAAGAAAAGGGCCTCCCAAGCAGCGGCGACTTCTATCAAAGAATGATCAATCAGTCGAGGCGAGCAGGGCCTCGGAATTTTAATAGCTAGACGTACGAATGGATCTAAGCATAACAGCGTCAGAGGGCCTCGGAATACGAGAAGCGCAAGGTTCTACGCACGTTATTAGTGTCAGTTGAGTGTGACATCCGGTGGGGGTCAATACCGATTGGCTTGATTGACCAAAAAATATCGCAAACTGGATCACAATGTTCGAGATATACTTGGTAAGCATATAGATCAGGCTCACAATGGATAGCCCGCCTAATGTGAATCCAGTAACAAGCATGTATATGAGCATACGCCTGCTACAGTGGTAAAGGGCATATATCCGGATGGTGAGAAGAACTGAACAGATCCGTTGCACATCAAAGTTGTCGGGGGAACCGATGAACTCTCTTACTGCAAACAATGACTTGGGTCAACACAAGGAGGAGTTCGCGAAATAGATGAAATGGTCGGCAGCTGATTGAAGCGTTATCGGTTGCGGTAGCTCGGCTTGCAAATTTTCACCATACCTCTACCGTTATACGAGTCAAATCCAGGTTTCAGACTCGGAAGAGGATAAGATACCAACCGATTCTGTCAGGCCGCTCGAGAAGAGTGACACAGTTACAACAATATTCCCCAATGCAGCAAAATAGCGGTTGAAAAAGAAGAGCGCTGTACTCCAGCCCATCGAACGTTTCCACAGATATTGAACTTCATCCGCTGCAGATAGTTATTGAATAAATCTTGTGTGTTTTGAGGAAGGAAGCCTACGCACGAAAAGTAATCAAATGGTCCCAATAGAGAAACGCTATACATTCCGTTAATAAACACTTCAAATAATAGAAGTATATACTCACTTATTGAGAACAGGTGAAAGTAATCTTCTAATTGTCTATTTAAAATGCTAAGAGGTCAATCATTCTTGGGTGGAGAAAACAGGACATACTGCTGTTGCGCTGCCGAAATATGCTGTACGATCGTCGACTTCATGATTCGCCAGGGTCTACCTGGCCAGTACTGTGACAATGGACGTCGGGGAAAGAGTATGGATGAAGCTGATGATAGCTATATAAAAAGAAAGGAACGCTAGAGCCTGCTTCTCATTGGTTCGTGATGCCGAAGGGAAGAAGTGCGGTCTTCGAACAGTCCTTCATAATCCCACAAGCATCTGTTTTCCTTTCTGTAAATTGGCTGGGTGCCTCCAGGTACTTCCCCGAGAATCCAGGACAGCACGGGAGCTGCCGCTGTCAGAGTGTCAATGATTGTCGATATTTGTATGACTGTCGATGGATTGTCACTTGACGCGTCAACAAGGACTAAGATTGCGCCCAGTCAGTGTTGGCCTCCGGAAATGTATCGGATTTACAAGCTGAGTTATGCTTGAGCGTCTGAGCCATATACAGGAAAGCGGAACGGCAGGAAGGGCGCACAGATATGGATTGCACTAGGATTGTTGAATCATCGACCAGCAGCAGGAACGAACTGGAAATGGACAAAGGAATTCCTCGAAGGACCTAAATGAGCACTTTTTTGGAATCAAATGCACCGCAATCATTTAGAATGATTTTCACCTTTATTCACCCGGTGCAAAGAAACGTGGCCAGCCTTCTGCAATACATTCTGGGGGACAGAGACAGTACCTGACAGTACGCAAACGGATCTTCATGATCAAACATTTCTAGGATCAGAGAAAAATGGCGTGGAATCCACAATTAGCATCCTTGGGCGCTACATACTCTTTTTGCAAATTGCAAAACTGGATGACTTCCCGTAGGAATTATTTGCAGGACACCAGACAATTAATTTGTGCCACCAATATAAGCGAACCTAAGCGAAGATGGCCGGACAGCGGCTTCGCAAAAACTGCATCAAAACCAACTTACAACGGCCTCCCTACCCTGTTGTAAACTGGTTTTTGGTGTAAGCGAGGGTCCCATCAACAGTCCGTACGTCGCATCAAATACCGTTAATAGTTAACTGCAGAATAATTGCAGCGGGAAGTCACCCACTATAGAGGTGGGTCGGGAAAAACGCAGAGCTGATGGCCGGCCGTGACAGATTCATTATCGAAAATTGAATATGAGCCGACAATGGCAGTATTGCCGCATCCCGGCAGAGGCCGGCCATCAGCTTCACGTTTTTCTCGACCCGCCTCTAGTTTTGCAATAAGTTGCTATCATCTTTCAACTTTCAAGGCCTCAGTCAACTAGAGTCGCTAGCCCAGCTTTCTGCAGTAACCTCCTGTGAACCCTTTTAGAACTGGTTTTTGCCATGCGTGCAGCGCGATGAGGATATGAAAAGCCCGAAAACTGGGCTCTCAAAAACTGAGAGAGTCCTACATCTTGTACCTCTAGAAGGTAACTTTCACCTCTTGTCACTATCGATGGTAGTTTCTGAAGGGTTCATAGGATTCACCAGCCGGGTGGCAACTGAATTCATTTAAGATTGTTCACATGATGGCTCCTGGTCACCTGATCGCGATTCGAGCCCCTAAAAAAGTCGGTATACGCATATTGAATCGTGTTACTGTAGTGTTAGGTTACTGCTATAACATTAGATACGAGGGCTTGGGAGACAGTACTAATCACCAACGACGAAGATGATGATAGAGGAAGAATCGGCGCCATGCATAGTTCAAACTTTTGATAGGCATAGTGTCAATACCAGCGTATCTCAGAAGTGCAATTGAGAACGACGAGAAAGACAATGCAGGTCACATCTCGTAACAGAACATAACGTGACTTTATAGTTTATACTCAGAGAGAAGGCGACAGCGAGCAGCATTCACGGTTGCAATTGCTAAATCAAATGCAGCACATGAAATTATTTGAGTGCATCAGAGGTCAATGAGAATGGAGGTCGATTGGAATAGAGTAACAATGGAGTCCAACCAAGTAAAGTATAGAAACTTATGGTCAAGCCTTAAGCAAGATGACCGCTCAGCTATGTTAAGTTCGGTGCACGGAAAGAAGGTCTGACGTAAGAGATGGGAAGTGAAAAGGTTGGGACTGTTCGATAAATTTGATTGCCGCTTACTGCGCACGTGCAATTTTAAACTCCGCGTGGCTGAGCAAATTTTCGAAAATTTGTAGATCATCTTTTTTCACGACTTCTTCCCATTCCTATTCCTTTTCTCCGTTAATAAAATGGATGTAAGATGGCGTTATTATGCGATCTCCGCGTTGCACCTTGCTAACATAGATATGCAGCCTAATTTTGTGCAGGGGCTTCATAATCTGCTTGTTCAGACCACCTCTAATGACACCGTTGTCCTCAAAGCTGTATGACATTTACTATCATCATTTGCTACCTTTGCTTAATCTCGATCCACCACAAGGCCACTGCACAATTGAATCAAGACTATTACAAAAATCCAGCATGCATATCTGCTCTTGCAAGTATTATTACCAGCTCCCCCGATCAAGCTGTACGCGATCTCTTCATCTATTCCATATATACATCCTCAACCGACATATATCCTGCTTGCAGATTCGTCAGTTGGCGGCGGTCGAACTGAGGAAACGTGTAGCTTACAATAGTGGTAATTTATGGACGCTGATATCGCAAGATGAGCGCGAGCAGATCAAAACCAAATTTCCGGAATTAATTCTCGGAGAGTCGAGGTACCTTTATCGGAGCTCTTATCGACTTGAATTGATATAACATCTCTCAGTAATCCTGTCCGCCACTCCGCCGCGCGTGTGGTAGCTGCCATCGCCGCCATCGAGGTTCCAATGGGAACCTGGCCTCAACTCCTTCCCTTCCTTCAGCAAACTTGCACCTCACCTAACGCCTCACATCGTGAAGTTGGCATGTTTATGCTGTACACTGCTCTTGAGAACATCGTTGAAGGTTTCCAAGATCAGCTTACTTCGTTGTTTCAATTGTTTTCACAGACGTTGGCGGACCCCGATAGTCTTGAAGTTCGCATTACCACTGCTCGGTGAGCTTTGATTGCTTTTGTGTCTGTCGACCATCTGTTGATATGTGATGTAGGGCCATGGGTGTCATCGCACAATTTATCGATGCTGACGAGAAGGCATATTTGGTGAAATCTCTATGCATCAGTCTTCGATTTGAATATTCATCATTTCCGCAGGCCCAATTTCAAGCCCTGTTACCTGGAATGATTCAGGTCATTGGGCAATGTGTCGAATCCAGTAATGAGGCTGGTGCACGCAATCTTTTCGACGTTCTTGAGACTCTCCTCATATTAGTTGGTTCACCTTTTTCAACTCTATGTTATCATTTACTTAACGAAATCTTGCAGGAAGTGCCCCTGCTCAGTAAAATTATACCCGATCTCGTTGAATTCCTGCTTCGCTGTGGTGGAAATCGCGCTTATGATGGCGAACTCAGAATTCTCGCTTTGAATGCTCTAAATTGGACTGTTCAATAGTACGTCGGTTCACACTCACTTGGCGGTTTGGATCAAATCTCAACATATGTTGCGCGATCCAGTAAAAAGTCTAAATTGCAAAGCTTCGGTCTTGCACCTTCAATTCTTGAGCATTTGATGCCTCTCACCACTGAAGAAGAACCCGAAGACGTTGATGAAGATGCTCCCTCTCGAGTATGTCACTATCGATGCTTACACTCATCCTATTTTACTGATTATCTTGACCAGTCTGCTCTACGTATCATCGACGGTTTAGCGACCAACCTGCCCCCTATGCAGGTCTTTCCGGCCCTTCGCACCCTTATCGTTCAATATTTCTCTTCTCAGGACCCCGCCCAGCGTCGAGGTGCTATGCTTGCTCTTGGCATCGCCGTTGAAGGTTGCAGCGAGTTTATGACCCCGTTGATGGGTGAGGTCTGGCCTATTATTGAGGCCGGTCTCCAAGATATCGATGCTTCCGTCAGAAAAGCTACTTGCATTGCTGTCAGCTGCTTCTGTGAGTGGCTTGAAGAGGAGTGTGTTGCCAAGCACACTGTGCTCATACCCGTGCGTTTGCCCAATTTTGTAACCCCGAATCTCACTAATATTCGTACAGGCAATCATGAACTTAATTAATGATTCTGCTACACAAAGATCGGCGTGCACGGCTCTGGATGCTCTCCTCGAGATCCTTGCCGATGTCATTGACCAGTACCTGCAGCTCATCATGGAGCGCCTCTCTGGGCTGCTGGAGACTGCGCCTATTCCTGTCAAATCTGTTGTTACTGGCGCGATCGGAAGCGCTGCTCATGCTTCCAAGGAGAAATTTATCCCGTATTTCGAGCCCACCATGCAACGCCTTCAACATTTCCTCGTCCTTACTGGCGAGGGAGAAGAAATCGAGCTTCGTGGTATCACTATGGATGCGGTTGGTACCTTTGCTGAGGCTGTTGGCAAAGATCACTTCAGACCTTACTTCCCTACCATGATGACCCAAGCATTCGAGGGTATTGAGATGGGAAGTGCTCGTTTGAGAGAGTGTAGCTTCCTGTTTTTTGGAGTTATGGCCCGCGTGTTCGGTGATGAATTCGCCGGATATCTTCCCCAGGTCGTTCCCCCTCTTATCGCTAGCTGTACCCAGGATGAAGGAACCGAAGAAGGTAAATTTCACATTGCAACTTTTAAGTAATGGCACTAAGTCCGATTACTCTCAGTCACTACTTCAGATCCTAACTCAGCATTCAATTCTGGCTTGTCTGCATCTAATGCTATACCTGTGTCTGACGAGGCGGATGTCAACGGTTTACCAACCGAGGAGTTGGAAGATGTCGATCTCGACAAATTGCTCGATGTCAACAGTGCTATTGCTGTAGAAAAGGAGATTGCCGCCGATACAATTGGGATGTTGTTCAATGCTACCCAGGCTCACTTTTTGCCGTATGTTGAACAATGTACGCTGGAACTCGTCAAGCTTTTGGCCCATTACTACGAGGGAATCAGGAAAAGTGCGCTCGACTCTCTTCTTGAGATTGTCCGGACATTCTATGACTTGAGCGATCATCAAGATTGGGAAGCTGGTGCTACAGTAGTATGCCTTCTACCGCTTTGATGATGTCTATGCTCACCATCCGTGTCATAGACTGTTCCCCTTGCACCGACCGTAAAAGATCTCATTGGACATGTTCTTCCTGCTCTTATGGAGATGTATGAAACTGAAGACAACAAGTAAGTTATTGCTTCGACCTTGGCAATGCCTGCTTCTTGTGATGAAAATTATAACTCAGCTCACTTCGACGCTAAACGCGAATGAGACAATTTTTTTTTGATTCTGATTCGTACCGATCACTTTTCTCGAGCTGTTGTCCTGACTGTTCCTGATCTAGGTCTGTTGTGTCTGCTCTCTGCGTTCACCTAGCAGAGACCATTAACAAAATTGGTCCTGCGTTTGTTGAAGGACGTGAGTCAGGTCATCTCGCGATGCTTTGCTTACCTCGTTGTAACGGTACTTTCAGAATTGGAGCCAATCTGTGGCATCGCTATCCAAATCCTTGAACAAAAAGCGTTTTGCCAGCAGGACCCAGATCAAGATGAAGAAGAGGAAGCACCCGAAGCCCAGGCAGAATACGATTCAGTCCTTGTCTCCTCCGCTGGTGATCTCGTGGCTGCTTTAGCAAATGCCTTGGGAGGGGACTTCGCCCCTGCGTTCGGACGTTTCTTCCCTCTAATCGCCAAATACTACGTATGTGATGAGCAAACTCCGTATTACCAATGATGTTGAACATTACCTATATTCTAGAAAAAGAATCGCTCCCTTAGCGACCGCTCTTCCGCTATCGGCTGTCTCGCAGAAATCATCGCGGGCATGAAGAACGCCGTTAGTCCTTCAACAGAACCTCTACTGGAGCTGTTCTATCAGGCTCTTAGTGACACGGATGCCGAAGTGCTGAGCAACGCCGCATTCGCTGTTGGTCTGCTTACCGAATATTCGGAAGTTGATCTATCTCCTCAATACCTACATCTCCTCGGTGCCCTTAGACCGCTCTTCGTTGTCACGTCGGATTCGCCCGCGTCAAAACTCAACGCGAAAGACAATGCTGCAGGTGCTGTTGCCCGTCTTATCGTTCGCAATACAGCCGCTGTTCCTCTAGACCAAGTTCTTCCTGTCTTCGTGGAAGCACTACCCCTAAAGAATGACTATCTAGAAAACCGACCTGTTTTCCGGGCTATTTTCCATCTGGTGCAGACAAACGGTGCAGTTCTTGGTCCATATATGGATCAATTGCTTCGAGTGTTTGCCGTCGTTCTGGATCCTAATGGTCCTGATCAGGTTGGAGACGATATCCGGGCAGAATTGATCCAGCTGATTGGTGTAGTGAACGCACAGGACCCGGCGAAAATACAAGCGGCGGGTCTGAGTGCATTTGTTCCAGGTGCATAATTCTTAACGTTTTACGAGTCTCCCATCTACATATACCGGATAACATGCTTGTTTGTCATCGCTTTATGTTACTGCTTTCCAGAATCAACACCTACCGTACTATACTTTTCTCTGTGTTCATCCTCTTCTAGATAGTTTTTTTCGAAGGAAATAATTTGTGAGAAACTTTTTTGGCTTACTCCGGCCGAAAGAACCGGACTCTTAGAGATTGGACGGTGTGTACGTATTTGTAATTTATCGAACTCTGAAGTCACCTCCATCTTCCATCTTTATTTTCAAAGTCAAAGCTCGCTGGGCGACACGCAGCAGAGTGGAACTCGTGCTCGCCGTGCTTGGGCTGCTATGCTATCGCACTTTCTTTCGTTTTTCTTGGCTTCGGCCTTGATTCCTCTCTCTGCTAGCCTTTCAGTGCAAATTCCGCTCGATAAGCAATATCCTCCTGTTGCCCATGTCGGTCAACCTTACAGCTGGACTTTTTCCAACAATACATTTGATTATGCTTCGGACTCTACTCCGCCAACGCATACTGTATCGCCCTTGCCAGACTGGTTATCCTTCAATGCTGTGACTAGAACGTTCTCAGGAACTCCTTCCCAAGCAGATCAAGGAGAACCCGAAATAACAATTACTGCGCATATCGGCGATGCTTCTAATTCTACTAAATGCAACATCCTTATCACTACCAGTCCAGCACTCACTCTCAATCAACCTATCTCAGCCCAGTTCTACGAAGGCAATCCTTCGTTGTCATCTGTGTTCACCGTTTCAAACAACTCTGCAATCTATACTGGCAATCCGACCATCCGTGTTCCTCATAAATGGTCTTTTAGTGTCGGCTTCTCAAGCGAAACTTTCATGAATTCTCAAGATAACGCCCATTACACTGTGTTACAAAGCGATAAATCACCCATCCCGTACAAAATGGAATTCACTCAGGGGCCTGACACGCTGGGCGGTACAGCCCCTCTGCTTGAAGAAGTAGGCTCTACTGCAACCTTCCACCTTGAACTTATCGGAATAGTTTCTGGCGCTTACTCGGATGGCTCTCTTCCTTTCGACATGGTCATCGCTGATCACGAACTCTCCATGGATTCGAATTCACTTCCTATCGTCAACATCACGAGAGACGCTAATTTTACCCTCAATTTTGGTTCCAATGGTGATCTTGCTGGCGTTCTAGTAGACGGAGAAGCGATAAATCCCAGTGATATATTAGACCTCTCCATCGATACGTCTTCTTGTGGCTGGCTTCAATGGGACGGTGCATCTCGGCTCCTGACGGGAAGCACCGTGGGTCAGGACTTCAACTCCTCCACAGGGCCACATCTTCCTGTCACGCTTACTACGACCTTCAACCAAACGATTCGAACCATTCTTCCACTGGCTATCGAACCTTCGTTTTTCACGACCGGGACTTTTCCGGCCTATACGATCCCTGAAACTGGACTAGCATCGTTCGATATTCATCCATACCTCTCAAATGTTACCGGAGAAAAGCCTGCTGATGTCAATATGTCCATTGCCGTCGAACCCTCATCTGCAGCTTCCTGCTTGACCTTCAATTCAACTTCACTCGTTGTGGAAGGCACTGTTACTGGAGATTGCCAAGTATCAAATATTTCTGTTACCATTGCTGCTTACTCTCATGTAACACATTCGACGTCTCATGCCACCCTTCCTATGACAGACTCTTTCAAGAAAAGTTCGGGAACCCCGCATCATCCGGGATCTCTATCGTTTTCTGCTCACAAGAAACTTATCCTCGGCATCAGCATTGCTTTCGGGATCGTAGGTGGCCTCTCTGCATTGGGCACGTTCTTAGCCTCAGTTCGTCGATGCTTGCGAGTGCAGGATCCCGTACTGGCTACCGAGCAATGTCAACGAAATCTGTCTGAAAGTGACCAAAGGTGGTACGGTCTAGTTGCAGAGAAGTCCCACGCTGGATGGAATCACGAATCCACTCTCCCTACGGAGAAGCGGCGTCCAGGGATGGAGCTTCTGCGATCGCCTCGGAACTATGGTAATATTGGCTTGGGCTTGGATCCTTCGAAACGAAGTTACACACAGGAATTTATGTCACCTTCGAGCGCTGCTGGAAGCAAGTATCAAAGTCCAGGTGTAATGAAGAAAGTTGATTTCATGAATCGGATACGTGAAACTGTTCGGAACGTGAGCGACAAGCTCGGCACTCAATCTAGCAAGAAAAGTACACCCATCAGGAGAGGTATCATCGGTAAACCCATCTTACTCAATGCTCAAGAAGGGCAAATTCCTCGTGCGAATGCAAATGCGACCGATCCCTTCGTAGCTCCCAGCACTGGGAATGTCTCGGTATGTCTCTTGATATCTTCTCTCTATTTGCACATCGTTTATGTCAGGAATTCAGACCCCTGCAAGCGTTCATTTTGCGGATTTGACGCGTCAGCTGTCCACTGATTCGGCCCACTCTTTGGATTCCATCAGAACTCATGCGAATGAAGCCGTGGTCCAGACTGCTACTCGCCACCCTTCCATGCCCGATGCTACACAATCTCGACCACGTTTGAAGCAAGTCACCAGTGCTATGCGTGTCCCTCCTCCGAAGCTGGTCACGTCGTCGTCAGGCACTGACGGGTCTACCAGTGGCTCTATTCTCAGCGCTAGAGTCACTAGTCAGAAGGCCAAGATCTGGACGGGTGAAGATGCCATTCCGACCACGGGCACAGGGGATGAACTTTCAATGGGAATCCGTTACGTTACCGCCTTGGGCGGAGACTCTTATCTGATGTCTGACGTTCGTCCTGGCTCTTCATACACAGTTTCTACGCATCTACAATCCACGTACTCACTAGACGCGCCAGATCATGACCGTAGTGGGGTAAACAGGCTTATTATACGGGCAGATGAACGGTTTGAAGTACTCATATCGGTTGGATCAGCTAAGAAACTTGAAGCAAGGTTGATCTCGGGAGATAACACACCTGATTGGATGGAATTCGATCTGAGGCCCAATAAAGGGAAAATAGAACTATATGGACTCCCTTCGATTGCAGATGTTGGGGACTGGGATGTTCGAATTATCGACACGCAGAATGGCAGTTGGGTTGGTGAAGTGGGCTTGCAGGTGGTTCCAAAATCTAGTTCGTGAAATAGAAATGTATTTTATTGTGTACACCTATTCCCGTTGTATTGTTTCTTCGAAGTCTCGTTTTGTACCTATGTTACCTGTACATGTATTCTACCCGCCAGCCTACAGATACCAACCATTGAGACATGAAGCGTTCGTTCAAATTAGGCTGATGACCAACCCTCTGTGAGATTGCGTTAAACAAGAAACCTCGATATTCTGCGATAACGACAACCTCTCGGAGGAGACTGCCTTAGACTGCCTTAGGCCTACGTTCGAGTTGATCATGGAGAATTATCCGTATTGTTCTTCTAGTTACAGTTTCGAAGGTATCTGAGGTTGCATGTTGGTGAGTAATTGACTTACATATGATACATGAGAAGCAGTACTGACACCGCGATGTAAAGCCTCAACATGAATCTTGAACTGTATCTCAGGCGTGCTATAGCACGTGTTGCCGTTGGTCCGTTCCCTCCAAAAACGTCGACCTTTGATTTTGGGCGCATAATTCTGATTCGGATGTCGAACCAAGTTGGGGAGAAACGCAGAATGGAGGTTCTTAATATCTGCCCACATGTTCCGCGAAGCTTGTCATAATTCGATTCCCTATCGGATCCCCGGTCAATAGTTGGCGTCTATCTATCTATGGGAATCACTCCTCGTGTGGTGGCAGAAAGACTTTTAATGTTCATGGCAGTCACCTGTGCTCCTACACCTTCTTGCTCTGGCATATAGTACGCTCCATCTTTGGGAACGATGTCGCAGAAATGGAACGAAGATAAAACCAAATCCCCCCCGCCATATAATGGCCCTTCACCACGACCGTATCGCGAAAGCTCTCAGCGGCGTCCAGGAGCGGCGCCGCTGCAGTCTGAGGACCCCAAGTCCACGGTATCCGGTGCGTTTTTTGCAGGTGCTCATAACTTCGACATAAACGGTGGAGCATTCCAAAACGCTTCCGGGGACATAAATCACACAGTCAACAATGATCATTCGCAAAAGAGCGACTTCAACAACAATTATAGTGGCTCAACCAACTATAATGGAAATGCGATGCATAGTAAGTCATGAAAACCTTTCCAGCTGATAATAATATGGATTCAATCTTGATAGATGATTATAAGGGGTCCACTAATTATAGCGGATCAGCTACACACAGTAAGTTCACTGAGTTATAAGATTTTTATCTTCAATCGGACTGATTAATGTAGATGATCATAAGGGAGCAACTAACAACACCACATTCGACGAACGAAGTAGTATCGTTCTAGTTTCAAGGTTTTACTATTTATCTGATTTTTTCTCTTTCCATATCTTAGTCTACAACTACAGCGGACGACGAAATTATCCGCCAGAGCCAATCTATCCTCAATCCAACCCTCGATCAAGCTATCCTGAGCCAGCGTATGGACCATATAGTATGTCAAACATTCCCTTTGATTATAGCAAATCTACGCACATGATAAACTCACCTCGCAGTGGAAGATCGGGAGGGCTACTACAATAACAACACAGGTTGTGAGTTCCCAAGCGTGTTGTTCTTTGCGGAAACCTTTTTGAAAGCTTTCTGTATAGACAAACCTAAACGTGCGTCGAGTCAGCATGAATTGGACTACAGGGATGGGTTTAAAGACGGTCGAGGAGATCCCGAGGACACAGATAGCTTGAAGCACCAAGAACCAGCGGAAGAGAGTGTAGAGTTCGAAGCTTCGGAAGAGTTGGAAGAGCCAGGGGTGGCGCAATTGCGTCAGTGTGTTGAAACCTTCTTGGCTGGACCTAAAATGAAAGCCATGCCTGACTTGGCGGACACGCTTGTAAAAGCAGGGTGGGATCGGGAGGCATTGGCGCACTCTGAATGGGGTGACATCAAGGATTCCTACAAGGGTTCCGGATGGATTGCTCCTATGTTCGTGAAATTGCGGAAAATCTGTAAAGAATGGAACGCGTGACTGTTCTACCCTCCGAGTCGGTTTGTAGTTATATACACTTTCGTTGTTCTCCTTATAATGCGACATGGTTTACAAAACAAGTGTCTGGAAGGTTCGCTGTATTCGCAAACTAAGGTCACGGTGCCGTGAATAATTCTCAAGCTTGTTACAGGCTACTATGTACCTCTTTGCACTCGAAATTTTCCTCAATCTTCGGATAACCGCGTCTGAATTTCAGTTTCGCCTCCTCCTTTCATACGACGAGATGAACAGTTGAGTCATCGAAGGTGTAGAGGTGATTAAGGGTGAGTGCTAGTAGGTAGAGGAAAGTAGCTTCGGTGTTACCCATAAATGATAACGGTCCTGAGCCAATTATCATTTATAATCCTCCTGGTTTTCCGCTTCTTCTAAATTTAGAGTTCAAACGGTCGTTTTCATCCTCATCTCTGTAAGGTAGAGCTCAAGCAAGATCCGCACACGTCAGGTAACTGTGACCCACTGCTATTTTGATCCACGAAAAAATTAATAGCAGTCTCATAAATCTGCCTTCTCGAAATCGGTTCGCGCAGAAAGTTTTGGATCCCTCTAGCAAAACTTTCCTTGTAAACCAATTTTCTATATATGTCGATGAACGGCTGCTATTAATTTTTGAAGGTCATGTCACGCCGATCAGGTGACATGTGCGGAACTTGCTTGAGCTCTACCGGCCGGGTGACACATACACAGGCGTGCAGTTCTATTCAACCAGGTTTAACCCAGCGATAATTGATGCTGAGCCTGATTAAATTAGTGCTCAGTACAGTTTCCGTAATCCTAACCCCGGCATCACTTGAAACCTGGGTTCAAAATATTGAGGCTGGGCATCAACTCATTTACATAATCAAGGCCCACTGCAGTACTCGGAATGTTCATTTTCCTGCTCTTTTCCAAATTTTTCAAATCTTTTATTGGACTGAATCATTACTTAGTATCTACATACAAAGGTGCAACACAATAAAGCATGTATCTGAGAATGAAACTTAAAATTTAAGACACACTGACCTGGGAACCAATTAATTGGACGGGTGAAAAAAAAACAAAAAATCGCTTGGTGAATCTTGGGAAGGGGATGTTTTGATGTACCCGAAGCATGTGGTGTTGAAGTAGGCAGTTGAGGCAGTTTTGCAGAGTTAATGGCGGCATAGAGGGCTTGTTCAGCTTGATGTCATTCTTGAGGTTGGAGTGAATTTCGTAACTTAAAGGTTGAGGTTGAGGGGGGATGATGCAGTCCGAGCCTTGAATATTTTGTATCTTCAATAGACAAGTTGAACATTGAGTTAGTTGCAGGTTACGTCCTAATTTAAATGATCCTCGTAGTGTTAAATGTTGACCATTGAAAAGGGCCAGCGTTGAGCATTGAGTACTGAGTGTTGAGCGTTGAATGTTGAATGTTTGAACAAAGTTGACGACGTGGCAAAAAAAAGACCAAACAATGATCAACATTTCTCGCATGACCTAAAAATGACTCATGGAACATGAAATGATTTGGAGCGGGCGGATTCTTGTGGTGGATTTTTTCGTGCGCAATCAGTCGAAGTAATCATTTATCATACTATCTTGCTGCTACTGTAATGAATCATCTCTACTAAATATTCATAGTCTATCTTCAGCAAACTAGCCTCCTGCCAATTGCATGGCTTGACTTGGAATGTGAAGCACTATAAATTTGAAGCTCATCTGGTCAAAATGGTGCCATATTAAAGATAAATACCTTGCCCTGCTTATCCTCAAAATTATCCTCAAAGCCTTTGGGTCATACACAGGTCAGATACAGTGACGCGCAAATCAAATCCACACCCCCCGATTTGGAAATTTTGTGATTAAACTGTTTTTGTGAACATTTTTGTATGCTATATCCTGTAAAGCATGTTGATTCTACTCTAAAGACTTACTTGTGGCAATATAAGCTGTTTGAACCCTGAAAATTCAATATTTCTGAGCAGAGGAACAACAGATTTACGCTGATTTATGGTGCAATTGGGTATAACACAACCAATCAGGAACAGGCGCCATTTGGGATCAGCAAAAAAATTTTATGCCTACACTTGTTTATTTTGACCAGAAACAATAGTTCAGAGTCACAAATAGTGCCTAAGCATGCAGTTGAAAGCTTTCAACTTGAATATAATGTGAGAGTAATATTTATCAAGGTACGATGAGAGGACAATAAAAAGAGTGAATGGATTATAAGCACAACCCTAACCCTAATAGCTTCCCATTTTGGAGATGCGCCATTTGGTGGGAACTTACTTCATCAATTTTGAAGGTATCAAAAATCGGTCTTACAGTTTTGTTCCCTTTATCATTATATGCATTTCTGTAATAGGGATAAAAAATTGAGGTAAATTCACGTGAGATAATTCAGTTGTTCCAAATTGGTTGTGTTATACCCGATTGCACCATACGGTTCTGGGCTGGTGACATAAGGCCTTCCAAATCGGGGGGTGTGGATTTGATTTGTGCATCACTGTATGTCCTCACAATGTGTCATTGATTTTTGACTGCCATTCATCCCAAGGGCTAACAGATATTATATGAAGCGAGGTTTGTAAAAAACATACAGCCTAGTACCAATTACATAAATTCAAACCTGGGTTATAATATGTGAGCCTGGGGACGAAATGAAATTTCATCCCCGGGTTGTTTGACATCAATCAGCCCACGCTTATCCGAAGGTCTGGTTGTGTATGCAAAAAATCTGTTTTCAATAGTCCAGAACCATTTATTTTTTATCTGGTTCAATGTAATGTTTTTTCCGCCAATACAGTAACTCGTTCACATGAATCACATCTCAGCTTCCATATGAGGTATGCAGATTCCGATATTAGAATTCGGAATAGTCTTGATGCTCCCGTCTTTTTTTTGGAGCAGCTTGCTTGCTTGTTGTATAAGTGGCAGAAAGAAAAGCTAGGATGGATTCCTTATATGGTCTTGAACTTACGAAATTTTGTAGAAAGGCTAGTCGTGTGTATTGTGCTCTTAAGATATGATTCTTGCCCTTGAGATGGAATATGTAATGTTCGAATGCTACATGCATTTCTAAAAAGTGGTATTTAACAGTCTTGGAGTGTGCTATGACACATCGTTTGTGCTATGACACATCGTTTGTGCTATGACACATCGTTTGTGCTATGACACATCCTTCCGAGGCAGCTGATAAGAGGACGTAGCTTTGGCCAAATTCTGTATCGCATTCACCGCAAGCCCCCCAAGCCCACCTCGAATTATCTGTGCGACTTGCGCCACCGTATTGATGTTTTCCACGCCCTTGGCAGCAACGTTAAACACCATGGTTCGAAAATCACCGTTATATGACAAGTATTTGTCATTGGTCTGTGATACGGAGCCTGCAGACATCATGATGGCAGCTTTGATGGAATCAAGCTCGTTCAAGACTTCTAGACCAACAGAACGCAGTTGAACGAGTGGACCAGAAGAGGTACCGTATATTTTGTGCAACTTGTCGCAAGCGGACATGATTTTGTGGTTTTCAATGTAGCGTTCTTGAGTGTATGGGAGAAGAGCAGTGTAGGAACCTTTTTCAAAAGAACCGATGAGATGCTGAACATGATTTAAACATTAAAGAGGGACGAACCGATGTCCCCTCCCCGCAGTACGGCCTCGGTTATGCATCTAGCAAGACATTCAACGTCGCCAAGACCTAGGTTCAATCCATGTCCAGCTAGAGGATGGATTGTATGAGCAGCATCGCCGACGAGAACGGTACGACTGCCTAAGCCTTCCCCAGTATACGTCTCAGTATGGGCGTAACGAAGCGGGAAGGAGGCTATTGTTCCTGCTTGGATTGATGTAACGATCGGGGGAACCATTTCGGAATCCGAGGGTGGTACTCTGGTATTCGAGGAAACGTCAGGAGTGATTGAGGAATACGCAGATGTTGCATCAATTGAATGGGATTTCTCTCTCCAAACAATTTCCGCATTAATCTCCTCGTCTGTCATCGGGTTCCCAGCTTCGTGAGCTTCAAGGATACGACCGTGGAGGTAACGTATTGAGACGTCTGGTAGGCGGAAGGCGGCGTTGATCATTCGAGCTAGGACGGATGGATCGCACGCTTTGAGCGCCGTGGAGAGAGCGGGTTTAGTAGACCATACTAGGGATGATACGGTTGCAGATATTGGTAGGAAAGCGATAGGCCCTGTAGGGAGGAATCTTTGGTATGCAGTGGTGTTTGGTCCGAGGAATGGTCCTTTGGGTGGATGCTCCATAGTGCAAACGATGGCTTGGGTGTCGTACGACCAGCCATAAGATGGTATCTTTGCGAATGAACGAACTGGAGAATTCGGTCCATCAGCGCCAATCTGTGACACCATCAGGGTTGTTGTTCCCATTCGCTGCGGAAACTCACTAGAAGCCTGGTCTTCAAAGCTCGTCCAGTATCCAAGTGGACCGTTGGCCAACTGCCCGGTTTTTCATCGACAGTGATAGATTGAACTTTATTCTTGTCTATGATTTGAACAGTATGTATCGATTTCAGATGACGGAGGAGAGCTCGTTGTAGATTGAGAGTTTCAGTTAGTCGCGCCATGCCTGAATGGTCTGCAGTGGACAATCCTAGTTCGGACGTGGAGAAAGTGATCCTAGCATCCGAGATACCGTCCCAAACCTGCTACTAAGTCAGGACTGATGAATTCCTGCAGATGGTGCTGCTGGATACCTGCATTTCTTCCACTGCAGCCGTTCTTTGTTGTTCGACATGGTCCCAGGAGCCGATGTCTATATGACAGAGTCAGAGGCGCAGTAAATGAGTAGTAAGACGGATGACTCCGTGCCTTTGAGGAAAGCTTGGGAAGCATTTGTGAGAGATACAACACGATTAGAAAAGGTGTCGGTTGGAGGTGACCAGTCGCGAACTTTGGACAAGTCACCAGCTTCGACCAGTGCAATTTTCAAGTTATTTTGAAGTTCCTCCTTGGATCCTATATGTTGTCTGATGAAGACTCGTCTGGAGAACAAGGAAAGACGCGTACCAAGGGCATTGGCAAGGGCAAGTCCAGCAGGGCCTCCGCCGACTATGACCACGTCGTAATCTTCGTGAATGGTCGACAAAAATCTTCGAGGGGGCTTGTTTAATGAAGCATTTCTGAATAATTTAGACAAAAGACGAGATCCCTTTGCGTACAACAGCAACATGTGGGAAGACCACAATAAAGTTTCGAATTGTATCTTCACATAGCCACGTGTATGAAAGCTCAGCATTTACACTTTTCACTCCCATTGCCAAATGATTTAGAATCTCTCCCAATTACTATTATGGCTGCAGCTCCCGTCTCTGCGGCTCAAGCTATCGGCGAATATCTTCAATCTCCGGATGATCTGGTGAAAGTATCGGCGTACAGGAAGAAGTTGGAGAAGGAAAAGGCCTCGATAGATGCGAGGCTAAAGAGCGGTGTGAAAGAGCAGTTGCAAGCAACTAGGGAAGGATTGAGAAAATTGCTATCCACTAGGGCCAATGTGCAGGCTATTAAGGACGAAATGGTAATCATCGATAGAGAGTGTAGCGACCCTCAGACTCAGGTCGCAACGTTCGACCAAATTAGTCGAGTATGTTGTTATTCTTACTGCTATAGACCCACCGTTCATGGACTTTTCAGGTATCGATGGTACATCGAAATTTCGTTCAAACAGAGGAAATGGTAAACAATCTGTTAGATATGGAGTCCAAGCTTTCCGAGATCGGATATATGCTCGACGACGACAGTGCAAATATAACAGGCCCTGCTCCAAATCTCCTTGTCATTCACTACTATCTTAAACAGCTCGAAGCTTTCCGAAATCAGACGATGCATCAAGCAAAAAAGGCGTCCTCGGATGCACGGATATACCTCGTACGACGGTTCGAGCGATTGCACACTGTCATTGAGCAGTTTGATCAGTACATTATCGATCTAGCGGGTAATGTTTTGGATATAGTGCGCGAAGGAAATGGTCATGTCATTGTTAGACTGATCAAAATTGCGGAGATGGAGGGAAGAGAAGACGAGAAGGTAGACTTGGAATATCTTTATTCTTAAATAAAGCTTATGTTTTTCCAATCAGGCCATAGCTATCCGACTTGTCAAGAAAGCTGCGAAACTCGATGCCGCCTCAAAATTTAAATCCATGCTAGCCAATGCTCGAGTCATTAAACACTATCGTTCCAAAATCACCAAGGCCATAGCTGACTCTATCAAGGCCAAGTTCGAACGGGCTTACAAACAGGACGAGAACGATCCCATGGCATTTCTGGAAAATATTCAGTGGATGTACGCAGACATCATTCGCATCCAGTCCGACGTCGTTCCATGCTTCCCGGCAGAATATGACATATACTCCTTATACATCAGAGAATATCACAAGGCGTTGAATGTACAAATCAACAGGATCGTTGCGTCTGAGCCCGGAGCAAATGTCCTGCTTGCCCTGTTCGAGTGGCTGAAACAATACAAGAAGGATATGAGGGAGCTTGAAGTTCCGCCAGATCTTCTCGAACCACCGCTTCTTGATGGCAAGGAGCAGTCTCTTATAGAAGACTATCTCCAGGTCATCATCAAGAAACTCGACGAATGGTCATCGAACATGATGAAAACGGAGCTCGAAGAATTTGTTTCTCGTCAAGATCCTCTGGAAGTCGACGCTGATGGCCAATACGCCACTCAGGGCGGCGCCGGTATCCTCTTCCAGATGGTCAACCAGCAGATTGACCTAGCCACAGAGAGTGGTCAGGGTGCTATCCTTGCTCGCGTCGTTGCTGAGAGTAACCGCGTCATGCGGGGGATGCAGGAGCAGTGGGTCAAAACAGTAGAGCAGGAATACAAGAAGCAGGTCGAAAAGCCAGAAGAAATCGCCCCCGGATTGGTAGAATATGTCATTGCACTTGCAAATGACATGCTGAAGTCTGCCGACTATGCCGAAGCGCTCTTGGCGCGACTTGAACCCCTGGTGTCGGAAAAGTATCGTGTCCAAATGAACGAAAAACTCAACGATGCTATCGATGGATATCTCGACGTGGCGAAGAAGTGTACGCAGACCCTCATCGATATGATCTTCAACGACTTGAAGCCTGTGACAAAGAATCTGTTCCAGCCTCCGTGGTACGATGGTATACTTGCTCAGATCGTCGAAACCATCCGGGATTACATGGATGACTATAAGGAATTTTTAAACCCTTCCTTATTCGAACTCCTTGTGGAGGATCTCATTGATGCCTTCCTACTCGTTTACCTCAACGCGCTTGCCAACTCTCCCAAACTGAAGATCCCAGCCGCGACAGAACGCATAAAGGACGACGTCGATGATGCGTTCAGGTTGTTCCTCAACTACAAGTCGCAGAAGGATATGGAGGAGTACTTCGAGGTGCTGGACCTAATATTAGGTATACTAGAGGCATCGAAGGAGATCGTTTTCCTTTCGTACTGGTCCTTTGCCAAGAAGCACGGGCCCAATCTTGCTTTTGTGGAGGGATTGATTAAAGCTCGCGGCGATTTGGATCGGTCGGGAGTGAGTGAGGTGATGGACACTATCAAACGAAAGGTCAAAGACGAAAACTTGGCTGATCGTACGTTTTTCTATTCCGCTCTTGATATCTGTTGCCTAACGTCGGATGATCTTTCAGCGCCAGAGCCTACTATCATGAAGAAAGTGGCAATTCAGAATGCATTCTCTAGGTTCTTGCGCACGTAGGCGTGTCAGTGTTCTCATTTTCGCTTGCTTTAAATTTCTCGCTGCTGGACATGGAATCTTTGTCGTGTATTTATAATCATTCACCTGTAATAAGTAAACTAACATTGAAGTACATAATGACTGTAGCATTCTTTTTCCTACTTTAGCACATTCTCGCCAACAGAAGATAATATGTCGATTTGCGGTACGTTAATTACTGTCAAGTTCGTTGCTTGTAGACTATCAATATACAGGTCACTGATCTACTGAGAGTCCTAGCTTTCCAATTGAAAAACATCAGGTCATCACTTCCCATTCAACCACTTGCCTAATCCCAGCGAGTTGTATATTTTGTCAAGGCCCTGTGCACTGCGATAAGCAAAATTGAAGTTTATCTAGTGTGAGTGAATGCTTACGGTTGCAGCAACAATACCCTTCAAGAGTGAGTCAAGTCCCAGCCCGCTCAAAAGTTTACCGAGAAGATTTAGAACACCGGTTAGGAGAAGCATAACACCACCGACAATTTGAGTGAGTGGTTCTGTGACAGTGGTGAACAATCATGAAAGGAAAACAAGTTCGAAAGCTTACGGCCGAGGGCATCCAACAAGGGCCCAAGATCCCTCTTTGCTTTAGGAAAACTATCAAGTTTATTCCTAGCCCATTCGATGGTACCACCAACTTCTTCGAGCATCTGCGAAACGGAAAGGAGTCAATCTCCAGATCGCGATTGCTGAGGAAGACAAGACAGCACCACTTTCAGCGCAGCTGCAAGTCGCTGTTCTTCTGGCGTTGCAGTATGAGATTCGGCATGACGTTTGGCCCTGTTCGACAGGCGATTATCGGGATCTGCGCCCTTCACCATACCCTCTGTCTCACCAAGAATCTTCTCGGCCTGCTGAAGCAGAGGTTTGACTTGTCGAATGAGTTCATCCTCGTCTTTGTCGTCATCTTTTCTTGCATCCATATTCTCGATATGCTACGACTCATTATCAATTATTCTGCGTTCAATGATGAATACTGGTCAAAATATGAACTCACCTTTCGAATCATCTTGCAGAGAGGGACAACACGGGAGTTGGCGTCTTCGATGAGAGCAGACAAACGCTCAGCGAGCTTGTTGTCGGCTTCTTTCTGCTCTTCTGTGCGGCTGTCGCCTGTTGTGGAGCTCCCACCGCCAGCGACGCTGCCCATGCCAGCACCCGTCTTTGGAATATCAATATCGGCGGGATTTTGAAACTCGTGAATATCGCTTTGTGACATGGTTAAAATTTGAGGGGGGGTTTTGTGAGTGCACGGACTATAGAGTCAGTAGTTATACTTATGCTTCTGGTAAGCCCCACTTCAAGTTCCCAATATGAGATGTGATATCATGGTGATGCTAAATGGTTTTTGTAGTTGTGTGCCTCACGGTGATTTTACAGTCCCACCACTGAAGGCCATGCGCGACGATGCAGCAACTTGAAGGTGCTGATACAGGAGGGTTTTCCCTCTAAGTCAGAAATCAAGTTTTTAAATGTTGAAGTACAGCGTTCAAAGAGGAGGTTCGGGCAACTGGACTGTGTGCGCCACAACTTAAGGAACAATCAAAAGCTCCTATGTCATCGACGAGTTGAGAAACCAACATCAAAGCGTAAGATGAACTCATACCTTGCGCAATCAATGGAGTACTCCACCTTCCGATGGGAAATATAAGGCCACCATCGTCACTTAGTGAATTTTCTCTTTCAAGAAAAACTATCACTGAACCAACCCACTAATCGATTATTTACCACCGACTCATCACTACTTTACGACTCAAACGAAACACAAATCATGTCAGACCCAACAGGTCCTCATTCTCGTTCCCCTTCTTCTGGTCCACCACCCGCACGTCAGCAACAACGTTCCCAGTCTCGTCGACGAGGGAGGAGCCAAACCGCCCGTAGCCTCAGTGCGTCAGGCGATGACTCGGATGCTAGCAGCGCCAGTAGCTTGGCGCGTCGACGTCGACGAGGAGGTGGCAGGAAAGGCGGTGGTCTTCCTGGTGTTGAAGAAATAGAGGACACCGGTAATCAGGTCGCAAACACCGCTAAGAATGCTGTTGGTCAGGTAGGCCAGGTCGCAGGTGGCGGAAAGAAGCAAGACGATGACGAAGGCAGTGGAGGTGACAAGCCTCTGAAGCTTAGACTGGATCTGAATTTGGATGTTGCGGTTGAATTGAAGGCTCGGGTACACGGTGACCTGACGCTCTCTCTTCTGTGAGTACCTCATTGTACAAATGTTTTAACTTTGCTAGAATTGTAATTTTTTGCAGCCGTTAAAAAGTCCGTATTATGAGCCAACTATTCTGAGGATCTTCATCATCATGTTGCAAGTAAGTTTTGCTATATTCCAATGCTTTCGACTCTTGCTCATGATCGGTGTGTAGGCTTGACGACTATGCGACGCATCCACTGTACCGTAGGGGACAATTTGTACTTTTAATTGAATGAAATTCGTGTATCAATAGCTTGATCATAGCGTGATGAACTCAGTTGATTTCAAAAGATTGTCTGAAACATGCACTAAGCTACCACCCGAATATCAAGTCGGACACTTGGCCCACTAGCCCTTTGCTCGGTGATGGCCCACCGGAAGGAGGCAGCGCGGGAGTGGTCGTTTTTGGTGTGTTCGGAGGTTTTGGGGTTGCCCCAGTTTTCCTGAAAGCAGAGGCAGAAGGAGCAAGCCTGATAGGTGTTCCTACCATAGGAGCAGCTTGAGACGGTGGAGGCTCATCAACAACCATTGCGTTTGAGGAGCCTAAGTCTTCTCGTGGGAGTGTTCCGGAAAGGCTCGATCGATGAATTGGTTGACGTATTACAGCTTCTGCCTGGGCAGGATCCTACAGAAGAAAAGTTTAACAAATTCGTCGAGCCCTAGAGAACGAATGCACGTACAGCCCATTTAGCACCCACCATCCAGCTTCCACCCAGTATCTCACCATTTTTGCGGACCGCCCTCATAGCCTCCCCAGGATCGTGATATCCGATTCTGAAGCAGTTTACGATCTCAGTATTTGGATCTGCATCCGTGGTGTCACCTAACGACTTGAAATATTCGACAGTGACGCTGTATTTGTCGGCAGGGTATCCGAACACAATAACGTACAAAGGTGCGGAGGACGAAGAACGAGGAGCGGGAGGTGTACGCGTCCGTGTAGAGGAAAACATCGAGGGTTGCGACATAGAAGACTAAAAATAAGGACATTAACACAGATGTAGAAAGATGTGCCACATTAGGTATTACCTTGGACTGAAAGTGATTCGAGAATGCTTCGTTAGGTATGTCGTTTACTGACTGCATAGGAGGTGCATCTTCATCTGTCAGAGGTTGTCGTTGACGACTGAAAGAAAATTCTGAATGCAGACGCGTATTTTGTAACTATGTCACTCACTTCTTGTTTTCAAACATCGAATCCATTCCAAAATCATCGGCCGAGCCTCGTAACAAAGCTTGGTTTATTTTCGCTTTCGTTTGAACCACTGGCAGTTCATCTACGCGTTGATTACCTTGCGGTAAATTCTGATCAGGGAGAGTCAATCGAGAACGTGTCCTTGTACAAAGAAATTCAATGCGAACATTGGCTTGCGAGGCAGACTACGAGAGGCAGTTAAATATCGAATCAAGTTCGCATAGCTTGAAGCGCACCATGAGATAACCTGACTGATAATGACTCCTCGATTGTGAAAGCGAGTCACCGAAGGAGGACGTGCCCAAAGTGGAACTACCCAATCCACTACCTGTGTTTGAATTTCCCCAATTGTTGAGGTTGGGATTATGATGAGAGCTCGTAGATGAAGACATTCCTGCTACTGAGAATGTAGAGCCGTAGTGTGACATTGTGGAAGTGCAAAAAGCGAGTGTTGGCAGTTCAAGTCGATGAAATAAACGGAGCGAAGCGACTGTGAGAATATTATGAGTATTTAGGTGCCGATTCATTGTGTGACAAACTTGGCACAAAACTGAAGCTCCGTTCTTAGCAAAACGCTCACGATCAAGTCTCCCCATGTAGCCCAGCATTTTGAGCCCTTGTTATTTCCGCTGAATGTACCATGTCTCGTGTCAAGTTCCAAGAAGCAGCATTCATCAATGCCACTGCGAACATGCAAAAACAACGACGCGTCTAGTAATATGAGGTAAATTCAAGCTCACAAACTAAACACCTGACGATGCGCTCTAAGGCGGCCTATATAAGCCTAATGTCACTGGGCCTACGTGCTTCAACTCCTGGGCTCATTTATGATGTGGAATACTCTGTTAATCTCTGTTGCGGTTCTCGGTGTAACAATTCGAATGTTGAAGGTCTTGCATCTACGCTTCAAGCTACCACCGGGGCCTCCAGGTATTCCCATCCTTGGGAATCTCCTCCAACTTCCGACAACTCGACCATGGCTGACCTTCGACAAGTGGAGGGAGCAATACGGCAAGTATAAAGCATATACATCTTCTTGAAACTCATTCACGCAATAGGACCTATCGTTTATCTTAACATTGCGGGGCAGAATATGATTGTCCTAGGAACCCATAAAGCAGCGGCGGACCTTCTTGATAGACGAGCCAATATTTATTCAGATCGACCCGACCTCATTGTTCTCAATCTGCTCACTGGTGGCATGCATTGGGGCTTTGCTCGATTAGACGACCTGTGGAAAAGACAACGCCGAGGAGCCCACGAGTAAGTACTTATAAATATAAGTTACTCGAGCTAATCGATGATTGAAGGGCTTTGAGTGCTCAGACTGTCAAAGAGTACTTTGCATATCAAGAGACCGAGTCTGTCATTATGCTACACCAAATGTTAACCGATCCAGAGAATTTCGCTGATCATTTTTCGCGCGCATCCACATCTCTCGCGCTCTCCATAATTTATGGATGGCCACCGTTGTTAGACTCCAGTCACCCACTGATTCCTCTCGTTGACCAATTCAACCGAGAACTTCTTGTGGCAGCTGCTCCCGGGTCGTTCTGGGTCGAATTCAAATACTTTAAATGGATGCAACATCTTCCGAGATGGATGTGTGCGTGGAGGCGAAATGCGGAAGCTTCTTTTATCCGAGATTCGGCCATGTTCGAGAAGTTGTCTTATGATGTGCAAAAGCAGATAGTTAGTGAACTGAAGAGATTATATTTCCAACGTAGTTTGACTTGTTATTAGAATGCGGGTGACGAGGCAACGAGTGTAGCTGGAAAACTGCTACAAGACACTGGAGTAAAGGGTTTTTTTGAGGCAGCTTGGAACCTTGCCTCAATTTAGTACGTTGACATTCTTATCGGCCTTTCTTGTTGCTCAGTTTGGCGATAGCTCAGCTGGAGCAGAAACGGTCAGTAATTATGACAAAATGTTTGCAAAAGATTGACGACCTTCAGACTGCTGGTCAACTTGCTTGGTTCATGCAAGCGATGATCCTATATTCGGAAGCCCAGCGGCTAGCACAAGAAGAAATTGGTGAGGCGGTTCACATTTAGTTGTAGTCACTAGCAATGCTTATACCCTGTAGACCGTGTTGTTGGACCGTACCGACTTCCTACTTTCGATGACTACGAGCACCTACCATATATAAGAGCTACCGTTAAAGAAATCTTGCGGTGGAGAGGGGTATCCCCGATAGGTGAGTTCATGGAATCATACTAGTGATCAAGATACCCACACTGCTTCCCATGACAGGACTACCTCATCGACTTATTCAAGACGACTATTACGAAGGATATCTGCTTCCCAAGGATACGATCTGCTTCGTAAACAACTGGTGAAATTACATCATAATCATTGCGGTTAAGTTTAATATACTACTTTGGCCCCAGGTCGCTTCACCACGATAAGGCAATCTACGGCGACGATGCTGAACATTTCAATCCTGGGAGATTCCTAGATGAAAACGGAAATTTAGAGTCTTCAATCGTAGATACCAGGGATGAGGGTCATGCAAGCTATGGCTTCGGAAAAAGGTATGCTTAAATCTGGGGACAGACACAAAACTAGCTCATTTTCAACCATCCACGATGCTCATGCATAAAAGAATCTGCATTGGTCGGCATGTAGCGAACAATAGCTTGTTCATTCATATTGCATTTTTGCTTTGGGCATTCAATATCACTGCGGAAGTAGATGTAGGAGGCCATTCCGACCTTCCGGATTCTCTCCAATGCAAAGAAGGTCTCATCGTGTAAGTAATCAGCTGCTGTATATTCACGGTCTGATCTATGTTTTGGTAGTCGACCGAGTACATTCCGCTGCAATATCACTGTGCGTCAAGCGGACGTTGCGGAGATAGTCGCGCAAGCGAAAGCTGATAAGGGAATCTGAAAAGATAATTGAACGAAGTTGCGATACTGTTTTCTTTAATTATAGCCTGAGTGTCAATCATCAATTACTTGAATGGCTCTTGCTAGTTTGATTCGTCCTCCTGAACATGAGTATTACCACGATTGAGAATGTGGTCGATCACGTACCTTGTACATGTAACGCTCCGAGTGTTCAAGGCATTGCACTTACGTTCAAAAGTACCACCTGTGCTTCCGGGACTTCTAGTTATCAGGAAACAGGCAGATTCCGACAAGGCGGCCAAGGCTAATGGTTAGCAATGGCCATGGACAAACAGTACGGCCGGGTAAGGTCGAATTATATCAGTCGGCCGCCGACTGTTGACCTCGACTTTGCTCGTTTTAGGTACCATAAAGCAGCGGCAGATCTTTTGATTCAATTCGAATGGAGTACTGCGACGATCTAAGTTGTATAGTAAGTTATAACGACCTTTTCATTAGGCGCTGGTCTTGACGCTCGAAAACACGTGCTGGGTCTGTTTTATTATCGCCTCGCGTTTTCCTGACATCTTCTGTAATCTCCCTCTTCCGCTGTCCTTGCAGTCTCCGCAAGGTAATCTTCCTCTGTCATCTTAAATAGCCGTTTGGGCTGATCTGTATTGGACATAGCGGTTTTCTTCTTTCGACGAAGATGACAGATAAACTCGACGCGCCCACCTCTTCGTCCACAGATGCTGGCTCTGGGAAGGGTGCTCCCGATGGTGCTTCTGTACCCAAAGCAATAATCAAGAACGTGGACATGAGTGAGGAAATGCAGCAGGAGAGCGTGGACATCGCGTCAGCGGCGCTGGAGAAGTACAACATCGAGAAGGATATCGCTGCTCAGATCAAGAAGGAATTTGACCGGAGACATGGTCCTACATGGCACGTTGTTGTTGGAAAGAACTTTGGGAGCTATGTGACCCACGGTGAGCTCCAGATCATAACTCTTCCTTGGCCACTGTCTACAGACGATCTATGTATACATCAATATTCTTCGCCATTCTATGATTCTCGTTCATCTAATCATCCAGCCTTTTCCGTCTCGATTCTTTTCTCGTTGTTTGACTAAGTATTTCTCTCTTCCAGAAACCAAACACTTCATCTATTTCTACGTTGGATCTCTTGCGATTCTCATCTGGAAGTCATAAACACTCGTCATACATTCCGAACGGAGATCCTCTGTAGACTGTGGGTTTGCGTTGAGTGAAGGGTTTTGATGAAGAACTGCCGTTCTATTTACTTACCCTGCTGGCAATTTCGTTTCTCTATTTCCACCGTAGCATTTCGTTGTTTTTTTGCTTTGCATTTGACATAAGTATTCACGCCATTAGTTCAGTAGGAGTCGCCTCATACACGAAAAGTGGCTCGTACTCTACCAAATGGACATGTAATTCAAATTGATATATCTTGTTGAAAGTGACGTTCAAGGCCTCAGGGTTGTAAGTAATAACTTGTTTTTCGACCATCACTTACTCATGCCGGATTTGTCGATCTTACAATCCTTTGAACTTTCAGAAATACTCAGCGAAGGTATGCATAGATCCATTAAACGCCAGGCCACATTCATCTGAATATCTCCAGAACCTGATCGCTGTCGATTGACTTTGCTTGGTTATCTGCCTTCAACATGGAACGCATCCACTGACACCGAGAACCGTCGTCTCCGAGCAATCATCCTGATTGAAAGGAATGCTTTTGCTTCTGAGCATGTCGCTTCGTTCTTCAACGACCTGGTCTACAAGGCAGAACTAATAGAATCGACGGACATTGTGCGTTGTCGTTACAAGTCTTCCATTTCAAGGTTTGACGGTAGTCTAAGTGAACAGTACAGCTGGTTTGCTGCCTGGATATCTTCTCAAGCCTCAGAAATAAAACAACCTCAAGGTGATGTGAAAATCAATGTGATATGTCCTGCCACCGATGTCCACGTCAGAAAGGTTCGTGCAACGGCGTGCTCTAGATCTTTTATGCTCACGGACAACCCTTGCATGCAGTACACGAAGCAGAAATCTATTCTCGTTCAGGAAACTCCAGAACTTTATCGTCGAATTATAGCACCCTACATCGCCAATCTCCCTCCTGAACGAACACGATGGTAAGTTGATTAGATAACTTTGTCTATGCAAAGAAGACAACCTTCGATAGGGTGACGGAAATTCTTGCTGGGCGCTCAGAGCAGGACAAAGTTCTGTACTCTTCATCTGACTACATCATCCTTCCCGACATGAAGTGGGACCTTCATACAACTGACAGTTTGTATCTCATCGCTATCGCACGCGATCCAACTCTACGATCACTACGTGATCTACGCGGAGATGTGCACTTGAGTCTACTCACTTCGATTCGGCAAGAAGCATACAGGATTGTGGGTGATAAATGGGGTATTGGTCGCGGAGGCATTCGAATGTGGATCCATTATCAGCCTAGTTATTGTTTGTATCTAGTTTTCAGTTTCGTCTTACCATTGGTATAATTGCTTATCTTTGCTTTTGTAGATCACTTCCATGTGCATATCGTGAATGCAAATTACGCACTTCCTGGAATGGGGATGGCGGTAGGGCAAGCTCATTTGTTGGAAGATGTTATCGCACTTGTGAGTACTCATCCCGCGTCTTGAACTATGTTTGATGTATTTTCGGTGTCGACACAGCTGAAGATTAACTCGGACGTTTTCAAAGTCATGGACCTCACATACGGCCTAGGGGAACAGCATGGTCTCTATGAACCGATGAAGACTGCACAGAGTGAAGTAGATTGGATCTCGTAAGAAAAATCTTAACAATAAATTTGGTGAAATCCCAAGCGATTAGCGCACCTTAACCCGCCCCCTTTTCGCTTTCTGTCTTGTCATTTCATCCCAACTTCATCCTTTAGGTGCGCCTGTAATAGTGCCTACATATACACCAATTGCACCAATGTATAAAGTAAAGACTATACGGCGTGCTCATATGTAATGTATGCGCGCGAAATTGCCGCTTTGCCGGCGGAGATGCTTTTGCTTTGTGCTTGACCATGTCTTGATTTCTCTTCTTGAATAATAACTACTTTTGTCAATCACAACAATTATGCTTTTGTTCTCTCAGTCGAATTGCATATACAACAGTAACAAGACTGGCTGGATGTTGGTCTACATAACCGACTTGCTCCAAAGCCAAATTTTCTCGCGGCTCCCTCGTTGCTTTCCCTTTTCCATCATCTCAACACTATGCTAGCCCGTCAGCGTAGAGCCTGGACCTTAGAGGAAGATCAGCAGCTTATTGAAGCGGTGAAAAGAGGTTCGTCGAGTGTTGTTTTTATCTATTGTATTGCTTGTTCGATGTGTGTATCTTGATTTTAACTTCAACTCGCACAGAAGACTTGAAGTCACATAAGCCTCTGAATTGGTGTACTATTTCCAAAAATATTCCGAATCGCTCGAACAAGGATTGTCGAAAGCGTTGGATAAGTACCCATGCTGGCGCTGAGGTGAAAATTACGAAGGGCGCTTGGAGCGAGGAAGAGGATGATCAATTGAGGGCTGGTGTGCAGGCTTTTGGTCCTAGGTATGCATTTTGTCCGTTGCCTTCTGCAATGCTCAAATAGTTGTTTTAGATGGTGTAGGATCGCACAGATGGTTCCTGGAAGAAACAGCGATCGTGAGTTTTTCAGAGTTTCTTTCTCTGTTCGGCCATGTATTGATTGCGCGTCCTATAGAATGTGCCAAAAGGTGGAAGGATACACTGGATCCAGCTATCGATCGCAGCAAATGGACGTCAGAAGAGGTAGACCTTCACTTTGATAGAAACGGTGGATCATTGACCCTCACATTCACAGGATGAACTTCTCCTCAAGGTCGTCAATGAGATCGGTCGAAAGTGGGCTAGGGTGGTGAAACAATATTTTCCTGGACGAACTGGCCTTGCTGCGAAGAACAGGTAGGGTCATCGCTAATTTTTGAGATACCAGCTTAGGATTAAACGGGTTCTAGATACAATTGTCTTGTAAATCCGCGTCGGGCTTCACTCTCCAGAGACATCTACTATCCAGTTTCGGCGACATCGTCCCCATCAGGCGAGTGGAATGCATCATCGAGTTCTACGACTCCGTCTGTGTCCACTCCCTCGCCGATATCACCAATATCTCCCTACTACTCTGGTTCAGATCCAATCTCGACCTTGTACACATCAGAACTGGACCTCAATCTATCAACTATGATCCACGATGCCTTAACTTCAGCCTCACTTGCACAATTAAATGACGCGCTCTTCGACTTCCGAACGATTTCGCCGGTCCAATGTGAAAACCTATTACTCGATAATTTCGAGTTGCCTCTCCAAGAACAATGTTCCGGCTCTATGCTGAAGCTCTATGGTTCTTCTCGATGTTGTTCGACAGCTCGGATCGCGGTCGTGCTGCACGAAAAACAGATCGGCTACGAGCTTCATCCTCTGCACCCGACTAATAGCGATGCTCAACCGCATATTGTATGTTTAAATGGTTTTTTCTCTATTTCCACTCACGAATTGTTCGACCAACAGGATGACAATGGAATAATCCTCTATGGATGTCGAAATATATGCCAATATCTCGCTACACGATATCCTGAACGAGGGACCAAGCTGATTCCGGATTCTACTGATACGCAGGCTACAGAGCTCTTTGGACAAGCCAAATACGCGGAAAACCAAAGTTTTGAACCTTTTGCGAAAAATGCATTGTACGAAACGATCATGAAGCGGTATGTGTCGCCCGTTTGCCTACAATTGTTCGCGTGCTGAAGTTGAGTCAGGCAACAAGGCTTTCTTCCCAGTGACGCCATTAGTGGCTCTGCTTTGCAGGAACTTTCGAACAATATGGAGGGGTACGAGTCCATCCTTAGTTGTCGAAAGTACCTAGCTGGGAATGTGAGATCTGGATATTATAGGCAGTGGTCGGTCGCTAACTCTTCGTCCCTCCTCAGGAAATCAGTCTCGTAGATCTATATCATCTTCCATACGGCGAAATGTTATGCAATGTTGGGATTGATGTGCTCTTAACCAAGGGGCCGAATGTATCTCGGTGAGGAGCGATGAACACTCATTTTTTCGTGATCTTACTGCTTGTGGCAGGTGGTGGGCGGACATTTCATCCCGGCCGTCTTGGTTGACTATCAGGAATGGAGTACCTTCCAAGGGATGAACGTGTCTCCCAAATTGCGAACGAAAGTGTTGACATACTTATTGACTATTCATCTTCTCCCTGAACTCTTCAGTAAAATACACATATAGAGATACTACTAATAGTAGTTAATCGTTAATATTAAGATTTCTAGAAGGCCCAGAACGTAGGGTCTAGGCCTAATTCTCTGATGAAAATTGAAAGCCGCACACCACCACACCACCACACTGCCTGCATAATGCTTGTAGGAGCCGGAAGGATAGACGAAAATATTACCATAGAACTTAAGACCTGGATAAGCTCACGCTGCAGATTTCGATGATGAAGAAGGCCATTGACATTGACTGCTTATCTAATTGCAATAGCGCACCCTGGACCACCCTGCGTCTCGAATTTTGGGGAAAGGATCGAGTCCCCAAAAAGAAAACCACGTCTCTTCATCTGCTGTTCACTTTCTGCCATGTCGGCCTACGACCATTCCAGGGTGCAGTACTTTATTGGTACGTTCCCTTGAACCTAATTAGCGTGCTATAGTATAACTCACACGCGTCGGGTTCGTACAGGCGGTAACTCTTTAGATAAGGCATCGCCGAGCAGCGTTTATGATTTTGTCAAGGCGAATGGAGGCCATACTATAATCACCAAGGCACGTCTCAATCCGTACAACAGAGGTTTTGTAACTGACAATAGCCTCTTCAGGTCCTCATTGCCAACAACGGTACGTCCTGCTACCTAGTCTTTGAACGAGGAGCTCAATTCGTTATTCTGCAGGTATCGCGGCCGTGAAAGAAATTAGGTCGATCCGACAATGGAGTTACGAAACCTTTGGTAGTGAACGTCAGGTAGAATTCACCGTCATGGCTACCCCAGAAGATCTCAAGGTTAATGCTGAATACATCCGCATGGCTGATCGTTATATCGAAGTTCCTGGAGGGTCAAACAACAACAACTATGCCAATGTTGATCTTATCGTCGATGTTGCAGAACGTGCTGGTGTCCATGCTGTATGGGCTGGTTGGGGACACGCCTCCGAAAACCCCCGTCTCCCGGAGAGTCTAGCTGCTAGTAAGAACAAAATCGTCTTCATCGGTCCTCCTGGAAGTGCAATGAGGAGTCTGGGTGATAAGATCTCTAGTACCATCGTCGCACAAAGCGCTGACGTTCCAACGATGCCATGGTCTGGAACTGGCATTACTGATACCGCCCTTTCGGAGGCTGGATACGTAATAGTGCCTGATAAGGCCTACCAAGATGCCTGTGTCACCTCTGTCGAAGAAGGCTTGGTGAAAGCAGAAGAGATCGGATGGCCGGTCATGATCAAGGCTAGTGAAGGAGGCGGAGGAAAGGGTATCAGAAAAGTTGAGCAACCTGAGGCTTTCAAGAACGCGTACCACGCCGTAGCTGGAGAAATTCCCGGTATGTAAATGTGCACTCTTAACAATTCCGTTGTTCATCCTTTTCCGTCCTAGGCTCTCCCATTTTCATTATGAAGCTTGCTGGAGCTGCTCGCCATCTTGAAGTTCAGCTTCTTGCTGATCAATATGGAAATGCTATATCTCTGTTTGGACGTGATTGTTCTGTCCAGCGTCGTCACCAGAAGATCATTGAAGAAGCCCCCGTTACCATTGCAAAACAGGATACTTTTGAGAAAATGGAGCGGGCCGCGGTGCGCCTAGCAAAACTCGTTGGGTATGTCAGCGCTGGTACTGTCGAATGTACGTCTTGCCTACGTTATTGTCCTTTTCCCTCAGTTTACCTGTTTTCAGACCTTTACAGCCATGCTGATGACTCTTTCCATTTCTTGGAATTGAACCCACGTCTTCAAGTGGAGCATCCCACTACTGAAATGGTGTCCGGAGTCAATTTACCTGCTGCCCAGCTTCAGGTAGCTATGGGCATACCCCTCCACCGCATCCGACACATTCGCCAACTGTATGGCGTAGCTCCAAATGCCGCATCTGAAATCGATTTTGAAATGATCAAGCCAGATGCGAACCAACTTCAACGCAAACCACGACCTAAAGGACACGTCGTTGCAGTCCGTATCACTGCCGAAAATCCTGACGCCGGTTTCAAGCCATCTTCTGGTTCCCTTCAGGAGCTGAACTTCCGCTCCAGTACGAATGTTTGGGGCTATTTTTCCGTCAGTTCTGCGGGTGGTCTGCACGAGTTTGCTGACTCGCAGTTTGGACATATCTTTGCATACGGCGAAGACCGAGGCGAGAGTCGCAAAAATATGATCATCGCCCTCAAAGAACTCAGTATTCGTGGCGATTTTAGAACGACTGTCGAGTATCTCATTAAGCTCCTCGAATTAGATGACTTCAAGGACAACACTATCACTACCGGATGGTTGGATTCCCTCATCAGCGATAAGCTTACCGCCGAACGTCCCGATGCCACTCTTGCTGTGATCTGTGGTGCTGTCACTAAAGCATATCTTGCTTCGGAAGCCTGTTGGACGGAGTACAAGCGCATCTTGGACAAGGGACAAGTCCCAGCACGTGACGTCCTCAAAACCGTTTTCGTCATTGATTTCATCTACGAGAACGTTAGGTACTCGTTTACTGCTGCGAGATCCTCTTCCACGGCCTGGACCCTATATCTCAATGGAGGCAGCACCATGGTTGGTGCCCGTCCTTTGGCCGATGGTGGTCTTCTGGTCCTATTAGACGGAAGGAGTCACTCTATTTACTGGCGAGAAGAAGTTGGCGCGCTTCGTTTGATGGTGGACGCCAAAACTTGTTTGATTGAGCAGGAAAATGACCCCACTCAATTGAGGAGTCCAAGTCCAGGAAAGCTCATCCGATTCTTCGTCGACAGTGGGGAGCACATCAACGCAGGAGAACAATATGCTGAGATAGAGGTATGCCGTTTCAATATTGTCTCGCTCATCCCATTGTATTTTAACAATTTTATAGGTCATGAAAATGTACATGCCTTTGGTCGCGTCCGAAGATGGCATTGTGCAACTCATCAAACAGCCCGGTGTTAGCCTCGAACCTGGTGACATCCTCGGTATTCTGACCTTGGATGACCCTGGTCGCGTCAAGCACGCTAAACCTTTTGAAGGTCTACTCCCTACGATGGGCACTCCAGCTGTTACCGGTAGCAAGCCTCACCAACGGTTCATCCGTTGCCTTGGGGTCTTGAATGACATCTTAGATGGCTTCGACAACCAGGCCATCATGGCCTCTACGGTAAAAGACCTTATCGACATCCTTCATGATCCAGAACTTCCTTACTCCGAACTAACTGCTATCCTTTCTTCACTTTCCGGACGTATTCCTGCCAAGCTTGATGATAGCATTCACGCTGCTCTTGAAACCGCCAAAGCCAAAGGCGAATTCCCCGCTGCTCGAATCAAAAAGGTGCTCGAGAATTTTGTCGAGAGTAGCGTCCTACCACAAGATCGACCTATGTTCCGTACGCAATTGGGCGCGATCTACGATGTCTTGGATAGATTTACTGGTGGTTTGAAGGGCCATGAAATCAAAGTTTGGTCTAACTTGCTTGAGAAATACGAGGCTACAGAAAGAATGTTTGGCGGAAGTATTGAAGCACGAATTCTTACGCTCCGTGAACAAAACAAAGATGATCTGGACAAAGTCATCAGCCTTGTCCTGAGTCACATCAAAGTTTCGAGCAAAGCGAAGCTGGTGCTGACGATACTCAATCACATCAAGACTAAGGGTATTAGCGTTTCGAATGCGGAAAGTCCTTTGTACAAGGTATTGCAGGACCTCGCTTCCTTGGAAGCCAAGTAGGTGCCATGTTTTTCTCTGTCCAACTTCTTGTTGAACTCTTGTATGATTTTCAGATCGTCAACTTCCGTATCCCTCAAAGCTCGGGAGGTGCTTATCATGGGCCAAATGCCCTCGTACGAAGAAAGACTTGGTCAAATGGAAACCGTGTTGAAGAGCTCGGTCACCAGTCAGTATTACGGCGAGCAGGTGAACACTGTTCATACCCCGTCTGCGGAAGTGTTGCGAGAACTCAGTGATTCTCGTTATACTGTGTTCGATGTACTTTCTGCCTTCTTCGAGCATGAAGACCATATGGTCCCTCTTGGTGAGTGGTTTAGATCATCTCGATGTAATTATACTAAAAGACAACGAAAGCCGCTTTCGAGGTTTATATTCGTCGTGCTTATAAGGCTTACACTTTACTCTCCATTGACTACGAGGAAGGAGATGAGCTCGATGACGGTGATTCTCCAAGTATAGTTACCTGGCGCTTCAATCTTGGCCAGTCTCACTCTCCTCCTTCAACGCCTCGTATATCTTTATCGGGGCAAGTCATTCATCCTCTCTTGATTGAGCTCCTATTGACTACCTTTCAGTGAAAGTAAAAGGTCGGCGTCTGTCAGTGATCTGACCTATCTCATCAGCCGACACCAATCCCAACCAATCCGTGTTGGCGCTATCTCATCATTCCCGAACTTCCTTGCACTGGCAAAGGGCTTCAGCAAAGTCGCCTCCGCATTGCCCCTCTTTGATGCAATTGAATACAATTCACGATATGGAAACCCTCAGTCCCCTCCCAACGTCCTCAATGTCGCGTTGCGTCTTTTTAGAGAGGAGGATGACATGCCTGAAGATGCATGGTTTGAGAAGCTTACTGCCTTTGTCAATGAGCAATCCTCAACTCTTCGCGAGCGTGGCGTGGGTCGTGTTTCCATCATGCTTTGCCGTCCCAGTCAGTATCCCGTGTACCTCACTCTTCGAGAAGTCGATCGTGTTTGGACTGAAGAGCAGTCTATCCGTAACATCGAACCGGCCCTGGCATTCCAGCTTGAACTTAGTCGTCTATCCAACTACAAACTTAAGCCTGTTTTCGTTGAAAGCAAGCAGATTCACATCTACCATGCCGTTGCTCGAGAAAACCAACTAGACAACAGATTCTTTGTCCGTGCTCTAGTTCGGCCTGGTAGGCTTCGGGGAAGTATGAGTACTGCAGAGTACCTCATCTCCGAGACCGATCGCTTGGTCACGACCGTCTTGGATGCCCTCGAATTGGTCACGGCTGAACAAAGAAACACTGATTGTAATCATATCTTCCTTAACTTCATCTACAATCTCGCTGTTACCTACGAGGACGTTCTCGCTGCCATCTCAGGCTTCATTGAACGACACGGCAAACGTTTGTGGCGTTTACATGTCACTGGTTCCGAGATCCGAATCGCGTTGGAGGATGACGAGGGGAATGTTACACCCATCCGTTGCGTGATTGAAAACGTTTCCGGTTTCATTGTCAATTATCATGGGTATCAAGAAATAACCACTGACAAAGGAACCACAATTCTGAAGTCGATAGGGGAGAAAGGTCCGCTTCACCTCCAACCTGTTCACCAAGCATATTCCACGAAGGAATCGCTGCAGCCCAAACGGTATCAGGCGCACCTCATCGGTACCACATATGTCTACGATTTCCCAGACCTGTTCTCGAAGGCGTTGCAGAACTTATGGGACAGTGCTCGCGCTACAAGCCCGACCCTTGTAAAACCCAGAGTCTTGCTTGAGTCGAAGGAGCTAGTCCTCGATGAGCACGATCAACTCGCCGAAGTCGACAGAGCTCCGGGCAACAACACTTTTGGAATGATAGGCTGGGTATTCACTATGCGTACGCCAGAATTCCCTCAAGGTCGTAGAGTTGTCGTCGTAGCAAACGACATCACCTACAAAATCGGATCATTCGGTCCCATAGAAGACCAATTCTTCTATCTTGTCACTCAGTACGCGAGGGAGTTAGGCCTTCCTCGAATCTACCTGTCGGCAAATTCTGGAGCTCGTATCGGTTTGGCTGAAGAGCTCATACCCTTATTCTCGGCCGCTTGGAACGAGGAAGGGCATCCTGAGAAGGGAGTCCATTACCTATACTTGACGCACGAGAATTACTTGAAGTTAGAGGAGCAAGGCCATGATTCCATCAAAACTGTTGATGTTGAGGTAGCAGGAGAGCTGCGCCATAAGATCACTGATATCATTGGTCTGCAAGATGGTCTTGGAGTTGAATCTCTGAAGGGTTCTGGTCTTATTGCCGGAGAAACATCTAGGGCTTACGACGATATCTTCACCATCACACTCGTCACCGCACGGTCTGTTGGTATAGGTGCATATCTTGTCCGACTTGGAGAGCGTGCAGTTCAAGTCGAAGGTCAACCTATAATCTTGACAGGCGCAGGTGCTCTCAACAAAGTGCTCGGTCGCGAAGTTTATACCTCCAACCTCCAACTTGGAGGAACTCAAATCATGTTCAAAAACGGTGTCTCGCATCTCACGGCAAGCAGCGACCTTGAAGGTGCTACGCACATTCTAAAGTGGTTGTCCTATGTTCCCGAGGTCAAAGACGGTGCCTTACCTGTTCTCGAATCATCTGACTCTTGGGATCGTGACATCGGGTACACCCCTCCTAAAGGCGCATATGATCCGAGGTGGTTCATCGAAGGCAAGACTGATGAAGCGACTTCGGAATGGATGAGTGGATTCTTTGACAAAGGATCGTTCCAAGAAACACTCAGCGGGTGGGCGCAGACAGTTGTCGTTGGGCGGGCTCGGCTTGGTGGTATCCCCATGGGTGTCATTGCTGTCGAGACACGCACTATCGAGCGAATAGTTCCTGCTGATCCTGCCAATCCTGCTTCATTTGAACAGCGTATCATGGAGGCTGGTCAGGTCTGGTATCCAAATTCCGCTTACAAGACTGCCCAGGCGATCTTCGATTTCAATCGTGAAGGTTTACCCCTTATTATCTTTGCAAATTGGCGTGGTTTCTCTGGTGGGCAGCAAGATATGTATGACGAGGTACTCAAGCAAGGTTCTAAGATTGTCGACGGTCTCTCCAGTTACAAGCAGCCAATATTTGTCTACATTGTCCCTAACGGAGAACTTCGTGGTGGTGCATGGGTCGTTCTTGATCCTTCTATCAACTCCGAGCAGATGGAAATGTACGCCGACGTTGATGCTCGTGCTGGTGTGCTTGAGCCAGAAGGTATCGTTGAGATCAAGTTCCGCCAGAACAAGATCACAGCTTTGATGGAACGTCTGGATACTGAATATGCTTCGCTGAAGCGCGAAAGTAAAGATGCCACGAAAACAGCGGAATCACGCTCGGCGGCTACCGCTGCCTTGGAGAGACGCGAAGCTATCTTACAGCCCACTTATAAGCAGATTGCTCTTCTCTACGCAGACCTTCATGAGTAAGTCTTATAATCTTGGTGTAGAATATCACTTACGATGCTTTATGTGTAGCCGCACGGGACGCATGGAAGCGAAGGGATGTGCAAAACCTGCCATTTGGAAAGATGCTCGAAGGAAGTTCTACTGGGCTGTTCGTGCCCGTGTTGCACGTTCTGCGGCTCTCGCAGAACTGACTGAGGCCAGCCCCGGCTCTACCACTGAATACCGTTCTCATTTGCTGGACTCTCTCGCGTCCATTGATGCTGCTATGAATGACCGCGAAGTGTCCGAAACATTGGAAAAGTTAGATCTGTCACAAACAGTATCACAACTTAAAGCGGACTATTTAATGCGCCGAATGGTAGAATTGACGAAGGAAGATAGGAAGGCGGCGATGAATGGATTCGCTCGTCTCGCCGACAATCTTTCGGACGAGGAAAGAAATTCGTTGATCTCTGTCCTACAAAATGCAACCCGTTCACCTGGTTCGTGAAATTCTGCGTTTTTCGGAGAAATCTTTACTGATTGTTGGTCTCAGCACCCCCATCGTATGCTACCTCATCTTGACGATTTATAGACGATCTGTTTGGATTGATTATCATGAATGCACAATTGTAATACTAATTGCTTTTCCATTTTCTTTTCCACTGTTGCACCTGCTGGTTCCTGACACCTTAGAATATAATTCATAGAGGCAAATTGTAGAAACTATTTTCGATGACATTGGATTCACGCCTATTTACGCAGTTTGATATCTGCAACAGCGCCGGAATGCTAGAATGCCCATTGTCAACTTGAATATTAAATGAACCAGATATATGACCTCGAAGTGGCAGAACGCCATTCCCTAAACGCGTGAAAGTCGAACTTTGGTCCAGATTTTGGACGCTATCTAAGTGCGATCAAAGCGTATCATGTACGTCTCTTTTCAACTCGAAAATCCTCATTTTTCTACTGAATACCGCCAGAATGATTTGATATTCCTTCCACGAAGGCGCATCCTTTCGAAGATTTGATGTTCTTTTTATTTCCAGTCATCGAAATGAGACTTCCGTCCTCAAGACAATCTGAGGCTGAAATACTATAACTATACATGCACTGGGTTTTTGATCGCTTGGTTTTGTATAGCGGCCACTGTGGTGTAGTCTCAGTATTGCTTTCCGTCCACTGCCACGACTTAGAAGCGGGCTGAATGTAAGACCGTTTACGGTACGATCCTGAAGGCATGCTAGCGTGTGGCGACTTGGCGTTAGTGACGCGTATATAGCCCGGATTCCTATAAAGCCCACTTCCTTACCTTCCCAATTTTCACTAGCCCTCTGATAGTGTTCGATCACCATGACTGGGTCCACGAACCCGACCAAATTTCGAATCGCGATTGTGTAAGTATTGTTGGAATTTCTTTTTGTAGATCACGATCAACGCTGAATGACTGCTATTAGTGGAGGAGGCATTGGCGGACTGGCGTGTGCTGTTGCGCTCAAGGACTATACAAATATCGAGATTAATGTATATGAGCAAGCGGCACAAATCACAGAGATCGGGGCAGGGGTGACAGTCTGGCCGCGAACCTGGGAGATACTCAAATCGTTGGGTCTCGAAAAAGATCTTTCTGTGCTCCTCAAAGAGCCGCCGTCCAATGTTCAAAGTTGGTATTATTCGCTTCATCCGTATCCTCGTTTGACTGTGTACCATGCATGGTCTTAATCAAACCTTGCTACTAACAAGACCCCTCGTAGAAGTGGCGTTTGAGATGCGGCTGAGCGATAGAAAAAAGGGATTTACGTTTCGTAAAATCTTCACCAGAGGTTCGCCCTATCCATCCTGTAATTCTCATCAGTAATAACCTCGTTTTAAATGTAGACGGGGGGTTCTGCTTTCATCGTTCAAACCTCCAAAGTGCACTTCTTCGACAAATTATATCCGATTCTTCTTCCGCGTCTTCTTCATGCAATTGCAAGATCCATCTATCGCATCGTCTTGAACGCTGCGAAGAGACTAATAACTCTGTGAAGCTATTTTTTGAAAATGGGTACAGCACGTCTTGCGATATGGCTATCGGAGCAGACGGCATCAAGTCTGTGGTTCGAAAACACGTTGTATCGCTATCAAATACAACGGGCCTCGGGGGGCAATTGATTTTCACAGGCTCGAAAGCGTTTCGTGGACTTGTGACGAGAGAAAGGTTTGAGCGACTTTTCCCAAATCACAGAGCACTGGTCAATGCGGTAATGGTAAGCAAGCCTGCCCTCTATGTCTACTAATATATATGTACCGTAACGGTTTCCTTCGTATTCCTTGCGATAGTACAATGGAAAATCAAAAGTGGGTTGTCCAGTTAATATTTTTGACATCAATATCAGTAACCAAGAAATTCTTCTGTAGCATATAGTCGTGTATCCTATCAATGGAGGGAAGCTCATAAATATTGCGGCGTTTATTTCCCAGCCAGAAGGTGAAGGAAAGGTATTTCCGGCCTTTCATGGGAATCGGCGAACCACAGAAGAAATGCTCGACGCATTTTCTGGATGGGAGCCTGAGGCGATCCAATTGCTTAGCGTAAGCGACCGTGTTGATTTTTTGCTTGCAATACTAAAATTGTGGTGTATACATAGACTATCGAAGATCCTTCTTGTTGGCCGATTCAAGATCTTCATCCATTGAAGACGTACACCACTCGTCGGATACTTCTTCTTGGAGACGCGGCTCATGCAATGACTCCGCACTTGGGTTGGAATTTTTTCCTGTTTTTCTGTGTCTTGTCTGAGCCCATTGATCTTCACAGGCGCGGGTGCAGGACAGGCCATAGAAGTAAGTGTCACCTCATAGTGGCTTAGACCTTGAGATCCTTAATTCGAGCCACTGCAGGACGGATTCGTCCTAGGTTATCTCTTTTCAAAACTGATCCAACCAAGGTATCCCGATCCTCAATCCTTGCTTCATCTCATCAAGGTCTATGATAAATTGCGCCGGCCGTTTGCAAACCACTTACAAAAGAACTCCAGGAAGCAGGGTTATTACAATGAGTTGAATATGCCAGAGTTTGATGATATACATTATGAAGGACAGGAGTTGGATGCGGAGCAGATTGTCGCTTTGGGGTGCGCGCTGAGAGAGAATTGGGATAGCTGGTGGCAAGATTGTGCGTTGAAAGATGTAGAAGAGGGTTTGGAGATGTTGCGGGTTCAAGCAAAGATGTGATGTATGTACTGGGCTGAATGTGAGCCTGGATTCGGAAAGAGGTTTAGAGGTTATGTGGATCATTGGAATGTTGGTAGTCGGAGGCACTGACAACATTTCGCATCTTCGGTTTGCAATGGTGGTGTATAATTGAAAAGAGCGTTCGAAACTTCAGCCTCGAAGAATTCTATTCTTTTGGTGGAAGATCAGGATAAGATCAGACTTGGATCAGACAGACGAGACGCAGGGCAGGACCTCTGTTGCATGGTACAACAACTAAACTGAGCAAGCAATGAGACTAGGATCATGAGGGCAACGAACAACCACAGGAACGTGGTGAAAATCTCACGGGAGATTTTGCTCTCAAGCGTTCACTGACACCTTCACTTGCACGAGATACTTGCAGCACAAGCAAGCAAAACTTGGAACTTGAAATCCCTTTCTTGACGCTGGGTGCAGTTGAAAGAACAAACACCACTCGGGCTGTAGGGTATAACCTTTCAAATAACCGAGTCGATGATTGGATGTCATGGGCAACCCCAGAAAGCATACGCGCATTGAGTGGAGGAAGGTCGAAAGGGTAAAAACTCGAAAACACAAAAGGGCAACGACATTTCAAGTCAGTACTAGTAGATTTTTGTCTATTTTTACGTCATGAACTCTAGCATGCATGCTCAAAATCAGACTCTTACTTTGAAAGAAAGAAATAACCAATATTTGACCATTGAGAACCAATAACTACGTTACAAGAGCACGTATATCACAACCAAAAGAAGGCCAGAAACAAGTGTCTATCCAACGACTGTGGCCTAAATACAGGGAGCACAAGCTTAGTGTTCGAACTTTAACAACCATAATAATAATGACTTACTTCCTGCAGAGCAACAAAGGTTTGGGCTAAAATTCGGCCATTCATGGTAGTTCCTGTCTCAAGAGTGACGGCCGTCTGTCCTAGGATTACGCCCTCGATATGGGAGCCGGGGCCGGCAGTAACTGCACCCGAAACAACCCAGACAATGTTCGAAGCAAGAACACCTCCAGAAAGAGTAATACGGGCTCCAGCTGACAGACTGAAAGTACTGGCAATCTGAAAAATGAAGTCTAAAAAAAGTCAATGGGTCAGCGCAGATCAATGTGGCGTGATGAGCATCATGTATGTCGACGTACGATCTGCAGAAGTACCAGAGATGGTGACACCAGCAGAACTTATGGTAACTGCTCCACTCCATTTGTATAGTCCAGGTTTAAGAATAAGACCTCCGATTGCACCTAAGATGAAGAGGTTAACTCAACGGTCAAGATCTGAGAATGTGATTTGTACAACGCACCACTAGCAAGGTTGATGAAACCTGGGTTGACACGACCAGTCGCATCCGTGAATGCTGTTTGCATGTCGGATACAGCAGTCGTCAATTTCGAAGGGGTGGGAGCAGAGAATGATGCTGCCATGACTTCGCCTGTGACCTGGCGAGATGTGGCGAATGTCCCGCTGGCATCAAGGGTGAGGGAGAACCCGGTGAAAGCATTCGACGCAATGGGGCTAACTCCAATAGCGCCAGCTGGATGTGTCGGTCTTTTAAAAGGTGTCAACCTCTCTGAAGACAAATGACTTACTGATGGCAGACTGAGGGACAGTTGATATGCCCGACTTGGAAAGGATTGCGAAATTTCCAGCAGTGCCCAGGTTGACTGCGGTTGGTCCTAAATTGATAGCACTTGGTGCTGCAACTACACCGATGGTGGACTTTGATCATAGATTTTGAAAATCAGAGCTAGTAGACGCAAGCAGGTGAAATAGAACCGACCAAAAGACCAAGAGTAACAGCGTTGATGAGAATGGTAGAAAGCATGTTCAAGTGTAAAGTAGGTGAACCTTGGATGGGGAATGCTACTGAAGAAAATACGAACCTATGTGCCGAGCCTTTTATACATTTTTCAGTCATGAAAATTGCCTGCTCCTTGTAAGAAAGAGCACCATCCGTCATCGGAATGGTAAACGATCCTAGTGGCCCAGGGCGAAATTGAGAAAAAAAAAGAAGGCAAGATGCCAGGAAACTGAATTGACTGCTGTCAGCCACATGAATCCGTGCTTACCTCTAACTCGCTGTTCTTCAACGTTTATTAGAGTTAGTAGAATGTAAACGAAGGCATTCACAAAGTACTGAGAGTTAGATGGAAGGGACAACTTCAGCGCATATATCCTTGCCAGTGAACAAGAAACAAAGAAAGACGTGATTTTCTCGGTAGGGAGATAGAGGGGTGTCAATTCTAGCATCTGTAGCGGTTGATGAACGGCAACTGTTGAAAAAGCGAGGCAACATGAGCATGTCATTCAAATGTCTTCGTTCTCAGTCTATGAGATTGAAATGTTAGCATCCTATTACAAAACCGTGACCTATCCCGGATTTCTCTGCACGCAAGACTTACAAATGCATTATGGCCTTGCGTAGAATGTAAATAACCACATTAGAAAAGCCAGGAGAATGAGGTAGGAGGGAGGGATGTCAACGGAATGCTTTCTCGACGACAAGACATTCTTTGAGGATGAGTTCATACGTCTGAACGTTAATGAACGGTTGACTCGATGTGAATCGGTCGATGTTAAGATCCCGTCCACTTCGCACAATATACCCAACCAGCAACTTGAAACCAGGAGTTTTCTTGCTTGAGATTAAAACTGTCAGGCGTTTCTTTGCTGGTAGATAAAGCCAATACATTAGTCTCATGGGCTAGATCAATACAACACCTATACCTTTTTTGCATTGTCCAATTAGATGAAGAGGTGTGATTTGCAAAACGATCTGTTGCCTCAGTTTTCTTGGCTGATACACAGTGTCATACCACACCTTTAGAGATATTATTACATAAATTGAAGATCTTGACAGGTAAATTCAGGCATGATCACACAATATATTAGTATATGGTCGGTTCTGAAGGCAGGAAAAGAGTCAAAAGTTCACCGGTTGAGAGAAGCTCATTCCTATCAAGTTCTACACCAGAAGTATCACTGAGAGTAGATTGGACGAAGCGACTTGAAGAATTTAGCTAGGTATAGCCTCGTTCAAGTTCAAGCTGAGTACTGAGTACTGAGCGCTGAGCAGTGAGTGTTCTGAGGAGAAGGTTTCACGTGACCGACCTCGAACATTTCTCAATTTGACCTAATTTGACACGAACGAAGAAATTGTCTTCGAGAACTAACAACAGCGTTAGGCTATCAATTTCAATGTGTCTCGATATGTATATTCTATGGCCTGCCACGCCTGCGACTACTCTTGGACTCCGCTCACCTAAATGTGTTGCGAATGATAAATCGACGGATCCTCGTGGCAGCAGCTCCTAGCTCTTTCTGGGTTGAATTCAAGTACTGCGAGTGATAATGACGTGTCCCTAGCAGGATGTGCGTAAATAGAAAATGTATTTGGTCATCTTTCGGATGTCCTCAAGCGGTTGTCTGCAGACGTGCAAAATCGAACTCATAATCATGCCCAGCCTGATAGAGCCTAATCGTGTATTTTTAGGATGCGGGTGGCGAGAACAGAAGTGTAGTTGGAAAGCTTTTCCGAAACTTTGAAAGTTTGATTAATGCTAGTGCGTTATCATTCTTTCTCGTTTTGTTTGATACTTGTTTTGCTCATAGTTTTACCGAATCGGAAACTGCGTCTTATTTCCCCAGGCATGATTTCTGAATGTATCAACCAGACTGCAGGTCAGCTTGGTACATGCAAGCCATGATCCCGGAACACGATGCTCAACGAAGAGCACAAGAAGAATTCTGTAGGCAAAAATCTTATTATGTAGGCGGCTCAAATACTCAAATTGATTGCGAGCGGAGCGAAGCAATATCTATCTATCTATCTATCTGGCTACAGGGTGAAAAATTTCGTCAATTCTACCAATTCTACATATATTCAGATCCCACGAGGTCACAGCCACCGCCGTTTTTGGTAATCACCTGTAATACCTCGTTGTCACATTCTATCTTCTATAACCCTATATATTCTTATAATGAATGTAGTATGCCACCTCTTTCTTCTGTCACACAGCGGATAAGGGGAAAACCATCCAGGTGGGTAAGCAAATTGTAAAGATCATGTACAAATGAAATATATGTACCGTATCGTTAAAATTGTCCAGTGGATCCACTCAGAATTCTCATAATCATTTTACGGGGGTGCATCAGCACGACATCCCTCAAAATTAGATTTTCGAAGCGAGCACCACATGTGAAGCCGTACTTGGAATGGAGGGGGCCGAACCCCCCTGAGCCGGACGAAGGAGGCTCACATGGCGAATGCTAACATGGTCAGTGCAACTGTCACGGGACGCAAAAGCCATGGCAGTTCAAATGAACTGCCATTAAGGCATCCACTGTGGCATCTAGTTGTGACCAGTGACTGTCACGGACTGGCAGGGATCAGCGTCAGCCATGACTTCGGCATGACATGTGGTGTTTCACCGTATTTTTATTTTTGTTGACTCTTTCTCAATATTGCATGTAAGTACACATTCCCTATGTGATTTAGTAAAGTAATATTCTTACAAATCATAAATATTATCTCTTCATTTCAAAGAACTTCAACTTTTCATCTCCAAGACCTGTATTGTTGGCTAGTGCAGCTTGAAGCACCTAATATTTTTACTCTCCTTACTTTGGCTGCTAGAGAGCATTGTTGGGCCCCAGTCAATGATATTGTACAAAGAAGACTGTTGATAACAAGTAATAGATAGTATATAAATGACTTGTTATAAGAAGTGCTCTTAATAATTATGCAGTTGTAATAACAACAGTTCATGCTTCATTTGGATCAGTAATAAGGACTGTTAATTATAATGAGATAAGGAATTGAATCCATGAGTGCTAAAAGAACAAAAACTCACCTGCACACTCCAGCTGCACCAAACTCATTCATTGTATGGAATATATTGAGTCACATACTATGATTACATTTTGTTGTGCAGCAATTTCATTATTTATTGATGTCTAACTGTAGCAGCCTTAGTAAGTTAAGTAAATTAATGGTGTTTTTAGCTTCAAACAAAACTAAAAAAAGGAGATGCAGAAAAAAAAGAAATGTTTTGCAAATGATTAGAAATTTTGCCAATCCAGGACTCTATAATAACTTTAGAGTCAATGATAGTGCTGTCCAGCTGAGCAAGTATTCAAATAGTCCATCAAGAAGTGCATTTATTGCATGAGATTGTTGCTTACCAGCCTCTACTTACAGATAATGTACATTTTGCCATTGCTTTGAGACCTTTCAAAATATTGCAGAAATAGTTGATAAGTGTAAAACTGTTTATACAGTTGCTCAGCTTATGTAACATTTGCACATTGTCAGCAAACCACCTCTGAGTAACAGAAAAATATGCATACCTGAACAGATAAATTATGCCTTACAAACAACTTCTACAAATATTCCAGCTAACAGAAAAAATCATGAATTAAATTTGATAGGTTCATCTTACAATCAACTCTATTATTTGAAGCATGTAGTGTGAGATAATGTTCATGTATGTGGGATATGTCTACCAGCCTGTATAAACTGGTTTTGTGGCTTAGTTGTAAAACAATTCTAACCTCAACCTTATGATGGTCTTCTTATACTGCATACATAAAGAGGATTGTTGGAGTAAACAAATGACTTGCAGAATTTTGGGACATAGCTTATATATTCAGCTTGGAATTTACATTGTTGTTGTCTGTTATTTATCAAGGTTCACGATTGAACGGACCGCTGCGCTTGCAACATAACCGGTCACGACCGGATGCCAACTGTGATGCCTTAATGGCAGTTCATTTGAACTGCCATGGCTTTTGCGTCCCGTGTGTGGTAATGTTGGTATCTTGGACCAGATCGACTTCGTGACCCAACCTCTTTTCCTGCGACTTTCACTTTCCGGCTTTGCTTCCCGACGCGACACGTTTCTACTAATGATGTATCTCATCAGCCTTCTACCGCAATAGAATTATGAGAAATGATATGATCGTGCCATTCAATGCGCTGAATTAAACAAAGAAGTCTTCTTTGTTTTAGTTCGTCGAAAAGAGTTCGCAGAATATCCTTAGGTGGCTTTCAATGTATTCATCGAGACCTTCTATTTGCAATATCATTTCATCTTCTCTTTCATTACCGTTGAACAGTTTGTCATCGTACAAACAATCCTCTCCCGTGGAGAACATGTTCTAACTGCACCTGTCCCTCATACCTCATTCTTCCTACATTGTGAATGCCCTTATTTACAATGTCATCAAGACCACAATCCATTCCGGACTGTTTGCTGGAGAGATAGTTGAAAATTTGGTAATGGCCTGTCACATTCATATTTGCCTCGTCCAATCCGAGGATTTCATCGAGAAACGAGGAAGGGACATACACTTCTCTACCTCTTTTGTCTTGTTTTTGTTTTTGTTTCGTCGGTAAGCGTCTCCCCGTTGAAGTTGGCTCTTTCTACTGAAGCTCGCCACATTGTAGTCTTCGTCCTCGTTCCGCTCACTTTAAAAAGAAACTAAGAACTTGTTAGCTGATCTAAAAAACTGACAGTACCCTATTTTACTTTCCTTCCTTCGAATGTCGCCCTGGGCCAGGCTACGTGCATAGAATGGGATCTGATAATATGACCGCTACTGACAGCGAGTATGATATCATGCAAGAGGCGGTTATTGAGGTTTCATCAAAAGGTATAAAGACTGTGCTTGAATGATTATATTTTCCTCAGTAGAAACTCATTCGAGAATTCATCTACTGTAACAGCTTACCCCACATGTTTTCCACTACGCTCATCAACACCTTTTCTCTTGGTCTTTTGGTGAGCTCGGTTCCTCTACTCGCACTATCCGATACGAACCTTCTATCTGTAGGCTGTTGTTAGTGTAGTCGCAGCACCCGGTGGGATCAGCGTAGGGCCTATCAGCATAGGACCTGGTGGGATTAGCCTAGGACCTGGTGGTATCAGCATAGGACCTGGTGGTATCAACTTAGGACCCGGTGGTGGACCAGGTGCTATCAACGCAGGACCAGCCGCCGTCAACCTCGGCACCGCTGGAAACTATGCAATCCTCGCAAAGTCGGGCATATCAACTGTACCGGAGTCAATCATCAGTGAGTATCCGCCGATTAACTTTCATCGGGAATTGAGAAGGAATCTTTATAGGTGGGAATATCGGTGTTAGCCCCATCTCAACGACTGCTTTCACAGGGTTCTCCGAAACTCTTGACTCTACTGGAAAATTTGCTACGTCACAGCAAGTGGTCGGCGAACTTTTTGCTGCATCGTTCGCTGCTCCTACACCCACGACTCTGACCACTGCAGTTTCCGATATGCAAACAGCGTTCAATGACGCAACTGGTCGTGTAACTCCAGATTTTACCAACCTCGGTGGTGGTATGCTCTATAGACCTTGGTAGTACACAACTATCATCTTATTTTATCTGCTCCCATCTCAGGTGAACTTGGTGGTCTCGTCCTTACACCTGGCCTGTACAAATGGACTGGAGCAGTTAGCGTGAATTCTACTGGTGTCACTATCGCTGGGACACCGTTAGATCGTACGTTGGATCACTATACTGCTTATATAGTGCACCAAGTTGATGCAATTTCTTTTTCAGACTTTATCTTCCAAATTCCCGCCACTCTTGGTTTCGCTGCAGCATCCCGTGTTACTTTGGTTGGTGGTATCCCCGCTTCGAATATTGTTTGGGCTGCCACAAGCGTAGTGACAGCTGGTGCAGGCTCTCACATCGAGGGTGTTGTTCTAGCAAAAACTGCTGTTACTCTGGAGACAGGTGCTACTATGAATGGCCGCATTCTGGCTCAAACCTTTGTTGCTTTGCAATCAGTGAGAACAATTTCTTTCATCTTGAGCTTTGATTACAGAGTTACTGATCCTTCTTCACTAATTTCAGGCCACAGTCATTGGATAGTGTCATCTCTTACTTGTTTTCTCGGTACCATGCTGTCAAGTCCCCGTGTATCTCTATGTACTTTCATAGTTGTAATTGATTGAATTCGCTGCATAACATCGCATTCGCAACTTGGTGTCATACCCTCAGCTAATTCGTCGTTCGAGGCATTTTCAAAACTGAGGATCAGAATTGATTGAAACTCCCCTCATTCTCAACTTCCAATTCCTCTATCGGCTTTAGCTTGCGCTACAATTTCTGCAACTTCCATGTTGCGTGTAGTGATATTGCAATGAAATACTGTTGGCCGCCTGCAAAAGCATCAATAGTAAAAGGTGACCATCTACCTAGTAGATACTCTGAGTTACTTACACAGTAAGACCTTCTGTGCATTGAGACGAATCAGGAAGGACATGCTTCCCATATTCATCTACTTGCGCAGTAATATCGAATGCCCAGAGTAGAAAAGCGATATGAATAAACAAGCTGCTGTTTGCAACATGTCGACCAACGCATATTCTTTCATCGAGTGGTCAATAACGAGAAGATTTAGAGGGAAGGAAGGAAGAATTGATTATAAGCCCACGTACCTCTTCCCAAAACCGTAACTGTGATGTCCTTCATCCTTAGTGTCTGCAATAGAAGACTTGAGCCTTCCGTTGGCATCCAAGAATCTTCCGGGGTTGAAATGCTCAGCATCGTCGCCGTACACTTCTTTGTCGTGGTGGAGTGACCTTGGAAAAAGATTAGGTTCGATTTCAATCGGAAAAACACACCGTTTCGAACAAACCAAATGTTCACAAAACATATCGTGTCCTTGGGTAGAAGATAGCCTTCATAGTAGTCATCTCGACTGAGTCGGTGAGGGAGTCCTGTCACATAAAAAGTGAGTACGGGCTGCACCCGTATCAGGGTTCTATCAGCTCACCGAGCGGGGCCACCCCTCTCCAACGTAGAATTTCTTTGACTGTAGCACGTATATATGGAAGGTGCTCATAATCATCAAATGTAGGAAGTCGATCTGGTCCAATTACACGGTCTAAACGTAGAGTTGTACTGGCTATCAAACTTAGTATCTAAAAGTACTGAGATTCGTGCCTACCGAGTTCCTCCTGTGCTATTCGTTGAGCGTCCGGATAAAGAACCATTGCTTGCATGAACCAAGCAAGTTGACTTGCAGTCTGATTGATACATTACATTATGATTGAAAATTTTCGGGAAATAAGACGCACGGTTTCCGATCCGGCAGAACTATCATGATACTGAGCAAACAAAACAATGTTAAAGAGGTTGATAACGGACTAGATGGATGCGGAGTTCCACGCAGCCTCAAACAAATTTTTAGAATCCCAGAGAAGCTTTCCGACTACACTTTTGCTCTCGTCACCCGCATCCTGCAAATACGTGATCAGTCTGCATTCGAACTGTTTAGACATGAGCGTACGATCCGCTTTTGCACGTCTGCAGACAACCCTTCAAGCACGTCGGAATGATATCCAAAAGCCTTTTCTGCATTACGTCTCCACGCGCACATCCATCTAGGGAGATGTTTCATCCATTTGAAGTACTCAAACTCAACCCAGAAAAAGCTAGGAGCTGCTGCCACAAGGATCTGTCGATTCATTTGGTTGATTTGCAAAACATTTGGGTGGGCAGAATCTAACAGTGGTGGCCAGCCGTAGATTATTGAGAGTGTAAGCGATGTCGAGGCGCGTTGAAAATGATCAAAGAAATGTTCGGGGTCAGTCAGCATTTGGTCTAGCATGATGACAGACTCAGTTTCTTGGTATGGAAAGTATTCTTTTGCTGTTTGTACACTTAATGCTCTGCAAACAATTGGCAAACTAAGCTCGAGCAGTATGAAGTCAGTACTCACTCATGAGCCCCCCGACGTTGTCTCTTCCACAAGTCATCTGCTTGTGTCCAGGCCCAATGCATGCCACCAGTGATCAAATTAAGAACAACGTAGTCTGGTCGATCTGAGTAGATATTGGCTCGTCGATCCAGGAGATCTGCTGCTGCTTTAGGTGTACCCAACACAACGGTGTTCTGGCCTGCGATATTGAGATAAAAAATAGGTCCTGTTACGCGCAAATAAGGTAAGGGAGATTAGGGAATGTGGTCACTAACCATAATGTTTTGTCCATTTGTCAAATGTTAACCATGGTCGACTAGTCGGAATTTGAAAAAGGTTTCCAAGGATTGGAAGACCTGAGGGCCCAGGAGGTAATTGCGAACGTAGACGCAATATCTTGAACACTCGAAGTATTACAAGGATGATGCCTATGGAAAGCACTACCGTGTTCCACATTTTCGAGGGCTGTTTACACGAATTGTCGAAGGGACGTCCCTGGTAAAAGGAAGCGTTGAGGCTTTGGCCTATATATCCTGATTCATATTTGTCCTAGTCAGAGTTCAGACCGTCAGGTGTTCCCTTTGCCCAGTCTTCAACGAGAAAGATCAAGTCCATTCTCTCATTGGCGCCACCAGCACATTACACCCATCACCAGACCTCCCGATTCTCAATGTTTCCGGGTTCGACATTGAATAGCATCTTTGTTTGTCGCGGCCTAACAGCGACGAAATCAAAGATCAATGAACATGGCGTAGTGGTTTGTTATTAGCCTGTTATTAGCATGGGAGCATGGTAATAACACGCTGCTTCTGGTTCAGAACGTTCCAGGATGGTACTTGGTGCAACTGGTCCAAATTGAAAGAGCGAAAGAGCGTTATTAGCGCTCATGAAGTTCCTAGCGTCTACCTAGGTCTACCTGCGTCTACTAACAACTTTTCCCATTCCAGAATGGCTCCTGAACTTCAAAAATGTTGGTACGGCATGAAGGACCAACTTAGATCGCCATAACAAATACTCGGGCGCGCAACTTCGGGCTCAAGCTATGCTATCCAATCTGATAAGTAGATACAGACTCGGATATGTCAGTCTGTCTCAATTTTCTAGTTTCCGCACTTACTAGATCCTGTCAATAATACTTCGTTGGGTCTCTTCCCCCCAACTGAGCATCACAAGGAGGGAACACCCCCAGTCTTCTCATTTTTGCACCTGTTGAATGTTTGAACGTCTTCGAACGTCGACCTCTCGTCCGTCCGTGTGCAAAACTTACCCAACGCTATTTCTTCTAATCCTATCAAGCTAGCAGCTCATAAACATGGAGAGTTCAACCCCAGTACTTAGGGGTTCCGGTCGATTTGGGTCCTTCCTTGAACCTTCCAGACCAAGCATCCCCTTTTCCTTTTCTTCTCCGGACCTCCCCAAGTTCTTTCCCGTCATTGTCATTTCCCGTCGTTCCTACGGAAACATCTCTAGATGCAACGTTCCCGTTCATTTGACTACCCAACTTTCCCATTCCTCACCGGGTCCCCGTCCCTTGACCGGTCTCTCCCCTTCCCACCATACCTCGATGCCCGAAGCCTCGAGGGACTAGTTAACTGACCCGACCCGACCCGGTCTACGGGGCTTCTGTTGAAATCTAGTTGAACCAATGGCAAATTTGAAGTGTGTCTTCCCGGGATGCTCTGGAATGCTCACTTCCCCTTAGATTTTGTTCTTCTCGAGTCTGGAGCGTCGAACCTTCCAGTGATTTCCAACTGATAACGCACAACTTGTGTAGAGAAGGTTTAAGCACTTGTAGCCTTTATCAATTTCAGTTCTAGCCCTTGCCAGGCCTCGACCTCTAAGTTTATCCATAGACCATCAATGCATCCATCTTCTTAAGTCCTAATCTGGACGAATAAATGTGCATTCGAAGAACCGCACAGGTGCGGGCACATACACCGGGGGTAGGAATGTTCTTGAACGTTCAGGTAGTTATCCTATTGTAGGCCCGGGTATGTAGTGCTATCTGGGACTACTTTTCACTTCTTCCTTCCCTCGTACCCCGGGTGGGGGTTTCTACCTTGACTCGCTACTGGCTACTGCTAGGAATGGTCTCGACCATTCTTCCCTTCTTCAGGGCGCAGAACCCAAATAGCGAATCGGATTAATTATAGAAAGACTATCATTCGAGAGACATGCTTACCAGAAATAGGTGTGTGTATAGCCTCCCCCTCGTTGCTCCGATACTTACATGGCATGCTGCATTGCGAGAGAAGATGTAAAGATGAGCACATCGTTGTGAGAGGATACAGTACATTGGAGCTTTCGGACGTGCCATGCACAGTGCGCCGGGTCTCCGTATTTGCTGTTATCATTCACTGTTTATTATCGATGTCATTATTGACTCTCTACGTACTACATGACTACATGAATGCGGTAGAAAGAAAAAGCCCTTGGAACTGGATGAATTTCCTTACCAAGTAGAGTGACAGTGGCGTCGTATGATGAGAACCGAATGAGGGAGTCTGAGGGAGCTTAACAAAAAAGAACAAAAGACGGATAGATAGTTAGATAAGGGAAAAACTTAGTATTTTAGGCTGTATGCATGTATGCTCCGAAGGGGAACCGCGTTGGAGAAAGCGGGAATTTGTGAAAAAAAAGCCTTGTGAAAGTTGTTTCCGCCAACCTCCGCCAACGGAACTTACTCAGACTTGTTAGACTCAAACGTCTCAAGAAAACCCTCCACTGCCCAAGTGAACCACTTCGCGAAGTAATAATAATGACGCACTGATTCAAGGTGGTACGATGATTATGCGGTTGGTGGAAGAAACCATACAGATCGTGTCAGTCTGTCATTAATGAGTGAGTTCATAGACTATGTCAGACCATGGCCAAATGTCGTCAACTGGTTTCTCACTTGCAATATGAATCTTCTCCCGCCACGGTGGCGTTCGGACATTCACATTCACACTCCAGACTAGGTTTCCAAATCTTTTTTTATTTTGTGATATTCGTGCGGTGAGGAAATACTACGAGAATTGGCCATCGTTGAAGATTTAGCGGTAGTAATACAGCAATGTGTGGGGGAATGTCGAAGAAAAGGGCTACAAGGTTGTATACGTACATCGAGTACAAACCAGATATAGTAGAGAAAGTCTAATAATGACAACCATTTGAACCAAACACGTATGGGTTTGAACTCTGGAAGATACAAAGGCATGGATAGCAATGGACCGATAGGGGAAACAAATGTTGCACGGCCATAGATGATGATGATAGAGAAAAAGCAGGATACGAAGCAAAAGGGATAAATGTTCGCGATATGTCGTGAATGGGTATGAGTCGTCAGGTGGATATAACAGCAAATATCGTTCAACTTCGCTTCGAACAATAACTGCTGCTAGCTCTTCTCCGTGCCCTGAATAACCGGAACCTAAGCGACAAAGAAACAGCCAACCACTGTTTCTTCATTGCCTGGGAGTAACTCAGCGCATTCTGCTGATGAGATGATAAATCCTGCTCTTCCACAGAAGATTCGTGATCCTCGTCGACGTATTCAACGTCTGAAGAATCATCGGATTCAGGAGGGTCAAATGATAATGGACTCGGCAGTGAGCTCGAGTCAGAGGAATGGCGTCGGAATTTCTTGGGGAGGATGGAATGGTGATGGTGGCGTGGTTTGTCTTCAAAGACGGAAGTGTAGGGTGAGAATGGAAGAGGAGATGTTATTGATGATGGTGATGACGAAGTGGAGGAAGAAGAGGGTATCGAGGATGTGTAAGAGTCAGACGAGGAAATAGGGTATGTATGTGATTGGGATGATCGTGGTCGTCGTGTACTTTGACGACGATGATACTGCCTTGGTCTTTCCTCGACATCATCATCCTCTTCCAAATCCTCATCCCCAAACTGAGTTTTTCTGCTGTCCGAGTGATCTGAGATTCTTCTCCCGCGTTTGTTGTTCTTCCCTGCTCCCTCATACACAGGGAAATAATAGAAATCTGGATCGTGCATTTGGCCTCGACGATCGATGTATACTCTGGCTGGCTCTGTCGACGACACGCCGTGGTTGTTGGATGGATGATATGAAGGGTCCATTAACCGAGAGATATCAGCATTGGCAAGCTCGACAGAATGCCTCGAAGACTTCATGTGGAATGGATGAGAGTTGGAAAGCATCACAACGGTTATGGGGAAAGTTTAGAACTCCCGACAGAGAACCACCCGAGGTCTTTATATGTTGAGCCGCATCGGAAGGGTAATGACATTTTGAGTCAAAGAATTCACAAGCTGAGTCAGAGTTATTTTCGATCGGAAATCGGCGGTTGGGGGTCGGATGTTTGTTATCGGCTGAGTAATCCCCTTTTCGTCAATGTTCTGCCGAAGATGATGAGATAATCCGTTTTCCGGCCGAACCGCTCCTCTGCCTTGAGCCAATCATAATCAGTTTCCGAAGTCACCCGTTCTTTCCAAGGAGGAACCTAATTCCATTCGAGGACTGAGCAAAAACCACACAAACTTCTGGCGCATAACCGGAGATTCATAATCGGCTTTTTTTTCTGGTTGGTCTCTACCAGTGACCGCGGATGGGCGGTGAACGAGGAAACACCAGTCCATTTTTGGGAATTACGCTTACGTGTCATTCCGACTATCCGAATGTTTCCAAAAACATCTGAATCTCCCCAAATCCGCGTGTTTGCGAATGACACGGAAAACGCGTCGAATGACTCTTTGTAGGGTATTGTCATGGGGTTGCACTCTGAAGATCTCAAGGCGCGTTGCAGCTCGTTCAGAACGCGTGTACATACGTGTACCTAGTGCATGTGTACACTGGCATGTACACCTTTAGACAGTACCACCTGGCACCCAACAAAACGCCAATCTTCCGAACATCTATTATCATCTCGGATATCAATAATGCACCGTAACTCGTACCTCCACAGAATATCATATCGATAGATACTGCAATGCACATCGTACCAAGTTCACAGGTCTAGCCCCTCGAAGCCAACAAGCAACTTCCTTCCCTACTTGAGCCCAATCAGGTCCATCTTCCGAATTTAATCCATCTTCTTATGATCAACAAATAACCGTCGTGTAAAGATAAGATATATCCGGCGTCGCCGCTGCGTCCTCTTCGACCTTCTTAAACTGCCATGGGAATCGGGATGAGCCAAAGCTGGCAAAGAACATTAATGGTCGACCTTGGTTGAATCCGGAGCGAATCCTTCCACACATACAAACGTGTAAGTATAGAGAAGCCCTCCAGCGGAAGGACACAAACAAAACTTTATCGCATAAAAGAGCACGGTTTACAGATGAACTATTATTAGCGATGCAAGCCAAAGCTAGCGATTATCGTGTCGGAAGAGATTATCGGATGAAGAAAGATAACCCCCCCACCCCAATGATTATCATTCCGGAATCCGGAGCGTACCAATATTGATCCTTTTCCTTTCCATATGTTGAATCCCCCAAAAAAAGAAATAACCGAGTCAGAAACCACACCTACGCTTTTCGGGCAATGTTTTCCGGAAAATCTCACAGCGTAAAATCCCACAGGGTAACTAGGAAGAGAGTACTGCAGGAAGGCGTCAACAGGCGTCAACGTGTGGTGTTCATCTTACATGTCAATGCCGAGCGTGCTCAAAAAAAGAACAGGCTTAACTTTCTCTCTGCAATTAATCTATACATCATATATTCGCTTGTTCGTTGCCCGCGCGTGGGGAGTCTTTGACTCACTCTTTCGCCGTGTGGTGAATGTCGTGTGGAATGGTTTATTACATAGAGATGGTGTGGTGAGCATGATGTCGACCGTCGGTATGTACAAGCCCCGCTGTTCAATCGTGTGGACCTCCTAAGTTTTGAGTCATTGACAGACGAAACTCACAGAGAGTGTAAAGGCCCACCAACACATGCGATTTCAGCGCAGAACTGAACATACTGTATGGACCACATTCCTACCGTGATATACAGACACCTTGCGCAGTCAAACCGAAGATGTAGAGCTCAATCGTACTAGACCACTGCGCTCATCATATCCGCGCACAGCGTGAACCTTGCCTCATACCCCATTCCACTCCAACAAGTTCATTCCAGCTTCAAGTGAAAGACCAAGTCTCAAGAACGCTCCAAGACCGCTCCAAGAACCATCCAAGAACGACCCAAGAACGACCATCTCGTCCATCGTCCATCTTGCGCAGTAATCATCAACCGTTCTCGGCTCGAGCTCCGCGGTAGGCGTGGCATTCTTGGAAGCCACACACGCCCCAATGACCAAGCAACTTGAACAGATTGAAAGAGAGAAGGTTGATAGAGTCACACGACTCCGAGCACTTCGAGCCTCGAGGAAGCACCCTTGTTACCTTTTTGGGAAAGGGAAAGGTAAAAAGTTTCGAGTCATTCTGCCTAAACAATGACATTTCCGTTGGATCCGTCTCGAGGCTGAATAATGTCTTGATAATCCTCTTCCGACGATAAAGCTGAATAATCGAGATGGGTTTTGAGGTACAGCGGTACATAGATGATAGATACGACTGTTGTTTCGTCATGGCAGCACTGCACACAGTGCACAGGTAGATGTATATGATAGCGCATATCAGATGAAATCAAAGAATCGTCTGATCACCGGCGACGCGATCATCAAGGAAAAAAGCTTCAAGTACTATGTGGGTTTTCAAGGACATCACACCTACCCAGGTTGAATATGAATATGAATAAAAGATCAGAATTCGATAAGCAGCAGCACTGCAAATCATCATGAATGATACATACATAGGGGAGAAACACAGTGAACATGGGGAATCGAGAATACCGCTAAGCTTCAAACACAGTGCACACCCACATGGTCGCGCATCCGCGTTCCCACTAACAAACACAACTTGAAGTAGACCACCGATTCACCCGCGTGTACCTGGCAAGAAATGGGCACTCGGAAGAAGGACTTGGACATGCGAGAAACCTTCAAAGCCTTTCCGGTACAGAATAGGTTTGGGAAGAGGAATATCAGATCAGTTCTTGTAGCAAGTTGTAGGTTCTCAAAGCGCACCCACCATGGATTGAAAAGCTCTGCAGCACCAGTATCTTCTGTATTCAATTACCAATGTTTACGGAACCCTGACTGTGAGCAAGAAATCATAGGCATTATGGGAGTCCATTCTAGTCCAGTACGGGCATTCGAGGATAATTTCAACTTGGTAGAATCGTGGGAACTATCGTCTTCCTGCTACGTACGCATGATCAAGAAATATCAAATTGATTTTACGTTTGATCGTTGTCCCTGTAGATTAGTGGTTAGATCACCACGTTGTGGCATTTGCTTAACAATTCCGTGGCGACGCAGGCTCGACTCCTGCCAGGGACACTGCTGGGGTGGTAAATATATTTGTTTTATCGTTCCCAGAAAGGTTTATATGTACATTACAGCAGATTACAGCCCTTTCCGTAACCATATGGAATTTGATTTTTTGAAAACCTGTGAGGTTGTGTTTGGCAAGATCACATGTCGAGTTTTCACCCTCAGTTTACTTGCATGTACTATGCGGGTTCGGGTACCATTAATGTTTTGGGAACAGCAGGTTTCAGTGAAGAATATCTGCTACCACCTCGGGATGAAGAAATCTGTTGTTTATCATATCCTTGCGCAGTATCGGGACCATGGACGACTTCAACCTGCCTTGCGTTGACAGGGCCGACCCTCTCTTTTGAATGGCACTGATACTCACTATCTCTCTGCTCTCATTGATCTCCGTCCGACCTTGCATTTACTTGGATGAAATACAAGCAGAGCTAGAAAGATGTTGCCGAGTTCGTGTCTCAGTGCAAGCACTTGTACGCGCACTTCGGAAATTAGACCTATCTCGGAAGACTGTCTCTGTACGGGCACTCGAGCGCAATGACCTTGAGCGGGCACATTTCATGCTGCAGATAGCTAAGCTGGTGCCACAACAAGACATGCTCATGTTCATTGATGAGGCTGCTCGTAATGCCAAGACATCTCTTCGGAAGTATGGGCGTGCAAAGCGAGGTCATCGCTGTGTGCAACAGAGGCAGTTTGTCCGCGGAGAATGTGTGTCTATACTGCCAGCAATAACTCTTGATGGCATTGGAGCTAATAGAAACGATGTCGACAACGCGCAAATATCAATGAAAGTGTAGATGCACGTCTAAGAGAAGGTGATGCCAAATACAACCTTACAACTTTTCAAAAAAATCGAATTCCATATAATTACGGTAATAGCTGTAATGCCACTGTTACAGACTCAAATTAGACCTTGACAAACAAATTGATCCAACTTTCCATGTCAATCCGTCTTCTTATGATCGACAGTCGTCGTAGTTAGATATGATCTATCCGGCAACGCCTCTGCGACCTCGTCAATCTTCTTAAACTGCCAGGGAAATCGAGAGGGGTAGAGGAACGGTCGGAGGTCGAATCCTGACATCACAGTCAATAAGTGAAGCAAGAAAAGAGGTGAGGAAAGATCGCACGATTATCATCCGGAGAGTATGATTCCTAACGAATGAAAGAATCAGTCATCGATCCACATTCAAGAGATGAAAATCTCACAGCGTGGTAGGAAGGTGTCAAAGTGGTCATCTTGTGTCGATTCCGTGCATGTTCGAAGAAAAACAGCTTGACTTTCTCTGCAATCTGTTCATTTGTTGTTCGTGGCCAGTGCAAAGTGAGCGCAAAATGAGTCAGTGTGGTAATTGTCGGTAAAAGCGCTGTTAACGCATGATACTTCGAGTCAATCGTAAACGAAGCTCACCTGCAGAGGGGACAAGAACCCACCCCACTCGTGTACCAATTTTGTGAACGTGCTGTACGGACCACACTTCTCCACCTTGCGCAACCGACCGAAGACGGAGAGCTCATCGTAGGTCATACCCATATCCGCCTACAGCAATCATTACCATTTTAGCGGGAAGACCAAAAAGAATCTGAGGATGACAAAGAACAACAACCTACCTCATCAGCTTGCACATAATTCTCCGTAATTGGCTCAAGCTCCGCGGTAGGCGTAGCATCTAGGAAACTACGAGGAGGCGTCAATAATGACGAAGTGCGAGGTCAATGTTGACTAATTCGCCTCGAGGTGGCTTTCCGCTTGCTCAGCCCTCCTTACCTTTTCAGGATAGGCAAGTCAAATGAACCTTCTGCCCAAGCAATGAATTTCTTTAGGTCCGTTTTACTGATTCCCCCGATTGGGTTGATATCAGCTGATTGGAAGATATAACCGGACTCTTAGCACCCGGTTGCATGTAGAGGAGGGGGGAGAATACTCACCCGAAGAACAATCGTATTTGGTCAGATAACCGCGAAGACTGGACGAATGTGTATACATGAATGTGAGAACAAAGATGAAGATTGGAGATTAAAAACGCGATGAGAATAGACCATAAAACATGATCAACTAGTATCGTCACTGACGACGCGCAATGATTATATATCGGTAGAAAGGGGAACAGGAAGAAGGATATGGGGGATCGAAAATAAGGCAACACGTACCTCTCATCAACGTTTGCACTACCGAGAACAAGAAGACCACCGACACGCCCGCGTACCCAAGGAAGAAGCTGAGCAAAGAGGTATGCAAGGACCATCCGCAGCCTTGCCTAAGAGATCGTGAACAAGCAAGTGAGTGGAAAACAACTTGCAACGGCAAATCGAGACGTTATGCGGTTTTCGATTGGAAAAAGAACAACGGTAAGGGAGCTGGAGGAAGAATGTATTCACCTGAATATTCTGCAGTGCTAAATTCTCTGCATTCGAGCCTCCATGCGCACGAAATTCTGGTTTTACACCAGTAACGAATCCAAAAAGGTTCCGCACTGCGGTAACGACTGTGTCCATGTTTAAATCAATGTGATAGCTGGGCAAGAAATCCGTCAAAGCAACTTGAGCAAAGGCCGAATCTTGTATCGCACCTTCCAATCGCACCAGCCAAATTCTTCGCTCTATTCCTAGTCTCTGCACTGGAATTCTCGGTACCCATATAACATGTATGGAAAATCCTCCCCGCGAATTCGCGAGGGTCTGAAGGGATGTACCCGGAATCTTCCGGCTCCCCAGCAATCCGGCGGGCATCTGCAATCACTTGCTTATCGGCTCTTCGCGCCGCCTCAGCGACCAAGCGACACATCGAGAACACGATAACAGCTGTTGCACAACTGTCTATGCCACCACTGAGAGGGATAAAGTAGCCTTGGGTGCGGGAACGACGGAGATAGTCCCAAAGCCAGCATGCCGGTCCTAGGCTGTCAAGAATGTGAGATTCGAGGACAAGAATGATATTAGGAAGGGCACACTCACGCAATCTCTTCTTCCGGCCGATGATACCTCACCTCCATCGTCTTAGTGCTCAAGAACCCGATCATATCTTCCTCACGTACTTCCTCGAATTTCCCAAGTGACAGAGCAAACGGAACCTCGATTCGTGGGTACTTCTCGGCCTGCGCTGCCTGCATACTTCGACTACTCTTCGCGCGATGGGAACGCACATCCTCGATGTCGATCGTAGCAGTCACTACCTCGACGTCGTTGAGGGAGAATTGTGAGCCTTGCGCTACTATTCGGCCATTGACAGCGATCAAAGCACATCCATCGTAGTAGAGTCTGTCACCGTCGCATCCTTGTTGATTTGAGTACAGATAAACACCACCGAGCTGCAGACCGAAGTAAGTGGGAGAGAATGCTGAGAGTGGAAAAGTTTACATACCTTCAATGTAGCTTCCTTGATCAGTTCTACGCGGGTGTAAAGCTTACGCAGTTCGTGGTGGCTACCGCTAGAATTAGTGAAAATCTCGACACCGTCCAATCCCATGAGAATATGAGGGCTAACAAAAGCTTCAGGAGGAATATAGAATTTAAAATCTAATTTGCAAACCTCGCAGGCGTGAATAGTTCCTCGCATAATTCCACCCCAATGCAAGTATCAGCTGTACTGATAACCGCGTCTCCGAAGGGTACTTTGGTCTAAGAAAAGGATTAAATACTCTTTGAAGGAATCGACAGAGGAATTATGGACCTGGCCTGTGACAACCTGTATAATTCTTGGCAAAAAGTGATCCTCGACTTGTCTGTGTTTGGTCCAGGGAGTGAAGTATCGTAGTTCACGATAGTTTCCATCATTAGCTAACCACATCTTCGGTCTAATTAAGAGAATCTTGCGGTTTTGGATAATTACACGACAATTATATATGGTGTTCTTATGTTCTATAGGCCTGAAACATATATCATACTTCATGAGTCTTGTCAGGATACAGTTGCAGGGTACGCACATTCCCAGATCGCACACAATTCCTGAAGTCTCTTCAGATGCCAGAATCTTCGCCAGAACCTCCCATGAATGAAGAACGGTATCGCCTGGTCATTGATAGTTCAATCCGTAGCATAGATTGAGTTACGCAGCCCTTGTGTACCTTCAAGGAAATGATCGAGACATCCATATCCACTAAGAGGGCAGATCAGCAGGTAAAAGAGTAGAAGATGAGTGAGGACATACGGTATCTCTAACTCAGGTCCTACTCTCAACGTCGCGCCTCGTCTTTTAGCGACAGCGATACTGTCCAGTATTCTTTCCATGTTACCCTTAATGAATAGATTAATCGTTTCCGTCAATCACATAGACACAGTAAGCCCCAAAAATACCTGAAAGTCTAAAGCCCATTGGTTCAACGAGCTTGAATCGGACAGTGTATAATTAGCATCGCGAGTCCCAATTTACCTTGAAGGAACAAACCATCTTTATCATTCCCTTTATCAGTCTCAGCAAAGAAAGAGAAAGCATAGAATGGCGTACGTAGCCAGTGTGATTAGGTGGCCCATGAATTATGAGAGCACTTGGAGTTCTTGGGAATTGCTTGTCGTAGAACTAGAGGATGATATCAAACTGGTCCGTGCGCTAATCAGCGCCATTATGTCTTCCGACCCGTCCGTCTTCATCTTCTTCTCAGCACTAGATTTATCAATCCCTTCAATCTTCTTCTTTCCAGGAAGAATACAATTCGCATGCAGACGCGTCTGAGTCGGGAATAGTACGTGCTCGTGGAACCAATGAAAGAATGCTTTAGACAACCATTGTCCGAGTCACTGGGACTTGTTGTATGACAGATCTCAACGTGAAGATAGCGAATCCACCAGATGAACACCTGACGCTCCTCTTTGGACTTTGAAGGTTCGAGCTCCAACAGTACCAGGTCATATACAATTCAGGCCATATTTAAGCTTCAGAGATGACTTGTATAGACTATCGCTACTTGCAAACTTTCAAGGATGTGGAGCACAGTACTGTTTTATATCGGGGTCATCCTCATTGCCCTTCGACTTTTTAAGAAGTTGCGTATACCTCCGCGTTCGAAACTACCTCCTGGACCTACGGGGCTTCCAGTCATCGGAAACCTTTTTCAGCTTCCTACAAGTAGGCCATGGTTAGTTTTTGATGAGTGGATGAAGCAATATGGTGAGGAGCGTTCATTTGTGCGAGGTCCTCAAAATTCTGATTATTGCAACAGGGCCTATCGTTTATCTCAATATCGCAGGTCAGAACACAATCGTGCTCGGAACACATAAAACAGCAGCAGACCTTCTAGATCGACGAGCCAACATTTACTCAGATCGGCCTGACTTCGTTGTTCTCAATCTGCTGACTGGTGGTATGCATTGGGCCTGGACCCAAGCAGATGAGTTGTGGAGGAAAAAACGGCGAGGAGCACATGAGTGGGTTTGTTCATACCACAATACACAACGTCTCGTTGACCCCATCTGTTCACAGAGCAATGAATGCTCAGACAGCTAAGGAGTATTTCCCATACCAAGAGACCGAGTCTGTCATTATGCTCGATCAATTGTTGGCCGACCCGGAAAATTTCACTGACCATTTTCAACGTGCCTCGACATCTCTTACACTTACTATAGTTTATGGCTGGCCGCCCCTCATAGACTCCGCCCACCCAAATGTTTTGCACATCAATCGGATGAACCAACAGCTCCTTATAGCGGCAGCTCCTGGCTCTTTCTGGGTTGAATTCAAGCATTTCAAATGGATGAGATATCTCCCGAAATGGATGTGCGCATGGAGGCGGGATGCAGAAAATGCGTTTAACCATGATTCGGTTATGTTTGAGGAGTTGTCTGCAGATGTGCAAAAGCGGATGGTAAGCAGAGTATACCAATCGTACGTGTGTAATATGGACTGACTATCTAACTCAAGGATGCAGGTGACGATGTAACCTGCGTAGCTGCAAAGATTCTTCAAGAAACTGAAAACTTATTTGAGGCATCCTGGAACTCTGTTTCCATCTAGTGCGTTGACATCCCCACTGCCAAATTATCATTTGCTGAGTTTAGCAATAGCTCCGCTGGAGCTGAAACTGTGAGTCGGAGATCTCAATGTCTCTTCTATCATTGTACTGATCGGTGATATTTGTTTAGACATCCGGTCAACTTGCTTGGTTCATGCAAGCAATGATCTTGTATCCAGAGGCACAGCTGCTCGCACAAGATGAACTTGGTGAGGAAGTAATATTCAGATTAAATTCAGTGCTCAATAGATCCTGTAGATCGGGTTGTTGGACCGGATCGGCTTCCGACTTTTGATGACTATGAGCACCTGCCGTTCATACGAGCTACAGTTAAAGAAATTTTACGCTGGAGAGGGGTATCCCCACTAGGTGAGCTTGTTTGGTAATGATGGTGGTAGCTCGAGTTGCGCTCAAGCCCTATCGTGACAGGGCTCCCTCATCGACTTAGTGAAGATGACTATTATGAAGGTTATTTTCTACCTAAGGACACAACTTGTTTCGTGAACATCTGGTAAGATTCTCAATACTGAACATAATGATTCTGCTCAGCTGTTCTTACAAGGTCCTTACATCATGACACCGAAGTTTATGGTGCTGACGCCGAACATTTCAATCCCAAGAGATTCCTGGATGCAAACGGAAACCTTCAATCTTCAATTGTAGACACTAAGGATGAGGGACATTATAGTTATGGCTTTGGAAAAAGGTAGGCTGCTTGATAGACAACCATTGGCATGCATTCTCATCGCCAATCATTGACAATGCAAAAGAATCTGTGTTGGTCGGTATATAGCAAACAACAGCTTGTTTATCCACATTGCTTTTCTGCTTTGGGCGTTCAACATTACGGCTAAAGTAGATGCAGATGGAAATCCTATCCTTCCTGATTCCCTTCAGTTCAACGAAGGTCTTATTGTGTAGGTCACAACACTTGGTTTTCGGTTACTATCCACGTATTAATTTTTGGCTTTGCAGTCGTCCGGCACCATTCTCTTGTGATATTATTCCGCGTAAAATGGATGTTTCGGAGATTATAGCACAGGCTAAAGCAGACAGAGGACTTTGATGAATCCCCTAGCCACTTAGTTGTATATGTATGATCTCATGTTTGGCCTATGTCTCTCTCCCCAATCAAAACCAATTTAATCCTCAACCCCTCCTCCTCTCCTCCTCCTAACCTTCCCTGCCTCTCTATACCGTTTCTTCCACCCCCTTGTCAGCTCAACCTTGTTTTCCTCCCACCGTTTCTGAATCTCTTCTGGAGTCTGGTGGTGGTAGAATGGAGACGAGGACGCGTTTGCAGCGGACAAAGCTATCGAGCGAGGGAAGAATAAAGGTTTACTTGGGTCGAGAGTGATCGGTGGAGCTGGTTGTGTTGGGTGATATTGGTGAACGGGACGTGATATTGAGATTTTTGCGGATGCAGGAGGCTGTAATGGTTGCGCGTTCAAAGCCGCTGGCACGGAAGTGAGGAACGGAACCATATCCAAGTCAAGGTTGTCATCGAGTTCGAGGTCGAGGTGATTTAGAAGGGAGAATCCGCCTGAATAGTCATAAGAGATAAATCAAAGTTGAGTTGCTGAATAATGGATAGAGGAGAACATCATGAAGATAGAAATTCGCACCTTCGTCTTCACGCGGTGCGAACAGATCTTTCAAGGGATTGATTTTTGGACGTGGAGGCAGAGTTTTTTCTTCGACCTGCATAGGCGTTTCTTCCTGTGTGTCATCTGAGCTGTCCGAGTCATCACTTTCTTCTTCGTCCTCCCGCTCGTCGTTATCCGGTCCTTGGTTAACGTCTACGTCCATTTCGTTTTCATCGGCTCGCGGGACAATCTCATACCCTTCATCAACATCCTTCGCGGGATTCCGCACTTCAATTACGTTCGCTTCGTCAAGATCGACGTCAGAATCCCAGTCTACCGGGATGTTGTCGTGTTTTGATTTGGACGAGAAAAGAAAGGAATTCAATAACGAGAGAGTCTGAGCTTTTTCTGTCAGAAGGTCCACGGAATGTGATGGATCTTCGTGTGACGGAGCTGTTGTCGTAGTCACGGTAGGGGCAGATAGGGGTTTTGATTGTGCTTCTGGGACCAGAGGATCGGGAAGAGCCTGAACGTCTACAATTTCGAGTATATTCACATTCTTTTTCTTCTCCTCCATATCCTTGTCCTGTTGTTTCTTTTCCTTCTTTTCCTTCTTTTTCTGCTTCCTCTCCTTCTCTTCCTTCTCCTTGTCCTGGACCCTTTCTTCCACTACACCGTGGAGACCTTCTCTCAACTGCGCTATCGGTAGAACCTCATCTCCACCAAGAAACACACCAGTAACATACGACCCATCCCACTTTGTAACGTCGATAGTCTTTGACCTTGCTCTGGTATCCGGAGTTTTCACCTTTTTCTTTTTCTTCCCATCTTTAGAGTCCTTCACATGCACTGGTAACGGGGGCAACGGCTTGCCAGGCCTCATCTTCATCGTCCTGACCACACGACCAGAAGGCATAACTTTCCATCCTACGCGTTGTGACGCATTTTCGCGAGTTACGAGGGACATATCAGAGGCTTGGGTTCCGGAAAATTTGCTATAGCGCAGTCGCGGTTTTTTGACAGGATGTTCAGATTCTTTCGCTTTTTCTTTGATTGTTCTAAATACTGTGTTAATTCCACTCGCGACTCGAACACGAGTACTATGTACATACCGTTCGGCAAAATCCGGCTTCGCTTCTCCAATACGCAATTTGGCTCCTTTGTATGTCGTTCCACTCAGCGTCGAGAGGCCTGTTTCTTTTAATGACGAGCCTTATATACTGCATTACCACGTACATTTTTTCAGACTCCCGCTCGTTGTCTCCATCGTCACGTAACCAAATTTTCTTGGCTGACCCACTCCGTCTAACAAACCAAACCCATCTAAAGATTTGACAGTCCCGAAATGCGATAAACGCGCAGAGAGGTCGGCGGGAGTGAGGGAAGGAGTGAGCCCCGATATGTGTAGCCGTTTTGTAACTGGCTCGGACATCGTTTCAGCAATGGTTGTCGCTGGCCAGTGGCGTTTCGTTTATCTTCAGACACGTGAGATAATCAACACTGATAAGTTACTGTCCATGAGTCTTGAAACTCAAATAGCCTTCGACGATATCCGCATCAAAGCGATAGTTCATGAAAAGAGAACTCAATGCGCTCAACAAATGTATCTGTATCTATTGGAACGCACGAAGCGGAGTTTCAGTTAAGTTCGAGGAGAACTACAGCATCCGGCCCACTAGTATCGCAACATCTCCTCAAAGTAATATATGAAGCTTGAAGAGCTGCCTTGATAATCACACCCCTCCGCCCAACAAGATCTTGCTAAGGTCGAAACTCCTCCGCACGATGCGCAGGACCTGACAATGTACCTCTCCGCCCAAGACTTACGGGGTTCAGTTTTTCACAAAAGACATAAACTATAGTTCAATGCCAACTGGTACGAATTTCGGTCCATTTAATATGGCTTGCGGCCTTGTTTTTTTTTTTCCAAGGTGGATGATGCAGCTTACCATTGAATCCAATCAAGAGTCCGATAAGATATTCCCCCCAAAGTCAGTGTTTTGCCCATTTCGTCAGGTATTGGTCGGGTGAACATTTCGATTCGGTATAAAAGCAGCTTCATGCTGAGTGCAGTTAATCCATCGAAAGACACCAACACAACAAGTTATAGTGTATATACAATACAAGATGCCTGCAGCTCAGACAGAAGAAAACCACGCCTCCGATGTAAGCATTTACATATAACGTTTAGACATTGTTCGGTGACCGGCCCTCATATAGGAAGGACAACCTGGAACAAGTCTGTATAGGTGGTCCTATAAAAACCAAATGTTCCCTGGTGGTAAGGGGCCCGCTCGTGGATCTCCTGCACTAGCTGTTCACAACGGAGAGTTATGGTGTCTCTGGCTCGACAAAAACGATGGCCTTCTATACCATGCTACTAGTGATAATCAGTCGTGGGGACCCAAGACAGCGTTTGTTGGAAACTACTGGACCGGCTTGGTTCCAGATAATCCAACTGCTGGTCCTGCTCTTGCTGACTGTAATGGTGTACTTCATGCAGCCTACTCCGTCGATGGTAGTCTCGTTCATTATCAATACGACGATATTGCGAAGAAGTGGGGTAAACGCTCTCTCTTTGCTCGCTCTAGTGCTACCCCTTCCTTGCAAGCATTCGACGGCAGGTTATTTTGTGCATTCCAAGGAGATGGGAATTCTCTTAATTGGACTACTTGGGATCCAGAGGATGGCTGGATGCGCCCGATGAGTGCCAACGAGAAAACTTGGGGCTCTCCGGCGCTCTACCTCCTTCTGGATCGGTTGTGTCTCCTTTTCGCCGAAAATAATGACGATCGCCACACAACGAATACTACATTCAATACATCCACCAAATCGTGGTTTAGGACATTTGGGTCCCCGAGCCAAAAGACTGCATATGGTGTTAGTGCCACCGGCTTCAACAAGAACATTGCATTGATGGCATTCCAGTCACACGATGACAAGGACAAAGGTCTTGTCTTGGTGGACACATTCAATAACGGCGCTTGGCAACATAACGAGTCCATTGGATCTTCTTCTTCCGACACCCCAGCAATAGCCATCCTCAATAATGTCATTACTGTTGTTTACAATGCACACACTGACGCTCGCGATCTTCTGTGGTCCCAAGCCACCCTTACCGACTATACGCCTGATTCTTGGATGACTGCTCTTGCGAACATGAAACCGAATCTTCGAATCACCGACATCACTATTCCGGGTACTCATGATACCTGTGCGATAAGTGCTGTTCCTTGGGTCGCAACCCAGAGTATGTCAGTCATTGCCCAGCTCAATGCAGGCATCCGTTACTTTGACTTGCGTTGCAAGCTCGTCGATCGTTCGCTCATGATGTATCACGGACCCTACGCGCTTGATATGTACCTTCAGCATGTCCTGGATGATATCTACTCTTGGCTTCGTTCTCACCCTGCAGAAGGCCTCATCATCCAACTCAGCGACGAAATCAAAGATAATCCAGATTTTGCTTCGTTTTCTCTTGCCGCTACCACGCTCATCGGTCAGGATCTCAATAAAGACCTTTGGAACACAGGGACGACTGTGCCTTTTCTTTCTGGCATTAAAGGGAAGATACAGCTCATTCGTCGCTATAGGGCAGATGCAGCGAGTCAGCAGATCGGTATAAACGCTACTTCTTGGGCTGATAACCACGACTCTCCTCGTTTCATAATCCCCACCCAGGATGGCAACTTGGTTATACAAGACAAATTCAAGTTCTTTGGATCTCCGAGCGAGATTATCCCGCAGAAGTTTGGTATTGTGACCACGCTCATGGATCAGGCCAGGGCAGACGAAAGCCACTTGAACCTTTATATCAACTATACTAGCATGATACACACTTTACCATTTAGAAGTGGGCCAGTTGCGCCTTGGCAACTTGCGATTGGATACTGGGACACCTGGAGCGAGTTCACCCCTGGAATTAACCGCCACTTGGGCCACAAACTTGCTGCTGATGGCTTTGCACACTACGGAGTGATTGTCATGGACTATCCAGAGCTGCCATACGATCTGATTGATTATCTCATCACCTCCAACTTTGAAGCAGCAGCAGTCTGAGCAGGGCTTGCTATTGTTGCGTATCGAGTGCCACTTATCGGCTTGATATAGTCTCTTGATTTTTACTCTTTCCGACTTCAGGTCCATTAATTTACTTAGTTCTATGCTAATTGGAAAGTACAGCTTGTTTGTTGTAATCACGTCTCTATCAGGCTTTAGGATAAGATAGGATGCAAAATCTAGAGTTCGACTCAATCTTTTCTTAAGCGTTGAGCTTCTCCTGAGTCTGAACTATCCTCTGGCCCATATTTCAACTTCGTAACATGATTGTCTCTGCCACGTCTGCTCCTCGAAATCTATGAGCTTAGAATTTCAGTGCCTCTGCATGTTCGCCGTTGTACAGTGGTTTGGATAACGAAGTTGTATTACCACTGAGCGGTGAGGCCATGCGTTAAAGATGAGTAGAAAAAGTCCAACCCGAGGATTAATGGGGTTTTCCAGATAATGAGATCGTGATGGTTGGTTGGCTGGCAATTGGATCCGCAATATTGAGGCGCGGAAAGCGACTGGACATCTTAGGCTTTCCATGCCAATGGCAGGTTATGATTTTTCTAAACATATTATTACTGTCACAATCACTAAATATGTCCCAGATACCCATCTCGCACAGCTCCGAGCTGAAATCCATCCTCAAACCTACAGACTCGTTAAATACTCTTCATGCAGCTTGACCTGCGTCTCCCTCTCCTTTCCCAACTTCTTTCTCGCACTTTTACTCAATTCCTTCCCCTCACCATCCGTCATGGGAACCCCGCTCTCATCATACGACCCATACAATCCCTCTTTAACATTCGGAGGTCTGAACATCTCCTTCGGGTCTACTCTTCCCTTGGCTAATCTCTCTAGACGTTTCAGACGTTCGGCTTCTTTTGCGGCTTCTTTTTTAGCTTGTTTGGCTAGGGCAATGGCGCGTTTCTCGTCTCGAGCTTTGAGTAGCTCAGAGGGAGGTGCGAGTTTGAGGAGGGCTTTACCGTCTAGAAGATGTACATTTTCCCCACTTAGTCATAGATAGATGACAGAAACGAAAAAACGGATGGCTATACCTTCTTGATCGTCCAGTGCTACACCCAACGGTATCAACTCTTCATCTCTTAACTTGTCGCAAAGAGCAAGGATATCTTTCAAAGCAGAGTCCCCCTTGTCGATTGCCAGCCGGCGGACACCGTCACGGAATGTGGATAATGCTCGTAGATACGGCATCAGAATTTCCTCGCGCTACGGCAGGTTTTCAATCAAGTGGGGACGAAAAAAGGAAACGAACAGAACACACATCAACAGCTCCACCCTCCGCACTACTCTCCTGACCCCATCCAATTTCACTACTCTCCCCTTCACCAAGCCCGAACATCCTCAGCATCTTTGCAACCCATCTCGCATTGTTTTCCACAACCCCAACATTCACCGCTTTCCCCCGGGAGTTGAGATAGGTATTCGTCCGCGAAACAAGCTCCCGCAATACATCTAGTGCCTCAGGGGTGTTGAACGAGTCGCACAAGGCGGCTCTGAAGGAGTATTGGGATTGGTGGAATCTGGAAATTTTGAGTACGTGGCGCTATATGGGACTGCGGCGACTAACGCAAACGTACTTTTCTACCAATTCCTTTTCTGCAGCCTCATAATGATGATACCCATCCGACGTCACCCCGCTATCGCGCGCCTGGCTGACTAGAGCTTTTACGTTTGTAAAAAAGTTCTACAGAAAAAAATAATCGCTGAAACTCAGACCGATATCTTCCCGTGAAAACCTCGAAACCCTTCCACTCACGTTAAGCGTACTCTCGACATTCCTGACTTCCCCAGCCATGAGGGATTCTGAAAAATCGACTTTGGCGTTCCATAGTTGAGTGAGGAAGGCGAGACGGATTTGACGTGCGGTGTATTTTTGGAGGATTTCCTATAATTGGCCGATATTTCAGTTATGTCCAAAATGAATATAGAGGAACGATTGATGACCCACGTCAATTGTAATGAAATTCTTCAATGATTTGCTCATCTTCAAACCCTCGATGTGCAGATGTCCGGTGTGTACAAAGTAGTTTACCCATGTGGGGCAATCATGGTATGCCTGTGGACCGAATACAAAAAAGCAAGTCAGATGGCAGATGTAGACCGGAAGGAATGAAAGAGGAAAACGAATCAGAGCGCAAAAATCGGACAGCAGGAAAGGATTGAGGGACAAAACGAGAAAACAACGATGAACTGAACTCATGAACTCGTAAACTCACCTCACTCTGTGCCATCTCGTTATCATGATGTGGAAATGCCAGATCAATCCCTCCAGAATGCACATCCATATTCTCACCCAACACTGCACTAGCCATCACCGAACACTCAATGTGCCATCCGGGTCTGCCCTTGCCCCAGGGTGAGTCCCAGGAAGGTTCACCAGGTTTGGTAGCTTTCCATAAGGCAAAGTCGGAGGAGGAGTGACGGGTGAGGTTGTTTTGTGAAGGGGCTGAGGTTGAGGATGGACCTGAGGAAAGAGAATGGTGACGATTAAGCATTTGTTGTTCGTTTCAGAAGACCAACTCACCTCCCGCACCTTCACCAGCCACCACCACATCATCCCTCTTTCCTTTACTCCACGGCTCCAGCTTTGCATATTCATGCCCCGGTGCCTCGTCAAACGCCTTCGTGTCAAAATACACACTTCCCCCGCTCTCATACGCGTATCCGTTAACGATGATCTTTTCCACGAATGTTATGATCTCCGGCATGTACTCCGTTACACGGGTAAGGGTGTCAGGATCTCGGACATGGAGACGACGCATGTCGTCAAAGAAACATTTTTCCCAGTAGGAGGCGAGGTTACGGGAGAGGGAGGGGTCGGTTACGGTGGATTTGTACTGAGAAGGGTGGAAGGGGATTAGTAGGAGCTAAGGGTGTAGAAGCGAAAGCGAATTACTTGTTCATCGAGAAAGAGGACAAGGATATCTTGAGAATCGTCAATAAGCTTATGTGCTTCTTCTTGGGACGTGGATCCGGCTTTCAAACTACTTTCTGCATGCCTTACAGCCAATAGCGTGCGGTTCTGTATAAGTAAAGTCAGCCTCGAATGGAAAACAAAACGGCAGAAGCTTACGGAGAGTACGCACCGCAGAAGCAAAATTCATATCGAACTTTTCATCTCTCTTCAAGCACTCCTGCTTCCACTCTTTGTTATTCTGAATGAGTTCCGCGATTCGATTGAATTGACTATCTAATTCTCCGTCGTTCTCTGTAAATAACGCACGTTCATGCGATGGCAGCCCTGCTGCCATTTCGTTTCGAAGAAAAGCTCTCCAAGCCGTATAAACTTGGGATACCAAATTCGCATCCAGCAACTTCGTATCAGCGCGAAACTTCTCCAAGAGATGGTTTTGTCGAGCACGTTTGATGATCTACGTCTTTTATGAACAGAAATTTCGACGAGTTATGGAAAACAACGCACTTTGTCATCAATGTCTGTTATATTCATCACAAACTGCACATCGTAACCAAAGTAATCCTCCATTATCCTCCGAAGAACATCCTGCGTGACATAGTTTCTGTTGAGGAAAGATGGAAACAAAACTTGAATAATCAATTCTTATGATATAAACGGTATGAACACCAACCGTACCGAGCGTGTCCCATATGCGAAGCATCATACACCGTTGGACCACAGTTATACCACTTTACCGACCGCCCAGATTTTGGTATGAATTCTGTCTGCAAGAGCTATCAGCCTCAGGATTCGTGGTTCATATTGATTTGCTACTTTTGTACGTGTCAAGGAATTATATATCTTCAGTACTGGTTCTGGTTGAACTGGTACAGGGGGAGCCCATGCAGGTTGCTTGATGGATGACATTAGTCGGAGGTTCTGCTGATTATTTTGGAGATTCCTTGGTAAGAAGAGGGCAGCGCAAAATCGATGAGGCCGCAGATGTAGAAGATGAGAGGAAAGAGAAGAAAGAGTTAGAGTCATAAATCAATCCCCCAATCGATATCGAACAAGTGACAAGTCCAAAAAAAGGCGGGTGACGCCATCTGAAAAATGCCCGAGCCATGCCCGAGGTTATAGCTGAAAGTTTCAATATTCAAATATTCAATACGTTTGAAGTTCTTTGAATCCATTTTTTGTTACATTCGCAGTTATCTACAGGGTGTGTATAGCTACATTACTGAATATTCAAATTTCCGTCAGTTCATAGAGTTTGCAAATCCGCATGTATTCATTGAAATTCAGCGCCCAACAAGGTGGTATTATAGGTGAGGACAGAGCGAAAGTTATATGCAGTCCTTGACGACCACCGATAGAGTACAAAGTCAGCGAAGCTCAATAGAAGGCAGGATTGACAGTGCTCACAGTAACTTCAACGTTCAAATGCAAATCTGAACTCAGTTTAGGGTTCCGTAACTTATTCAAATTCAAGTTACAAATGTAACTAATTCATGTTACTAACATGTTACTTACATGTCATGTTAAGGGTGTAGGATTTTCAGTGTAACTAATTGTAACTAAGAAACACCTTGAAAACATCCTGTGGTTAAGTTTTCCAATCTTGACAAGACTTACTTGAAGAAGCTTCAGTTCGAGCCTCATAGAGCCTCATCCCACATGAATCTTGGTGACAGTTCTGACAAGAGTGAGGATAATGAAGAGGATGAAGAAGAACAGTCCAAAGGAGAGAAGGAGGCTCAGATGCCCAAGAAGCGAGGCCGTAAAAAGCGAGTCATTCCGTCTGCATCGTTGTTGATGAAAATGAGATCAACCTCGCATCTCCTGCTTTGCTGGCAATGATATCAGATGAGTTGCAGACTCTCTGTGATACCCCAGAGTCAGCCATGGCCTCCGGTTCTTCTCAACTACTGATCAGTGAAGAGGTGAACTGAAGGGATGATGTGCCAGTCAACTGGGAAAGCCTTGGAATATAAGTTACACTTAGTTACTTGAATTCTTCAAGTTACAAATAGTAACATCATATTAGTTACACTGTTTCTTACACTAATTAGTTACTGTTACTTACGCGTGTAACTAATGGATTCAGAACTTCAATGTTAGAAACAAATGTAAGTAATAGTTTGAGAATTAGTTACGGTACCCTAACTCAGTTGTAGAATATCACTATCCTTATCATGATCCTGTGACCTGTCCAAGTTTTTGTACAGCTTGATCCGGTGAAACACTATTGTCAGCCCTCGTCGACACCAAGAAGATCTGTCTGTCGACCTCCTGACGCCGCCGCCCCCGAGCTAAGCTGGCACCATCAGAATCATCTCCGGACATGATATGATTGCGATATGGTGTTTGGATTCCCCTCGTTGTCGAGACTGCGCATGTTGTTGACCGACTCCTGCAGAGGAAGAACGAGAATGCGACACTGCGCCTGCCATGCCTGAGGTAGATTTCAAGTTATGGGAGGCTATTATGTTGTTACACGAGATTCGGGCAATCGAGGAAATGTCCTAGAGAATGTCGAGATGGAAGTTGAACATTGATATTGAACGTTAAAGCAATCACTCCAGCTCCGCGCGTCAGTTGAAATTGCCAACTTTGGCGCCCGTGAGCACATTTGCTACATGAACCTTTCAATGCCGATCGTGGAATTCATTGAGAAAGGTAGGTGTCGCTGGACTGGACTGGGCTAAGCTTTGGGCTTCATTCACTATTTGCGTTGCGAGGATTGGCCTGAATTGGCAGCATGCACAAGCGCAGGTATCAGGCAGGTATACTCAAATTATCTATTATCAACCAAGAAAAGACTCATCAAACTCACCAGATATGCCACATTCTCCTCGAACTAATTTCTTCGGATTCGATGGAAACTTAACAACGATTCATGCGATTAACCCAGTGTCATGTCTGTAGTTTCACTTCTGCCATTCCTGCGCTCGAAAGTTGAAATCCCCACCCTGTCTCTACCACGTTTGACAGTCTGCAGAGATGTGAACGAACGCGCGGCGTGAAGCATAGTCTCCTTAGCTTCTCAAGATTGGTTGAATGTTCAGGCACTGATAAATTCGGCGCTACTCACCAGCCACAAGGCCTAGCTACATGGGTCCTCCTCATAGGTCCGACTTGCATTCCGAACGCCAACTACTATGGAGGGAGTTGCCATATTGACGTTATTTGATAGATTCAACAGAAAGCAATGAAGTAATGTGAATATTCGTGGAGTGCCCTCTGCCCTCGATTGCATGCATGTTATTGGATGCTACAGCGCTATAGGTGAAAAAGCGCCTCAATGGGTTCGGAATCAGACGCGACTTATTGAAATGGTAAAAAAAAATCTGTTTCTGTTCATTTCAGTTCCCACCTATCCTATCAAACCCCTCCTGACTGCGTTTCAAACAGATCCGATATCGAGAGCGCTCATACCTCTACATTGGCTCACCATTCCGCCGAAAATCACAGCTTAGTTTCACGAGGCAGTCCTGTGATATTTTTTGATATCGGAAAGGTTTTTCTTTAAAATGTTCATGAGTTTGTCGGAATCTTTGGGATCCCCCCGCATCTTACCACCTTCTCTTCATATTCCATCTTATTTTCGAGCATAATGTCTTCTAACAAACAGTCGTCCTCTGAAGAACGGTCACCTCGCTCGATGGATACATCACAGTCTGAGCAGTCTGAGCAAACCACCACTATATCCGGGGTCTTTTTCGCAGGTTCTCGCAACTTCGAAATAACGGGCGGTTCCTTTAATCATGCTGCGAGGGATATGCATCAAACTGTCAACAACGACAACTCTAAGCAAAGCGACTTTAATAACGATCATAGAGATGCGGCTACCTATAATGGAGCGGCTATGCACAGTGCGTCATGACCGTCGTAATTCACCTCTTTTTTGCTAGACTGATCGAATTGTTGTTCTTAGATGACCGTAAAGGGTCAAATACCAACGTAGCTATGGCCGCCACATTTGCTACTACCACAAGTAGTAGTCAAAGACAAAGTAAGTGATAATACTTTACTGAGGCACTGCTCGCACCCTTGAAATCTTGAAGCTTGTATGACTAACCTCTTTTGATGCTCTCCAGTCCCTCGCAACTTTCAAGGTCAACAGATGAACGTGTCGAGGAAGAAGTACACTACTTTAGAAGCTCATCCAGGATATAACATTGAACAAACTCGTATGTCATCAATGCCCTTTCATCGAGCTGCAGATCTACAATCTTGCCTCGCATGACCCAGTGGGAAACTTGAACGGAAATGATAGGGAATTTGCTGCTGCAGAATGTAAGTTTGGAGCGTATCGCAGGCATACATACTGAGCAAGCTAACACTTCCGATATCCCTATTAGATGCAGAAAATATGCGCATTCAAGCCCAACAGAAGCTTTATTTTGAGCGTCAAAAGCAAGATGGTTTTGAGGTGTGTGTGATTACGGAACGGACGTTACCTCGTGTTAATAACAAGCAAATGACTATGAAGGGACCAGGAGATAGGAGCACAGCAGATGTGAATATGGAGACTGCAGATGCGGAAGTAGAAGATTCCGGAAAGGCGGAGTTACGTCAATGCGTTCAAACGTTCTTGGCTAATGCCAAACAAAAGGACTTGCCTGGATTGGCAGATGCACTCATTGACGCAGGTTGGGACCGCGAAACACTGATGGATGCTCATTGGGACGATATCAAGGGTTCGTACCCAGAATGGCAACCCGCTACGTTCGTTAAATTGAGGACAATCTGTGTAAAATGGGTTGCATGATTATTGTCCGTACTAATCGTTGTGCTGAGTAAATGTAACTAATATAATATGTTGTACGAGTAGATGGAGACGCGCTTCTTCCAATCCATAATTGACTTTTTCCTTACATGAATTCAAGGAGACTTTCCATTACCAATACATAATCGCTATGGTTTTACACCTCCTTTTGTTGTGAACTAGTAGATTTGGGGATGCGAATACTCTTGAGCCCTTTAAATTGAGATGAGGGATAGCCCTCTCCTCCCATTGTAAGATGGGTTCGGAGGAAGCAATAGGCCTAAATCAATTCCTTCTATCATGATGTTTGATGTTACGGTCGAAACGATGTTATAATGAAGGCGGGATGTGTATCCTTAGCTTTGATTCCGAATCCGGTAATTCCTGAAGTCGCGCAGGAACGTCTTTGGAGAAAAGAAGGGGCATCCATTTGGGTATGCATTATCACTTCACAAACTTCAAATTTTTGATTGCGATCTTCTGGCCCGTTGCATCGACTTTCCAACGAGTAACGAGCGCCTTATATGAAATCTCACCCTGCGGCTCGTGAAACGACCCACTGGAAACATTTCAGCTGAGGACACATTTCGTTCTCCGTCGATTGTGCACCGAGCACATCTAGAGGTGAGTCCTGGACTATGTGAACGCAACTTCCCTAGCATTCACTGTTAGTGTGGTGAGGGACTCGATACACCTGTAGATGCGTAGTTTTAGCAAGGATGCTCGATTCTTGACTCATGCGATATGACCAAGTTGTTTTCCGTCAAATTCGCCCAATTGCAAGCCAAGCCTGCCATGCTGATCGGAGCGCGAAGAGAGTCCAATTGCGCTTATCCTTTCGAACGCTGGGATTCAGGCGGAAAACAGGGGCGAAGTGGACATTCGTCATAGTACGAGGATTACAGGTAGCTATATATTGTCTTTTCATAGTGTTGGAGCCGTGGTATGTTCAAAGCGCACTATGGAGAGGTGCTCCCTACCCGCTCTTCGGGTTAGAATGATCTGTGGTAGAGATATTTTAGAAAGCACGTTTAGCATCAACGGCGATGTTACCTTGCTTCTCAGTTGGTACAAGTTCTCCATTCGACTTTGTATCTTGGGTATATTGTTTTCTTTGACAGCTACAAGATAGAATCGACCAGTCGGAGACATCAGTTCCTGGGTTCGTACTCATCACTTTATGTACCCCAGCAAACAATGAATTCGAACACGCACATGAACTACTTCCAGGAAGGTATTTGTAACCTGCATTCCGTCCGACCCACCAGCCCATGATCCTTCAATCCCCCGTAGATCCTGAGCTTCTGATGCCTCCGTCGACATTGTAGGAACGTATGGAGGATTGAAGCAGATTATATCTACAGAGTTTTTGAGGCGCTGATGGAGACCGGTTGTAAGGGAGGTGTTTATCGTATGCACAGCAACCTAAAGACGCGGGTGTTCAGCGATGCACATCCACATTGATGAAGTTTGGTAGTCTACCTTGTTTTGTGATCCAGTTCTTCGCGTACAATCGCATGCCCTATGGTTGATATCTGTAGCTAAATATACTATAATACATTATTCGCAGATTATTGAACTATTTTCATCGGGAACCTACGCGCAGAAGGCCCAAGGATTTTCCCAGCAAAGGCTGATACACAACCTGAACCTGATCTTGGGTAAAACTAAGCAACCAGATCAGATATCTCGAATATCTTACGCACCCGACTTCAAGGAATACGACCGCTTTCAAGGATCTCAATTCTTCAGCATCTGCTTCTAATGCATCCAGCAGCAAAAACGTATCCTCTTGCAACAAATGATTCCCGGTTTGAAGGGAGAGTTCATGAGAGTCGAGAAGTTCCCGTTGTCACAGGAGAGTACCTGCTGGTTCATATACATGTTCATAGTCTTGAGCAGATAAATGTGAAAGATCTGGTGTTGGAATCATGGAGAAGCCTGATTTAGATGGTTAGCGCCGTAGCATTTTGAACTTCCCGCGCTTCGTGTCCTTTCTTACAAGTTACCATCGTTGAGAAAGCATAATTTCTCTTGTAAACTCAATGCTTAAGATTGCGTTCATACATCCAGACCTAGGAATTGGTATTTCTTCCCTTAAAATAACCTTCTCATTGTTATTCTG